>NC_042287.1:15296823-15915990 GCF_901000725.2 Takifugu rubripes | reverse complement strand
CACCAGGCAGCGCCGCATGAAATAAACAATGCCCGATGTCTTTAAACACACAAGCTAACTCCAAAAAACTGTTATGTTGTACAAACACACAAATGATAATCATGCCTGAGGGCGGAGGGGCAGCACGCTTCTGCACCCATGGAAGAGGGAGGGGACAGTCGGGCCCAGGCGAGAGACGCTGATGAGGACAGAGGACAGAGACGCACAGAGACAATGAACTGAGCCGATCCTAAAGTCTCCACGTGTCCCGTAGGTTTCAGGCTAATGCCGCGAGGAGGATTTGAGCGTGAGGAGGCTAAACGCAGCCCACCTCAGCCACGTCAGCCCTCATCTCAGACAGGACGCAATCCCATTTTTCCCCCGTGGGTTTTAATCTATTTTCAAATTAACCTTTTGCTGCGCCGCTTGACCTGCGAGGTTCCCAACGCCGGACCAGGGTGTCAGCAGACAGATTCATGTGTCGCATGGCGTCACTGAAGCAAAGCCGGACAATATTGTGCCGTTCGTCAACGGGATTTTACTCCTGTTGCTTGGAGGATGGGGGGGGGGGGGGATTGGCACGGGCGGGCCGGGGGGCACGGAGCTGCCTCATCAATCACTGCAGTGGCAGGAACACGGAATTATGACAAACAAAATGATATTTAGAATGATCAGCCCCCAAAACTTGAGCTCATGTCATCGAGGTTCTGCCTCAAATGTAGCCTGGAGCCCTTTTTACTCAGCAGAAAGTGTGTTTTATTCATTTCCCTACGAGCCGATTCATCCATCAGGAACGTATCAATGTTGCGATCGACGCCGCGGCTGGTGTAAATCAATAAAAGTCCGAATGACACTCAGACGCACCAGCTTATCGCAGCTCTCAATCCTTCGCGTCGGCTGTGCCGTGGTTACGAGGCCGGCGGACTGAGGCCATTACCGCCGGAGGAGCCGAGCAAGCCGAGCGGAGCATCGCTAACATTAACACCCTCAGCGCGGCGGCATGAATGGATGGTGAGGTCGTGGCGCCAGCAGACCACGGTCGCACTAATGGGCCGTGGTTAATGGACCGGCTATGGCCGGTGTGGGCCGGCCGGCCTGCTCTGTGATCCAGATCCTCGGCCATTTCACAGTGTCTGCCCAAGATGAGGCCGCACTCACTCACGGAGATGGAGAGCTTCACGTCGGCGCCCGAGATTTCAGGAGGGGCGCTGGGACGAGTGCTGGTCCCAACGTCCCCAGTTTGGGTTTGAGGGTTTGGTCCGGTTTGGTGATCCCTGCTGGAACCATTGCTTCGACACACACTGAAGGGACCAGAATGAGAAAATCGAAGCATCTTTGTTGTTGACAACTCGGTCCACGTGGTTTGTTTGTTGTTCCCCAAACTCACACTCACTCCGTCCCGCCAGGAGCGCCGCCGTCCCCGATCCCAACAAACTCGTGACGCTGACCTCAGCTGACGAGAGCGGCTGGTATTTGGCGAGGAGGGAGAGGTCGGCGTGTCGTTGGTGCTTTGTGGGCTCTCGTTAGAAAGTCTTGTTGTGTGTTTCGTCAGTCCAGGTTTCCACTGTAACTTTGTTACTCCAGGTTTTTCACTTTGGCACAAAAGCTTATTCACATTTTATGCAGCCTGAAAGTTATTTATTTTCTTTTATGATGAAAAATATTTCCTTCGTTTCAGGTTTTTCCACCCTCTAACAAGCAGCCTCAACATTTCAGCCCATAATACGGGCGTTGATGTTGTTATCAGGCTGTGTGCCGGTAAATCTGAACATTGGGACTGACTGATAATCAAAGGAGGAGACGTTTTCAGCTCTTCCCATTGTTGTGTTACTCAATAATCTAAGTATCAGATTTGACTGCAAAGCTGTTCACCCCCCCCCCCCCCCCAAACCCCTGTGGACCCATGTGCCCCCACCTGCTTACAGTATGTGTACGTGTTTACATTAAACTATGTGTTTTAATAATTGCTCTGAATGATGTCAGAAATATTCCCGTTGCTGAAGACAACGTTGTCCTCGCGTTATAAATAGCAACGTGCGTTAAAGGTCAGTTTCATTTCGGTGGGGTGTGTGGTCGCCATGGACACCTCAGAGACGAACCTGAGCGACTGTCAGCCAATCAACTCCAGAAGTGAGCAATTTGTTTGGGGGGGGGGGGGGGGGGGGGGGGGGAGATCGGCCAATCTGTGACCCCTGATCGTGACATATATCAGCTGAAGAACCTGAATGCAGCAGGAGAGGTTATTGTAGCAGGAAGTCCATAAATCTATCAGGGAGGTTAAAGGGGCTCTTAGCAGGTATTAATCACAGAGAGGAAGAGGACGATAAAGCATAACGGAGAAGACGGCAGTGAAAAAAGATTCCTCTCCTTTCTCGGTGTGTCTTCGAGCCTCTAAATTATGAGCATCTGTCTTTGTTACTTCCAAAAACACTGTCGAGCAGCATCTCTCTGGGGGCTGCAGCTCAGGCTCACACTGTAAATCAAGGTGTTGTTTTCCCATTTTCTGTGTGGCAGCTTTGCTTATTTCTCCCAGGTCTTTGTCTCCTGTTCATCTCGGTTCTTTCCAGTAAATCCTTCAGCAAAATCTTCTCTTTGCTAATGTAACCATGTGTGATTCTGTGGTCACTGCGTGTGGGCAGCAGAAGGACTAAAATATCCCACAGGAATGTTTCGGTAAGCTTTAGTTTGCTGAGCATCAGACAAACGAGGATGCTGAAGCCTCCTTCTTCAGACCATCAATCAAGCGTTCTTGACTGAGCAGGGCCTAAAAAACCCTTAACTGCCATCATTTTTTATCTTTTACGCTCCGTCAGACGCTCGCAAACCGGCTTGGATGAGGATTGAGTTGTTTTATTGGTCTCTGTTGTGGTGCAGAAACATGCTCACATCACCTGGAGGAGACTTAAACTAAAGCCAATTACAGGAAGAAAGAGGAGCTGCAGTAGTTCACCCTGAGCTGACAACACAGGCGAGGCATGAAGGTAAACCCTGAGATCAGCAGTTAATGAAAGCAGAGTTGTTACATCAATTAAAACACCACATTTCCATCTCTCATCTCAAAGACTGTTATGATCCACAACAGGTGGATCCAAAATATTCATATTTATGACATTCATCCATCTGCTGGACCACAACTAACTGAGTTCTCGCCGTCTTCTTGAGCCAATGAATTGGTCCGAACTTCCCCTTCCTGAACGGATCAAATTCAGGCGGACAGCAGCTGGAGCTGAGGCACAAAACCAGCAGACGGGCGAAATCTGCACAGCAGATCAAAGATTTCATTAAAATATTAGCGCTAAATGCTCACACCTGCAGTAGCAGGTGTTAAATTCTGGGTTCTGACCCGGCGTCCTCGTCGATCCTTCGGCTTCACATGTCTCCTTTAATGATCTGAGGAGAAGCATTTGTCTGTTTCTGCTTCCTCTCATTTAAAAATATGAAGCCCAACGTCTGTTTTTATTCTAATGAAGTTAACGATGGAAGCGGAACACCTGTTACGCCTCTTTAGATCTCTCACACGCTGCTCACTCATTCCTCCATCGTCCCATTGAACACAAGAGGAGCCCGAACACGACCGGACGCTACCGTCCTGTACAGAAATGCAAAGCAGACACGAGGAGATTTATGCAGCCATGACCTTTGAAGCATGTTTTCTGTTTATTATTGTTATTCATGCTGCATCCTGTCCTGCCATCTCCACGTTCTCCAGAAAAACGGAACACACACAGTTGGAGCAAGTGCTTATTATTTACCGAGGTATTTAACGAAGCTGATGTTGCTCTTCAGTGGGGATCTGGCTGGATGTGCGCGTCCTGATGGAGATGGATGAGACAAAGTGTAAACTGCTGAGGTGAAGGGAATTTTTCTGGCATTAGGGCTGACAGACCAGGCTGGATCCACCACATGTTCAACACCAAGGCTTCAGACCGAAGTTACACCAATTAAAATCTTAGATAAAGAGGTTGGGAATCGTGTGTGTGTGTGTGTGTGTGTGTGTGTGTGTGTGTGTGTGTGTGTGTGTGTGTGTATTCTGCATATCTGTGATAGAATGCTTAATTAAAGAACATGCTTGCTGCACACTTTTAACGGCTCTGTTATCGAGGAAATTAAACATAGTATTAACATGAGAATTAATTGGACTTTATGGAAACTGGTCTGTATAATTATCTTTAAATTAAGTCCATTGTGGTCATATCTATTAAGATACCTTAATAATAAAGGAATAAAATACTGAGGACATCTATTCCTGTCTGTAAATTCACCTTGAGAGGGGTTTTTTTAAAGAAAAAAATCAAAAATTCCACCCAAAAACCCACATGGGCTTGATTCTAGAGCCACAATCCTAGATTCTTAATCTGGAAGGTTAATCTATTCTGGGGGCAGCGAGTCTTTAGACGAGCTTCCACCTTAAAATGTCAGGATGTCAAGATGTTCGACTTGCAGGAGCCTCATTTGACGTCAAATAAATGTATGACAGCATCGGAGTGAAGCAGGCGGGCGAAGATCTGTGTCGCATTTCAGGAAAAAAACATGTCATGACCTTTTCACAGCGGCGGTAATTGCTAATACCAGACAAGGAGAACATGCAGGTCTCTTATGAGAAATGGACCCAGTGACATATGTGGGGGGGGGGGAGAGAGAAAGGAACCAGACAGGAAGTCAGAAATCCAGAGGAGGGAAATAATGTGCCTATAAACGCTCGGTGCAGTCGTCACCCCACAGATGCACCTGTGCTGTTAATGAAAATAAACCCCGCATCGGGCACGATGTACTGCAGGCCTCCGAGGGATCCGGGCCTCATTTTCTTTACCTTAACACCTAACTGAGGATGGTGATGCAAAAACAAACCAATTCCCCTGATTTCCTGTCTCCGCTGCTTCCCTCCATCGTGTCAACGCAGAGGCAGATCAGAGGGGAAATTAGAAAGACATACAGATGTCTGCGGGAGGAGGAGAGACAGGCAAAGTGTTCCAGTCCTCAGCCCGGGATGGAAAACGTCTGCCAGCAAACTTGTCAAGAACAATTCATCACCCCTGGGAATAAAGAGGCTCGGTTCAGAGCAACTTCCTGTTCAGGCCCAGTCACCTTGCAGCAGTTTCAACTTCAAAAATCTGTTTTTACGGAGAATGTTTTATTCACCAGAGTCACCAGAAATTCAAGTTTGCTGCAGTTAAAAGCTGAAGCAGGAGCTCAGGAGGCCTTCCACAAAAATATACGCATTGATTCGATGATATGGGCCTGATATTGAAACCATTAAGGTCGGTGACTTTAACCAATCTGAAATCTTTGAACTCCCGGTATTTTAGCAGCTGTGCTCAGCCGCAGCGGAAGCGGCCATGGACCGCCACAGATGTACGTTTAACAAGTGCAACCATGAGGTTGAAGAGTGTAACGGCGTCTCCTATTGTCCTCCACGACGCCCACGGCTGCCGCTCACTCTTTGGCGAGTCGACCGGCCCCCGGGCCTCAGAGCACGGGCACTAATCCCATCACCTGGGTCCACTGTTGATCACACTAATCACAACTGGAGGAGCGGGTGTGAATGGAAATGTATGTGTTTATGGGCCTGGAACTGGACTCAGGCAGGTGTTTGGTCTGTGCACCATCGCCAGCCTTCACTCACTGCCCATTTAAATTACAGCTTGGAGCCAAAGAGACAGCTTGAGAGGCACTGGCCCCTGGTCCCTGCACATTAGTTTAATGCCTGTGTGTGGAGCCCTTCCTGAGGCGTTCTCCAGCCTGGCACACCAGACAGACAGACGGACGGACAGGTGCGTGCACGTGCACAGTATCACTGAGCTAAGCTGCCGACTAACTTTCTAGAACTTTGGCACCAGTATTCTAATGCTGGGCTCTGTTTTTATGAAACGTGGCTCTGAACCTTTAAAAGGGGGGTGTTGGCTGTAGATCATCATTTTAAAAGCATGTTCAATAAGTAAAAATGACCTTCGTCCATTTAATAGTTGCTAATCATCATCAGGATTTATGTTTGATGCAGTTATCCTCTCAGAGCAAACATGATCGGCTCGTGTAGGTCAGTAAACGCACCACGGCGAGAATGTCAGGTGACCAATAGTACCTTGAAATGAGCCCATCCATCCTCGTAGAAGCCATTAGAGGGAGACCGAGGAGCCAACGGGGAACCCATCTGTCTACGTGTCAGCACCCACCGTACGTGTCAGTGCTGACGAGACACAATCTGTTGGCGAGTCAGAGCGCTAACAAACATCTGCATGCGTATTTCTGCGCTCTCGCCGAGCCTCCGCCCCGATGAGGCTTCGGTTCTCTGCACGAGGATGCAAAGTTGATTCGCAGCCAGAGTTAAAGCGCGTCCTGAGCCGAGGCGTCCGTCTGTCTCCTCCCTGATTTGACCTGGACTCTGAGACGTGCTGACAGCTGCAGATCCCCCCCCCCCCCCCCCGCCCGGAGTGCAGCCAACATATGGGCCGTGAGCAGATCGGGAGAGGCTTCTGCTCGGAGATCCTTCATTTTGCTCGGTGGATGATATCTTTTTAAGAAGCCGGGCTGAAGGGGCCGTCTTCGATGAAGGGATGCACATGATGAAAGAAGCAGGGTGTCATCATGGTGTGAGTGATGCAAAGGGGGAAATCTCGGAGAAACAAAGTCACTTATGGGTGCAGCCGTACGAAAGTGTCGGTGAAAAACGGCCATTTCATCATATAACTGAGGGATTCTGACAGAGAAACTACGATGTCTAAAGAAAACAAACCTCCGTGTCAGAATCCTGGCAGGAAAATATCAACCATGTCAAACTCCCCTGGAATCCTTATTCTGGGATCTCTTTCCCAGCCTGTTCTCAACTCGGTTTGCCCAGGTCAACACGTTAGTCCCTACTGATTCCTCACCTGTCTAATTTTAACACAATTAAACGCTGCACGTGCATCATCATCATCGCCAGATTTACACCAAACTGAGGTTAGTTGACCTCTGACCCCATGTTAATATCAACATGGACTCTTATGAGACTTTTTGCCCCAACAAAAAGGAAACGCAGATTATAAGGAATCCCAATTATTTTGGACTTTTTCCTGCAAACAGGGACGTTGATGGAAGAACCCCTTTTTAAACTGGCTTAAACGTGTGCATTTGTTTTTGAATGCCAGGTTCGTGTTCAGGTTTGTTTGTTGTTCAGTTACAGCCGACGTTCGATGCCATAAAATCTGTTGTGTTATGACAGCATGCATGATAAAACATGCATAATGCGCCATCTGTTGCACAATCTGTCAATTTACACATGTTGGGTGTGTTCAAACGTGGTTCCAGCTTTGTAAAAAGGGTCCAAAAGCAGACCTACGTGTTGTGTAACATGGTTTTAAAACCACCGTCCCACACTTCAGAATTCAGTTTTTATTTTTGTTACACGAGTGGAACAAAAATAATCCCCTCCCCGTCAAACGTGTCACTCCTGTGTATAGTTGAAGCAGAGTGGGAGGGCGGTCTCTGCTCAGTTTGATGGGAGACGTTGCCCTGGGGGTCCTGACAGGGACAGTTAGCTTCACGCACCACCTGCCAATAATGTTAACAAGGGCCTGCAGTCCCACACTGATGTGGCCCCTTCCAGAGCTGGAGGGGGGGGGCAGGCAGTGTCTGGCCCACATGGTGTCCTGCTCCGGGGAATCCTCCGAGCGGCTCGCGGTACAGCGCGGCGCCCGTGGAGCCGCAGGACGCCGCGCAGCTGAACATGCAGCCGCTCCTGCACACAGACGAGGCAAAAGCTCATTCTTTCCCCTCTTTGAGAGAAGAACCAGAACAGGACGACACGCAACACAACAACAACAACACGGGAGCAGAACAAGCTTGTTGTGTTGTGTTATTTTCCTGACTGACGCTGATGTGTCCTTATAAGCCGTAAACACACCTTAAATAGGATCTTTTATCTCCCAGTAAACCAGTATGACCAGCGTGACCTTTCCGAAATAATGGGGACATTAGTCTGAAAAACTAAGGGGATCCATCCAGAAATCCTTTTTCTTATACAGCACAGGTTAAAGGAGGCGAGACTGGAGAAAATCCACGTGGTAAATAATGCAGAGGTGTGGAATTACATCCCAGTCGGTTTAGGGACATGAAGGGATTTAATCAATGCCAATGTGAGGGCTTGATCAATGGCTGAGGCGGCATGGTTACAGCTGGAGTTTAGAGCTCGCCACCATGGATGATGGATGGATGGATGGATGGATGGATGGATAGATGGATAGATGGATAGATGGATAGATAGATAGATATTCTTCCCCCTGTGCGTCAAGCATGACCAGATACTGGGAATGACAGTGGATTCAGTGGGAACTGTGGAATATAGATCTCCATTCTGGGGCTCCTGCACAATTATCTTCAGCCCAGAAGGCCAATTCAGGACCTCGTCACCATTTAACACACACCGACACACCGAGTGAGACCTCTTTCCAGCGGCGCCACTTCTCATCTCAGACCAGTCAAACCATTACCTCCGACAGATGAAGCGGACGAGGGAAGTGGAGATAAAAATAAAAAATGAATTAAAAACTCAAAGCCCGAGGGGCCGAGGTTATGGAAGACATGCTCTGCGAAGCTCAGTCTCGGTTCCATTTGTTGAAAATTCAAATCTTAAATCGGATTAAATTGACCTGAACGGATAAAAAAGCAGGACTTGCGGGCGAAAGCAGGTGGCGGCTGTGACAGCAGATGATTTTCCATAAAACAGTTTGAATCTGCCGTCAGTCCGGGACGGACAGTTATTGTTCAGACAAGTGTATCTGCTCTGTAATGTGTCCCTCTTCCATATGGAGGGGTAATATCCCATAACGTTTGAGGAAGGAGCGGTAATGGGACCATTATCTAGGACCGAACAAGCCTGTAATGACCCAGAGAGCCAGAACATCGTGGTCCTCTCTATTCCAGCCGGATGGCAGCAAAGGCTTCGGTCAAAGTCTGTGGATCATCAGGCAACAACCTCTAAACTGTTAATTACAAACTATTTTTAATTAATTTTGGCCTTTGTCTTCAATTACCAGGCAGGTTATGGCTGTAATTGAAAATCTCACAAAGCTAATGATGTTTACTCTGGTCTGTGGCTCCAGTGGTGAAGGTACACCTTCCCCTCCGCCTTCCATTCCCACGAGCTGTTTGCTTTTGGTAATTGAAGATGAAAAAGGTTTTTTTTTCCCCTCCACCTCTGTGGAGCTACTTCACGTCTCTAATCCATATTGACACAGTTCTTCCTGATGATGAGCAGCACGTTAACCTGCAGAGCTGCTGGTTCTCCTTAAAACCAGGCGGAGATGAAATAATCTCATATCTATGCTGCAACTGAATGCAGCACGAGTTACTCCGACACAAAGATTTCAGATTGGTTGGAAATTACTACAACAGCATGTTTGTTCTTGACCCAATTATTTTATAATTTTCCTCTTGCTATGTAACATGGCAACACGTGTTATGGGGTCCAACGTTCATGCAAACAGGAAGTGCGCGTTTGTGCTCAAAGTGATGGCAAAACTGTTGGTCCATGTCAATTTAATTGGCGGCTCTGAGCTTTATCTGAATAACATGACAGACCAAGAACGGCGAAGTGACGAAAACAAAGAAAAACAAGCACAGCGGCTAACATTTGCTAATTTTAGACGCATCGTGCGCCCTCGCCTTTGTCAAAGTGATTACTCCTTCGGTTCCTCCGATTCGCTGGCTCGCTCGGCTTCACAGGCGCTGGGATAATGATCAGAACTGCTGCTTTTGCACAAGCTTACTGGAAAATACAGACATTTAAACTGCGGTTCTACTTCCAGACTTTCACACTTTCTGCTCGGTGCCCCGTTTGAGTGATTCAGACCTTTAAATCTGGGTGGCTGGAATGATTGACCCCTCGGTGTTCTCACCTTGTTCCTGCCTTTCTCGCTGTGGAGAGGAGGGAGCCCATTTACAGGAGTCGCTTAAAGCTAGCTTTGCATTAATGAAGCCTGCAGTGTTAAACCCGAGGGGCGGCTTTGGCTCTGATAACCAACGGTTGCAAACTTTTACTGACACAAGCGTTCATTCGGACCGGGGAGGAGCTGAGGTGGAGGACTGTTGAAGGTCTTCTGGCAAGCGTTGGCTGCTAATGCTAGCTTTAGTGGCATAAACGCAACCCTGTGTGCTTTTGTGGCAGAAGCAGACTTGATGAAGCATCAATATTCTTCCTTTATCTAGTGTCTGATCCATCAACCTTCCCCATTTGTTGCTTCAGGAGGTTCGAAGGCGCTCCAGACTGAGCCGAACCGTCTCCCATCGGCAGGAAGTGCCGTGGAATGAGGAATAAATGATATCCGAGCTTGCTGGACTAAATGGCAGGTGTTGAAACTTTCCGTCTGCAGTGCTCAGATGAATCCATCCCATTGTTTAATTACAAATCTAATGCTCAAAACTGCGAGGCTGAACGTTTCCTCTCTCACTTGACGCAGAGTGTTCCCACCCTCAGCCAGTGTTGTGAGACCCTGATGAGGTTCTGCAGCAATTTCCACATCAGACAAATATTGATGCTCTCCCCGAGCCTCGTTTGTTCCCAGTAAGAGAGCATAATGGCAGCTGCCCGGATGCCTCCCTTTGACAGAAAAACATAATTGATCTGGAACCCTTTTGGATTGGCTCTGCAGTTCATATAAAACTTCAGCATTGAGGTCTTCAGATATATGAAGAGCATCTTTGTCTCTCGCAGCAGGCAGGTCCCCCCCAGAGCCTTCCGATGATCAATCCACTCATTATTGGAGCTTTTTCGAACAACGGCAGCGAGACTCAGGCTTCAGCAACAACACCATCAGCTCTCTTCCAACTTAAGACAAAAGCTGCGGTGTCTTGGCTGCACTTCGCACGACCCTTTCACAGGAGTGAAGAGTGATATTCTCTGCACGCTCCTCTGGTTAGCTTCAAGTGTGCCGTATCCATGCCAAGGACAGAGATGCCACTTTGTTTCCCTTCATACATCCCAGTTTTCTGTCAGACCCTCTGATTAACCTCAGCGCTGAGGGGGGGTTCAGCCCGGCTAGGCAGGTGTGAGGGGCCAGGGGCTGTCACAGCAGGAGGTCACAGCCCTCCTCCATCTGGGTGCTCCTATATTGTCCCTCACGTTCACCAATATCACAAAATCCATTTGTTGTAGTGCATTAAAGACGTCAGAACTGTCACTTGTGACATAAACCTGAATCTAAACATTTCAGCATTTTAAACCGGTCCCAACTACTCGTCTCTTGGGATCAGAATCACGTCACCTTCCTCCATTCTGTGTCAGTGCTCCTTTAATGGGATGCAGCCAGGCGTGTCTCCGGACAGAAAATAGTATTCTGGCGAGCTGGCACGGCGCCAGACCAGAAACATCTGCTCACGTTCTTAATGAATCAATTATATGTCACACATGGGCCAGGCCTGCAGGGGCATTAGGGGAACTGTGGTGAGGCGAGGGGGGGTCATAAAAGTGCCGTCTGAATACGCAGGAGGTTCATTCGGGGCCTTCGGCCACCACGACTCCCATTTCCAGCATTCCTGATACTCAGTTGTCAGAGCTGCAGGTCCGTTAACGCACAGGAAACTAAAAAAGGTAAATCAGCAGGAATATTTGGGCGTTATTAGAGTCAGCGGGTAAATGCACATCAACGAGAGACGGAGCGTAGGGAAAGTTTCCTGGGTGGTGGTGATTCACCACGCGGGCGGCTGTCAGCAGACATTTCCATCATTCCAGACGAGGCGAGGCCGCGCCCAACACGGTGGCCGTTGACTCTTAATGGACCCCAGCATGTTTCACCCCCCCCCCCAGAGAAGAGCTGACTAACCAGAGGTTTCCGGGCAGCGATGTGTGTGTGTGGGTGGGTGCAGGCGTGTGTGAGATCTCGCCATGTGTGCAGTTAGATATGAGAATACGCGCTAATATTTTAGAGGAATCATTTCCAGCGTCACCTTTTTGCTGCAAATGAGTCATTTTTCAGGTGATGGAAATTCTCACTGGATGTTGGGGGGGGGGCTGTTTGGGCAGATGTGGTACTGCAGCAGCTGTTTCAGGCTGTCAGAACGGTTAAATAATCCCTGCTGGGAATAAGTCGACAAACACCAACAAGCTGTTACTCCGTGAGCGCCGACGTTCTCGTTTCGTGAAACCCGAACACAAAAGTTCAGAGGCGCCGTCGAAGAGAGCGAGACACACTTTTAATGAGAGGACACCCAGAAAGGAGCAGGTGAGCTGGGGGAGCTTTTATACACGAGGGAGGGGCAGAACCAACGAGGCTCAGGTGAGGCAGAACAGCTGCTGGGATCCAATCAGGAAGGTGACGGAACCAATGAACGTAGCGGGAACCCCCCAGAGTGGGGCTGACAGCACGTTTGGAGCGTGGAAGCAAAAGTTTGTTCAGAAAAATGATCAAATCAAGGACAAATAAACTAAAACTCAACTAAACAAATACAGGACGGGCGCTCGGGATCGTTTATCTGACGCGTCAACAGGCTTCAATTAGCCGTATTTTTCATGTAATCAACACAATTAAAGGCTGTCGTTAAATAGACTCTCGTGCAGAGAGAACCCGGCACAAAATGGGCAAAATGACATTTTATCAAGTGTTTCTATAGTCAAAGGAATTCAGGCAGGAGGGAAATCAAAGGCAGCCAGATTCAGGTTAGTCAAGTCGTTGTGACCTCTCCTGGGTTTTTCCATCGCTCAGCGCTTTTTCACAAAAGATCTGTCCTTCTGCATTAAAATGAGTGACCTTCCTGTCATCCAAAGCTCCGTGTGGACCTATATTTTTGTTGATGCGCTTAGCGCTGCTTTAGGCAAAATGACAACTTGCCTTTTTTTTCCCAGAGCTGGAGCTTTTTTCCCCATTTCTGTTAAGGGGGGGGGGGGGGGGATTACTTCCGTTCCAATGCTCATTTGTTGCCCTTCCAGTGATGTGTGACCCTGTTTTATTTGATTTCATTTGTTCGCTTTTCATCACCGCTATTTACTGTGATTTACGGGAACAAGTCAGACGTCCATTCGGGTCGACAGCAAGACAGAACTGCCTTCACCGGGACTCCCACAGCACAGTTTTAACTGGAAAAGAAGGATTTACCCAGACTTTTGCACTGGCCTCTTTGGTTATTTATGTGCCGCGTCTTCGGATTCTTTTAAACGTCTCATTAAACAGCCGGTCGACTGCTTCATTTCATTTTTCCTCTGGCGTAAAATCGCCAGTTTAGCGCTGCCAAATAATCATTCTGTGTGACATTGTGATTAAGAAGGGAGGTGGTGGGCAGAGGGCAGGACGGCCGCCACGGTTCACTGACCCTGCAATATACAAGAGGCACAATTAGTCGTCTGAGTCACCTTAGAGGTTCCGTCTGTGCCCTTCACACTAGGATCACTTTGAAAATAAGGGTAAAATGTAGCTCATTACCTCAGTGCTCATCAAGCAATTACTGACCAGCTAATCACCAAAGGGAAGAGGATTAGACACGCAGGTAAGTCGTACACAGAGAGAGCGGCTGAATTTCAGTGTCTCTAATTCAGCTTTGATAAAGTTCACCTTTCTCTGTGTTGTCTGTCTGATTCATCCCACAAATTAATCCTTACAGAGGTGTTTAATACCCACAAATCCTCATGATATTAATGACAGCGATGCTAATCCCGTTAATTTAAAGGAAAAAGGCTTCAGCGGCGGCTCGAGACAGTTTCAGAGGAGATGAAAGTGGACATTGGTGACTCTTAAATGAGAAAAAGCATCTAAATAAATGTGGAACTGGAACCTGGTCTGAGACGCTGCAGCTGCCCTACGAGACCAAAACGAGCAGAAATTATGTCAAATATATCATATATAAGTTGAAGTCTTCACCAAGTGAAGATTTTCAACAAGAATAACGTTTAAATTACCAGTTTAAATGAGGAATCGGCACAAATATGTGCCACATTAACAGAGAGTGCCTGAACCCTAATTGTCCTCATGTGTCTCACCTGTGTCTAATTGTCACCTGGTGTATTTAAACTGCTTCCTTCCTCCTGTTCCCGACTGTTGGGTTGGGTTTAACCAGTTTAACCAGTTTAACCAGTGTAGAGATCAGTTTCCACCTGCTCTTCTGAATCTAAACTATCTCACACTTTTTATTCCCTTTTTGTTTGTGTGATTTGAAAACGTTCGTATTTATGAATTGATCTTTGCTCAGTGAGAGAACGTTAAAGTCCATCCACTGTCCTCTGGCGTGTCCTCGTCCTCGTCCTCGTCCTTGTCCTCGTCCGCGGTCGCGGTCGCTAACGGCTGGTTATCGCCACAGCTCCATGGAGACGTGTGTCCACTGATGTTGGTTTAACAAGAGAAGAATCTGCATCTGTAGCCTTTTGTGACCAAATACCTTTAAAAAATACCAGGAAATAATCACAGAACAGCCATGACAGTATCATACTTAGATATTGCCCCCCCCCCCTCCCCAGGAATCAGGACGCGCCCTGTGGTTGGAGTGTCATCACAGGCGGAGCATCACTGATGCAGAGGGACGCATGACCCCCCCCCCCCCCCCACGCTGAGCTGACTAGACCAGATGGGAGTGCCCACCCCCCTCCAGGCCCTGTCACTGGCTGCAGCGGGGGCAGGCTGGTCCACCCACCAGGAACAGGGACTGCCCCCCCCCCCTCCCTTCCCGTTTATCTCCATCACCTGTCTCCTCGCTGCTCCGTCGGCCTCTCCAGCCTTTTACCCTTTGTCCGAGGTTGAGGAAGTCACACTCGGAGACATTCCCCCTCCCTTTCATACTTGTGTTCTGGGGGGGTGGCCGAGGAACAGGGCCAGGCAGCGGATAAGGTCGACTTCCTGCCGGCACCCCCGCAGCTCCACTGCGGATGCTGAAAAGTGCAACAGAAGTAATTTCAGCTCAGTTTAATAACATTTTGGCTGCTTGAGGCCATTTTTCAACCCCCCCCCTTCTGATAAATATTAACACATGAATCAGAGATAATGCTGGAAATGAAGTGTTGTGAGCAGTTATTACGGCCACGTTCTGCTGGGCTTCTCGCTCTCTCAAGCTCATTAAAGTATTGTTCATAATTTATTACCGTTGACTCCCTAATGGCTTCTTAAAGAACTATTACAGCAAGTCGGAGCTACTTTTTTTCCGTAATAGCTGCAAGTCAATCTATTAAAGAGGCCAGAGTGTCGCTTTAATATTCTTAGAAGGCCATTAATGACTGAGCAGAGAGAGACCTGTAGATGTACCACAGGCCAGATCCATATAGCACCGGAGAGGAGACAGGGCGCCACGTTCTGTCGAGAACCGGGAAGGTTCCGTGCTCGCCAACCTCCTCTTCAGGAAAAAAGCTCAAATTAGAAACATATATATCATGTAAATTCTGGCAACCTATGAGAGAGGAAGCGACAAGGTTGAATTTGTAAAGTTGAGTCTGGATTTTCCAGAGTGGGATTGTGAGGAGACGCCGCGTCAGCGTTCCCTGTCCGGCTAACGGACCGTCCAGGCCCGGCAGAGGGAGGAAGGTGAGAGTTTGCTCTTGTCCTTTTCTTCCAGTGAGAGCTTTGATAATGAGAGAGGATAAATGGCTTAGAGGAGGCGGCGCCCGACGGAACAAATGACCGTCCAGTTTGTTTGCACAGAGCTTTTTACATAATAAAGCTCAGACTGGAGATGTGGGCTCCATTTTAAAGAGCTCACAGCTCTATTTATACAGGCAGACGTGGCATCTGGAGGCGGTTTTGCGCTGATTTCCTCATAAACTGAAGGATGTGTGAGTCAACATATTTGGTAATAGCCATGTGGAATGCCCAGTTTCCTGCTCCCAGTTTGAAGTCTGTTTCTCTCCAGCCTCCTCTTGATGTATTAAGAGGAGAATAAAAAGCAATCCCAGGGGAAAGAAGGGCAAAGCCCAACCCGGTAAAACTGTAGTCAGATAAACATGTTTATATTCCAGTTTGAATTCAAGCCTCCCTGCAGCCAGTGGAATCTCATTTCCATTGGCATGATTGCATATTTCCATATTCGCTATATGGGATTGATGGATAAACCCGCTCCGCTCTTCACTCAGCGTTGTGCAGCTGGAATTTTGTGATGATGCATCAGAACGGTCAGCTTCTATCTGCCGAGCGTCCAGGATTAGTGCCTTAAATCATCTTTGCGGACTCTGTTTTTGGAGAGCCGCATCACAGAAATAGAGCTGAGGATCCCCGAGGCGCTTCGGGGTCTCCTCCGGGCTCGACATGCCCGGAACGCCTCCCCGTGGAGACGACCTTTCCCCCATCGCTGAAAGGACAAGCGAGTGTTGGAAAGGATGCAGGGAGAACGCAGCTACTATCAGCCCGTGTGTTTCTTTAGATCAAGTGATACATTCCAGAGGAGATGATGTAAAAGGAAGGTGAGCTATCAGCTAAAGCTCGCAGCGCTAAAGCAACGCTAATGTCCAATATCTGTTTTATGGCCCATCAATCCAGCATTTACAGTAAATCTTTATTTATGATGAGCTTCCACATGAGTGTGAAGCGTCTGCTGTTGAGACGTCTTCAGCTTTTCATTTATCTTGATATCCAACGCAGCGGTCAATCTGTCATCTTAATGGATCCCTGCAGCCGTTAGCAAGAGAGGGAGGAAAAACAATGTTTGGCTGAAGGGAAGGAAAAAAAACGACAGCAGTCAGCAGTAATCATAAGATCCTATAATATATGATATTAAAATGCACAATGAAGCAGGAGAAAACTGTAGATTACTGCCACCATGTCTTCATTTTTCACACAGCTGTTTGTCCAACACACACACACACACACACACACACAGCCTCATGCATCACAAGACCAGGATGTTAATATGTCACGTACGGACGCCTCCGGCTGTCGGTATCTGTAATTACACACCTTTAGGTGATCTAAACGACGGGTAAACAATAACGCGAGCGATGGCCGCAGTGTTGTGGAGATCCAGACTCTGACATCATGACTGATGAGCTGCTGTTTTATGAACACACACACACCTTTTTTTGATAGGTGACGTCTTCATTTTGAGCTTAGTTCATTTAAGAACGGGAAAGAGATGCTTCAGGATTACGGCTGAGCTCCGGCCTGCCCAGGTCTCCCCGTTCTCGTCTCCATCGTTCCCACAGTCGGCCGGGGAGGCGTCCCGACCAATCTGCCCCCACATGATGCAGGAGAAGCCAAATTGCGTTCTAGCAGCTTAAAAGGAGCGGCGCGTTGACGCAGCAGGCCCCTTGGAGCCTCGGGGAGATCATACGCTGGCGTGAAAGCCATCCATTCTGCAGCTAAATTTCCATTCCATTCTGCTTTAATTAGATCTTCAGCCTCTAATTGACTTTCTAATTTTTCAATTAGCAATCAACATTGGAATTTTTTTTTTTCTTTTATTTCCAGCGCGACCACACTCGTTCAGAGCGGCTAATCTGCATGAATGATGAGATGAGACAGCACTAATTGTAATAAGTAAAGGAGGAAAACATTTGAGAAGATTCACTGTGTGATCTTTAGGATAATAATCATTCTCTCTGCCAGATAATGTGATTTATTAGCTGTATGTCTGAGAGCAACGGGCCCACAACACCGGCAGCCATATATCCTGAACTGCTTGGATGCTTTGTTTGTTCTTTCTTGCAATCAGCATCTCAGACCTAATTAGCACATGTTAATTAAGTCATGATAGTGCAAGAGAAGGCTTTCAATCCAAACGGATTTACAAGGGAGATCATGAGTACGGGCAATCATAAAGCATCTGTCAGAAGCCTTCTGGATGAAGGAGCCTGCTGCATCATCCGGTTAGATGGAGATGAGCTCCAAACTGCCCGGGCCAGAAGTGCCTCCCCCAGCTAGGCCAGATGGAACAGGGCACCTCCTATGGGACTGGAGGGCCAATTACACCACATCATAATTCATGGAGAGGCGGTAATGAAGTCCCAACACTCATCAGCAGCAATTAGAAAGAAGAGATCTCTGAGAAAGGGATGTGAAGAGGGGAGGAATGAGAGGATAAAGTGTGTGAGAGTGAAGGACGGATGCTCTCAAACAATAATGGGAATTGTGGAACTGGTTAGTAATTACAACAGTTTTTGGGTGATGGAGACAAAAGGGAAGCGTGTTAGGGACAGGATGTTCACGTTGTGATGAGGAATCTTGTGTTTCGGTCCCTGAGAAGACATTATTGGTGTCAGGGCAGAAATATTTCCCTCATTATCTGTGGGAATTGTTACTGGTGCAGAGGGTAATGAAGGCGCACTATAATATTTCTTCTAACGGGGTGTGGCTTGCTACTCCAACCACCCACAGTGAGTAATACAAGCTTAACAAACCCCCCACATGCATGATCTGGTGCTTCTGTTGATGGGAAGGGGGTACTGAATGCAACCGAAGAACAACTTTAATTGGATTACTGAACATGCGACAGTTTTGAAGCTCTTGATAGAAAATTACAGTTTTCTGTTTCCTCCTGCTGCATTCAAGGACGCACAAAAGCAATGGGATCTCACAGCGCCGCTGTAGACGGAGCAGGTATGGTAATGTGGGGCAGAAGTGGAGCTGGGGCTTGTGAGTCAAGGGGAGGGAAGTCGATAAATCCCTCATTAGTCTGTTTGCGTTTGACTGTCCTGTGTTTGGAAAAGGCTTCGGCCCACAGGGGGATTGAAGCAGACCCAGGTGCTGCTGCCATCTCCTCGGGGAGAGGAGAGCTCCAAAATAACCCGATTTAAATATTTTAGCAGCAATTGCCAGGCCAGTAATTATCCCGCCGTCACAGTTAAACCAGTCTAGCCAGTCCCAGGGGAAACAAAGTTGGAGAGAATTCTTTATTTCAACATTTACAAAGGCATTGGCGGCACATTTCCATATCTTCCCCCTACTTCCCTGGAAAAATGAAGAATTTTTTGGGTTTTTTTTCTACCTGACCTGGACGTCAATGATGATCAGCCATCATGAAATACAGACGCTTTAAATGAGATGCAGCTGCTGCTGTCACTGGGCAGGAGGGAAGGAGGAAGTGTTGAACTAATCACTGATCAACCGGGTTCTTAAAGGATGGAGCATCCAGGCAACATCTGGCTGCTGAGTGCAGAGGTGTTTACGGAGAGAAAGGGAATCTTCAAGTGAGGAAAAATACGAAACTTGGGCCAGTTCATCAAACACTTTCGCGATTTGAACGACTCAGATTTCCTTCTGGGGCCAATTTGGGGCTGGCTTCATTTGGAGAGAGATATTGCACAACATTATTCATACGCAGTAATTATATTCCAGCACTATAACATGACAGTAATACGGGCAGGAGTGATGGTGATGTGTCCCAGTCACATCATTCTCCACAAACACGTTCCCAGTTGGGCTAGTTAGATGCAGGGAAATTGTCTTAAAATTGTTACCTCATTGCAAATAGCAGTAATAAGGTGGTGGAGATGATTAACTGAAGTTGCACTATTGCCTCCAACTGTAAACAAAGCCATCTATAACAGTAATATCGCTGGGTGGGATTACCACACGAGAGTGGTGGACTGAGGTCATTAGAGGGTAAATGTTGGGTCAAAGGAGAGGAGGGTTATTCCCAGCACGGGTTCCGTCTCATGCAAATGACCTTAACCACTTTATGGGTGACGCTAACCTCTTCTCAGCGGCGCGGCGTTTACTGGGTTTATTTGTGGCACTTTAATTGGAAACTTGCGGTTTCTGTAGGAAGAATCCTTGTGGCGATGAAAGGGAGGCCACTTTTCTTTTCACTCTCCCATTAATGCGCCATGAAGGAGGCCGTAACCCTGACGCGGAGGGCGGCGTGGTCGTTTTTGCTGAATTCACTGACTTTTACAGTCACTTTTACTTCATCTGCCACATACGTCTCCGGTGCCGCAGTGGGGTCTGAGCATAAGTACCTCCCAAATGTCAGGCTGCAGCTCCTTTAATTTGCTACTCGCAGGAGTTGCTGATGCACAAAAACCCAGCAGAAATGTATTTTCCCCGTAATAAACGCCTCCTGCTCCCCCCGGACCAGTTTGCCCTGCGGCGCCGGGCTGGTGCTGCTCCATCACCTGGCGATGTGAGCAGCTCTCCACAGGCTTTTGTGCTGCTTTGTGTGTTTGCAGGCTGGACGCAGCGGGGGCACGGAGGGGCATCTTTGGACCCGCGTGTGCCTGTGTGCATATCTGACCTGATAAAACTACACACACACACACATACACACACACACACCATCAACCTCGGGTCATAACAAGCTAAAGAAGGACCGGAACAGTAAAAGGTTACAGAGGGATTCTGCAGTTCCAGCCACCAACTGCGCTTTCAGTCACCTGACATTTAAATGCTCCGCCAAGTTTCAGGCATGCGACAAATCAACTTTATGATGTTTTACTTTCTCCAGCGGGCACGCTGGCGCGGCGCCGGCGTCGGCGCGGGCGTGTCTCTCATTTGAATGCTGAGCAGGAAACACCTGCCAGGAGTCGGGAAGATTCATCTCTGTCGTTTTCGAACCCGAGCAGCTTCTAATCCAGCCCCCCCCCCCCCCCTCCTCCCCTTCAGCAAAGTGGGAGGGAGGGTGGCGAGAAAACAAAATTAAAAAACAACAAATATTAATGAGGTGTTACACTGACAGATAATGACACGCGGGCACCCTGATAGCATCTACGTCCATAATGGCGCGCGCAATTATGTGGGCATCCATTAATAACCAGGCTGGAGCTGTCAAGGCTGCAGGCTTCACTTCAATCACCGCTGTTCCTCCCAAATACACACACACGACATGTGTGTGAGGAATGGCTCCCCTATTCTCCGCATAAATACCTGCTGGGGAGGGCCGTATTCAGGAGTTCCCAGCATGCATCTGTGAGGGAAAAATTAAAAAGATTTGAATGTGTAGAGACACTGAGCAGAATGGAAAAATGAGGCTCCTGATGCAGATTCCAGAAAATTCCAACAGATATCTGACATAAAATTTGTTCCGTGATTACTAACGCGTCAAACAATGCGTTGGAACAACGCATCATTGAGTTTAAAATATATTTTAACATGTTTGTCTTTAAACATCCTGGATAAATTTAGACTTTTACCTTAAATTTTTGTGTTAAAGCATTCTGTTTACTTTGTTCTGTCAACTGAAATTTGCGTTTTTAATCAAATTTGCGTGTGTACAGCGCCCCCTGTTGGATTAAAATGAAAATGCGTCACTAGTTATTCATAAAGCCAGAAGTTATAAGACGGTTATGGAGTCATCTCAACTGGAAACTTATTTGAAAAGATGTTTAAAATCTAAAAATACGAGCTGCTGTATTTTACCTCCTCGTCAATAAGACGTGTGTGTCGCAGCCGTCCTCCCGTAAGCTCTTTACATTTAAGCTCCATATCTGTGTGAGGAGCAACAAGGAAACACGGACTTCACCAAGAATTTAATTAACTTGTCTTTTGTGAGGACACCAGCTGAACACATTCAAAGGACACAGGATGAATTCCTTTATTTACCAAGGAAGTGCAGATCGTCACGGTTTAAAATCTCTCCCATGCAAAGGAGAGCTTTGTGGAACGCTGTCTCGCGTAGCCCTGACGCCTTTGACCTTGCTTCATAAAGAAATAAAGGACCAGGACAACTTAAACGACCCTTAAATAAATGTTGGTCTTCAGTGGGGCCCCTGAGGTGGACTAAATAGGGGGCACAAAAGTCAGCCTCCTGACTCATTTACCAGCCGAATGTGCTCTGTGGTAGCTTCACTGTCGCTGTGTGAGGAGGAACATCAGACAATTGTTATTTTCTCAACATGGGAAACAGACATGGGCGTGATGGAAATTGCCTCCTTCACAGACCCCTGTGAAGAGCTTTTTCATATTCATCATCTTCTTTGAAAGCTGCGAAGGGAGGGCCGCGGAGCCGCGTGGCACGCCGCGTTTGATGCATCTGCCGCCCTGTTTTGAAAAGGATCAATGGGAGGAGACGGCAGAGCTGTCTGGGCCCGGGGGGGGGGGCGACAGTTGGGTGGACAAACAGGACAGAAGGTGGCCGGGGGTTAACGGCAACGGGCCCTGGCGTTCGCCTTCATCTCCTCCCTCTTCTTCTGCTTTGATTCCTGGTGACCAAACTCAACTGGGGGACATTTGCTCACAGGCGGATGTTGTTTTTTCATTTCCAGCTACGAGCGAAGGTGTGGGAGGTGGACCCACAGCGATGGATTATCCTTGATTATGTGACTGAAGTTATCAGTGAACACAGCTGTCCGCAGGGCCGCCTGCAGGGCCCCTACGTGTGCACGCTGCACCAAACAGCACACGTGCACGGCTCCAGCCACGCAGCTCCGTTCGTTTTATTACCGGCTTGATTTTTATCCTAATGGCTTCCTCACATTTAGAGATATGAAAGCGGCTGATTTAAAGTTTTGGCTCATTGTCTAAGTTTTTAGAGACTGTCAGCAGTTGATACCTGAAAATAACGAAAACGAATATTTTTCCTGACATTTTAGGCAAATTGTCGATGTTTTCGACCTTCTGCAGGAACAACCGGAGCAGATGAATTGTTAATTGTTTTCAGATTACTCAAGTTACATAAATGGGCCGACAGGCCTTCATAGGGAAGTCACATGTGCACGGCGGCGCCTGCGTCTTCTATGAAAACAAGGAAAATAAGCGGGAAAGTCTTTTTAAAAGCCGTCTCATTGTTATCAGTGAGGCAGCCCACAGACCACGCTGGGTTCTGTTCGATGGAGCGGGACGCTGGCGAGTCTCTGAGGCTGTGAATGTGATTTGGAGACGGTGTTGCTCCGTTTACACAGGCTGCCTGGAGGGATGCGCTTCTGTTGGCGGGAGAACATTGTTAGCATGGGAGGCACGTCGCTCCGACCCCCCTCCCCCCCACACTGTGTCTCACTCTCCCTCCTTCCCCAGCCGCTCAGGGGCATGTGATGGTCTGGGAAAGATTAATGCATCTTCAACGGCATGCCGTGAAATCAAATTAGTGTTCTCTGATCAAGAGAAGTGGAGGGCTTAAGCCTGGGCTGCTGCCAGGACAGCTCTTCAATAACCTACAGCTTTTCCAGCCTCACAGATCTTTCAAGCTGGTAACGTGCACGGTTGCACAGCAGAGGCAGGGTCCCGCCGTCCCGTCGGGCCTCTGCTGTTTCTCGTCCAGCACAGCACAAGATTCTTGGGCCGATTGAGCAAATAAGAAAGTCGATCGTCAGAAATGAAGACCTAGCGAGTCACAGCAGGCTGTTGAAAAATGAATCCGAGGAGGAAAAGCGGGAATTCCTGCCGCGCTGCTCCGACGGCTCTCGTCCCCCTCGTAGGTGAGCGTTTATTCGGGCCAGAGGGAGTCAATCGTGGATCATAATTGAAGACATTTCCCGTGATGTGGTGTCAGTGAAGTGCATGAATCAGAGGAGGAACCTGCCCTTGGATATTGAAATTCACAATTATCCCACATGAGCTGCTCCTCCATGCAAGGTCACGCTGTCTACCTTTGACCTCGGCGCCCGGCGCTGAATAATCTCGCCCAGCTGGGCTCACGCGGGCTCATCGGTATTGATCATCGCATTTCCGCGCAGCTCCTACTTACGACTGTGTCCAACATTATTAGCCTTGTGATTATCACTGTGTGACCTTAGCGCTTCCACGGAGGAGGAGGCTGGATCCCTTCTGGAGGCGCTCCGGAGATTTAATTACTTCTTCTGCTTTTAGGAAGTGAAGCAATCTGTGATAGAAATTTATAAGAGGGTCGACAGTGTGCAGCGATTCATCACACTGTATGAACTCTTAACCTGCAGAACGAGATTGGATTGTGCCTAATTGATTTTACAGCTGGGAGGATAATCAAGACAAGATCGGCAATAATGAGTATTGGCATCCTGATAAAGTTAGCAAGTAGTCAATAGAGAATTATGTTTAAACAATGAGGCAAAACTAATGTATGATTCATACTGATGTTTCCAACGGACGGCCTCTAATTGCTCTTTTTGAATCGTATTTTCATGCATCCTCTCTGTCAACAGGACAACAACAACCACAGCCTCCACGTCTGGCTGGGGCACCTGCATGATCTTAAACACCTTTCATTCACTTTTTAGCTTCTTATTCTGGGCGTTTTGGGGGGATGTCGGAGTTTATGGGTCAATTACAACCTGCTGCATTAGCTGCCGCTGCATTAGCTGCCACTGCATTAGCTGCCGCTGCACAGGCTGCGGCGGGTGACGGCCATCCCTCTTTAGCGTGGCAGGTGTGAGAGCAGGAGGCCTAACAAAGACGGATCGGGAGCTGCGGGGCGCTTGGATGTAACCGTTGTAACTCAGGATGTGTGCGCGCAGGATCACAGCTGACGGGACACAGGTAGCAGACGTGGACAGAACGCCGGGGGCAGGAATGCTCCTGCAGGCTGCCTTCATGAGGGAAAGCTGCTTCCTGACCCGTTTCTGGCCCCCAAATCTGCAGAAACTTGAAAAAGACAATTAAACGAGATGAACTGGAGCGGCTTCAAAAGTCATATTGAAGAGGGCTTTTTTTTTTCCTTTTTTTTTTAAGAAGAGCACGTCAATCCTCCCGTTAATACCCTTCAGCTGAGGTGAGCTGCAGTTTAAGATTCAGAGCATGTGCAGCAGAAACAGCCTTTGGACAAGTGCACACATCCCTCACATGAGCTTCTCTTTACCCTATTGACTGAGGATGAGTCTGTCACTGGATCTGGATTAAAGTCTTAAGACTATCTATAAAAGGGGCGGGGCTCTCTGGGGGACTTGTCAAAGATTTGTTTGCTGCCAGGTGCTTATTATTGCCAGGAGACGCTTTGGCTGCTGAATAACCTCCGTCTCGCTTCCTCTTTCAAGGTCACCGCAAGATCAAAGCATCTGTGTCCGTGTGGCCAGACGTGGCTTATCACACAGCCCACACGTGCGCGCGCATGGACATGTTGAGACGAGCGTTGATGGGTATTGATCAGCCTTTAAGCCGCGCCGTTCCCGTATCTTCTCCGACCTGTTGCAGACGGTCCCGCGTGCGAGCGATGACACGTGACGCTTTCTTACTTTTATTTATAAAAGATTAAAATGGTAGAATGTCCAGCTTCCAGCCAGTCAGAATAACAATGATTTAATCCAATATACTGAAAAATAAAACATTTTCTCCATTTCAACGACTGAATTATACATTTTAAAGACATAAATATTGTAAAATACAATAAAACACGTTTGAAGTGACACATTAGTTCTAGAGGAGAGAATGTGCTGATAAATACTCTCCTAATCTTTAGTGTCTTATTAATAGTCACAAGCAGAAAATCTGTCTGAGGTGAAAATTTCGCCTCCCCAGGTGGTCACGGTTTACCCATCACCCTCCACACCGGTGATTAGGTGCACGTGCAAAACAGAGAGTCCGGCAGATTAAAATGGACTAAAATGGAGCAAATGTGTCTGTTTCATTATAACAAAGTCATAGAATCCATATTTTCTATACGGTCCCTTAAAGGCTGTTTAGAAACTCCATTTCCTGTTTGCTTTGATCGCACATCAAACGTTACAAACAGAATTTTAATAAAAGAGCACCCAAGCAGAGGCCGGCGCGCCCCTGGAAGCCTCATGCAGATCACCTGCCGCTCGACCTGTTCCCTAATCAGTATTCATGTTTACTGACGTTCATCTCCAGGGACCTGCAGCACCACAAGCTGCTTCACCGATGAGCAAGTGGCGACTGCAGCAGCAGCAGCAGGAGCAGGAGCACACATGAATGTATTCATGGCAGAACGGCCCCATCCTCCAAAAGTCGTCTGTCTGCGTCCCCGGAGAGGCGACATTTATGAAGACGTTCCCTCAAAATCTTTAGGATAGCATCACAATTCAGAGCAGCCGCTGGCTGCGTCATGATTGCATTTGTTGCTCTGCCAAACCCCCCCGATCCACCACAGCGCCGCCTCCGCCCCCCCCCCCCCCATCCTGTAACCAAGCAAGGTGAGGGAGAGTGAAGCATCTGCGGCTCCTTTGGGAGGCGCGCACAGGTGCTTAGCAGCGGCACGTTCCGCGCCTGTTCTTCACTGTCCAAATGGCTCCATCCGCCAGCGGCCGCCACGGGAATACAGCCGCTGTTATGGAACAGCAATCTATAGACCAGCAAAGAGATGAAATCTTAATAAGAGGAGGGAAAAATGCTGAGTCCCAGTAGGACCCCCCCCCCACACACACACACACACACACAGACACACACACACACATGTGCGTTCTGCTATGCTTTGGAGACATTTCTGTCTTATTTTGTATATAATTATTTTGAAGCATCAAATATGTTGAAGGCTCCATTTTTGCTGGCTGACTGAGCGGCTGTCATCCTAAAACAGCTTAAACTTAGACAAGTTATGCAGCTAAATCCGTGTTTGTGCTGGCAAAGAAAGCGGCCTCGTGTCACGCACCTTTTGTTTTCCTATCAACAGCACGACGGCGGTTTTATGTTGACGAAAACAAAGCATGTGCATAAAAGGTGCGCGCGCGAAGACAAATGACGCGCAAACGCACTGACGCAGGCGGCAGCTTTTCTTTAACATCCACTACGGTGCCCATTATTCTGTCCCTTTGTGCGACGCTTCAGGTGTCTCACAATCAGCCCCGCAATCACAATGTGTGCGTCTTCATCGCCGTTGACAGCTCTGCGTGCCGTCAACGTTGTGTCCGTCAGCTCGATCAAAACAAGGAGCCCGATCCACAATTACAGCGCGCTGTCACTGTTTGATGAGGCATTAAGACAACAGAACGGGCTGTCAGATTGAAGCTGGCGCTGCTCAAATATTGTCTACATGATGGGAAATAAGGCGACGCCGGCCCCGACCACACATCTGGGTATAAATAAAGAGTGGAACAATACTGTGTGTGTGTCGGTGTGTGTGTGTGTGTGGTTGGGGGGGAGCTGTTTCAATGCTGGATATTCACAGAAGCTGAAGAGGACTCTTCATTTGTCCAACAGAAAATCCTTCAAACTGTTATTAAAGTTATTAAATTTCGTGTGCAGCACCGAGGGCTGCTATTATTAGCTAAATTTGTGATTAATGCGCTAAATGATGATGGTGAGAGCTTGAGAATGTCATTTCACTCACTAATTGAGCTCAATTAAAAGGATCTCTCAGGGGTTTTCCGTCTGACCACTGAGCGAGCTGTTCTGTCCAGTCAGAGCAGGACCGGAGGAGACACCCAGAGAGGAGAGGACGGAGAAATGGAGGGATGATTATCCCCAAAATAATCCAGGGCTCCCAAAACAAATTGGTACTCTTCTCCAGTTTGAGTGCTACGAGGATGAACCGCCGGGAAAAGAATCACTTCCACCTGACCTTCCATCTTAATCGCCACTCGCTCCACTGCTGCTCTGCCCAGACCTCCGGCGCTGCCCGAGGACCCTGAGTCACTGGACAAACACAGAGGGATGTTTTTCTGTTCATATATGAATCCAATCAGTCAAAACACAATTTTCATGGGAGGGAATCATGATTTTCCCTCCTAATTATGTAGCAGACTCCAGGAAGATGTTTGTGTGTCCCAACGTTCCCGAGCTGCTGAGTTGGCAAGAATTCCTTTCTGCTGCAGAATCTCAAAGAAATCCTGTTGAGCCGAGTGGGATGGAAGAGGATGTGGGGCATGCAGACACATCTCCTGATCTCCTGATCACAGCAGGTAGATTATGTCCTTTTTCCTGATTTGTCTCCTCTTGTCCTTCGTGATGGGATTTGATCTATAACTATTACCATTCTGCTCAGCTTAAAGTTCACTCACATTCCAAAATGTACATTTCCCAGGTTAGAACTGTAAAATAGAAAGAAAAACCACCTCTGAGTGGTGGCTGTGGCTCATGTTGGGAGGTGTTTATGAATCCATCAAAAATCAAAAGGGCAGGAACGACCTTTTCTTTTGCATCTTAATTTCCGCTCCTGAGCGGTTAATCCGACCTGGGCTGAAGTCTCCTCAGGTGTCCTTCACCGAGCAACGCCTCTTCCCTGGCCGTGGCCTCCCGGGACTTCCCTTCTTTACAACATTTGAGAGCTGGTCCGCTCTGTGAACGAGGTCCACAGGAGAGGAACCCGCCTGGAGACCGGGCTGTAGAGGAGATGCAACGGCCTGACGCCTCCGGGCCGCAGCCGTCCAGCCAGTTAAAGAAATGAATCATGTATGATCTGGTTAGCAGACAGCCAATTTATGGATGTGGGGCCCCACATGCTGGAGAACACACAGCTCTAATGAGAGGAATGTGGACTTGTTAAGCCAAACATACGGTGAAGGAAGCGTAATGCTGCAGCGTCTGCAGGCTTCCCACAGGTCAATATTTGCTGAATGTATTGGCTTCAGTAAATACTGCAGCCACCATGCGCTCCTTCCTGCAGAGGCTGGGAATTGAGATCTCAGTAGGAAATTTGTTGCATCCCAGTAAAGAAGCGCCAGAACGCCAGGCAGGTGGTAATAAAGATTCTCTTTCTGGACAGCTTCCTCCAATCCTCCCTTTTTCCCCACCTTTAATTTATTCCCTCAGGCGCTGTGAGTGATTCCTTCTTTTCGCTACCTTATATTAAACATCACACTCTATTAGCTCTCAATAATCATCGCGGCAGCTTGTGACACCATGATTTCCCTCGACACATTAAACTGCAATAACGTCGGCTCGGGTTCTGAAATAATATTGCCTGTGTTCTCTCTTTCGTGCCTCTCCGGCTGGAGAAGTCGCCTCCGCACGATGCGCGAGGCGACGCTCGCGTGGAGAGAAGAGATGGCGCAAAACATTTGTAATTTTCAAAAACAGACGCACAAAAAGTGGGTTAAACCGTCACAAAGGACCCTGGTGTGTGTGTCTGTGGGGGGGGGGTGTTGGCCACACATGCTCTCCTGCTTCAGCAGATGGCGCCCAAGTACATTCAAAGTCTTGTTTGAGGACGTCTCAGGACGTCTTGAGTGTAAATTGTCCCTCTCTAGTTTTGTTTCATTGTCCAGTAGTAGAATGACCTCCAACGTGACCCCTGACCGCGTCTTCGCCTCAATAGAGGCGACGGCGGCCTGTTTGACTAATTCGGGCTCCTAATCGTTATCAGGATCCAGTGATCCGGTGTTGCAGCATAACAACCCTGTCAAAATGAGGCCTCAAATTGTCCACCATTATCAGGAGCGCTGATCCCATTACCTCCACCCAGATGTGTCGTGCTGATGCATTCTGATGGTGCCGCTACATAATAAAGAGAGCGCCGAGAAGCCCCCCAACCTTATCTACGCTCCGGGCGCAGAGACCTGTATTAGCTTTCATTTCAAAGTAAATCTGTGCACAGGATCAGCTTTCCCGGGCTGACGGGTCCGGTCGTTTAACCGGAGCTGATCACACGAGGGCCTAGAAAGCTTCGCAACGCTGCAGCTCGTGTTGCCTCCTGTCAGCGTCAGTCAGGCAGGAAATAAAGGCGTCTTCCACGTTTCCTCAGAAGCCTCAGAAGGAGACTGAACAGTCTGTCTCTTTGCCCGAAATGACTCTTTCTTCACCGTGCTGGTGTGAAGAACACTCAGTATTTTACAGATTTGACATAATCAAACCTGGAGCGAATGATGTCATACGATGACGCTTTCATTCCTCCCTGTCAGGACTGTTCTGAGGACCAGAACATTCAGTCATCTCAGGCAAACGTCAGCTCTTCCTGCCTGCTGCACCGGAGAGTTTAAGTGATGTTTTGTATTTATTTAGGTTAATTTTTGAGGATTTTTTTTTTTTTTAAATCATAGGATAATAGTCAAATGAGACCATACTTTGGAAGATTTGTCTGTTGACTAAAAACGACAGAAACTTCTCCTGAAAAGGGGGGGAAGTTACTCAATTCCTGCAATGCGTATTGTCACCACTAGATGTCATCAAAATTTCCACCCCAGGGGTTTAAAAGGGGACTTGATCTAAAGTTCGATCGGTAAATCTCTCTTCATTCATCCTCAGCTATCAAAATCTGTGGGCTCGGTCCCTTTTAGGACCTCCTGAATTCCTCCAGCTCCCAGTGGTGGAACTGGCTGATGTCCTGCTGACGTCTCAGCTGTTGCACAAACCTGGGGCTAAATACTGCATATTTTGGAGCGAGTGAACAGAAAACCTTCAATAACATCTGAACAAGTTCGCACACATCGTTCATTTTGCTGAAAGGGAGACGTGCTTGGTCCTGTCGGCATTCCAGACGTCAGGAGAAACGCTCTTTGGACGTTCCTTAGGGAGGAAAAGGGAATGCTGGAAAGACCGACCAAGTGCGTCCTTTGATACGTTTCTATTATGGGATTATTCCACAATTCCGTCTCAATCTGAAAAATAAAGTTTGCAGAATGAGATGCTAAACCTTCCCGGGGCCTCTAAATGTCACGTATCCACAGCATCTTAGAGCTGACCAGATAAATTCCCATTAATTCTGAGAAGCGTAACAATTGAACGTAAAAGGCCAAGGAATGAATATTTATCACAGATTAGAGAGCGGGCCTTTCAATCAAACCCAGGTTTCACAATGCTGCTCCGGCGTACTCGGGCTGGATACCCAGGCGTCCGCGCAGCCGTACATCTGCAGTCCTCGCCGGCCTCCACAGCCACGGTGCTCGGCCCATGAAGAGGAACCGGCATTAGATGTTGATGCATAATTCAGTTCCCCAGCTGTGTTATCCAACCTTTGCTACCAAATAAATATGTAAACCTGCGGCTGTTATTTCCAGAAGATAGAACCTCATTCGCCTCCTCCCGTTCTGTTCAGATAAGCAGAGGGCAGAAAATAACCGGGGCCAGATTACAAGCTTCCAATTTAGTAGCCGTGATTTCAAGAAATAGAACTATGTTCGGACCCATATGTGGGTTAAATATTGACCTGTGGCTGTCATGGTACTGTCAGAAATCCTATTTTCTCCCCTTTTTGCGTATCTAATGCTGCGTTTTCGGTCTGTCTTTGGAGATCTGTTATATTCCATCTAGAATTAAATCTTTTTTTTACACATGATGGATGTAGATTTGCCCAGGCTAAAATGTGCAAACAAACAAACAGATCTCTGAAAGTCCTTTTCACAAGTGAGTTGGGTTGGAACCGACAGGGAAGGGAAGCACCCAGACATGTGCAGTCTCAGAAGGCTCCTCTGCAGAAGATCTTTACTTCGCACCTTGACAACAGCTCGTGTTTTCCTCCCGGCAGCAGATACCACGTGTTAGTTCATGCGACAAATGTGCTGTCATCACCTAATCAACCCTCGCAGCTTCACCCTGGTGTTGCTCCGCACCAAAGGCAGATGTGCCAGTGAGGGAGTGTAAATGAGGCATTTAAGTGCTCTGTGATTATCAGACATTTCGGCCGTTTCAAGAGTTGCAGCGGATTCCTGTTGATGTGTCCCAAGGGGGCATTATGTCACCTTCACAGCCCCACTACAACCATCATTCCCAGCTAAAGTTACCCGTGACAAAGGTGTTTTCATCACTGGTTTTTCCTGATTCCACCAGGCAGTGAAAAGGTGCCGTGGTGAACGGGTCAGCCGTCAGCGTGATGCACAGCAGCTTCAGCCTGTTTGCTGAGGCTTTTGTGTCCTCCTGATGAATGCTTCGTCAACATTTGCTCAGATTTTAGCTGTGTTTAAGCAGCAATGAGGCAGCCTTTTTTTTTTTTCACCACTTGCATCACCGTGATTGTCGTCCTGTCAACTACTTCGTCTGCTGAGCAAATATAAATAAAGATTTAAAGAGAAAATGCGCCAAAACCACAAACTACAGACAAACTTTATCATTATTTAACGCCAAGGGTGACGTTATTTCTCAGCCTTTTAGTCAATGAAAATGGTTTTGGAGCGTGTTTTTGGAGCGTGTGGAGGAATCGGCCTGAGTTCCTGTGGGTGTAGCTTCATAGGAAGATGATGTTTCACCACGATGACAGCACTTCCTGCTGAGACGCCGCTCCCTCTGCAGCGGCTCCACTCAAAAGTCAAAAATTGGGAACGACGGCGTCGGCAGCTTCACTCTTCAACAGACGTCAACAAGTGCCACAAACCACAGGTTCATCCGCAGTGTGCTGCAGTTTGTGCACGCAGACCTCAGTCAACCTCATTTATTTATGATTTAATTGGGGTTTAAAATTTAAATGATGCTGAATTATAGGCACTCAAAATGTTAAACAGTCCCGTCTCCTGTTTCTTTAAGGAAAGGGGTTGAAAACAAACATGAAATTGGAACATCGATAGTGTGAAAAGTCCATTTCAGTGCTCACCGCTGCACTGCTGTCACCATTGATGTGTTCTCTCTCTGGCTTAGCTTGGCTAATCCTGTAACTCTATATGGAACAGCAATGTGGGGAGACACAGTTGCAGGAGTATCAGCCTCGACTCAAAGATATCACAGACTGCCACAAACACTCTTAGTTGGCTTTCATTCAGCTTATGGCCTCTCGACCTTTGTGATAACAGCTTCCTCAGATTGTCACCAGCCCTTTAAAGTCGGCAGTTATTTCCTTTAATTGAGCGTGTGCTAACTCGGCCACAGGAGCTCCCAGAGTAGTTTTACAAAAGCAGAATGGCAGCGGTGGAACACCGTGTCCTGGTCAACTGCAAAAAGATTACAGACCTGGCAAAGTCCTGCCTGCTGATAGGCTTTAGAGGTTACCAGACAAGTTATCTTAGCCGGTCAACGCCCTAAAAATGGTGTTTATACAGGAAGAAGTGGGGTTTGGGGAGCAGATCGTAGCAGTCAGAGAGCAAAAAGAAGCCAAAACAGAGGAGATGAGAGGGCGATGATTGAAGCGGCTGGCAGAAACAGCCTGACAATTCTCACAAAATTCAACCCCAGCTTTGACTGACAGGGTCTGAAAACAACTAAACCCCCCAAAGAGCAGCGGGGGGGTTCATTTGGACGAGCTGATGGACAGCCGCTGAGCAGGTATGAGCGCGGGAGACGAAAGCAGCAGGTAAGCCACGCCCTCTTCCAGCGAGAGGGAGGGCTCTCGGAGAACACATGGAGAGCAATCAGGCCACCCAATCACGATTCGATCTTTAAAGAACGCCATAAATCCTGCCAGGACACGTCCACAAGGAGAGCTAGAGGAAAACAAACAGCTCGGCTTCACTGGTCAGAAGTGAATAACTTGATACGTTGTTGTTTTCCCACCTGCCTGTTGAAATAGAAATAAGTCCTGCTTAATTCTGTCCCTGCTCCTTAACAAGAAGCTTTAAACACCTTGAGGTGACAGATTGAGAACGTGGCCTTGTTTCGCTTCCTTGCCCCTGACTTATTGTCTTCTATCCTTTCGTGCTCACAAGTTTCATAGAATTTATCTGCACCGACTCAATTAAATAATCGGTAACCATCGATGCCACGTGGGCCGGTTTTTCATGCTTTATTTTTCCAAGAGGATTAGATACAGCTCCTTCGACCTTAGCTGTAAAAAGTGCTGCCAACTAACAATAAACCTTCACAATCATAAAACACATCAGTGTTTTCTTGCTGGAAATTGTCTAATTTTGCTAATTGGAGCTAAAGCTCCTGCTGATTCTTTAAAACCTCCCGGCACCGTTCCAACTAAGGACGACATTTTGACATATAGAGACAAACTCAGTTTACTAATTTCTCTGCTTCCTTTGTCATCGGATTCGCTTTTGACGGCAGAGTTTGAAGACTCGGAGCTGTGACCTCTTCCTGGTCCCTTCAGACAGGAGCATTGACTTTCTGCATCAACCCTGCGCTCTGCGGCCAGTGGGGGGAAAACAGATCGATTCACCTGATAAATCCATGTGTTTGAGGAAGAGAAATACACACTGAATAACTTATTATATGAGGTCAAAACATCCAGGCTTCTCATGAATGTCACACATCCCGATATGACCATATCCTGACCCTCATCAGCCGAGGAGAGAAAATGAAACGGGACCCAGCAGCTTCGTGTTTGCTTCGTGTTTGCTTCGTGTTTCGGTTTGCTAATCAGAAAGTTTGGGTCACATCTGTCAATCAGTGCTTAATGACCCTTCGACTACTTATACCGCACGCTCATACAGAAGAAACCGGGGCTAATCAGCACCTGCAGGCCGCTGGAATGTCCCCAGTGTCGATGATGGTAGAGAAAAAAGGCGTAGGCAGGTATTCTGAACAAGTCCTGACGCATTCGCTGTCGAGTGTTGCCTAAATGTGTTTGTCAGGGAGGGTGTGTTTTTGGAGGCCGCTGCGCTCGCTGTCTCGGGGAGAAATATGGTTCCGAAAGGGGAAATGTTGAAAACTCGGACAAAATCGCTGCCTGAGACAGTGAAACCGTGCCTGTGTTTTATCCCCGTGGCAACAGGGCTGGTGTGGGTTCCCCATGATCCAAACACCATAAAATACTATTTCTCCGGTGCAGCAGTGATGCTGCCTATAAGTCACACCCAGCTAGTAGCCATTTAAAGCCCAAGGATGTGGGGTTTTTTTCATTCCTGCTGTTGCTCCGCTGTTATTGCTGCACATTCCATGAGGAGTCAGTGAGAGGAGCACGTGAACCCAGGCAACAGCCAGACCTGCTGCCTGAGGATGGAACGAGAGAACGATCCACCCTCCCAGGCCCTCGGACCTCCAAAATATGAGGGAAACTGTGAATTTTCAATATCAGAGGATTTGTTTTAAAATCTTAAACAGGTTCTCCTTTACTGAGACAGCTGAATTCTGGGCGTGACTTCCCAGGTATACCTTTCATTGTCCAACTGCTTCAGCCTTAAAGTGCATTAGGTGCATTCCTGCCCAGGCAAGTCAGGACAACAACCCGCCAGCGGAGCCTCAGCCAGTCAGATGTTTGATTGGAGCTCCGCGGAGACAAGCCTGGGCGGCCCGGGGCAGCAGAGCCTGCAGATGAAGCTCACACCCAGTCTTACACAAAACACACAAACAGATCTGTAAAAAGGCTCAGCAAGAAAATCTACCATTTAAGAATGAAAGCAGCTTCTGTCCTGCTGCTGAAGTGTGGCAGCATAAATCTGCTGCAGCGCGTTTGGTGCCGTTATTTTTTACATCTACAGGCGTCCCTGTTGAACATATTTATGTCCCGGTGTTACAGAACAACTCCATATTTTACTTTCTACAGTGATGCTCAACAACACCCTAAGAGATGACTCGCATCCATCCCATAATTGGAATATCACATCCCACATATCATGGTGGCCTCTGCATGAATGGACTTGGACCAAGACGCGTGCTGGATTTGTTATTCTGATGCACCTGGACCCCCTCGGCTCACCGGGGCCCAGTTTAGTGAAGCACCTCTTGGCCGTTCAGCTGCTCACCTGTGGAACAAAGACTGTCTGCTCCTTTAAATCAGACCACTGCAGCTTTCTATTCGATCCTTTAACCAATGTCTCATCTCTTCACTGGAACTTTTTCTGTTTTTATGCTCCATGGTCTTTGGCATGTTTAATATGACTTTAAATGACTTTAATGTCTTGAAATTGTGATTACCATAATTCTGTGTGTAAGTTTGTGCCTTTTCCTGCACTTTAAATTGCCTTGTGTACAAATCGTGCCAAATGAGCTCTTCTTGCCCTTAAATTGAACCTTACTGTATTTTGTTAGTAATATCTAGTTTTTAACAAGGTTAAATCATTAACATATTTGCATATGCACGCTCGATGGAGAGCCATTATGAGTTCAGACAATTCGCTCGTACTGCTGCGGTAGTTTTTCCTCTGTGGAAGGTAAACCAGGAGTGGATCTGCCTCCGAGTGTTTCTGGAGGCTCGTTTTTCAGCTGTCACCTCACAGACGTCCCAAAGATTACCTGCAACAAGTCAGATTGTCCAGATCTATCAGGCCCACACGGAGGTGAAGCAGCAGCTGTCTCTGGGCAACAGTGGCTCATAACTCACACACATTTGTGTCTGTGTCAATGAAATCCCAGCTGAAGAAGATTGGGCTTAAATTAATGTGTTCTCTGGAGAAATATCTTGTCAGGTGAGGCTGGGTGCAGCTCAGGAATGTGTCTGTGCCCCCCCCCCCCCCCCCCCCCCCCCCCCCCCTCCCCGACACCACCACCAACCCCCCACCAACCCTGCCATTGTGAGGCGAAGGAATTCTTTTCAAAAAGTCGCTCCTTTCACGGTGAAGGATGCTGGGTGTCGCCCCATTTTTTTTAAAGTGAAGCCTGAAAGCAGATCTGCTTTACACACATTCATTACAATAATAACTCCAATCATCGAGACTTTCTACTCGTACTTTGCTCAAGTTTTTTTACTGAAAAGAAAATTCTTATTTATGTTTTGCAGCCCTTTAAATACATTCTTTAGATGCAGAGACGCTTGAGTGTGATGAAAAAATGATATGTGATGCAATGAAATGTCAAATTATTGCAGAGACTCGTCAAATATTAATAACAGATGAAACACTTTTATTTCATTTGTGGGTTCCTCCCGTCCTTGGATAGTTTGGAGAATACTTCGTTTAATTTGATTTATTAATTTATTGCCTTTTCTTGCTTTTAAAAAAAAAACCCAAAAAAAACCCAAATGTATACCACACGGGAGGGTGTGGTGGATTTTTATGACTGTTAAATGGGCAGTCCTACTCAGGTGCTGGTTTCTTATTGGTCGAGACGATCCTCTAAAACACCAATACCTGCAGCAGGTAAAGCAAAAGTCAGAGCGGAGACGCAGCATTGTCAGTCGAACCCTCGGGACGCGACGAAGGCTGAGCCATGTTTTGGTTTAAGGGGTGGAGAAGGTTAGTAATGCATGTTAAAAGAGGTAAGATGTGTTTTTTCTTTGCTAAAGAACTGACTAGACCTTTGTAATCGGTCATAGACTGGAGTCATTGGGATGTGAACCCCACATGTGATGCATTTTGTGTCTTAAATTCATGGAAGAGGAAAAGTGTTGAGGATCATAAAGTTTCCCCGGGAGTGTGACTCTGGGGAGGGCAGATTGTCAGCTTGTCTGTGGTGTCTGGTGAGCTGGAGGGGGGGGGCTGCAGCGATGACGAAACCTTCATCCGGATCAGACCTGTGCTGACGTGCCAGGGTGCTGGGTTTGAACCACAGCCTGAAAGCCTGGAGCCAGAGGAGGACAGGCCTGGTCTCGCTCAGCCTCACAATCAACCTGTAACTGAAGAGAAGGGGAGAGGCCCGCGTCCCGTCCCTGCCCCACTCACAGCCACCCCACCAACCTCGGGGGCTTCCTCATCCATCATGCAGTCCCAGTGGCCCCTCTGCTCAGTTTAAGATTACAGGAAACCCACTTCTGCACTGTGAACCACACAAGGTCGCCCCGTGTTTGCGCTCTCTCTTCCAGAGTCTTTCTGCAAGAATATTCCATGTGTTCTATCCTTCATTCCACCGGAGTCTGTATGTGTATTTAACCAGATTTCAGTGGTGTGAAGTGTAAGAGACATGGTGATGCACCTCCGGTCGCCTGAAAACAGCTCAACGTGTTTAATTTGGCTGTGGCATGAATAAATCGTCTAACCTTGAACGCCGTGTTCACTCTCTTTTTTGTAAGTGCAACATCACATGACAACCTTCTACACCACCCACATTCAACTTTCAGTGGCTCGGAGCCCCAGAGCATTGCAGCTCTTCCCTCCATTATCCAACATGAAGAATTTGAGACTCAGCCCACACAAACAACCTTTACTGGTTGGCAAATGAGGCTCATTAACAATTTAAAACATGCCCTCGCTGAGGCCCACACAATGATGTCATTAAACATGATTCTCAGAGATGCATCATAATATTTCTCCCTATAGGCGACATTACAGGCAACACTTTATTGCTTGTACACATTATAATATCATGTTGTTCCTCAAAGTCTGTGTTTGGTTTCTCATAAACCTTCAGGGTTGTTTGTTTTGTTGGTGGGGTTTAAGCCAGAGCTGTTGTGGACAAAGTTTTATAGAATTCAGAATAAATCAGCTTTGTGTCTGTTGTGAGCATGAATTCTTCTTCTTGTTTTTTTCTCATGAAACATAATTGAAACCCCAAACCACCCTCCCACCCCCATCTCAAAGCGATGGCACGGAATCCCAAGCCAGCAGACTCCAAACGAATTCATTCACTTAATGTCAGTCTTGTGTAGCTCCGAGCGTTTTCCATTTCACGCTACAGATAAACAAACTACAGTTTCAGGCTTTGCAAGTTTTAATAGTCTAGCATTAAAGAGTGAATATAAAACACAGAAAGATGGTTTTTCAGAACAATAATATGTTTTTATCCTACATTTGCTCCTAGTGGTGGTATTGTCACCCTATTAAAGCTCTGGTGCTCTATCACGCTACAGTTCTATAGAACAAATGTGTATTCTGACATTAGCTCACCTATAATACGAGACAACGTCGTGATCTCTCAATCCAGAAGAAACTCGGGATTAGAGCTGCAGTGCTCAAGGATTGTGGGTAATGCAGTCCTCAAAACTGCAAAGTTAAAAGAAACATTTTTTTTGCAGATGTTAGTACACTCAGGTAGTTGCAGCGTAACAATGTTTTTTTTTGGTTAATTCTCTCAGAAATCATCTGAATTCTATTCTTGGAGCCAGTCGAAATCTGGTGAATCTTCAGGTCAAAGGCCAGCGAAATAGAATAGGAAGACTAAAAGTGTTAGACCAACAACAATCTGTCTAATTTCACACAGAAAATAAATTAGTAAATTGTAAATCAAAACCATCATTTAGGTCATACGGCATTTTTATGATCATTTTAAGATATCGGTCCGACTGAGACCCATCTTTGATCTCAAACATTTGTTTTAATGTGAAATCCTGCCTTTGATCTCCCAACTCTTGCTTTCATCTCTTCCAGCTGATCTAACAACCCCTGTGAGGAAACAAAGTGATAGTGAAAGTGCAAGTTGAGGTTAAAATGGCTTTAGATCAAATGTGTGTTTGCTGTCTTTTCTCTGTTGTATTACTTTGGAGTCCATCACTTGGGGAGGACACAGGTGAGATAAATGCTGCATCTAGATCAACAAGCCTCCATCAAAACTGCACATCATCTCTGGGATTTGTGTGTCGTGGCTGTCTAGTGGCAGAAGACATTGGTGCCCATCAGCTTGAGCGTCTTGTGGAGTTGTTGACGCCCAAGGAGTGCAAGGACCTCCTGGTTGCCCTCTCTCACCCAGAGGAGAACATCTTCCAGCACATCGAGCGGCTCTCCCCAGAAAAGAATCAACTCAATCTCAAGCAGAGAGCCAAGAGAGACACTCCAGCCCCTGTGGGTTAGTTGGTGCACACACCCCAAAACACACTTTAATAGTCTGAATCTGACAAGTGCAGCACTTGAGCGTTACTGCAACAGGTGGGTCAATAAAATGCACCTGTGTGGTTTATGAACATGTACATGTGTGTGTATTAAAGTATCAACAGCGAAGAAAGTCCCATTCAGGAGACAGAAAGGTGATCATATGATTTGTGTCGACCAGATACTGATGTCGAATGCCACACAGCCCTGTCGGACTGGCTGCTGCATTACGGAGAACAGATCTACTATGACAGGCTTTCACGGGCCCTGCAGCACATCGGCAGAACAGACATCGCCCTTGGTGAGCATTTGAGAAATCAACTATCTGGTTGAGGTTTCAATTGGGTTGAGCCTGAGGGTTAGGGGGATAGGGTTAGGGCTAGAGCCAGGTCTAGGACTAGGGTTATGGTTGGGGTTGGGGGTTAAGATTAAGATGGACTTTATTCATCCCCGTGGGGAAATTGAATAGGGTTAGGGCTAGGGTTGGGGTTAGGGAGTTAGGGGTTAGGGTTGGGGTTTAAAAAAAGTTATTTACAGTCATTAGTGGATATTATCTCAGCAAGCCTCACTTGAGATCAGAGTTGTGTTTAAGAAAAAATAGTTTATTTTAGACAAGTAATTGCTTCATTCGTTTGGGATCCACTTTAATTGGAACTTCATATCAAAAGTGACATATTTTGCACCCTGCCAGCGTCTGGCGTGTGTTGCGGTCCAGCGTACTCGCAGCTATGCAGCCGAGTGCTGTTGCATCGCAACGATGAGGTGTAAATGATCTGACAGAGGACTTAGTGGAGCCGACACCATCAGCAGAACAAACCATCTGCTCCTTTCATCAGCGGCTCTGGAGGGGAAAAAGACAAGGAGAGGAAAGGGGGAAGGAGGGGGGATGAGTTTATGACATGTGTATGTGTGCGCATGTGTTGGGGGGCTGCAGAATGCAGCAATTATTACAGACTTGATGGCAGTTGTGAAGGGATCGCTCATACGTAGAAACTTGAGAGGATGGTTTTGTGCTACTCCGAACTGAAGGACAACAGTTGTTCTCCTGCCAGAACTAATTATCTTCAGCACAAGAAGATAACAAAAGCGCGTTGGCATTCTCTCATAGGCTGAAATTCACGCGTGTTTAATATTCGGCGAAAAAAGGCTCTGCTGTGCTTTTGTTCCAGAAGTGGGGAAGAACATCAACCAGGACAAGTCCTTGAAAATCAAACGTTTTGTGGAAGACTACCACAAATATGTCAGCTCTTTAAAAATACCATCCAGTGCCAAGGAGCGCCAGCAAGAAGCCCCGATGACACACAAAAAAAGAAAAGGTAAGTGGTCCCGCTGCCTGGCACCAAAAGCACAGGAGACCCGCTGCACGTGCGCGATCACATCCAGGCCCCTGATTTCTCAGGCTGCTGATGTCAAGAGATTACTGGTCCATTCCTCTGGAGAGGCTCTGAATCACAAATGATATCATGTTTCACTCAACCGTGAAGCTATTAAGTGTTTAGATGAGATGCTGGATTAGATTTGGTAGCCACTGGCATGCCTCCAACTCATTATTTCTCAACATTGCACACTCACCAGTATTTCCCTTGGTACCTAAATTTAAAAATGTAATTATCACCTGTCCATTTTTTAATCCTCTCTGGTACTTTACTCTAGATAAAGAGTTCGCTAAAGTGTTTCCATGGAATATTGAAATCCCAGTTATCTGTGTTAGTAAGGGACCTGACCTGGCGTGAGTTGGACCTGATTATTGAGCGGCCTCCTCTTCGTCCGTACCAGAAGGGGCCTCTGGATTGGGCTCGGATGCTACTGTTTGGCGCCCTGATAGGATTTATAGTCACCCTGCTGTTAGCCATCTCGACAATTCTTGTCATCAGACAGACCCTCGGGTGGGCCCTCTTTTTGTAAGCTGCAGGTTCTGTGAGATCAATGTTGCAAAAGACTTACCTTTGATTTATTAAATATTGAAGAAAGTATTCTCCCCTCATTTATTCTGTATTTCAGACAAACAATATAAAGTTTAAAAGGTACCATGATTGAAATAATAAAAGCTTTAGAGGCACAGGTGCTTGTAGAGCAGCACAGAGGTAGAGGTAGTGAGCAAAAAAGATTCCCGGGTCCTTTCTGGCTCAGGCCTTCCTCCCCGGAGTTTAATTTCCTGCTCCTCTCTGTCAGCACTGCTGAGAGTCCAAAAAACATGCATAGCCAGTGATTGCAGGCCAAAACTATTAAAGCAAATGAAACATTCTAATTTTTCCGGGTAAATCTTTCTTCAGATTTTCCATATGTTGCCAGTAACTTTGATACTTGCTACAAAGGTTGCTACAAACCTGCTATAAAAAAAGCACTCATGGCAAATGTGATAGAGATAAGTCTGTTTTTGGATGAGCTCGCTGTGTGCTGTGTATTACATTGGTCTGCATTATCGTTGATAAGCGACGTGCGACAGATGCGTTGGAGCCCAGCCCTCACACCAAAGCTCGTTCCGGTGTAGTGTGTGACGGCGCCGTGCCGGTCTGGCACCGAAGGACATCTAATTATCCAGCCTGGCACCCGATTCACCCTCAGCCGGCCGATGCCTCCGTCCAAAAGCCTAATAACAGCCAGGAGGCTAACAAGCAACCGAGCATTTCTGGTGGTGACGGCAGCTTCTAGTGTTTGACAGAAAGCTCTCAGGTCAGCAAGATGTGAGAGAAACGACCTGAAGCCGAACAAGAACAGAGATGTTGATATTTGCAGCATATACAACTATATTTTTAGAATGTTTAACTTCTATCCTCACAGCATCTTATACATAATATATTAGTACATTTGCATGTTTGCGTGTACTTTAGTTAACACATTAATGTATTTAAATGAACTAATGAACTAATGTTTAACACTATTTATTATTTTAAAAAATCCCACTGTCAGTGTCTGCAGTATAGTTTTATAAACTTACTATGCACTCATGGCTCGGGTTCCTTTATGCATTTTTTAGTTTTGTACTTCATTAATATTTTTGTTTTTGTACTTACACACTAATTACCTCATTAACTCAAATCTGCCCTAATGTGCTTCATGAAAATGACAGACAGGATTAACAGTCGCACTAAGCAGCTATTATGAACATTTAGTTCATAAATCAGCATTTGCACAAATTATAGTGCCAAGTACTTCTACACCAGAGTCATTTTGCCGTTGACGCCTTCGCCGCTGGAGGCAGAGCAGCACCGCCGGTCTGACCTGCTGCACACTCACCTGGATTTGAGTCGTCACCGGGGGAGCAGAAGAGTTGTGTTTGCCTGAATGTCTTGCAGACACAGAAGGGCTGCATGGGGCCCGCGCAGTGGATGTGACGCTCCTTTCTTTGCCAAAGTCCCACCAGGAGGCTGCATTTAGCCGATGACAACTTTAACACAGCGAGCTGGGGAGAGCTGGTCGACATTTACTGAGAAATACTTGGCAGAGAGCAGTTTCCTGCAGAGCAGATCATGTGATCCCTTTCTATCAGACTGGCTCTCTTTACACTGAATACTCGGAATTAGCAACAAAATACAACACATAGCAACACAATGTTCACTTCGGATATTTCTCATTTCAGCTGAGGTCATCATGGATAGAGCTGACAGAAGAAACTGATGTGTTCTAGGTACATCAGTCCGCGTGTAAAAGTAGACGTTAGCAACGCACATCACTTCTCCAAAATGAATCCTATGAAGGGGACACATCTGCGTCCTGTGTTTGGCTCAGGACAGATTGGGAGTTGAGAGTTGATCCCGATGCAAAGTTAGTTGAACGGGAGGTGACGTGAGAGGATGATCACTATGCTGATGCTGTGTATCTGTACCGGGGCCTCTGGGGCATGCTTAGCGTCACCACAGGCTTTAACTTCCCACTCCCTCAATTTGCATTTTGATTTATCTGCAGTCCCCACTTTGCCATCACTTTGCCTTTGCTCAATACATCCAGATCACAGGAAACAGGATCACAACATTGAATCTTTTACAATCGTACTTTTTTTTAAATCGCCTCGGCTCTGTCTTTCACAACTTTGCCTTTCATGGGTTCCTTGGGGGAATCTGAGACTTCTTTAGAGTTTTCAAAGCCAAGCTGTTAAAAAAAAGGCACCCTCTGGGTCCAGTAAAGTAAAAACCACAGTGCCACCCAGTGGTCGCAGTGTGTTGTTGCAGAAACCGCGTGATCTAAATAAATTCTGATATCAATTTGCTAATTTTAAGCTGTTTTGCAATCATGAGTATTTTAAATAAATATCTATGATTTCATTTGATTTCAAGGGTGCCGTTGAGCAAGGTACCAAATATAGGACCCTGCTCACATAGGACCCTGATGGGATAGGCAGAATTAAGCATCAAGATGATTGATAAGTGAAGAAGACAAAGCTCATGAGCTCTGATGTCGAACTCATCTGAATTCTGGACGTTGCCTAATGAACCGGATAATGAGCCACTGAAAAAGCCACGCCCTCCATGGCGGGAACTTCCTTTACGGACTAGGCGAAAATCCGCTGACACATGTCTCCACCTTGCCTGGTGGAGACTAAGGAGGAGACTGTGGAATCTCTGGTCCCAAGTTTAATAAGAGAAACTGACTTGCCAATCACAGGTGAAATCAGAAGTATGTCACCGAGTTGGAGGAAAGATGCTATAGAGAACTCATCTGCTTCCTTATTCACCTTCATTTACCAACATTAGCACAGGAAACAAGAACAGGTGGGGAGGGTTGCTGGTCATGGTGGCCGTGCACTTCTCTGACTACATAACACATTTGGAACAATGTTGCCCGAAAAAAATCCGAGCATTTGATTTGTAAATGGTAGAAAACAGGTTGTTTGCTGCTCCACTCACATGGAGGAAATGCCTTTTATGATACTCAGGAAAAGCAGTTTTAAAAGACCAGTGTATTTAATGGCTCACGCAAGACGAATCACGTTATAAACTAAAAGACATGGAGATATATAAAGTTACACCTGGGAAGAAAATGTAATAAAAATCAGTTCAACAGCAAAAAACTGAAAAAAATGCGGGATCAAAACTGGAGTGTAAGGATCAAAGGCAACAAAGCCCATTATTAGCAGCCTTAATGTTACTTTGAAGAAACGGTACTTTGGTTTGCTTATATATCACATCTTAACATTTTACCTAACTGCAATAGTAAGGTAAAACTAAAGAAATTTAACAAAACAAAACACCTATAGGAAGAAGTTGGGGGAGAGACTGGAGACCAGATGAGGGATGTTTGGAGTGGGTTGAGGACAATCACTGGCTTCCAGAAGAAAGGAATACGCTCAGTCGAAGGGAACGTGGACCAAGCTAATGAGTTGAACCAGTTTTTCAACAGGTTTGATTCCAGCTCCCCCTCCCCCAGCAGTCCCAATATTCCTCTGGAAAACAATGGGTCCCCTTCACACCTCCCAGAGCCCCTAACTCCTCTGCCAACTTCTTCCCTCTCCCCCCTTCCAACATGTCACCCATCCCCCCGACAGGACTATCCTTCACGTCGAGCCAGGTGAAGAGGGAGCTGGAGAGGCTCAACCAGAGAAAGGCTGCCGGACCGGACGGCATCAGCCCACAAGTGCTGAAGAACTGCTCCAGGCAGCTGTGTGGAATACTGCAGCACCTGTTCAACCAGAGCCTTCATTTTCAGAGGATCCCAGTGCTTTGGAAGACATCCTGCCCTGGACCCGGTGCCGAAGAAGACTGTGGCACAAGTTTTACGATGTCTGTTTAACACTTCCCGTCTGACTGTCTTCTCCTGATTACAACTGTCTAAACAACAATCGTGTCAAGGAAGGGTCAACTGACTGATTGTCTTTACTCTTGCTAAAGATTATACTATCCCTAACTTCTAAACTAACTGTAACAGAAAACAGAAACATATATAAAAAAAAAAGCAAACACAATTCTCTTCAAGACACAGTGTTTTTATTTTTATTTTTACTTTTGCGATTAAAAATTGTTTGTGAAATTGACTCAAAAATTTAGCGGACAATGAAATTTTTAGGAACTGTTGGTGATTAACCAGAGAAGATCCCATTCAATCTTTTTGATGTTCCAGATCCCGGAGGGGTGTTGACACACGCTCTGCTGAGGGTAGACTGGCTTGAGCTGCTAGTGGCGTGTCACTGTCATGCTAACAGCAAGACAGGCGGGTGGTTGACTCTGCTATTAGGTCCTTGCCTGGTGGAGACTGAGGAGGAGACTGTGGAATCTCTGGTCCCAAGTTTATTTGGCTCGAGAAACTAACTTGCCAATCACAGGTGAAATCTGAAGTACGTCACTGAGTTGGAGGAAAGATGCTATAGAGAACTCATCTGCTTCCTTAATCACCTTCATTTACCAACATTAGCACAGGAAACAAGAACAGGTGGGGAGGGTTGCTGGTCATGGTGGCCGTGCACTTCTCTGACTACATAACACATTTGGAACAATGTTGCCCGAAAAAAATCCGAGCATTTGATTTGTAAATGGTAGAAAACAGGTTGTTTGCTGCTCCACTCACATGGAGGAAATGCCTTTTATGATACTCAGGAAAAGCAGTTTTAAAAGACCAGTGTATTTAATGGCTCACGCAAGACGAATCACGTTATAAACTAAAAGACATGGAGATATATAAAGTTACACCTGGGAAGAAAATGTAATAAAAATCAGTTCAACAGCAAAAAACTGAAAAAAATGCGGGATCAAAACTGGAGTGTAAGGATCAAAGGCAACAAAGCCCATTATTAGCAGCCTTAATGTTACTTTGAAGAAACGGTACTTTGGTTTGCTTATATATCACATCTTAACATTTTACCTAACTGCAATAGTTAGGTAAAACTAAAGAAATTTAACAAAACAAAACAATGGAAATCACCCTTAAAAAAGAGTCTCTTCTCCAAGAGAACTGTACCCTTCTCAACAACTTTAACACCCTGAAAAACCTCTTGGGGGTTTTTCATGATGAAATGGAACAGTCCCAGTTGGCAGATAGAGAAAAACTTTTCTTACGCAAACGTTTTCAGAAATATAATGAAACGCCTGTGATCGACGACAGCGCCAAGCTTCTTCCCGACTCCGAGTTCATAGAGTACCTGAAGTCCAAGAACAGCACTCTTCACTGTTTGATTGAGAGCCTGTTTGAGGACCTCCTAGATATTGAAGTAACTTTATATCACTCAGATGAGGGAAAGACTGACAGAATTATTGAAGAAAATGAGAAGTCGGAAGAAGGAAATTTGACTTATCTAGATGGTGCAATGAGTTCAAGACCCCAAGTCATTCAGGACAGTCTCAATGAGCTCCAGCAAGCAGTGGAGGATGAAGAAAACCTTAAGAATTTAGGTGAAAGTTCGATGATTTCAAGCATGCGAGACCTTCAGCTCAGCCTCCAGAAACTCCAACAAGGAGTGGAGGTGGAAGAAAGCGTTACGAGTTTAAATGAACATAGTGCGATGGTTTCAAGCATACAAGAATTTCAGGAGAGTCTCAGCAAATTCCAACAAGATGTGGAGACAAAAGAAAAGATTAAAAGTTTCCATGAAAGTCGTGCGATGGTTTCAAAGATACAAGATCTTCAGGAGAGCTTCAATAAACACCAGCAAGCAGTGGAGGAAGAAGAAAAACTTAAGAGTTTAAATGACAGCATCATAAAGGAGCTGGGAGAGGAAAAGGATGGTCTGAAAGAAAAGGTGAAGGAGCTGGAGGAAAAAATGGATGATAGATCGATGTATAGTGAAAAAACTGTCAGTTATCGCGTGGAAAAGGATAGATGGGATGCCGAGAAGATCGAGTTAGAAACCATAATGAATGTCGTGGCTAAACACATACGTGATGCTAAATACAGCGCTACTGATCACGAAGAAGAATTGATGAGGACAATAAAGCTTCAAGGCATCTTTACAAATGTGATAAAGGCATTCTTTAAGGACATTGAGGAACTTTATGAGACAATACTTCAAAACACAGACAAAGTACGAAAGCCTTCGATGTGTAAAAGAATCTCTGCGCTGTTCTGTCCTACATGGAAGAGGAATGAGAAGAGGATGAGATTTCTCCTTAAAGAGAAATGTAGGGCCACAAATGAGGCTGAAGAGCTCAAGACCAAAGGCAAGAGAGCTGAACACATCCTCAACATATTTAGGGCCATCGTGGATGATCAACAGAAGGAATTAGGCATTATTCGCAAAAGGATGAAGAGCCTTGATGAGAAAATGCTGGAATATCGACCTTCCATCTGCAAGAGGCTGATCAACTTTTTCTGTGGGAGATGGACGGGTAATGCGAACAACATCTTTCACAGGCAGAAGCGTAAAAGCACAACCATGGCTGAAACCTTGGACAAGAGGTTGGAGGAAATGCAGAAGCTTCAATACGTCTACGAGATACTGGCAGAGAAGATCAAAGACAAAATTGTTCGGCTTCATGAAAAGGTTGAACTAATCAACGAAGAGCTGCTTAGGCTAAACAATCACCCTCTGATGGCCAAAGAGTTGGTCAAAGTCCTGAGTAAAACGTCCTGAGAGCCAAGTTTCCATCATCTGCTGTATGGTCACACAGCAGCAGATGTATGTTCACACAGACAATAATTTAAAAATTGACTCATGAAATTTAGCGGACAATGAACTTTTTAGGAACTGTTGGTGATTGGCCAGAGAAGATCCCATTCCATCTTTTTGATGTTCCAGATCCCGGAGGGGCGACCTTTGAACGCGCTCCACTATGTTATGTATCCTTGTGTTACCTCACGTGTGGGGGATGAGACGCTTGTTTTTAAGCCAAAATAAGTCTAAAGTCACAATAAGTGATGAAAAGAGATGATGCAAACCCAGTTGAAAGGAAAATGGTAACTGCAATATATGTGTGTCTATAAATTAACATTAAACATCTGGTAAATGTGTGGATATTTTATTATTGAAATCTTTTAATTGGAAACACAAAGTTTTACAAAACTCGCATAAAAGTAAAGGCGTTGCGGAAGGTCCACGGCCAACTGGAACCTGAAGGTGGAAGACAGCATTCTCCTTAGAGGTTTCCTCTGCTTGATGCAGGACACTGACTCAACCCTCCTCAAACGGACCAACATCTTGCTATTATCCATAGTTACAGTTTATTATCCGTAGATACAGTTTATTATCCGTAGATACAGTGTATTATCCGTAGATACAGTGTATTATCCGTAGGTACAGTTTATTTTCCGTAGATACAGTTTATTATCCGTAGTTACAGTTTATGCATACTATCCCCAGAGGAAGCAGTCAGCTGTGGGTCGGCTGGACTGAGGTGCTGGGCTGCACACATACCTTCTGCCTAGATGCCGCCCACGGAGGCGCCCCCGGCGCTCACCACAAGCTCACCACCTCTGCAAGCTCCCTCGCCACCAGGTGCACGAGGCGCCGGTGTGGCTGGAGGGGAACAAGCTCTGCTGCAAAAGCAACGGCTTCAGCATAGGAGCAGACAGTCCCACAGCCCCGTGTGTCGAGTGAGACCTGCCGTTGATGATATCTGTTATTGCTGTGAGGAGTAACGTGCTCTGATGCTGCAGCTCATCCTCATCATGGCAGATGTATTATCTGAAGACCGCTGGACAGCCTGTCACCAGCCCTGCTGTCCAGGAAGAGATATTACCTGTGAAGTCTCAGCCACAGTCGCAGCTTTTTCAAGAATCAATGCAGGATAGAAATCAGCAGGAGAGGTGAGTGCACGTGCAGCTGCAGAAGAATATGGAGGCATGAAGCACTGAAATGAGGCCATTCCAGTCTCTGGTCAACCCAGGCCTCCCTCACCTGTCCAAGCCCACAGCTTTCGTCTCTGATGATTGTTTCTAAGGACTCCTGGCTTACTATTTGTATATATACTGTATATATGTCTTATTTTATTTATCTTATTCTAGTGTTGTCTTCTTTATGTTGAATGTCGCAGCATCACACCAAGACAAATTCCTAGCTTGTGTAATACTGTGTATTACATGAACAATGGCAATAAATCTGCTTCTGATTCTTCTTCTGATTCTGGCTTCTGCTTTGACTCGATTTCCAGAATGAGCCGGCAGCGCCCTCTGCTGGTGGGCTACAGCAACAAAATGAGCTCTGACTTCCCCAGAATTTAGCTCAACCAGTTCTTTAAAGACAAAGATCTCCTCAAACACATTTGTCAGGTTGGATTGGGTCATTTTATGATGTTCACCCTCCCAACTACCCCCTGCAGAAACCTCTTATCACATCTCAGGGTCGAGGTGTGTTCGGACAGCTGAGTTGTCGACAACCTCACGACCTTCTTGGTCATTTTTCAGATGAAACTGTCGTGGCTGAACTTCTTCACCGTGCTTTAGGTTCCTTCTTGTCAGTTTAAAAGCCTCTGCTGTCGTCAGTGGGGAAGAAGAAGAAAAGCGGAGATGTTTTAAAAGCCCAGATGAGCCGTCGGCTCCATTTAGGACCCGTTCAGACTCGTGCACGTGTCTGAACGGGTTCTTCTGTGTATGATTCTGCCTCCTGCAGTGTTTCTGAAAGCTTCTTTTGAACAGAAATCCACCAGTAGATCTGCTTTAAAATCAATTTCTACCTTTTTATATTGGTTTTTACACAGTCTTCAGGAAAGATTTCAGAATCTAATATAATAATGAGCAACACATTAATTTATTGATTATGTGTTATAATCATCTGCACATGACAGCCTGCAGGAGGACCAGAGAGGCTTCAATCTTTCCGACAAAGCTGCCATTGATCTTATATGATTTGTGCTTTTTTTTTCACTTTTACAGTCAGGAGCTGGCAAACAGACACGAGTGTGAATCAGGAACATTAATTGGCACAAAATCAATACAAAACTTGTTAATACCACAGAAATTCATAACTATATCAGTGTTCTTTTATCCTCAATATTTTAAGGTCCATAGTTTTATTCGTTGGTTCTTGAAAACATCTGTCAGGTGCTGAGAAGAAAATAACGGACGCACATGAACAGTGTTTCCAGGTTAAATTAAAAGTACCAATCATACGTCAACATGTGCAGCTCGGAGGAGTCTTGTCTAGCACATTATTTACACAGGAGTCATGATGGACCGGTCCAACGATTAGCACAACACGGATACCATCAATAAACAGCACCAGAGCACATCTGTCATCGCTCTGCTTAAACATTCAATTGATTTCTGCAAATGTTTGATCACGCTGAACAAAAGTCTGGATTAGGAACAAATGAAAGTGCTCCTGTCCTCATCGGCTACGGTGACCCTTTCGGTTATTTGTCCGCTGACTTCCTCCTGCTCCGTCACGGGTTCGTTGCTTTCATGGGAGGAGTCCTTCATCACGCTGTAATACATCGGCACCCGGAATTCTGCCACCTTCTCCTCGTGCTGCCAGTCGCACCTGCAGAAGTTTTGGAACGCCCCCCGAAACTTCTGAGACATGAGGTTGTAGATGATGGGGTTGATGGCGCTGTTGGTGTAGATGCACATCCGACAGAAGAGCAGGAACCAGGTGTTGTGGTACGGCGGGTTGAGGAAGGAGTTGACCACCACCAGCGTTCGGTAAGGCAGCCAGAGCAGGGCGAAGAGGACGACCACGACCAACAACATCTTTGTGATCTGTGGGACGGACACAGGAGCAACAAGTGCGCATTAATCTGGAGTTTCATTTCTACTAAAACCATCAAAAAGAGCTGTTGGCTCACTCAGGCGACACCAAACTTCCTGATATTAGTACACTAACATGCTGTAGTTGCCATCAGAGCAAGTCTGTCCACCTTTAATCAGTCACATTAGTCTGCGTGTCAAGTTTAGGCCTCTGCTCAATGCTAATGTGCTAATAATGGAGCAGAGAGGCTAGTGCTCATTTTTGTGATTTCAACCTTGAAAAACAATATATATACATATATATATATTCATAGTGTTGCTGAATATTGTAGCTAGTATCCATGGAGACCACACCAGATCCATCAATAATTCAGAAATGCTTCCGTCTGGACCAGTATAAACTGGAACCGTTGTCACATCTGCAATGAGCTTTCATTAAAATGATGCAGGCTTTTAGTGTATAGTGAGCATTAAATACCACAAAGCTCCTGTTTCCTGGTACCTGCTTCCTTGCAAAGATTGCCCCTTTGTTGCCCCTGTTGGTGCTGCTGGTGTGACCCTGGTGGACGGAGCCTCCCCCCTCTCTGTCGCTGAGGTGCGAGGGCAGAGGGCTCATGAATAAAATCCTGGCGATGAGCCCGTAAAGCACGGTGGCCACGGTGAGCGGGATCACATAGAACAAGGTAAAATCCAGGAAATAGATGGGCATGTAGAGACTCCTGGACACCCGGTAGCCACAGGTGACCACGACGCCGTTGGTGTAGACGGTCTCATCGGTGTCCACCAAGAACAACCACATAATGCAGTAGAGTGAGGTGAAGACCCAGACCCCCGCGATGATCCTCTTGGCCCTGGAAACGGTGCATAAGAACTGGGCCTTGATGGAGTGACAGATGGCGATGTAGCGTTCGATGGTGAAGGCCGTGATGGAGCAGGACGACACGTTGATGCCCAGATACTGAAGGTAGGTGATGCACAAGCATCCCGTGTATCCGTATATCCAGAAGGCCACCACGTCTGAGATGTTGGGCAGCCCCGCCGCCACCAGCACGATGAGGTCGGCAGCAGCCAGGCTGACCAGGTAGCAGTTGGTGGGCGTCACCATGTGTTTGGTGCGCAGCACCACCAGCACCACCATGATGTTCCCACCAATCCCCACCACACAGATGAGGACGGTCAGGAATATGGTTACGACCTGCTGCTCGAGAGGGTTCAGAGGCATTTCTGTCAAATTCCCCACCTGAGCCACGCGCTGGAAGGCTGTCGTGTGCTCCATGGTGTTCCAGTCCCGGGGTCACAGTTCAGCTGCTCTCTGAGGGATGCAAAAAGTCTGAAGTAAGGAATAATTAAAGAACCAACTGGAGGAGGACAGACGGGAGCAATTAAAGAGTGCGTCTCTTAAACTGCTCAGGAAATCTTCCTTTGTTACATTCTGGGACGTTGAGTTGCTGCGTTTATATGACAGCACATTCATCCCCTCTTTCCCAGTACAGCCAGTAAATGCCCCTGACTGGCCCACTGTAAATGGATCCCTCCTAGATGACTAACTTTGGCCTCTTCATCACATTAAAAACAGCCTTTTTAACTTTCCAATGGTGAAACTTACAGTATTTCGGAGGACTTCTCTTTAGCAAGTTAGCTCTATGATTTAATATTTAAATGCATTTATTGCTGTGGTTTACAGTCCTTTATTATCAATTGGAGTAAATTTGCTTTGGTGTCATGGTAACGGCTGAGAAGAGAATCAAAACAGGAGCAGCTTTCTCAGAAAAGCTCCCTCTCAGTTATCTGGAGGGGAAAAGGTGCCGAAGAGTAAATGACTGTTGTCAAGTCCTACCTTAATGTTGCAGCGCGCACTCTGACATGACAGCAGCGCTCAGGTGTGACCAGCTGACTGCTCAACGCTCCTCAGAGCCGCTCTCCTCCTCCACACATCCCTCTCTCTCTCTTTCCTTCCCTCGCTCTGCCTCAGTAGGTTCCCAGTTCACTCCTCCTTCTCTCCACATCCCACCATTTAAAGACCAGCGAGCACAGAAAAATCAGTGTCGCCTCCCAGTTCAGCCTGGAATGTCAGGCCGGCTCCTGTGGCTGTAATCTCAAGAAGAAGAGAGGAGAACGAAGGGCTGTTCCAGACTTCCGCAGCACTGAGAGGACTCAGACGTGAAGAACTAACAGTTCCTGAGAGCCAAAGAGAAACAGAGCTGAGATAAGCAGCCCAGCACTGATAACAGCAGCTCACTGCTCTCAAACTGGTGCTTTTAAACCTCTAAAAGCTCTTCAAACCCCCCCAGATAGAGAACCATCAGCACCGGCGCTAACCAACGACAGGTGTTTGACTTTGGTTCCAGGTCGGAACATTCACACTTCCTCTGGTGAACCGACAGGCTTGAACAAATAGAATTCATTGATCAGCGGCGGCCTGCTGCCTGGGAACACGCCACATGTTCCAGGCTCATCATGCTAAACCTGCTCCCATCTACAGACATGGGGACACGCTGGGACCTGAGACTGGGACCAGTATTTGGCCTTTTAGCAGGAATCTTGCAACAACTCGGCCTGCCATTAGCAGGAGGGACAACTACTTATTCCATTAGCATAACTTCCCCCCCCCACACACACACACACGGAGGTCCTGCTCAAGGGTTCTTCCTGTTACGGAGGAGTTTGTCCTGCTGGTCCGGGGTTCTTCCTAGGTAGTGAGTTTCTACTTGTTCTGTGTGTCATTTGTGCTGCTGTGTTTTCCACCTGAATTTTAAGGATCTAGTTTGTAGAACTCATTTTTCTATGAGCAGCTGGTGGAGCTGAAGACACAATAAAGCCGTCGGGGTGAAGCTGGAGACCTGATGAGAAACACGGCAGGATGCTTCCTGGAGGAAGTGAGTCCTTCACAAAAGTGGCTGAAATGAAGATGATCATCTGTGGTAAAGAGCCAGGGTGCATTTAAGAGACTAAAAACAAAATAAATGCCTGTCTATTCAGGTTTGTACTGTTTTACTCAGCATAACAGGGTGAATGATCCTCATTGTGATGAACACACCGACCGCATCCAGACAAATGAAAAATGATCAGCAAACGAGGGGAAATGATGTTTGTATTGAGAGAAAAGGCTCAAGAAGCTGAGTCAGTAGCTTCACACAGGCTGGACGCTGGAAAAAAAGCCAAGATTAAAATAGGATGAAGACTTTTCTATTATTACACTCTGACAATGTCTCAAAATAAAACTGCAAAGCCTTTCGGGAGTTCTCAGAAGTATCTTGGTGAAGTAGAACAAAATGAAAAACCAAACAGTCCAAGTTTAAAATAAAACTGTTATTCAAATTTGGTCGATTTAGAACAAAATATGCTGTGGAGACACATACTTTCAGGCATTTCTTAAATAAAGATTTATCTGCAGTGTGTGGATAATAATTTCTTGAGGAGGAACCCACTCATGGGACAACAGCGACGCCTTGTGGACAGTTGAGCGAATCTCACGCATGTTCAGCTTGAACCGCAGCAACAAAAGTACAAAATGTAATAAATAACTTGTAAACGTATCAATTTTTCTGTAGTTTATCTTGAGATTTCACCAAGCGTGATGGTAAAAACGTTCTGCTCCTTCTTTCTCAGGTATTTGCTCCTCTGCTCCTGCTGCTCCTGCTGCTCCTGCTGCTCTCTGAAAAAGGATGCACAGATTTTGCTGCACAGCCGTTTCGCATAAACCTCGAGGAAGACCAGCGAGTAGCTCATCAGACAGAGACATCCCAGCAGGACGGCGACCCCCTGGCTCGGAGCCGAGGTTGTGGCGTGGCAGAGCGAAGGCTCGGGGTCGTAGCTCCACGTGTACTCTCGGTGGAAGTTTACGAGCTCTTGAGTTGTGCAGGATCGTGGGATGATACATGGAATTGAAGAGAAGCCCTTCAGCTGTCGGGAAAGTGAATGAAAGTGAGGAGGGAGGAGGTAAAAAGAGGCTGCTGATGATCATCTTACCTCGTAGCTGACATCTAAGGTGACGGATGTTGAGGGGAAATCCAGTAACCAGGGAATAATCAGTTTGACCACGTGATAGACAACATGATCTAACGTCACGATCAAAGTTATGACGAAGAAATAGAAGGTGACCACCAGCAGCGCTATAACACAGGAGGGACATTCGTGACTCTGAATTCTGCACCTCAGCGGTAAAATAGGGGGCCAAGGACGCCCCCTGCTGGCACGATTCGACTCTTTCTGCAGAAGCTCTTTGGAGCTGTTACCAGAACGAGCGGAGGACAGGTAGGATTTCAAGTAACGCGACGATTCAACCACCAGCAAAACCACGAAAACGGCGGCGAGAATCCTGTTGGACAGCAGCAGACATTCCTGCAGCAGCACTGTGGTGTGCGAGAAGTTCAGCTCAATCTGCCCAATCATCGTCCTGAACCTGTCTTTCACCTCTGACACGTCGACGTTTGTGAGCTGCGCCAGCTGCTTTAAATAGTTGAGGTTGCTCCACGGGTTCACCCTCTCGATTTCCTCCACCAGGTCCTGCTTGGCCTTATTCAGCGGCTCGGACGAGTTCAGCAAGCTCTTCGTGAAGCCTTCAGTGGTGCACTTCAGCATCCGCGCCACCGCCCCCACATTTAAGGCGATATTTGGGATGACGTTCAAAATTACGATCATAACCGAGGCCGAGACCAGGAGTTTGCGGCCCTGTTTGGTGCAGACGGTGGGGAGGGTCATGGTCAGCACGCAGCGAAGAGGGTGGCACAGGAAGGAGGCCAGAAGCATGAGCACGCTGTAGATGCAGGCGGTCTGCACGGACGCGCCGTAGCTGTAGTTCAACGTCTTCGACAGCCAGTGGTAGAGCAGGCCGCCGGTGATGGCGGCCAGGGACAGACAGAGAGACAGTAGAGCCAGGACGTCCCTGCCGGACGGGGCAGGTGCAGAGTAAATATCCCACAGATGCATCACGGTTCCTTTCAGAGTCCGTCTGAAAGAACCAACAGGCAGAGGGTGGAGTTCGGACTTCTAAATCATGGTGGTTCTGGTCGCGGGCACGGCAGATCTGATGCGAGCTGAATGGAGATCAAAGATCTTACCTGGAACGGAGGAAAGATTCAGAGACGAGCTTCATTCTGTTGACCGGGCTGAGACTTGGAGGCAAAACAGGACGCAGAAGTCTTGAGAAAAGGGGAAGTGAGGAGTCACGGTCACGACTTCCAAGGAGATGTCAAGAAGTGACCAGAAGTGACGCATCGTATGTGAGCCGCTGATGCAACAAATCACGTGCAGGACGGGCTGCCTGCTGCGGTCGACTCGCCTTGAGCTGCTGTGGGCCAAAACTGAACGTGGGCGAGGAAGATCTCAAAAGTGAGAACCTTTTAGCGGTGCTGTGGAGCGAACACAGTCGGCAGCAAACGCGTCGTGGGGGCCGTGACGAGCGAGCCCACGCTGGGTGGCGTCTCAGCCGGTGGACTCAGCGCCTCCCTCTGAAAAAACTCCAACATTGTCAGGGTTTCTGGGTGGTGTCGGTCGTTGTCCTGCAGGGGGTGGTGTGGGGCACAATTGGTGGCAGCTGGCACTGCTGGCAGGCGCACCTGTAGGCAATTTACATCGTGCTGCCTATTTAAGCAGGTTGCGCCTGCCTGTCAGGGCGCCTGGGTGTCTGTTTGTCTCAAGGCTGTCCGTTTGCCTTCCTCGTCGTGTTCTGTGTTTGCTGGAGGGCCGCTCCAGCTTCGTGTCTCCTGGAGGGCCGCTCCAGCTTCGTGTCTCCTGGAGGGCTGCCCTCGTGTCCCTCGTGTGCGCCCTCCCCCCTGTAAATAAAGCTGTTTGACCATTTTACCACTGTGTCCTGGCCTGCGTTCGGGTCCTAATCAACCCGTCCGTGACAAACGGTGGATCAACATTTTTGAATCGGCTGTGAGGGCTCCGGCAGTGCAGCTGCATCAGGACAGTTCTGGGTCTGACTCCACGTCCGTGACCTCTGCGCTGACCCCGCGGACACTCAGTAACCAGCGCACATCTGAAGGTTAACCATTGTTCGGGGCCCCGTGACTTCAGCTGTTTCTCACTAAACAAACCTTGTAAAGAATTTACAACTGTAGAATGTCTTACGTAGACGTGAAAGCTGAAGCTTAAACCTGACCACTGAACTTTGACCCCAGGGAATTCTGCCCCCTTTGCTGCTGATAGGAAGTTACATAGGCACAGACACGTAATCTTCATTTAACATGTCATATTTGCATCGTGTCATGTTTATTCATATACAGCTGTGCTTAATGAAGGTTTATTGATGAGCATGCTGAGGATTCATGTTTACTGATCAAACAAATCACAGTTTATTTACTTTTCATACAGGTGAAGAGCACAAAGTGCCTTACAAAGAACCTTACCCCCCCACCCCCCACATATATCCACACAGAGATACATACACAATCACACACATACACACAGAAACACACATTCAGCCCCACTCAGACAGTAGTTGTCCCTCAAGAGACATGGCCGGGCCCCGAGGCCTGAAGGGAGAAAGAGGCTACCTTTTTTTTTGAGGGGGGTGAGTTTAGTAGCAGCAACGCACACTCTCAGATTCTGGGGGTTAAAGGTCACAAAGACATTTTAAAACAAAGTGGGAAGATGGAGGTTCGACCTGAAGGTGGCTCTAAAGTAGACTGGATAAGATGAACTTCCTCAGAAAAGGTAACAGGCGATGTTCTGGCGTTCCACCCCGACTCTCATCCCTGCTTCGTTTCAGGGCTGCGGTACGGCCGACGGTGCGGGGGGGGGGGGGGGTTGGGAGGCAGCGTTGAGCGCCCGCTGGTCGCGTGCATCACAGGACCTGCGTGGTCTTGTTGGTCTGTGCCCAGTCTGGATTGTCGGTCAGGTTAAACATGGCGACGCCCCACGTGTTGATGGCCAGCGACACGCACAGGATACCGAGGACGTTCATGACCGCGCCGGTTTTGACCTGAGGAACCAGAGATCAACAGGTGAGGCGAGGACAGGCGACAGAGGTGGCCCGTGCAGGTGCGTCCATTCGCTACCATGTCTTTGACCATGAGATGGCCCGAGGCGAAGGCGATGGAGTTGGGCGGCGTGGACACCGGCAGCATGAAGGCGTAGGAGCACCCTATTGTGGCGGGTATCATGAAGTAGAGCGGGTTGACTGAGACGCGGATGGCCTGATGGAGACAAAGACACACGCAGGTGCTCAAATCAAGCGCTCCCCTCCTGTAAACAATCCTGGAGTCGCAAAGTGCACGACAGAGATTAGTCACCACGGCAGTTAATGTTAACTAATCTTAACGAGCCTCAGGACGTGTAAACACGGTCAAGGGCAGGACGGCGGAATGCACCGACGCGTCAACAAGTAGAACCTAGAAAGCCAATTAACGTTCTGCCTAGAGGAGCGGCGTTCCAGCGGCGCCTTACCAGCTCAGCGATGACGGGGAGAAATATGATGATGGTGGCAGTGTTGCTGGCAAACTCAGTGAAACAGGCCACAAAACCGGTGATCAGCATCACAGCTGCAGCCGGAGGGACCTCGGCCAAAGGCTGGAGGTGGCCTCCGATCCAGGCGGCCAGCCCAGACTCCTGCCAAACGCCACAAGATGGAGGCCAGGGTTCAAAGATCAAACTACAACACAATCAAACAAGACCGAACCAAGCAGAGCCGGCAGGGGCGGTCTGGTGAGGGACAGGAAATGGTTCTACGCGTGGGTGTCGGGGCTTTGGGGAGCAAAGAGCCACGTTTTTACTTCGTATTCAGTCTTAACGGGTTGGTTTGACTCTCGGGTGATTTAGCCAGTGCGGTTCTGCCCATGTGCAGGAGTGGTGTGTGTTTCCTGTTTCCAGGAACCGCTGTCCGTGTCTGTCCGTATTTACCTCACAGGCTTTGGCCATCGCGAATCCGCCTCCGAGCAGCAGGATGATATTCCAGGGAACAGATTCCTGAGCTTTCTTCCATGACAGGAGGGGAACGTAGGGAGCGTTTGAAGCTGAGGAAGGGAAACAAACACACGTCCGACAGCATTTTTCAACATTTCCGGGTACCTTCCTGCTTTGGTGTCATCCATTATTGCTTTTAACAACAACAAGCCGCGAGACGCTCCGTTGACGTGCACGCAGGTGCACGCAGCTTCATTGAAGGTGCGCGCAGTTTCTCTGTCTTCAGCTCTCACATTTGACCCAAACTGAGGGACGACTGAGCCCCCCAGCGGTTTCCTCTTTAGACTCCATGCAGTGGATTGTTTGACCAGCTGAACAAAACATCTCGAGTCACACACACACACACACACACACACACACACACACACGTCTCCAACACGCTGAAAACATGAACCCAAAACACACACATGCAGCTCTTGTTCATGCTTATGTGTGTATACAAGCACACACCCACACACACACACACTCATAGTTCTGAGAGATTATTCTAATTACAGAGACAGAGAAACTACAGTTTCAGCCCCAGAGGAGAAATCGACTCTCTAATCTTCCTTATTAACATTCCTCAGCTTATTCAGAGGCTCTTAAAACACTTTCCTACAGGTACGGACCCCAAATCATCACTTTGTCCCAATTATTTGCTCAATATCAGCATTCACTGTTGTCAAACACACAGAATCCGTTTGGAGCCAACAGTCACCTTTACAGTTAACTGCTAATTAGTTGGTAACGGATGTAAATAACTGAAAAGTTACTAATCTATAACCTTCATAGAAATGTCTGACGACAGACGGCCAAAATTAGTAACTCATCATGGACCTATGGAGCAAAATCAGATCCAGCGCCACGATCTATTGACATGTAAAAGAACATCCCAGCGCTTCCAAGGACCTCGTTACTGTTCACCCACTCCAGCCACCGCCTCATCTCCACTAAACACGACTACATCAAACCTGCGCGCTGACCTCGAGAGTCGAACCACCAGCTCAGAGAGGGTTTCTGTGAGGGGAAGAAGAAGAGTATGGACGAGATGATGACCCCGGTGACCGCGTCAGAGACGTACCTGCCGACACGGAGGAGCAAATCCGTAACACAGATGGGACACCGGCAGGTGGTTCAGGTTAAACATTGGAGACGCGCCGGGTTCTCACCCTTTTTTAAACAGCACAGACCAGCCGGTGAAGAACTTTGGATCTCTTGTAAAAAGCAGGATGGCAAAGAGTATGAAAAAGAAAGAGATGGCGCCCTCTGCAAAGCTGAAACACAGCCAGTAACGCCAAAGAGTTACACGCTTCATCCTGGCTGCACCTCGTTCTGGCAGCGCCGCGCCAGACGTGACAACGTGCACGAGGCCTCACTTTATGCGCCCCAGTTTCCTGTATTCCTCCACGATCACAGCCTTGGCTTTGGCCTCCGCCTCGGCTCGCTCGTTCTTCCTGAAACACAACCTGCGTGTGGAAGCAGAGGCGGGGGATCATGTTGGGATCGTGGAGCTCTGCGCCCTCGAAGCGCCTGAGCTGATGCTGAATTACCGCGGACTCAGTCCACCGTAGAGGAAGGCGATCCACAACCAGCCCACCAGCAGGAAGATGAGCATGAGCGGGAAAGCGAACGCAAACCAGGAGCCGAAGTTGATCAGTTCGCAGTTTGGAAAATAGCTGGAAGGCAGAGAAAAAGCCTCACGCCACGAGATTTGGGCGGTTTGGTTGTGTCGGGACGTGTTTTTTAGTTACGTTTTCAGCTGTCCGATCAGGATGAGATTGGGGGCGGTGCCGGTCAGCGTGGCGGTCCCGCCGATACTGGCCGCGTAAGGAATACAGATCAAGAATCCTTTCCACACTTTCATCTGATACTGCGCCTCCGACTGGATCTCCTCGGGTGTCCTCGGGTCACACTGCTCCACCTCCTCTGACCTTTTGAGAAAGAGAACAAAACACATGAACTAATTTTATCACAAGGACGAGACAGATGCAAAGCTAACGCTAATGCTAATGGAGCTGATTTTAGGGGATGTTGATTGGTTTTTCAGGTTGCCTAGATTTAATTTGAACAATATTAACACTATAAATATCAGGTGTTTATCAAACTTTGAGACTTTAGCTCAACTTCCCGTGTAAAAGTCATCACATTCGCCTGAACAATCAGTGTCAAACTGACAATAAAGTTTGGTTTTGAAGCATGTTTGACACCATGTGACTGGACCTGACTGGTTTTAGTACCTCTCTCCTGACAGTGTTTGTTTTTCCGTGGCCACTGAGGGCAGTGAATGCAGCTTCACAGACGACTGCCCTGAAACAAGCGGAGAAAAACCTAAATATAATGTTCACATGTTAATATTCAAATAAATTGGGACCTTTGGGCATTTCTGCTTCCTGTCCAGCAGAAACAACGGCTGAGAGGTTACATATTAAGTAAGTGAACCAAAGGCCCATATTGGAAAGTTTTCCCAAAGTCCGTCCCGTCTTGGATTACATATTACCAATTTATGAGGACAAGGTTGAAACCTGCGCTGTTGGTGGTTTTCTTTCACATTTGGGTACAAAGCAAACAAAAACTGCACCAAAATCAGTACTGAAAAGCTGTTTTGTTCTTAAATCCACATAAATAAAAATGTACTTTGGGTTGAAAGCTGATTTTGCTCAGTACCGTTGATCAAGTCGAGTTCAGGGTCACTGGGTGACTTGCACTTTTCTTTCAAGGTCTCCAGGTCCCCGAACAGACTCTCCAGGATGGCGTTGGCAATAGGCAGCATCATGGCGGTAGTCGCGGTGTTGCTGAGCCACATGGAGAGGAAGGACGAGGTCATCATCATTCCCAGGATCAGCCTGTAGGGAAAGCATTTACACACATGTAACATGGTGAAATCAGTGTCTCCATGTCCCCTTGCTCGTGCAGGTGGGACGGGAGGTCTTCCATCATGTGTCGTGTAACGTGAAAGTATATAATGCACAGTTTGGGCCGCTAATGGTGTTAGCTCCAGTATGGCTAATACCAGTTAGTTGCCAGTGAGGGACCAAAGCATCTGGAGGACTACAGACACGACAGAATCAGCTCTTCCACTCACTTGGCCGGCTGCAGTCCAACAATGCTGAGGACCTTCAGGGCGATCCTGCGATGCAGGCCCCACTCCTCGATGGACGACGCCATCAAAAGACCACTGAGGAAGAGGAAATTTGTCTCCAGAAAGTACTGAATGCACACTTTCTTGGATGGAAGAATCCCCAAAGTGGGGAAAAGGCAGACGGGGAGCATCGCGGTGACAGCCAGGGGAAGAGCCTCCGTGCACCAGAAGATGGCCATCAGCAGCACCACATAAAGACATTTCCCCTCCTACAGGAAAAGAAAGAAATGACATCCAGAAAGAGCTCATTCAAGGTGCACTAATGAATCTGGCGTTGTAGCCTAAACTAAGAGTGATGAGAGCAGGAGAAACGTGGGATTTTTCTGTTGCCCGGACCATAAAGACCCCAGACCGTTCCAGCTCGCCTCTCTCTGACCGTCTTGAATGAGCACTAGGGGGAAACTCGGGTTTGTTTACCAAGAGCACATAAAATGGTGCAAGCAGGCGGTCGCGCATGCAAACAAAAGCGTAGATGAAATAATCCCTCCCGTCCCCACCTGATAAATCAGTAGGATTGACTGGTTAGACTCAGTTAGCAGCCATCGCCATAAAAACTTACCTTCTCTGGCAAAGTGAAGAGCAGCGGCAGGAAGAGCAGCGGGACCAGCAGGACGATCAGTTGCTTGCGGATGCACCACAGCTTCCTGGCTGCCACGGATAGTCTCATCTCCACAACACAGACGTCAACTCTGTGGGGTGAGAAACTGGGACTGGGACAGCTTGAGGAGGGCCAGCCAGGCTGTGGTTTCATGCCACTGGGAGGCAGATTAACTACAAGCTTGTGTGAAGGTTAACTCTTTGCAGGGCGGCGACAGCGACCGTCCCGGCCGGTTTTCATACGCTAAACATCTCAACCCCACAGGAATGTAGGATGGACCTCCCTCCATCAGTGAGTGGAGCTGCCCTTACATACAATTTCTAAACAGCTTGATTAGGATTTATTTGTTTTCAATGTAAAGTCTTTAGCGCTTGTTTGCGTTTTAACTTAAATGACATCTCAGGATCACCTCGGACATCCCTCACTATGGCGTGCTTTATTGTGTCTGAGGTCGTCTGGTTTCAATTCTGATATTTTCCACAATAATAAATGAAAGAGTCACCATTTTATTGTCTTTCAAACTGGCCTGACCTGTTTGTATGTGGGGGGAGAGGCGGGGCCAAAGGGGGTCATACCTGTCCTTGCAACATTATTTGTGGATTATTTGTGTCCACTGCTCCATTCATGTTTATTTTTCATCTCCTGAATACTAAAAGGGGCTCTGGGGAGTTTAGAGGCCAAGTCTGAGTTTGGTATCTCACCATGGCAACCGGTGAGAGTGAACAAGTTTTTGTGTTCAAAGCCACACAACTGGGACAAATTCTCCCTGGAGAGATCGTGGACCTAAACAGAATGACAAGAACAAGGATAAAGATGCCCGGGACCCAAATCAAACCCCATCAATCACGAGTCACCGAACACGATTCGCTCAGCTCACAAAAAGCTGCAGAAGCTGCAGAAAGAGCTTCAGGCTGCAGCCTGGTGGTGAAGAACATCCCAGGCTGGAGTAGAATCCCATTTCAAAATTACTGATGGCAGAATAAACAAACTGGGAATAAAACTAGAATGATCAGACTCACTGGGAAATTGTTCAGAAGGCCAACAGCAGCAGGTGCTTCAGCACCACGGCGCCGCGGCCGCTAGGTGGCGACATAAACCCGTAGAAGCCAGATCCAAGCCAAGTCAGATCATAGTTGTTAGGTTCAAACAACCTGAAACACGAGAAACACAAATGAGGCTAAGACAACAGTTTAGAATTTTACTTGCAAGGAGAACGGAGAGATGTGCTCAGTTACAGATCTGCAACACGTTCTGACGCACACCTCCCGCCATCCTTCTTTTATTGAGATTAGGAGGTCCCTAGTTACAGAATTCAAATGTGTCTAAGGGAGGTGTGCGTCAGAACGTGTTGGAGATCTGTAACTGAGCACATCTCTCCGTTCTCCTTGCAAGTAAAATTCTAAACTGTTGTCTTTGCCTCATTTGTGTTTCTCGTGTTTCAGGTTGTTTGAACCTAACATTTTGGTCCTTCGAGCCGGATTCCAACACACCTGAAGGGTCCAGTGGGTGAGGCTGAACCTCAGGAAGACCGTGGCCACGGCAGGCCGCCTCAAAGCGACCTATGATACCCTTTCCGGGACTGGGCTTCAGCTCACTGATTGGACCCGGATGGTTGACGGAATTCCAGGAGGAAAAGGCAACAGTGGTGAGCATGTCTTGAATTCAAAAGTGTGTGTGTGATGATGATTGTCGGGGACTTAATGTAAAAATTGCGATAGACACTAAGGCAGTGTTTTGGGAGAGAGGAACCCGAAAGTCCTCTGTAAGACGCAATGAGAAACAAACCCTGTGAATACTAGTCAATGGCAGGTAAATAAGAGTACTAAGGGCAGTACCAAGGCAGGGCGAGGGAGTCCTGGCCACGTGAAAAAGAAATTAAGTCACGACAAATCATCCAAAAGAGTGATTGTGAGTGTGAAAGGATTGTTAAATACCACTAGGTATTTTCAATCATACCAAAGCAGTGGGACTGTAAGTGATAAGGCCCTTGTGGATGCAGAGGCAAGACTCTCCACTCGAAAGAGTTGAAGTGAGAAGTTTGATTAATTATCACCCCACTGAGATCAACATCCCAGTTTTAGGTCACCCTATGTGCAAGACTGGACCAAATTCTTAAAAAAACAAAACAAAAAAAAACGGTAAATTAGGATAAGGTTAACTCATAAAATAAAAATAATAAAATTAATCATAATAAAAAGCAGATAGAAAAGTAGAGCTAAAAGTAAAAATCGAAAGGAAAGAGGATGATGAAACAGGCGCAGTGAGCAGACGCGTGCACAGACAGACAGAGCAGGCAACAGATAAGTCGGCAGAGAAAGGGGAAGCGGATGTAGAACAGAGAGCAGCAGGGGTGGGAGGCTTGTATCCTGACCTTCGTGAATCGTGTGCATTGCCACCAACATATACACTACAGACATTAGACCCTCCACCCACTGATACACTTAGAATTACACGCTCAGCGCACCCCCATGGGTATGCGTGGTCAAAAACATTAGGACAAGCACTGACTCCAGCAGTCCCAAAATTGAATAATTTAAGTGAAACGAGCACTCCTCCAATGGAAGATATGTACCCCATGATTGAAGTAGCTAACCCAAATGCTGAAACAAACCAACCTGTAATGCTAGTCTATAGAACTTGGACAATGGAGGATGTTAAAAAAGCCATAGAAGGTGTGCCTTCCCATAAGGAAGACATAGAACTCTTTATAGAAGGTATGGAAAATGTGAGAAGAGCCTATCACCTTAATGGTGCAGAGGTTCAACAGATCTGGATGACAGCTCTGGGTTCTAACTGGACTCATGTAAGAGGAGACTGGAATCCAAAACAAAATAATGAGGTGCTGAAACATAATGATGGTGAATTGACAAACAGAGTCAATGCTCTTGTATTAAGAACTCGAAATCGTTTCGCTAAGAGAGCAAATTATGTGGAAATTAACCGTGTTAAACAAAGAGAGGATGAGCTTTTCGAAGAGTATCAAGCCAGAATGACTAAAGTTTTCAGAGCAAACAGCGGACTGCATGATGACAACACAGATGCAGATGCATATAGACAACAGTTGAAAAATGCCCTTCATGCAGGCTCCAGAGAGCCTATTCGTGGATGGGTAGAGCGGCATAACATTAACATGTCCACATGCACACTGGATGATTATGTCAACTATGCTGTCCACGCGGAAAAAGTGATGAAAGACAAAAAGAGTAAAAGTGCTGCAAATGCTTTTTATCAAGATTGTGAAAGGGAAATCTTCTACCAAGGTGGCAGAGGTCGTGGAGGTTTTAGAGGCAGAGGTCGGAGAGGTAGAGGTCGTGGAGGTAGACAGCACAGAGGAGATAGAAATTTCAATGATACAAGTTGTTGGTCTTGTGGAAAGGATGGACATTTTAGCCATGACTGCCCAGACAGTAAAACCAAAGGCAGCACAGCATGACTGGCAATGATCCATGAGGGGACAGACCTTGACCATGCTAGTGACAACTCATTAAGTGTGCCCAAGGATGAAGTCCTCTTGACATTCTTTATGCAAGTAGTGATAAGCCAGAAGTCTGGGTTAATGTAAATGGGAAACCGATGAAGTTTCTGTGTGACACAGGTGCATGTAGAACTACTTGTAGAGAGTCTTTCCCAAATTCTAAAGCAGGAGTTCTCGTTAAATGTGATGTTTCACCATGTAATACTCCCATTTTTCCAGTAAAGAAACAAACCCCATCTGCAGGATGGCGCATGGTTCAGGACTTACAAGCCGTAAATGATGCAGTAATACAGAGAGCTCCCTGCGTTCCAGATCCATATACGCTCCTGAAGTCTTTAGATCCGAAAGCTAAAGTTTTTACTGTAGTTGATATCAGCAATGCCTTTTTCTCTGTACCTGTTGATAAAGACAGTCAGTTTTGGTTTGCATTCACATATGAAGGCAAACGTTACACTTACACCAGATTACCCCAAGGTTATTGTGAAAGCCCAACTATTTATTCTCAGATGATGACAGCAAGTATGGCTAAATTCCACCCTCCCAGTGGGAGTCAAGTATTGATTTATGTAGATGATGTTTTATTAGCATCTGAAACCTTAGAAGCATGTAAAATAGACACCATAGCACTTCTTAAACATTTAGCAGAAGAAGGCCATAAAGTAGGCAAAAGTAAACTACAGCTGTGCAAAACTGAAGTAAAGTACTTGGGTCACAACCTGAGTGCAGGAGGAAGAACTATCATAGAGGGCCGTAAAACAGCTATTCTGCAAGCTCCAAAACCACAAACTAAAAAGCAAATGATGTCCTTTTTAGGACTAACTAATTATTGCCGCAACTGGGTGCCAAATTATGCTGAAATTACAGCACCGTTGCAAAAAATTGATGTATGAAGAAGATTTAAAAATGACTTCTTCACTAAAATGGACTGAAAACGCAACAAAGGCCTTCCGTGACATTAAGAAGCTTTAGTGTCGAGCACAGCTTTAGCCTTGCCAGATTACAGCAAACCTTTGGTTCAGATGGTTGATTGCAGAGGACATTTGATGACCTCGGTCTTGCTCAACAATGTGGGACTAAAATGAAACCAATAGCATATTTCTCGTCTAAACTTGACCCTGTAGCATGTGCTCTTCCACACTGTGTGAAAGCTGTAATCACAGCATCTATGGCTGTGGAAACGAGTGCTTCGATAGTGTTGTTTATACTTAGCCATTAATTAAGTAGGTTATAACTTAGCCATAATTAAGTTAAGAAAATAGGAAATTGTGTTCGTGTGTGAATGGAGGACTAAGCCATTGAAAGAGTTGATAGGAGAACTCTGCTAGTCCTGTGTTTTATTATTTTGCCTCATAAGAAAACAAAGTAGTGGTGATCAGGGGACAAAGGATGGGTTTCATCCCTTAAAACTAACACCGCTGTGCGGATAGTGCACAGTAGAAGGCTGTGTTAGTGTCCTCCCTTTGTGTGCCAGAGAACTTTTCTGTGAGACCACATAGTACAAAATGACGCTGTTCAAGAAAAAGGATGTCGAACTTGAGGGGGATGAAAGGTTTGTGGAAGGAGATGCAGAAGGTTCGGGGAAAATAAGTCAGGAAAGGTGGAGAAGAAAGTTGAATCTTTCAGGCAAACTCTGCACTACAGATATTCTGGAGTTGCAGACAAACCTGGAAATTGAGAAAGTAAGTTGAGAGACATATAGATGGAACAAAGTAAGTTGAGAGACATATAGATGGAACAAAGTAAGTTGAGAGACATAGCCATAGGAAAGACATAGGAAAGACATAGGAAAGACATAGGAAAGGCACAAAACAGATGACGGAGAACCACGTGACTGCCAAGAATTAGCTGAACAAACTGCAAAAAGTAGAAGTGATTTAGATCAACCTTTAAAAGCTGGAGCATTTTTGTTTGTAGATGGCTCATCAAAGAAAAATGAGCAACCTTAAAAGAATAATCTATGTATGACCAGCAGGAAAATCTATCCTACCAGAAAATCTGTGTAAATATGCTGCTATATTGAGCCATGGTGTAACACATGTCTCAACAGGAGGGACGGTAGGACAGATACAGCAGCATTATACAACCTATGGATTCAATTCTTATTCAAAAAATTTTTGTAGAACATGTCTGACGTGTGCGAAACACAATTCACAGGGAAATCTGAGACCCAGGAGAGGAAAATTTCCTGCTCCCCAATATCCATTCCAAACTATACATATGGACTTCATAGAATTAAATAAAAGTGAAGAAAAAATTTACTCTGATAATGGTACTCATTTTGTAAATCAAGTTGTTAGAAAGATCAGTGTTATGTTTCATATTGATTTAAAACACCATTGCTCCTATCATCCTCAGAGCACAGGCTTAGTTGAAAGAACTAATGGCACTATTAAAAACAGACTGAAGAGATGCATGACACAATGTGTCGATTTGGCTAAGCTCTACATAAACATTACAAGCACCGCAGGCCTAACTCCTTATGAGATCTTATTTGGAAGACCGTACAGGCTTCCTCAGTTCAAAAACTACTGGGAGACAAATGATGAGTCTAATCTTGCTGATTACATGAGAAGAATGTTAGAAAAACAAAAACAAGGTCATGAAACTGAGACGCCCTCTGTCTCCCAACAGAAAATCCAACCGGTGGAGCCAGGCGACTGGGTCCTAGTGAGAAGCGTAAAAAAGAAGGATGGCGGGAGGTGTGCGTGAGAACGTGTTGCAGATCTGTAACTGAGCACATCTCTCCGTTCTCCTTGCAAGTAAAATTCTAAACTGTTGTCTTTGCCTCATTTGTGTTTCTCGTGTTTCAGGTTGTTTGAACCTAACAATAGTCTATCAAGTTATCGGCATCTGGCAGCCATTTCCTGTTTTAAATATTGATTGACTCAACAAAACATGACTAAAACATTTTATTTAAAAAAAAAAAAGCCGATCCACGTACATGTTCTCGCTGAGAAGGTGGAATCAGCTTTTAAATTGGAACTGAATGATCAGTTGCCTACGATTCCTGCAGGGCGCAGGTGACTGCAGGGGCAAACTGCTGAGCTCACAAACAGGAAACGTGAAAACTTTTACTTCCTGAATGCAACCTCAAGAGCCTTTCACCTTCAAGCTTGCGACTAATAAGAATTTAAAGGGTAAGGACCCTCTGTTGTGTTTTTAATCAGGTTTCTGTGGTTTCGTCTGCTTGTGTTTGTTTGGCAGGTTGATGAAATCACAGCTTGTGAGTTACTTGTTGATCTTGTGTCAGTTTTCTCATTTACACAAACACATTTAAAACACTTTGACCGGAGGACACTTCCCCACAATAAGTCCTCTTTTGCTCAGCGGCGGTCCTGTCGTAGACCTCTCCGTCGTCTTGAAGAACAAACAGCTTTGAGAACCTGGAAAGAGGAATAGAATATAAACCAGAGGGGGAATTATTGCAGCACAAGAAAACCCAGTTCAGCAGGAAACTGATGGCAGCTGTGAGAGGAACGAAGAGTGCACGGGCATGCAGCCTCGGCACATCCCATAGTTTCACTTGTCACTGTGGAGGGCCACCCACCACGGCCCTCGCTGCAGAGGGTCCCAATAACCTGGGGGGGTCCCCAAAATGAAGGTTGGTATCAACAATGATCAATGATATTAGATATGAACGGGCCCACCAGTGTGTCCTGTCACTCAATTTGGGCATATTTAGTGTTCTGAACTGATAAATAAAGAGCCCCCCACCCCGCCCCCCTGGCGGCACCTTCAAAGTTCTCTTCTTTGCGCATCTTTGCAGGTGATGCCTTCAAGAACCTGTTGGTTTCACTCCCATAAGCAACCCTGTTAAATTCAGCACAGAACACCTTTTAAAACAGGAAAAAAATGTTAATGTGGTTCAGTTCGAAGAAGCTCACCCACAACAACATCCTATTCTATTAATATGACATTAATGGAACAAAATGAAGGCTGTGTGTGGTTGCGGGGGGCAGAGAAGCTAACCATGGAAACTCCACATGACCGCCAGCTGCATGATCGGAGCTACACAAGAGTGAGTCGGACAATTCAAATAACTGAAGGAGTGCCAGAGTTGGTTTACCTGGATGGTGATGACAGAGAAAAGGATTTTGATGAGGCCCAGCACTCCCCAGCCGCCCAGGCTCCACACCAGCGGCAGCTCCTCCGCTCCGTCCTGGAGAAGCTGCTCCGACTGGGTGGTTGGCGTCACCGTGGTGCCCTGAGTCGCACAGACTGTTCAGACCACAGAAGGAGGACAGGGATTTTTCAGAAGGGTTAGAAATAATAATAATTTATGCCCCCGTTCTTTTCAAATTGTGAGAGCGTGAGCGGAAATGTGAAGCCTTGAGTTTCCTGTATGTGCCGTTGTTACGCTTTGTTTTCTGTAAATGCAAAAAGGCATCAAGGTTGCCAAAAGCGGGTCAGAACAAAATTTCCCTCAAAATTTCTCCTGTGGACTTTTTGTTTTGACGCAACTGAAAGTTGACCCGACCTGAATCTTTTTAGAGAAGCGTGAAGAACTGCGGGCCAGACTCACCATTAACCAGCAGCTCCACTCTGATATTCAGGTTTCGACCTCCTATTTTGGCGTTCACAGCACATTCGTAGCTGCCGGAGTCTTCGGGCGTCACGTTGAAGAGCTTCAGACTGTGTTCCTCCCCAAACTCCACCGGAGGAGAGGAGTTGTACACGAGCGGCTGCTGGCGGCCTTGGCGCATCATGATGAGCCCCTCTTTTTTGCCATTGTGGAGCTTTGAAGCAACCAGAGATTCCTGCATCACTCCCAACACTCTGAACCATTTGGACGGACGCCACCGACCTGAAACAGACCTTGTACCACGTCACCGAGCTGAACTGGGTGGCGGCGGCGCCCGGGCACGGCAAGGAGACGTCTTCATCGCAGTTAGCAGTTCTTTCTTCTTGGCTGTGGGCAGCATGAAGCAGCAGCAGCAGCTGAGACGGGAGGACACAAAAACACACAAAAACCCCAATAATTCGCATTCACTGGACACAGAAAAGGAGCGTTCGGTAATAAATCCGTTAGCGACCAAAGTAAAGGCCAGGCTCACCTTCATGAGGGTTAGTGACATGATGCGTGCGTGTCGTGTGCCCCCGCCACACGCCGCCGCTCTGGCTGCTGCTCGTTTGATGTGAAAGTGGGTTTTTGACAGACTGAAACTGTGTCAGCAGAAGCGTGCCTTGCTCACCTCCACATGTAAGAGTCATGTGACTTCATGGAAGGCTGCCAGCATCAAGTCTGCAGATAACAGAGTATTGATGTTTTTACTCCGGCTGCATAAATAATGTAGAAGCTTCCATTTTTATGGCCATAATTGAGCAAATACTGGAGATACTGGAGGTTTTTACTGTGCATGCTGGATAATGACGTCTCATTTCTGTCCTCCTGCAATTTGGAAAACATGGAAGAAAAATTAATTGCTTTATTTTAAAATGTATGTGACTGATCCTGCATGAGCGGGAGTAAATAATCAGCTTTTCAGCCCATCTTTACTCATGAAAGGCAACAAATAAATCAGTAATCTCTCTTCCAATTGTCACTTTTGTTTTCTTCTCGAGCAAAACTCGAGGAAATTCAAGTTTCACGAAAAATCAAATTAAAGGCCCTCAGCGTGCTGTCGTGTGTCATTCATCGTAGAAACCACAAGAGGTCGCTGTAGCGCCGCGAAGAAATTAATATTCACATAAACATTTCTTTTTTCATAACACTCTTGTAAGTATGTGTTGCTGCTTGTTCTTTAGCGTTTTTTGCAATATTTTGTTATACATTGACCTACTTTAAAAATAAACTCCCAAAAGGCTTTGCAGTTTTATTTTGAGACATTGTCAGAGTGTAATAATAGAAAAGACTTCATCCTATTTTAATCTTGGCTTTTTTCAAGCTTCCAGCCTGTGTGAAGCTACTGACTCAGCTTCTTGAGCCTTTTCTCTCAATACAAACATCATTTCCCCCTCGTTTGCTGATCATTTTTCATTCGTCTGGATGCGGTCGGTGTGTTCATCACAATGAGGATCATTCACCCTGTTATGCTGAGTAAAACAGTACAAACCTGAATAGACAGGCATTTATTTTGTTTTTAGTCTCTTAAATGCACCCTGGCTCTTTACCACAGATGATCATCTTCATTTCAGCCACTTTTGTGAAGGACTCACTTCCTCCAGGAAGCCTCCTGCCGTGTTTCTCATCAGGTCTCCAGCTTCACCCCGACGGCTTTATTGTGTCTTCAGCTCCACCAGCTGCTCATAGAAAAATGAGTTCTACAAACTAGATCCTTAAAATTCAGGTGGAAAACACAGCAGCACAAATGACACACAGAACAAGTAGAAACTCACAACCCAGGAAGAACCCCGGACCAACAGGACAAACTCCTCCGTAACAGGAAGAACCCTTGAGCAGGACCTCCGTGTGTGTGTGTGTGTGGGGGGGGGGGGGTTCCTGCTAATGGCAGGCCGAGTTGTTGCAAGAGCGGTTTTAATCCTCTCTAAAAGATTCCTGCTAAAAGGCCAAATACTGGTCCCAGTCTCAGGTCCCAGCGTGTCCCCATGTCTGTAGATGGGAGCAGGTTTAGCATGATGAGCCTGGAACATGTGGCGTGTTCCCAGGCAGCAGGCCGCCGCTGATCAATGAATTCTATTTGTTCAAGCCTGTCAGTTCACCGGAGGAAGTGTGAATGTTCCGACCTGGAACCAAAGTCAAACACCTGTCGTTGGTTAGCGCCGGTGCTGATGGTTCTCTATCTGGGGGGGTTTGAAGAGCTTTTAGAGGTTTAAAAGCACCAGTTTGAGAGCAGTGAGCTGCTGTTATCAGTGCTGGGCTGCTTATCTCAGCTCTGTTTCTCTTTGGCTCTCAGGAACTGTTAGTTCTTCACGTCTGAGTCCTCTCAGTGCTGCGGAAGTCTGGAACAGCCCTTCGTTCTCCTCTCTTCTTCTTGAGATTACAGCCACAGGAGCCGGCCTGACATTCCAGGCTGAACTGGGAGGCGACACTGATTTTTCTGTGCTCGCTGGTCTTTAAATGGTGGGATGTGGAGAGAAGGAGGAGTGAACTGGGAACCTACTGAGGCAGAGCGAGGGAAGGAAAGAGAGAGAGAGGGATGTGTGGAGGAGGAGAGCGGCTCTGAGGAGCGTTGAGCAGTCAGCTGGTCACACCTGAGCGCTGCTGTCATGTCAGAGCGCGCGCTGCAACATTAAGGTAGGACTTGACAACAGTCATTTACTCTTCGGCACCTTTTCCCCTCCAGATAACTGAGAGGGAGCTTTTCTGAGAAAGCTGCTCCTGTTTTGATTCTCTTCTCAGCCGTTACCATGACACCAAAGCAAATTTACTCCAATTGATAATAAAGGACTGTAAACCACAGCAATAAATGCATTTAAATATTAAATCATAGAGCTAACTTGCTAAAGAGAAGTCCTCCGAAATACTGTAAGTTTCACCATTGGAAAGTGAAAAAGGCTGTTTTTAATGTGATGAAGAGGCCAAAGTTAGTCATCCAGGAGGGATCCATTTACAGTGGGCCAGTCAGGGGCATTTACTGGCTGTACTGGGAAAGAGGGGATGAATGTGCTGTCATATAAACGCAGCAACTCACGTCCCAGAATGTAACAAAGGAAGATTTCCTGAGCAGTTTAAGAGACGCACTCTTTAATTGCTCCCGTCTGTCCTCCTCCAGTTGGTTCTTTAATTATTCCTTACTTCAGACTTTTTGCATCCCTCAGAGAGCAGCTGAACTGTGACCCCGGGACTGGAACACCATGGAGCACACGACAGCCTTCCAGCGCGTGGCTCAGGTGGGGAATTTGACAGAAATGCCTCTGAACCCTCTCGAGCAGCAGGTCGTAACCATATTCCTGACCGTCCTCATCTGCGTGGTGGGGATTGGTGGGAACATCATGGTGGTGCTGGTGGTGCTGCGCACCAAACACATGGTGACGCCCACCAACTGCTACCTGGTCAGCCTGGCTGCTGCCGACCTCATCGTGCTGGTGGCGGCGGGGCTGCCCAACATCTCAGACGTGGTGGCCTTCTGGATATACGGATACACGGGATGCTTGTGCATCACCTACCTTCAGTATCTGGGCATCAACGTGTCGTCCTGCTCCATCACGGCCTTCACCATCGAACGCTACATCGCCATCTGTCACTCCATCAAGGCCCAGTTCTTATGCACCGTTTCCAGGGCCAAGAGGATCATCGCGGGGGTCTGGGTCTTCACCTCACTCTACTGCATTATGTGGTTGTTCTTGGTGGACACCGATGAGACCGTCTACACCAACGGCGTCGTGGTCACCTGTGGCTACCGGGTGTCCAGGAGTCTCTACATGCCCATCTATTTCCTGGATTTTACCTTGTTCTATGTGATCCCGCTCACCGTGGCCACCGTGCTTTACGGGCTCATCGCCAGGATTTTATTCATGAGCCCTCTGCCCTCGCACCTCAGCGACAGAGAGGGGGGAGGCTCCGTCCACCAGGGTCACACCAGCAGCACCAACAGGGGCAACAAAGGGGCAATCTTTGCAAGGAAGCAGGTACCAGGAAACAGGAGCTTTGTGGTATTTAATGCTCACTATACAGTAAAAGCCTGCATCATTTTAATGAAAGCTCATTGCAGATGTGACAACGGTTCCAGTTTATACTGGTCCAGACGGAAGCATTTCTGAATTATTGATGGATCTGGTGTGGTCTCCATGGATACTAGCTACAATATTCAGCAACACTATGAATATATATATATGTATATATATTGTTTTTCAAGGTTGAAATCACCAAAATGAGCACTAGCCTCTCTGCTCCATTATTAACACATTAGCATTGAGCAGAGGCCTAAACTTGACACGCAGACTAATGTGACTGATTAAAGGTGGACAGACTTGCTCTGATGGCAACTACAGCATGTTAGTGTACTAATATCAGGAAGTTTGGTGTCGCCTGAGTGAGCCAACAGCTCTTTTTGATGGTTTAGTAGAAATGAAACTCCAGATTAATGCGCACTTGTTGCTCCTGTGTCCGTCCCACAGATCACAAAGATGTTGTTGGTCGTGGTCGTCCTCTTCGCCCTGCTCTGGCTGCCTTACCGAACGCTGGTGGTGGTCAACTCCTTCCTCAACCCGCCGTACCACAACACCTGGTTCCTGCTCTTCTGTCGGATGTGCATCTACACCAACAGCGCCATCAACCCCATCATCTACAACCTCATGTCTCAGAAGTTTCGGGGGGCGTTCCAAAACTTCTGCAAGTGCGACTGGCAGCACGAGGAGAAGGTGGCAGAATTCCGGGTGCCGATGTATTACAGCGTGATCAAGGACTCCTCCCGTGAAAGCAACGAACCCGTGACGGAGCAGGAGGAAGTCAGCGGACAAATAACCGAAAGGGTCACCGTAGCCGATGAGGACAGGAGCACTTTCATTTGTTCCTAATCCAGACTTTTGTTCAGCTTGATCAAACATTTGCAGAAATCAATTGAATGTTTAAGCAGAGCGATGACAGATGTGCTCTGGTGCTGTTTATTGATGGTATCCGTGTTGTGCTAATCGTTGGACCGGTCCATCATGACTCCTGTGTAAATAATGTGCTAGACAAGACTCCTCCGAGCTGCACATGTTGACATCCTTCCTGACAATAGAACTGTGACAAACGTGATGACATTTTCAACATCAGATGGACATTGTGTGCTTTGCTTGGCAAATATTAGCGCGCTAGAATGCTAAAGAACAAGCACGCATTCTGTTTCTGCCATCTTCGACTCTGTTAACCTACAGCTTTAGATTAGCTTGTCCATCATCATATTCAGACAACACACATACAACTCACCAAATTCAAATGTATCATGTAAATACAGATAAAACGGCTAACCGTGTGTTTTTAATCACATGTCGGATGTTCATGTGGTGTAAGTTTTTACTGCAGTTTAACCATGTGTGAATTCTCAAAATAATGACAAAATCTGCATTTATTTGATTCCATTTTTGTATCGAGCATTCACTAAAACACTATACAATCAACTGAGCTGACTGTTTTTCATCCCATCTCTCGTATTTGACAGTATTAAGTGTCTTTTCATTCAGGATCGTCATCAAAACTCAACACATTCACCAACCAGCTCATCTGGACAATCATGCCTTGAATCTAAATAAATTAGTGTTTAAATAAAAATACTTTTTCCTCTCAGCACCTGAACAAGTGTTTTCTAATCTACTTCATACACAATATTCTGTTCTATGCATTAAAAGCACCTAAATTGCAGCTTGATATGCAATGATTTAAGTTTCTCTGGAGCTTCTAAAGGCGATCAAGTGCAGATGATTTCAACACAAGAGTTTCTGTTGATTAAAGAAATGAAAATAATCAGTAAATGAAATTTAAAAAATAGTGGGTTGCCCATTCGTGGCAGTGCAACCTATATAAAAAGGTAGAAATTGATTTTAAAGCACATCTACTGGTGGATTTCTGTTCAAAAGAAGCTTTCAGAAACACAGGAGCAGGCAGAATCATACACAGAAGAACCACGTGCACGTGTCTGAATGGGTTCTAAATGGAGCCGACGGCTCATCTGGGCTTTTAAAACATCTCCGCTTTTCTTCTTCTTCTCCCCTGACGACAGCGGAGGCTTTTAAAACTGACGAGAAGGAACCTGAAGCACGGTGAAGAAGTTCAGCCACGACAGTTTCATCTGAAAAATGAAAGGTCGTGAGGTTGTCGACAACTGAGGAGTTGGGAGGGTGAACGTCATAAAATGACCCAATTCAACCTGACAAATGTGTTTGAGGAGATCTTTGTCTTTAAAGAACTGGTTGAGCTAGATTCTGGGGAAGTCAGAGCTCATTTTGTTGCTGTAGCCCACCAGCAGAGGGCGCTGCCGGCTCATTCTGGACATCGAGTCAAAGCAGAAGCCAGGAGTCCTTAGAAACAATCATCAGAGACGAAAGCTGTGGGCTTGGACAGGTGAGGGAGGCCTGGGTGGTCTGATGTGTTCAAGGTTGTTCAGAACTGAGTTAAACACATGATGCGGCCACAGAAACAGACTGGATGGATAAAGGCAGAGTCAGTTTTATGGCTTTCAGATCTGATGTTGCTGTTATGAAAGGGCTGGAGAGGCGTGGCCTGAGTAGCCATTTCCTGTCGCTGCACCGTGAATGTGCAACTGAGGATCAGGTGACCTTTTCTCCCCAATGTCTGACCTTGTTTTATTTTTTAGATTCCTCCATAGCTTCTCTGCCAGGAGCTTTGAAACGGTGGCGGAGCTCATGGCAGCACCCGTGAGGACAGGAGCAGCAGAGCGACGCCTGCTGGGAGAAGAGCGGAAACGTGTTCAACTGCTGAAAAAGATCAAATTCAGTTTTAAAAAGGGAAGAAACATGAGGACGTTTCCATCACATCGCTCACGTCTCCTGTGTTCAGAACAGTTGGTCCTGTCAAACTGTGTAAACACTCCAGGTCAGTAGGAGGTGATGTGCACCTCAACAAGTTGGTCGTGACACCTCAGGTGGGGGGGGGGGGGGGGGGGGGGGGGGGGGGGGGGGGGGGGCGAGGAGGAGGTGGAGGAGGAGGAGGGAGAGGAGGTGGAAGAGGAGGAGGTGGAGAAGGTGGAGGGAGAGGAGGAGGTGGAAGAGGAGGAGGTGGAGAAGGTGGAGGGAGAGGAGGAGGTGGAAGAGGAAGAGGAGGAGGAGGTGGAGGAGGAGGAGGTGGAAGAGGAGGAGGTGGAGGTGGAAGAGGAAAGGAGGAGGAGGTGGAGGTGGAGGATGTGGAGGAGGAAGAGGACGGAGAGGAGGTGGAAGAGGAGGAGGTGGAGGAGAAAGAGGAGGGAGAGGACGAGGAGGAAGGGGAGGTGGAAGAGGAAGAGGAGGAGGGGGTGGATCACAGCAGCTAATCTCCAGTGCATGATGTTACAGTTCTGCCATCTGATTTTTAATTTCTCATTTTGTTCCGCGACTGAAAGTGAACCTGAATATTTGTAGAGAAGCGTGAAGAAATGCCAGAAGCTCCATTAACCAGCAGCTCCACTCTGATATTCAGGTTTCCACCTCCAAACATTCGTAGAGTCTTTAGGAGTCGTTGAAGAGCATCAGACTGTGTTCCTCCTTAAACGTTGAAGAGCATCAGACTGTGTTCCTCCTTAAATGTTGAAGAGCATCAGACTGTGTTCCTCCTTAAACGTTGAAGAGCATCAGACTGTCTTCCTCCTTAAACTTTGAAGAGCATCAGACTGTGTTCCTCCTTAAACGTTGAAGAGCATCAGACTGTGTTCCTCCTTAAACATAGAAGAGCATCAGACTGTGTTCCTCCTTAAACATAGAAGAGCATCAGACTGTGTTCCTCCTTAAACATAGAAGAGCATCAGACTGTGTTCCTCCCCAAACGTTGAAGAGCATCAGACTGTGTTCCTCCCCAAACGTTGAAGAGCATCAGACTGTGTTCCTCCCCAAACGTTGAAGAGCATCAGACTGTGTTCCTCCCCAAACGTTGAAGAGCATCAGACTGTGTTCCTCCTTAAACGTTGAAGAGCATCAGACTGTCTTCCTCCTTAAACTTTGAAGAGCATCAGACTGTGTTCCTCCCCAAACGTTGAAGAGCATCAGACTGTCTTCCTCCTTAAACGTTGAAGAGCATCAGACTGTGTTCCTCCTTAAACGTTGAAGAGCATCAGACTGTGTTCCTTCCCAAACGTAGAAGAGCATCAGACTGTCTTCCTCCTTAAACTTTGAAGAGCATCAGACTGTGTTCCTCCTTAAACGTTGAAGAGCATCAGACTGTGTTCCTCCTTAAACGTTGAAGAGCATCAGACTGTGTTCCTCCTTAAACTTTGAAGAGCATCAGACTGTGTTCCTCCTTAAACGTTGAAGAGCATCAGACTGTGTTCCTTCCCAAACGTTGAAGAGCATCAGACTGTGTTCCTCCTTAAACGTTGAAGAGCATCAGACTGTGTTCCTTCCCAAACGTAGAAGAGCATCAGACTGTGTTCCTCCTTAAACGTTGAAGAGCATCAGACTGTGTTCCTCCTTAAACGTTGAAGAGCATCAGACTGTGTTCCTCCTTAAACGTTGAAGAGCATCAGACTGTGTTCCTCCTTAAACTTTGAAGAGCATCAGACTGTCTTCCTTCCCAAACGTTGAAGAGCATCAGACTGTGTTCCTCCTTGGTGTCTCTTTTTGTCCTTGTGGAGCTTTGAAAGTACACAGAAAAGGACTGTTTGACTCCAACTTCTAATAAACACATTGACAAGCACAGTAAAGGCCAGGCTCACCTTCGTGACATGATGCGTGCGTGTCATGTGACCCTCTACACGCCGCCGCTGTGGTTGGTGCTCGTCTGATATGAAAGTAGGTTCCTGACAGAGTGAAATGTGAAATGACAGAATACTGATGTTTACTTTTAATAGCAGTCGTACAAACAATGTAGAAGTTTCCATTTTAGGGCGAATATTGTCGATTTTTCCCAGGTTACGTATCACAGGTGACCCCTGAACACAAGAAAACCTGATTGCATTCCTCCGATTCCTCGTCTCCCCCAATAATTTGTTACCTGTCATCTTAAACAGAAAAACAAACTCCAGATTTTTTACTGACTAAACTTTAACCTGATATGTTTGGTTTGCAGGAGAGCCCGGAGTATCTGGAGAAAACCCACCCGGAAAAGGGCCCAGCGGTCACACATAAAGGCCAACAGCCTCCGAGCAGGGCTCCCCCCTGTGAGGAGACGCCTCTGAGGGACCCGCTGGCTCTTGTTGAAAATGTTGGCACCTGTTAACATCTGTGCAGAAATGATCCAGATGTGCTCCAGATTTTGGTTTTATTGCAACAAAGCACAACAAAGCGGGTTCATTGTGCTAATAAAAGGCTTCAAAAATACACAGAAAAGGGTTAAAATGCTGTTTTGTTTTGCAGTTAGAGGTGGAAAAACTCTTTTTCTTTTGCTGAAATTATGACCCGCAGCTGAACAAATACACACGGAATGATCCAAACTTACCTCGGCAAATGTAACATTTTTCACATTGTTTGGAAATGATCACACACACACACACACACACACACACACACACACACACACTCATGCTGTGATGTTAGCTCATCCTGTTGTTTTCATCGCAGGGAACTCCCCATTGTCCGCAGTCGAGCGGATTATTTGTAGGTGTTGCTCTTGTTGACAAAGGAGGTCGATATATGGTTATTAATAGCGGACTTGGCTTGATGGAAAAGGGAAGAGAGGTCTTTGGATTCCACCATCTGCGTGAAACAATGCCTCATTCAGCAGCAGCTGGCACAGTCGGCACAGGGATGCAGAAATGCACTGATTTCTCCACAGATCATGAGTGGAAGTGAGGATTCTGTGTGTGTGTGTGTGTGTGTGTGTGTGTGTGTGTGTGTGTGTGTGTGTGTGTGTGTGTGTGTGTGTGTGTGTGTGTGTGACTGCAGCTGTGAACGGTTCCAGATTTATGGTCTCCGCGTCGGGACGCGGCGCTCACGACACATTTCTGAAATACCTCTCACTTTTTCGCCGCCACAGATGCGTCGAGAGCGTCTCAATCGAACACAGGGGGGGGGGTTCTGCAGGGTTCTACAGGGTTCCACAGCTACACGAAGGGGTCACCCGCGCTTGCCCGAAGGTGCGAGCGTGACGTGTGCACGTACGTGTCTGCGTTTGCTTCTGGCAGAGCGCGCAGCAGTTGGAGGGTGTTGCAGGCCAGAGAAACTCCCAGAGGTTGTTAGCACAGCCAGCTGTTAGCCGAGGTCTCCATGTTTCTGTCAGCGAGGTTGTTCACCGCACACTCCTTCGCCCCTGATTGAGGAAATCCTCTGACTGTTTGCTCTGTTTGCTGAAACGAAACATCCCAATGGTTCCGCCGTTCACTCCCTGAGGTCCTGTACGCGGAGACTTTCCCATGAAGCGTGTGCATTTTTACTAGGGTTTGACAGAAATACCGCTCTGTGGCCGAGCAGAGCAGCACCAACATGCCACAGCAGCAACCTCCGACCTTTTTGTTTGTTTGTTTACATGTTTACCGGACCTGTTGCTTAAATGAACGAAGCAGAACTAATCAGAGCTGCTGCAGGTTTGTTCTGATCCTGTGTGGAGTCCTGATGAGTGATCGACGTGGGAATCAAGTGTCAGAGACATAAATGTCCTGGTTTATAAACGATGATAAAGAGCAGATATTGACCAGAGGAGCTTATCTCGGGGGCCCCCTGCTGGCCGATTGTGTCAATATCATTTACTTTGGAAAAATGCAACAAGATGTAACACTTTTTTTTAGTTGTATTATTTGAAAAATTGAACGTGGGTAGAGGTGGAACTTTTTCGGGGGGGCGAGTGGATATGAGGTTTTTTGTCTTTTTGAGGATGTAGCAAACCCGGTTCCTGCCACAGGCTCTTGCAGTTTACAGGGTTAGACTTCACCAGTTAATAAGAGGTGGGTGTGTCTTGCGCATAACACCTAATAAATTCAGATTTCCACCCCCCATTCCTTAAAAAGTCAGGTGCGGAGGGTCCCGTTGTAATGGTGCGAGAGACAGGAGAATAGTTGCGTGAGAGCTCTGCACATTTGTGTATTTCCCAGTTTAAAGTGCTGGGAACTTTTCATACTAACACTGCGTATGTGGCTCCCTGCTTTGAGTCAACATCGTGCAGCTCTGAGCTCATGCGGGACTGGCTCGGGTTGCATGCAGCTGCGTGACAGTGCCTGTTTGCTTGTTTGATTAAGGAGGCAGAGCTGCTCTGTGCGTCCACGGTCACCTCTGCCTCTGGGTTTGGCGGCCTGCTGCTGAATGCCGCTGCTTGATTGTCCGAGTCTGCAGCGGAACACGGCTTTGTTATACGACCGTTTGTATTGTTCCCTAATTTCTTCTGTGGGATTTCCTCCTGCCAGCTCTCCTCACCCGCCCATCCTTTTCACTGTACAGCCCCCCGTAATCCTCCCTGCATCTGAAGACCCTGCCAAACTCTCCGCCACATGAAAACAATTGTCCTTGTGTGTGTTTGAGGAGACCAAACCTGCGACTCAGACATGCTTTTTCCCCCCAACAGAAGCTCCTTTTGACAGTCCAGGCAGACAGACTTCCTCCTCCCGCTTGTTCTTGCAAATGGGAAGTCAGTCTTAAGTCACAAAGTGACTCAGAACCATTAATATTGTTGACACGCAGGTGGAGAAAGGGGCCACGTCCCCGTCAGTGACTGTTAAAAACATGCTGAAACAGACTGCGGCAATCAAATCTATTAAAATATTACCATGTGCAGGGTTGTTTCCAACAAGTGCTCTCTGGCATGGCTACAAAATCCTGGAGGTAAGCACCCACCTGGGACCTCCAAATGATGCTGTGGGGGGGCTTTACATCCTTCCTGTTTCTGGATCACCTATTTTAGCTCCGTTTGGTGAGACAACAAATCGTCTGAGCTGTCAGAGCGGTGATTTGTGTTGAATCTGCAAAGACGTTTTCAGGGAAACATTGTTCATGTTTCTTAGCCGTAGCTGCTTCCTCTTCCGCAGTTTGCTTTGATCAACCAAAACAACGCTAAATGACGACAGAAAGTCGCTCCACTGCAACAGCTTCTGAACAAACAAGCCTGACGGACAAACACATTTGTCATTAAGGACAATAAAACAGCAGTCTGCCTCTTTATCTCTCCAAACTAACAAGGTTACTGACGTTATTTCTGGGTGGAAATACTGAGCAAACAAAGCACTCCAACTGAGCAGATATTCCAATTAGGACCTCTGAGGATCCGAGAAAAGGGCTGGACCGCCTAACCTTAATGTAAAAATCTAGATATTTATCTATGAAGGTTGAAGCCGGAAAAAACGGAGAGTCCGCAGCCAACAGATGAAGAGGGGGAGCACAGGAAACCTTTGCAGGGGTCCTCAGGTGATGTTCCGAGCTGGCTGAGATGTTCAGCAGATCTTTTCCCTTCTTCTTCGTCTCCTCTGATCTCCTCCATTAATTTGTTACCTGTCATCTTTTTTTTTTTTTTTTTAAAAAGAGCGAGAGAGAGAAAAGAAACAACCTCTTCCTTCCGACTTTGCTGAAAACCCTGGTCTGAAAGGCACCACAGGAGAGCTGTACATCTGGGTCCCAGCGCCGGATGATGTCAGGACTGGCGCTGACCCAAAGCCCGTCGCAATGAGAGTTCCTCGGAGAGGTCGGGGGTGTGCTCTCTTCCCTTCCTGTGCCTCCATGACATCTTCCTGCCATGAGGGAGCCTTGGGGAGCCATTTGAGGAGGCCTGGGTCCTGAACACATCAGACTCAGCACAGCAAATTCCAATTAGCCTGATAGAGCAGGTGGGGGATAGAGGGAGGGTGCAGAGGGGTGCTGGGACCTCCGGCGTGCACCTTTAACTGCCTCAAAATTTACTTTCCGTGCAGCCCTCCCGAGCCACCGGGGAGCTCCGCTGCTGTCATGTTAAAGAGTGTCTGTTTTAGTCCTGGACAGGAACCGTCTGATCTGACTGTTGGACCCATCGGCACTGATTGGAGGGCCCTGCAGGCTCCGAGCTGCTTTCTGAGACGCCACTTTTCTCAAGAACTAGCAAAATCTCACAGTGATTATTTGGCTTTCTGCTGGATTTCCGAGCTGTTGAGGGTTTGCTTGGCTTTTAGAGTCACGTTTTATTGAGTATAATCGAATATTACAGGCTCCAAAGCGCTGAGACGTATCACTGGGAATCGTCTGCACTGTTGTCCTTGTTTTTCAGCTCTACCCTGGGGAGCTTTTCAGGGACGTAAAAGGCGTGACCTTTATTTTCCAGCCCATAATCAGTTCCTTTGCAAACACAGAAATTTAGGATGTGAAAAACCTGCATTTTCCAAGAAAAAATTAAGCCCATGAAAGGCAGTAAATGTGATTTTGTGTATGAAGTTGACGATGACGTCTCACTGCCGGTGATCGGTTAAAAGTTCAAGGTTGCACAGACGTTACGCAGGCTGTTACAATCTGAGGATGAGTCCATTTTGGAGTCTGCAAATTTCCACAGGAACATGACCAAAGCCTCAGCTGCAGCATCTGCACGTCTGTGAGAAGGAAAAATGGGCTCTCGGTGGAGTGATTCATACATCCGTCAGCACAATCAGCCAGATATCGATTAGATATCAGACCGAAAACAGTGTGTGTGTGTGTGTGTGTGTGTGTGTGTGTGTGTGTGTGTACGATCTCAAAGTTTTAGACTGCCGTCAGTGATCGGCGCTGGTCCATACTAATTGGGAACTTCCTCTTCTTATGTTTATGTGCACTTGGGCCAAGTGGCGACCTGCTAACTGACCATCTGGGATCGGCCCCTCGGACGGCAACGTCCCAGATTGATCTTCTACCTAAAGGATCGGCAGCGGCTCGCTCGGCGCATCATCTGCTGCGATTACGCATCGGAAGGCTTTCGTGTCTGTGCTCCACGTCACCTCTGACCTCTCACCCCGTCGCGCCCTGTCCTTTGGGCCCACGACAGTGATTTATCCCTCTGACACACCAACAGCTGTGTTGGGGGGCTCAGAGCAGAGTGTGGACTTCTATTTGCCGTGACTAATCGATAACAGACTTCAAAAAACACCAATCGTGGGAGCTGGAAAAAAATACAGCAGTCACTGACACCAGACACCCAGAGCCAGTGATGTGGCTTCACGAACAAGCAAGTAATATCAGTGAGAGTGGTGTGTGTGTGTGTGTGTGTGTGTGTGTGTGTGTGTGTGTGTGTGTGTGCGTGTGTGTGTGTGTGTGTGTGAAAGAAATAAGACACCTTCCAGCACTACCAGTAAATTTCTCTACATCACAATGAATGTTGATGTTTAAACTGACCATGACGCGTCCAGAGACAAAGCGGTGTACATTTTAGTTTTGTTGTTATAAAATATAGTTTATTAAAAAAAAAAAAAAAAAAAAATTCTATAAAAAAAGGACAAAAAACTTCATAAGTTCCAAACAAATGCGCTGCATCTCGGAAAGTCTTATGCTCACGTCTCACATCAAGTATAAATAGTCTCTTCTCTGGTTCCATCATCTGATCCAGCATGTGTGGGTGTGTGTGCGTGCGCGTGTGTGACACCAGCTTTGACATGGTCCCTGAGAAAGTCTTTGAGGATTTTCAGGTTGATCATGGATCCTTCAGCCGCCTCCTGTCAGCGTCTCATCCGCAGCGGAGCCAGCCCTCGCATTTTAAAGCAGTCTTTAGCATCTTTCATCTGGAAATAAAGGACAAGTCCCAGTTAGACTAAACACGTGCCTCTTTTTCCACCTTTAAAATCAACGGGAACCTGCTAATCTTGTTGTAAATTAAAGGGTTTTTTTGGTGAAAATGGTGCACAATAATAATGATTTTAAAGCGCGTCCGCTGTAATCCGGGGCGCAAAAAATGAACCTGCAAAAAGTGCTTAGACAAAACAAGCGTTGCTGGAGGCAAACATGAAACAGCAGAATAGACAGCAGAGCTTTTTTGGTTTGTTTTTACCCCTTTTCTCTGGCTGCTCAGGCAGAATGTGCAGATGCTCCGCGGCTGCTGCGCGCCGCTCTCCGCCTGCGCATGGACCGCGCCGAGGCACGGCTGCTCCTCCGCGCCGCCGTCCCCGAGCAGGAGCACGTTGGCCAGATGTGAGATGTAGCTGGAGGCCAGTCGCAGAGTTTCGATTTTGGAAAGCTTTCTGTCCACGGGCTCGGTGGGTATGAGGGTCCGGAGGGCGGTGAAGGCCGTGTTGACGCTCTGGGTCCTGCCTCTCTCCCGGGCGTTCGCCGCGCTCCTCTGCTTCATCACCACCGCCGTTTCCCCCTCCAGCGTGCGCGAAATCCGCCGTCGCTTCTCGCTGGAGCCGCAGTAACTCTGCTCCGAGCTGCCGTCGCTCTCGCTGCGGTTCTCGTCGTCCTCTGACGTGACCGTGAGGTCCGAGTAGATCAAGTGTGTCGCCACCGGCCGGAACATGGCGAAAGTCATCATCGAGAGGTTTCTTAATCCCGACCCCAAAACATCTGTGGGATTACACTGAAAAAGCAGCCACGGGCGCGTGATCCATCTCTGCAAACCCCAAAAATATCAAACCACAGAAGGACCCGTTTGGAATAAAGCTGACCCGGTTGGAGGAGGCAGTTCGCTCTGGACCCCCACTACCTGCTCAGCTGGGCTCTTATAGCTGGATGGGAGGAGCAGAAACTTCTCCAGCTTGCATAAACAAATAACTTATAAAAATGTCACATCGTTTCCTACATTACTTACACACTGTTGACCCTTTTTTCTCTCATAAATAACCTCCCGGTTTCATGAGCGCACGTTTTGTTTGAAATGTTCTGGTCGGGCCGACGGTCACGTGACCCCCCGCTGATGATTGCAAAACAACTTTTTTCTGCTTTCTCGTTCAAATCAAACATTTCTGCTAAATAGAGGGAAAATGGATAAACCTGTGACCTTGCATCAGAATAATAAGTAAGCGTAAGGTATTTACTATGTTGTTTCTACATTCTGAATGTAAAACTTTTGTCATATACTGCCACAATTTACTGGATTTATGTTACTATATTACTATGTTATTTTACAGGTATCGACATCTACTATTCTCTTCCTTTTGCCTGGACCAGGTCATCATCTGTTCCCAACTCAGTTTACCTTGTTAAAAGGGTCAAATAAATGTTTAAAAACAAACACATACCTGAATGTTGATGTTCCTGGATTAGTCTTTCTGAATTCTTTAAATAGGACTTTTGATTATTAGTGCTGCACAAAATCCACCCAGCTCTGATTTTCCTCCTAAATTTCAGTGGAAAATAGACGTGTAAAGCTGAGCTATTTGCGGGGTGACTTGTTCACCTTCGGGTGGCCATTACACAGTAAACTAACGTAAATAATCCCACTGTGAGGTCACCACGCTGGGCCGCCGCTGGCCCACCGTTGAGGTCAGACAACAGGAGAAAGTTAAGGGTGAGTAAATAAACACGGAGCAGATGATCCTGGCATGGCAGGAATTTCTTCACTTGCTTCCCCGAGAGAAACAAAAACACAGCAGCGGCAAATGGTCGATTCATTCCCTCCACGCCGCGAGTCCCCTCCTGCCACATCCGGCAGGACAGTAAACCACTTCAGGGCGCCTCAGCTGCATCAACAAGCAGACATCAGACACCAAAACTGTCTGCTGGACGAGCTCTGAGGTCCCTCGGAGGACAGGGACCAAAACCTGGAATCTGCAGTAGCAAAAGGCTGAGAATAATTGAATTAGTAAAGCCAGCGTCATCTCCCCAGAGAGGAGGCGTAAACAAGAATCAAGCTGAAGAGATCATGTGGAAGATAACAACACATTTGATGAACGGCTGTCTCTGAAGAACACCTCCATATCAATACTTTCTGATGTCAGTCCTGCTCTCACAGCTGTACTTTTACCTCGGCTCCTCTCAGGAGAAGCTCAGAGCTCCCAAAATCAAACGCGCGATCGTCTTACTTTACTTTAAAATTACTTTAAATTTAATTTAATTTTTTAAATTTAAATTACGAATCACGTTCGTCCGAGGAGACAAAAGAATTGACTAAAAAGGGCAGTTGTGGGATAAACCTGCTTCCACTTCCGCAACGTCTAGAACCTCCCAGAAAAAACCACAAACTTTTATTTCTTTAACATTTCTGAACTCATAAAACAAAGATTGAAGCATAAGTTGTCTCCCTGTGTGGATTTTAAGTCAAGTTAAGCACATTCCCTTGAGTCTCAGCAGCCAAATCTTGTGCTTGTGGGGGATTTTTTGTCGATCAGCTTATCCAGAATAATGCAGGTCAAATTATTTCATTCTAATGATTAAATGAAACCTTTGTGCACATTCTCCTGAGCCTTCCACGCACGAGTGCAGCGAGCATGCGCAGTGTGTGCCGGGGTATGCAGCGGAAGGGGTCAGAGGGCGGATTGCAAATCTGGCCTGAATTACACGCCTTCAGCCAACAGCAGTCTGAGGGAATTCCGGATAGGAAGCTGCGAGAAGCCGCCGGTGACTCAAACAACTAAACCCAAATTCCTTCAAGAGGATTTGGTTGCTCCCCAAGTGGAACAAACAGTGGATCTGGATCAGCAGAGACCCTATCAGCTGTGTTTCACCCCAGACGGCTGTATGAAGGCAAGAGCTCAGTTTATGAGGTCTTTGCAGATCTGTCGCCGGAGTTCACGAGCGATTTAGCTCCTTCCAGTCTCTGATCCTTTTTAAATACAACACATATTCACCTTTGATCCCATGTTAAGAGTATTCAGCACTGCAGGGCTGTTTGGATGCTTTATCATTTAACTTTAGCCTCAGTATTGTTGAGAGACCCCCTCTCATCCCAACCACAGGATGCAAACGACCAAACCTGCCATTATGAAAGGTTATTGTGGGCCTTTGAGGTGGGACATTTTTGACTTCCTGTTAAAGGCCAACTGGATCCCGTCCGCTCCGATCCATCCAAAACTACTCAAACTACTCAAACACTTCAGTCATCGTTGAGCAAGACAACTTAGCAAACTGCCAAAAGGCATCTGAGAACCGACGTGGCCGCCGTCCATTTCTGAAAACAGCCAGAAAAAAAGTTCCTCTTCTTACTTCCCCTAATCCTCCTAATCTGGTAAAACATAAAGCATGCAGAACCACCCATGCAAAATGCTCCCAGGAGGAACAGGTGCAATCGACTTCTTCATCCCGGTGTTGCGTGTCAGAAAACCTTTGAGGATATGGTTACTTCCAGACAGTGCACAGGCCACAGGAAGTCTCCTCACACGCGACGATTCAGGGGAGAGCTTTAGAGTCCTTCCAGGCTCCTCCGTTTAAGCTGCCCCGGGTCTCCGTCCACTTCCTTGATGGTCACAAAGGGACAGTGTCGGGCCGCCCCGTGCCGGTTGTGTGACGGTGCTGATGTCAGACAGGCTTCGCCTCCCCGCGGTGACCCGAGACGCGCAGTTGGGCTGGCCCGCATCAATCTGCAAAACCTGCAGTTCCTTCCTACGTGACGGGCGGAAGGAAACCGACCCGATTCAGATAATAGATGTCAACAGGCAGGTCCAGTCCAGCCAAGAAACGGCTCATTCACCAGTGGATTTTACAGCTCAATAAAGCAGGATTGTCAGCAGTTGTCCAGATTACAGAAGACCACTATAGAGATAAATGTGTTATAACTGAAAAGCATTCGTTGGAATGGCTCATCCTGTTCATAAAGGCTCAAACTGGAACCTACCGAAGGATTCCAGAGCTCTAGCTGCTCTCAAGCCCCCCTTGAGCAATAAAAACTAAGCAATAAAAACAACATTTTCAACAGTTCCTCCCTTTTTAAACTGGCCTAAACCTATTCCAATGTTAGGTCTGTCAATCCTGCATTCTAACCGAGTTCCAGAAGGGGGCGCTGCAATTAGCTGGAAAAGAGTGGGGATGAAAGGAGGGAATAAAGCTTTTTTATGGTCAGAGATGAAGCAGGTAGAAGGAAGCGACGTGCAGCTGCAGCTCATCAATGACTCTCTGTTTGCTTCACTGACAGTTGGAGAAATGTCTTTAACCTTTTCCTCCCCACATCATCCGCAATTATCATTTCCAATCAAAGCATTAGCAAAGTGATTGATGTAAAAGCAAGACTAAAGTTTAGAATGACCCGCGAAGATGTGATTATAATTGGATTATAAAACAATTCTCTTTGAAACAATGATTCAGTTCAGTTTTGTCTTTGGTGATTAGAAATAAAGTAGAATTTATCAGGGAAGTCACACAAAGCAGATTTAAAGTTTGATTTCTTTAATTAACCAGTGTCATAAATAGGGTTAACAAACCAAAAGGTTTGATGAAATACCAGACAAAAACAATATATTTTGGTGTGCCACGTTACAAAAGCAATTGTCGAAACTCTGATTGGGTGAATTAGTTGTTTGTTGACACCTTTGACGTGTTTTTTTCCCCTCAGAATAAACATGTGTGACAGTATTAGCTATTATTTCTTTATACATCAAAAGTATAAGTGCTGTAGGTGATTATGATTTTAATAAATACGAGTATATTTAGTCGTGAATTAGCTTAACAAACGGAACACAACGATACATAAAAAGACGCACTGAAACAAATCCTCCCCTAAACAATGTCGCCACCTGCTGGTAGGAGTTCCAAACTGCAGTAGAGCAAACCGTGTCAATGGTCTTGGCAGAGAAACACTCCCGGGATTCTCCTGGATCACCTCAGATCTGGAGTTGACCCCCCCAGGTAGGTGCTGAGGTCAGAGATGTTTGACCTGATGAGTTTGGCAGGAATGGTGGGCATGTTCAGTCTCTGGTATGCAGCAAACCGGTGACAGCCTCCGAATGAGTAGTAATAATTTCCTCCTTCTCGGCCTTTAATCCAGAGCACATCAATGGGAGGAACAACACTCAAGTCTGCGGTCTCCTGCACGGACAATAAATCGGATATACAGTATACAACCATTTAGAAAGTGAAACCTTGAAAAGTATACATAAATCATCTAAAACTGTGATTTTTCTTTTCAGAGTGTTTCATTATTCTGTTATTAACACAAAATAAAAACAATAGCTGTTTCTGGTATGTTAAACCAACAAATAAATGCATTTGTGGTCTTATTAGTGTTTCATTATTTTGCTATTAACAATTAATAAAATGTAAATACTGTGGAATCTTCTGATGCATTATTTTGTGTTTATTTTAGTTTAAAAGGATAGACGAACAGGTCAAATAGGCGTGGATGTGCCTGACAAAAGACGCAGATTTGCATGAAACACCATCATTAAAGCATTTTAGCACTATTTACCGTGATGGTCTTCATCAGACTCTGGACTTTCTGCTCATCCAGAACCGGAGGGATCGGCCTGACGATGACCTGCATCGGGACATTGTGAACCTCCTCCACGTTGCCCGAGTGGATCGACCTGTTGTCGTGGTTTCTATCTCCCGTCGCGCCGGACTGAGTGGACATTATCGAGGTTTGTCCACGGGATAGAACATTAATCTTCACCCGTGTGACGGGCTCACGCAACAAACCAAACATTAAACCACCGGTGTTGACAGGAACGAGTCCACTTCCGTGTTGCTTGGGCGTGGGAGGCGCGCGCAGCTTTCCATTGGTTCCCTGAGCTGTCAATCAAAAGTCCCAGGAAATAAAGTTCATTTATAAACAAGCACGTGCTTCGCCACAGGTAAACAAATGTTTATGTTGCTCGCACATAGCTGCCGTTCTTATCTTCTAAATATCCATAGTATCCATATACTTAAGATTTGTTTTTAGGCCAGTTAAAGTTGAAAAAGATTCATTTTTTTCTCCATGAAATGTTATTTTAAAATAATTACTTTTCTTGCCACGGAATGAGCGTCAAGTTCTTTCCAAGGTGTGTTTACAACCTAATTGTTCTCAATTTCGAGCAGAAAATGATCTAAAAATTACAAATTTAAGACCACTTTATACCACTCCTTTTTAATTTCCTTGTGAGACAATTCAAGACAACGCGAGGCTTGTTTTACACCTGCCGTCCCTGAACGCTTGAGTTCTATAGACTTGTTTATTTACGGGCGTTGCAAAGAAATGTCAAGCTGAAGTCGTTGTTAAGGGTGTTGCGTGACCTGTCTGAATGCAGGCTTGTGCAGATATTGTTTTATGGCGTGTGTGCACAGCAGAACTAAGCACCAGCTTTACCCCTTTTGTAGGGGAACTTATTCATTTCACAGCCAAACTGTTTCTCATTAAAATTCATTCTTGCAATTATTTTTGCAGTTGAAAAGAATCCTTTGGTGACTGTAGTTTTTAATGAGGTCAGTGCTGTGTTTTGTGGACAGTTGCGTGATGTAGGCCTCATCCTTCAAAGTGCTACTTACTGATATTCTATTTTTTGCAGGGATTTCAAAGAGCCAGCCAGGTTGCTGTGGTTACAAAGGACTTGTGGGCCCACAGCTTTGCACAGGTAAGTGGAGCGCTTCAAAGATCTGTGGCAGTGGCGCAGGAACAGAAACTCTTGTTTTCTGCAACCCGCAGCATCTTCTAACGAGACAATTAAAAATGATTTCCTGGACAGGAGCACCGGGCCATTTATATTGAATTATTACAAATACTTTGAGCTTCAATAGCAGCCTTTCTTATGTTGATTAATTGGTCACGCGGGGAGCCGTTGGGACACAAAGGAGGTCTATATATAGTATTCAATCATTAACAGTAGGATCAGTCTGTAGAAACAAACGAGCAATAAATCTATTTCCTTTGATTTTTTTCCCCAACGTAACAGTTCAATAATTTGTCCAACAATAACTTTATATCAAGATACTTTGTTTACTTTGCATAAACATTTGCAGTGTAGCTGAAGGCGGCACATGGCTGCATTCAAATGCGATATATCATCAAAATCAAGTCCTCTTGCTGCTGTCCATCACGCCAGGAGGAAGCGGCACCAGGCGACACCGAGAGACCCTGTCAGCCAAATCCTATGGGCGTGTAAATCGTCTCTGGCACCGACGCGTTCTTCACGTCCCACTACACTCTGCACGACCCGCCGCTGTCACCGCGCAGCTCTGTTGTAATCCGTAACATATCTCAATTTCTTAGATTGAGTTAGTCACACAGGTACGGCGGCAGGTCACGGAAGAACAGCTCCCACTTAATGATTTGCTGTTAATATTAGATTCTGCTCCCTGCGGGATTGTCACACTTAGAGCAGCTGCAGAAAATTACCTGCCAGCTCCTCGACAGGGAAGGGAGCTATATTTATGCTTTCTCTCTTTCTTAACACATTGACATGCTTTTAAAGTGATAATTATTCCGACGGTGATTCTCGGTCTTCAAACGATCGCGCTGTGATCGATGAATGTGTCTGAAATCATGACGTGCTTTGGCGACGCCGGGCGTCCTAGTGTTTGTGGTTAAATGTGTGATTGATTTGCTGGCCGATGTTGATTATTCACCGCTGGCTGTCAATGTTTGAAGCTGCTAAATTATGTTCTCCTGCAGCTGCCCTCGGTTTTCACACTCCCCTCGCCTTGAACTTAATTTTTCCTCTTACGTCAAGAGATTATTTAAATGCGGATTAAGTTGTGGACCTTGTTTCCGTTTACATGCAAGTTCACTAATTTAACCTCGCCACAGAAAAGTCAAGTAGATTGTCGCTTTCTGGGCTGTAAAATATAAACCTCAGCACAGAAACCCGTTAGAGCTCTACATTTATCTCTAAAGTGGAATAAATCCACATTTGCAAATCATCCTTGTTTCTGCGTGTCTGACACGCGAAGTGGAAAAGGGAGCTATTTAAGGAATGCCCTCCTTCACATTTGCCTCAGTGCTGATGACAAGTTGGATATCTTAGATGCATAAAAATGCGATTCTGACACGACTTCAAACAGGGAAGCATACGGCTGAGGTGGACCCTCTGCCAAGAGAGACGAGGAAACAGATGGGTTCTACACAAACAGCGCAAACATCAAGAACGCTGAGTTAAAGAGCTTGGCAGTCCCACTTGATGAAACAGTGAGGAATGGAGGCGCTTTTAATGAGCATCTCTCCTGTGATGAAGAATGTAAAAAGACACACTGTTAGCTCTTAAAGGGGCAGATACGCTTCGGTTGGCCTGACTGCCTGGAAACAGATGGTTTCGCCGACCTCTTGTTGATGGACTTTGGTCAGCCTGTGCTAAAATGGAGAGTCTCTTCAAGGCTGTTTCAAACGCCGCCCATGCTCTCCGCCTGGAGCTGTCGGTTGGAATCTGAGTTGAATTGATGGCACCATTATCAACAGATAATGACTTGTTGTTTTCCGTTGCTGTTGGGTTACACTCGGCCAGCAGATGGCGCAAGATGCACGTGAGGGGTCAGAGCAGAGGCCTGCAGCAGCTCCAGGGAGATCCACTCGGACAGTGGACGTGCACGTTAAACCGTGACCGCCGCACAGCTGAGCGGCCAAGACAACACTGAAATTCAGTCACGTTTCATTTAACGCCACGGCTTTTGCGAGCGTTCGGTCTCAACACGCGATATCTGGATATGTAAAAAGTAACAAAACTCACAACTGATCAGATTTAACCGGCTTCATCAATCAAACAGCAAATCAACTTCTTTTTTTTTTAACTGACCTGTTTTTTTCAGTTCAGTGGATTTAATTCTTATTCTTTCATCTCAGAGGGAGGCAGAATTGATCCATTTTCATCATTTCCCCCCCCTGATTCATACACTCAGAACCTGTTTCTGAGGCTCGGACTGATGGCCGTCGGTGATGTCATATGTAACTATGATCTGACTAAGTCAAATGAATGTTTTATTTATAGATTAATGCCCCCGCTTCCTTGGTGGAGTCGTAGCCATTTGCAGTCTCTGCAGGTTGTCTTCAATAATTTACCTGAGTTGCTTCGAATGCGCTTGTAGGCCACCGCTCTTCCCGCCTAAATTACTCACGGATCGGCGGGGAGAAACACAAACAGGACCTGAGGCTGATAAGGACTTTGCACGCCTCCCCATTTTATACTCAATGGGCTGGTAATGAAACCAGTTATTTACTTTCACCATTAAACCTGATGTGGGAACATCGGTCAGGCTAAAATCGGAGCGACACCTTACATGAATATCGATGCGCCGCCTCCTGCTCTGCTGAGAATCGACGCTCCGTTGTGGCGATTTCGTCCAGTTGTGCCTCCACGAGAGCGGCTGGCACCGGCGCATGTGGCAGCAGCGGTGACGATCGATGTCGCTCCGCACCGAGAACAGGAGAGCGCAGCAAAGCGTCCTGCTCCCGTGTCCCCGCTCTGTCTGCTGTCTCATTATTCTGCCGCCGTGCTGCTGGAGGACACTGAAGGACAGAGGCGATTGAATTCAAGTGTTGAATATTCCCTGGAAACCAATCAAGAAAAGCCCCAGAATAATAATCCCTGTCCGCTGCCGTGATTCATTGTTATTTTGTTCCATATTTTTCTCTGGCTTTTGACTCACTCAGAAAGAGTAGTTGCAGCATAAAATCAATGTCCCATTAAAATTTAATGAGCAGGAAGGGCTTAATAGTGGTGGAACAGATGCCTGTGCTTTTGATAAGAACTCTTATTCACGAGTACATGGGTGTTATCACCTGCTCTGACCGTATCTGGGCGCAGCCACTAATGGCGGGCTACCGAAAGTGGCGTCTTTTTGGCATCGGTCAGTAAATCTGCTGAAAAGTTAAATTGGTTGAATAAACCGTGGTGCGGGGTTGCTAAATGAGTGACAGGAGGCTCCAATGGAAGCAGGAGATGAATAAAGGTTATATTTAGTCCCAGTACATTGCACTTTCTGCTGCGAGAAGCTAAAAATGTGTCAAAATGAAGACATTAGAAATGAGAGATGACTGGTGGGTTCCTTGTGCTATTGTTTTTATTAATGTTATAATTGCTATTGGCATTAATTGTAGCAGAACATGATAAATCAAAACTCCCCTCAGCAATCATGGCTTAAGATTCTTCACACTCAGCTGGAACAGAGAGACAGACAGATGGAGAGAGAGAGACAGGGAGAGAGAGAGAGACAGACAGGGAGAGAGAGAGGGAGAGAGAGAGGGAGAGAGATTGCAAAAGAAAGTGGAAAATCTTAATCAGTTTTTTTTCTTTGAGGACCATATGGAAGGTTTTGAGCAGCCAACCATATGTTGAAGGCTTTTGTCATGGAAATCATACTTTTTGGCACTTTTTCATTGCGCAGCCAAGCCGGGCACATAAATAAAAGAAGAGGAAAATAAAAAAAAGAAATGTACAGGACATGATCAAATCTTTGAGAATACACAGAGTTGGAAGATTATTTTTTTTTCCCCGTTTGTAACCAACAAATAGCTTTTAAATCCAGACGCTCCCTGATTGATGTGGCCACTCAGACTGGAACTGGTACCTGTGTTTGTCTTTTTTTTGTTTGTTTGTTTGTTTGTTTTATTTAAAAAAAAAAGACTAGATGGATAGAAAAAGGAGCAGTTAAATGTCTACATGCATTGTCATATTATTGCTGTGATGTATTTACAGATCTATTTACAAAAGGGTCAAAGAGGAACAATGTTTCCCTACCTCCTAATCTCAGACACTATCTCTCCGTATTGGTAGAGGACTATTTGCAAAAACTGCCTAGGGTGTGTTTCTAATCCGCCTTTTTAATTAACCCTCTGCTTTTATTCACATTATTGAAAAAAAGAAAACGCCGACCCGGGTTTTTGAGTCTCGCAGGAAAATATCAGCATAGATTCTGGAGCAAATCACAATTTCTCCTTTAGCAACATGCTAAATTGCGCTCTGCCGGTTAATCGGGAGACAGGTGGTCGGTGCGCCCTCATGCCGGGATTCAGCTGGAGCACTTAGACCACCATTGACAGGACGGTGGTGGAACGGGAGGGGAGAGGACGGGGTAACAGGGCAGAAACTCCTCTTTTATCTCTTTTCAGTGCATTATTTTTCTCAGCCTTGCAGAGATGGTGTCATCCATTTGGAATATGCTAATAGCTGACAGCGCATTTGCCTGCTGGTGCTTGACCTTCCCCTTGGAGGTCGCCCACCGACTCAATTACTCTCCCTATCTTCAGTCTGTCTGAAAACACCTGTTATCCACCCACACTCCGCCACCCTCCGCCAATCCCACTTCAGCACATCGCATCCTCGCCGCATCTGTTTGGGAGCAGCGGGGATGGGGCGAGGAGGTCTGAACGGGGGAGGAAGGGGGGATGGGGAGGGTGCATCACAGGGTGTCATCTTTGTTACCACGATCTTCCAGGTAACCGCAGCGTTTTCACACATCAAGTCGTGTTATTGTACAAGTCACCTCCACGTTATTAACTGTAATACTGCTGTAAAACATCTCGCCGAGCAAATCAGCTGCCAGGAGAGTCGTTTCTTATTAACCTGGTTGACTTTTATTACGTAATAACAGCAAATTAATACCAATGATGACTAACGGGGAAATCAGCAGCCTTTTCCAGTCGAATTAATATTTCTTTTGTTTCCCGGCGTTGGACTTTATTGCTCTACCGCGCCGTTTGACTCCGACGTTATTTGGCTCTCTCGTTTCAACACGGCCGGCGTTGGTGCGCGCACGCTTATTTATTGCCAGAGATTTGAAGGAGGAATCTGGGCGAAGACGGTGGGAACTGGCGGGCTTTTGGGAAACAGCACGAGGATGTTTCGTTCTCATTGTTTCTTTTTATTGCCCTAAATCGACTGAAAACAGGACCGCCATGATTGTTACACATGTCAACTGCTCTGTCAGTGTTAATTATTGCCATGACAAAGAAAATAACTCGCTGCGTTGAAGCCTAGCGCTGGCGCTGTACATTGTTCCTCTTTAAAAACTAAGTCCCGCGGACCCTCTACAGTTTTCATGCATATAAACATTTTCTTTGAAGATCAGCAGCATCTTACAAGGTCAATGGATGTTCAAATTTTTTTTTTTTAAATTAGAAACAATAAATAAATACATGATAATCAACGAATCGGCAGGTGCCCAATAAATACAACCAAATAAATAAATAAATAGATAAATAGGCTGATAAATAAAGTATTTACATGATAAATCGATGGGGGTGCATCTTAACTGCGGGCCGAGCTTTAAGCCACGTATAAAACAGACAAACGGAATCATTTGTCACTTTTGTAACTGGGGGGGTGAGAGTCCATATGTTCACTCTGAGGTAACACTGGTGGCCGGGGGAGGGGGGCTCTGAGAGAGGGGACAATGCACCATAAAGGCAGCAGTTTCTGCCAGCCGCCATGTTGGAGGAAGAACAAGTTTTCATTGCTATAGTCAGGTTGGCCACACATGGCGCCTGTAGCGGCAGATGATTTGGTCGGGCTCCCAGCGTTTCAGTCCGGGCGAGACTGGGAATCTGGAGTGTGAAAACCTGTTCAACAGGCCTACGAAAACACGTTAAAACCGCGGCGACCTACGGCCCGCCACTCGCTCAAATGACCGTCTGCTTACCCGCAGTTGCAGAGATGCGTTTCATCGACGAGGGATAATAAGCACAAAAATAACTTTAGAAAAATCAAATAGAAAAATAACATCCCTTAAATCGAAACATTGGTGTGGAAAAAAGGGGTTTGCCTTACATTTTAAAATCCCTTTTTTTTTTTCTTTTTTTTTGCAAATACTGTCATAGTTCACATTTTCATAAAAAGTTCTTGTTGGCAGTTGCAAAAGAATTCAATTCTTAGCAAATAAAAAGCAGCATAAAAATACAAGAGGTCATTTTGTCTCTAAAAAAACAAAAGAACACTGTTAGTCCCTTTTTCTTTTTTTTTTCTTTTTCTCATTACTATTTGCTATAAAATATCAAGAATCTAAATATTATTACTATTGATATCAATATTATTATAGTCATTGATAAAAATTCACATGCCAGGCCTCATATATAATTATGTGTGAGTCTGTGTACATGTTTGTGTGTGTGTGAGTGTGTGTGATTGTGTGTGAGTGAGTGTGTGTTCACATGTGCAAGCACATGTTGTTTAACTACCACTACCATCTACAGTCTCTATTTGGAGGGGTGGGGGAGGGGGGTGTTTGATTGTATGTTTCTGTGGACGATTAGCTACTGTGCGGGGAAATAATCCAGCATCTTTTGAAATTGTCTTTGCCGTTTTCGTTGACAGTTTCTTCACGTAATCTCAGTGAAAATATTGCTTTCTAAAAAAAGGGAAGGAAAAAAAGGCATGGAGGGCAGAGTGGACGGGTTATCGGGTGGGAACCTGCGTCGCGGGTTTTCGGGATCTCCGCCCCGCTCCCCGCGCTCACTTCTCCGATCCGGAGTCGTCTTCGTCCCCAGACCCCTTGAAGCACGCCGACTCGTAGTGCTTGTTCAGGTAGGACTTGAGAGCGAAGGTCTTATTGCAGCGCTTGCATCGGTAGTGCTTGAAGGCAGAGTGTGTTTGCATGTGGGCGCGGAGGTTTGAACGGTCAGCGAAGGCTTTGCCACAGTGTGCGCAGGCGAAGGGCTTCTCACCCGTGTGCGAGCGCATGTGGCCTTGCAGGAGCCACGGGCGGCTGAAGGCCTTGCTGCACACGTCACACTTGTGCTTGAGGTCGTGGGTGAGGATGTGCATGGCCAGCGCGGGCATGGACACATACACTTTGTTACAGGTGGGACACTTGCGGGCCATCTTGCTGTCCAGGCTGCGGTGCGTCTGCTTGTGTCTGCTGAGGTTGGAGGATGTGGCGTACGTCTTCCCGCACTCGTTGCAGGTGTGGCGGGCGCCGCTGGCCCTCTCCTGGCTGGTGGCGCTGCTGCTCGTGGGGCTCCTCCCGTGACTCTGGCCTTCGCTCTTCCGCCTGGAGCGCCCGTCGGAGATGAAGAAGGCATCCATGGTGTAACCCTCGGCCAAGGCCTCCGATTCACCACTGTAGAAGCCGCTGGCTGTCATGCCAGACTGGGGGCTGTCGGGGTGCTTCAGGTCGGGGTCGCAGTACTCCTCCCCGCTGCTCACTTGGGTGTAGAGCGGGTCCGACACCGGCGACGCCAGCTTGTGCTCCATCTTCTTCTCCTCCTGGTATACAGATGGCGTGATGTAATCCTGAATGTAGCCTGAGTGAGAGACACACGCAAACACAGTTGGCCAGAGGTTGTGATGGATGAGGACACGGTGACATGCGGGCGATTATGCGATTATCTTGTTGGATGATTGCCGTTTATGAAATGGCGGGAGAATTACCGGCAGCGCGGACCTAATTGCATTTTTTTTCTCCCCCCTCCTTTCCGAGAGCTCACAGGTTAAACGTGCAATAGTGCAGCGATGCGGGGAAACAGGATGTGCTTAGACTGCAGCTTTGCAGGATCAACCTGAGACAATATCTCATCACAGCAGCCTCCCCGTGTAAGAAGATACTGATTAAAGCCTCGTTGAATAACGTATTGATTAGACCTGAGGTTTATCACATCTGCTTCTGGAACTCCAGACCGAAGTATTTACCTCGTGTGCAATTATTCGGGTTTTTTTGAACGCGCAAAAGTGCATTTTTATTATTTATTTTGCTGTGTTTTGAAGAGGTAACCTTGTTATAGAGCCACTTAAACACCCTGGTGGGGGTTTTTTTTACGCGGCTGCGCCTTAAGGAGCGAGCTAACGTGACGCCAACAAATCACGCTGAACGCACACAGCATGACTTCACTGAAGTGTGTCCTTGTTGGCGTCTCGTTTCCACAGCTGCCAGAGAATTTCAAAGGCCTGCTGCACATTCAGCGTAATCTGTGAATCTGCGGAGCCCGTCGAGCATTAAATTCATCTCACCTGAGTACTGGACTCAGGCAGGCACCAAATGGGTGTTTTGTTTTTTTGGGTTCTTTTTAAAAATCCTTTTTCTGGATCAAATAGTGCATCACAGCAGGGGAAAAAGGCCATTCCTAAGCACTGTGTGCAGCTAACGGTGGAAATTAGTTATTGACTGCTTTTTAATGAAATTCAAAGTTTAGGACTGATCAATAGGCCATCATATGTAAAATAGTGCAGCTGTTGGACTGGGCCAGGCCGGCGCCCCATAGAAACGGTACCGGGAACAGATAAAGTATCTGTGACACGCAATAATAGTTTATTGAACGCAGCGAGCCCGAGACCTGATAATGGCAGCCGTGGCATCAGATGCATTGTTGGTGAAGAGGGGTCACCTGTCTGTGGAGGAGCGCACGCTGAAGTGCCTTCAAGTAACAGGCCATTAAGAAATCAGCTGAAGTGCTCTCTCTATAGAATCTCCTCTCCCCCGGGGCCCCGCTCGTGCACCTGTTTAGTCAAAGGCACGGCCCCCGACACGCAGGGACGGGAACCCACATGGCCCGGACACGCGTTATCGTCCTGCACCTCAGATCCGCTCGTCGGCGTCAAAGCTCTATTCCTTCATATACGTTGGTCGCTACACACGTGCGTCAAGCTAATCCTCCCCCGCCATCAAAACAAGGAGTCTGCATTGATGTAAAGAGAGCAGCTTTCTGTGTTTGTGTTTGCCAAGGTCAGAACCAGAGCTCATCCTTCAGGTCCTGCGCCGTATCATCCTCTGCGGCTCATAGAGTCATTCCTCTAATGCAAAGTAAGCATGTAATTAATGGACCCTCTCAGCCGGCCCTCTTTGTTGTTCGACAGACACTCAAGTCAAACGTCTCCACAATGGGAGGAAGAGGAATTCTGCTGGCGCGGCAGAAGTGCTGATGTTAGGTGTTTCGGCGACGCTCCTTTCTTTCATTCGCAGGTCTTTTTGAATTTTGGAGTGGGCACGAAAAGGACGGTTCCTTTGTGCCTTTTGTCAACGCCGATGTCGTGCTTGTTCTTTTTTTTTTTTTTTTTTTTCTTAAGCATGCTGCTTATTTTCCACGCTGTTGAATAAAAGGTTTAGGGACAATGGTGAACAACAGCGGTTAAACAAACGGGTCCTGTCGTGGGGACGCTACGTAAAAAAATGTGTGAAATCTCAGAATTTATTGCTTTCGTAGTTATTTTTATTTAGAGTCCCGTGTTTGGGGTTTTTTTCCTTCTGAATAACAGGTGGTCCCAACACTAAAGTGTGCACGGCAAGGCCGCCCTCGCTGCGAAAGCATCCTCAGAACACCACAACAAAGGCGCACATATGGCCCTTTAAACGTGGCCACAAAATGGAAGCAGAGAGCTTAAAAGGGACGGCGAGAGTGAAGGTCGCCTCTGAGCTCTGACGGGAGCTTATGTGGCCCGACCGCGTGCTGACCACGGCGCAGCTATGCGCCTTTCTTCGTGTTTACTGTACAACCGCTGTCACGTGATGGAGCCTCGCCGCTGCTCCCAGCATTTTCCTCTCTTTCTTTCCTCCCCTGCTTTCCCCCCGGCCCGGCTCCCCGCCTCCCTGCCGGCCGCACTGTGCAGTGTTTTGACGTCTCTTGTGGCGACGATAGGCCCGAACGGCTGAAACTCTAACCCCTGCTAGTTTCCAAATGCCCGGAAGGAAGAGAAAAATGTAGTGGAGCGGTGGGGGTGGGGAGACTGTACGCTCTATTTGGACGAGAAGAGGGGGGCAAGGGAGGATCGGACCATGATGGGAACTCAAGGACAATAACAGCTAAGGACAAACGTATCATCCGATACTCATCTCTTGTATTCATGAATTTTTTAGTCCACATGATGGCCAGAAATAGAGTGCGGATGCGTGTTCTGCCAGCCCAGAGTTGGTGGAGTCGCAGATATATGTAACTGGAGCACCTCGCTGCTATACGCATATTTTGGTGCCTATTTACATAAGCCGATCCGCGGTTGTGACCTGAATTCTGTCCGTCCTTTCACTGGAGTCAAAAAACAAAAAGTCCCGGAACGGGGTGATGGGGGTGGGGTGCCTCGGCGGGGGGATGATTTATAATATTGATGACAGAAGCCGCTGGATGCATTTGTGTTATCACTCGAGTTAAACAACATGCGTTAATACTTGAGCGTTTGAGTGGCTAAACTGAGTCTATAATCTCCGCCAGCTGAAAACAAAAGAGGATTTTATCCGTGCGGACGGCCGGAATCAGCGGCGGAGCAATCTACAGGCGAGAGCGCTACAACATCTTTAACTAGAGCGGAGCAGACTGGAGGCATGTTTAACTCACCATTCTCGCTGAGACGGACCCCCAGGCTGGTCACCGAGTCTGTGATGGAGCGTGCAAAAGTGAAGGAGTCGTCCAGGTGGTGGTGGTGATTGGAGGTGGTCACGTTGGACGAAGAAAAATCATCCAGCTTGATCTTCTTCACTAAAAATGAGCGGGGCATGTTTCAGTGGGTGAAAACACAGAGCCGAGAAAAACACATGAGAGACGAGACCCTCGGAGGAAGCACGCGAACAAACGGAGCCGGCTTGTACTGTAATCCTTTCGGTTGATGCGAAGATGACGACGACGACCCAAATAAGAAGAAGAAGGAAAAAAAAACCATGAGATAAGGGGGAAAAAATGGAAACCAGTGGAGAAGGAGGCTGACAGCGGTGCTGTGCGGTACTCTCTGGCTCCCCCAGCTTTCCCTGGCAAAATAAAAAAAAATAAAAAATTAAAGTGATCCTGTTCAGCACTGGATAGCTCCTGTGATGCAGCAGGCTTAAGGGACCAGTGAGGAAGAGAAGAGATGGAGACAGACAGACAGAGAGAGAGGAGGGAGAGAGAGACTGTCAGACTAGCTGAGATCAGCAATCACGCCAGCCTTTATATGGGGCACAGGCAGTGGAAGATCAGGTGGTGCTGCGAAATGGAGCTGCTTAGCTTTAATCCATCAAATGTCCCCGGGGACACACATCAAATTACTACTGAACCGTCTGTGCATTCGCACACAGACAGAGGAGAAAGAACACAGCCAGACCCCCACTGCCCCCACTGCTGCTGCTCCCCCACCCCCCCCCCACTTCTCCCCTCCCCTTTCCTCTTTCACCCCGCTTATGCTCCGTGCTCGGAGGAGGAGTAAAGGAGGAGGGCAGACAATGGAGATGTGGATGAGAGCACACCGAGTGTCCTGTCCCCCATTGTTTTCAGATGAAGTGGCACAGTTTATGTTTGCCTTGTTCTGGCTCTGCCTCCCTCGTGTCGTCTCTGTTACCTCAAACGGCCTCAGATCTTCGCCTCCCTCGACCGTGCTCGCCGCCCCGCGCTACGCCGGAGGTTGTCCGAGCATCTGGGACCACTGGATCCGCTTCCCCGAAGGCGCACTGGATTCCAGCACTGTTGGCGCGGCGGCACTGCGCCGCTCAGCTCGCCGCCCCCCCCCACCCCCCCTCGCTGGCTGCTGCACAGATGTGCATCCTGCCATGCGTGGCAGCGAATTACCTGATTAATTAATTACATTCTTTTTATTAGGGTGAAATGCAGAATTACACCCGCGCCTGCTGAACTGCGCCGATGCTTCGCGGGCTCACTCATTAGCTCACGCTTTGATGTTTCCTGCCACATAAATATCCCTAAAGATGAAACACGCAGACCGGTTTCGTGCAGCAAACTGTCCGCTTTCACCAACAGGAAACACTTGTGACTCGTCAAGTCTCTTAAAATTCGACTCTAATTGTTTCAGATCACGTGTTGGATTACAACAAATGTTGTATTTTAAGCTACTATGGATCCACGCAGACGTTCAGGAGGTCCCCCTCACGTGGGTCATTTTAAATCACCTCGGCCTCTCTAACAGTGACCCTGCAGCTCGTGGCAGATTTCACAGGGGTGAGGGATGGGGGGGGGTTAAATCATGGAGGTTAGGATTTATCACACGTACGCGGGTGTACATTACGCAGGTTCAGAGCCGAGCGCGGCGTGCAGAGGACGAGGAAAGGTCAGAAGAAGCGATCATCCCGAGAAATAACGACCTGCAGTTTGTGTGTGTGTGTGGGGGGGGGGGGGGGGGTTCACCACAAAAGCTGTTTTATGCGTCGCAGGCTGGCGTTCACGCGAGCAGCCAACAAGTGTCTGCAGACAGGAAGAAAAACCTGATTAATGTGCCAGATTTAACGAGTTGTGAGGAAACATTTAGGTAGCCGTGTCATATTTAAAGTTCAGGCTGTAATTTACTTTGATTAAACTCCTTTAATGGAGGGTTGGTTTGGGAGTAAACGTCATGTTTTTGTGTTGGTCTGAATAGTAACAGAGGACATGCTGTTAAACACCCAGAGAGGTGGGGGGGGGGGGGGGGGGGGGGGGGTGTACCTCCTGCCATTATATAATATTTAAGTCATAAATGAAAGAGAGCAACAAGTCCGTCTGTGGAAAGAGACGAGGCTTTTCTCAGGAAACTTCAGCAGGAAACCCGTTTGAACAATTGTTTCCTTCTCCCCCCTCAGCTCCCGTCCACTTACGGTCCCCAGACTCCCTCTGACATGTGGTCATTGCCTCAGGACGTTACCATAGCGACAGACCCCCTCGGGCTCGGAGACTGGTTTTTCCTCCTCCCTCTCTCTCTGCTCAGTGGTGCTGGAGTGGGAGGAGCGGTCCGGCTCTGCTGGGATAGTTCGGAGGCCGTGATTCCATCAGCCTCATTAACATCCTGCATGGCCCTCCAGGGTTATGGAGATGACCTGGCCGGGCGAGATGAATGAAGTCAATCTAGTTGATTTGTTACTCCGCCGCCACCGTCGGGCCATCTGCAGGAACATTTATTAGGCCCCGTCTTTATTTACAGAGGCGTGAAGTCGGTTTAATCATCTGGCTTCCAGCAAACCGACTAAAAGAATTACCAAGCCCGAAAATGTGAGTCTGACATATTAAAGCTGAAACTTAAGCGTCTCATACTTGGCACTGCTTATATAACGTCACTTTAAGCTCGCCGGGCTAGGTGAGGAGAAGCTAAGAGTCCATTAAGCGTAGCCATCTATAATTCACCTTGCTCTCGCTCACTGGGTCATTTCAACGAGGCTCTTTTCTTTCTTTTTTTTTTTTTTTTTGAGCCGTTACAACACCAGACTTTCACGCTTTTTTGCAAAAAAAAACGCTGCTGATTAAACTGTTAAAAATAGAACACAAATGCGTATTGCGCAACAAGTATGTTTTAAACAGGAAGTCTTGAAAAGGAGGTGGGGTTTTATGCCGTAGCGTCTTTTTTTTTTATTGATTGATTTAAATTCAGGAGAAGGTCATGAAAGCGATATTTCAGATTTACTGGGGATTCTCAGTGGGACGGGGGGGCCTGAATGGACCTGAAACCCCTCCCCAGCAGCGCTGCGTCCAACGTGTTTGGCAGACAGCTCAGTGTATTGCTCATGCCCTATTTGGCTTGTGTCTGCCTGTTGTCCTGCATGCATATCGGAGTGTGTGTGCATGTTGTTGTCCATGGGCAACTGTTCAGTAAATAGGGCAATTAAGTGTGAAAAGCAGAAAGGAGCTAGCATGTTCCTATCTCTTTGGTGGGGGGAGATAATTTATGCTAATAACATCTCTACCGCTCAAGCTGCCCAAAAATGATAGCAGACCCTTTTGGCTTCAGAAGAATCTTTTCATCCTCTTGGAGGGGGGAAAAAAAAGTGGTTTCTCAACACCTTGCAAATAAGACAGCTGTGTGGCAGTGAATGAACCCCCCCACCCCACCCCCACCCCCCTTAGCCTTTCATCTGCAGATGATAATCTTTTCTCCTTTACTGTCTTGTATGGTGCATGTTTGTTCCTCATTTAGCCTGTGGAATACTTGAAACCTAGTTTCCCCTCCGTCTCTCCCTGCTCTGTCTGGAACCCCCCCCCCCCCAAAAAAACCCTGCACACAATCTATCATCATTTCTCCTTCAGCAGCCATCATAGGGCCGAGTCCCATATGTGAATGAATTACTGTAAATAGTATCCTATGCATGAGCGATGCTTCTTAATAACACTTAAAGCTCTGTATGCCGTTCATGCAGCATAAATTCCTCCATCATGCTGAGGAGCCCAGAGGGTTTGGGGGGCTGAGGAGAGCAGAGGCCACCGTGGCAGTTCAATAAATAACCCCAGTGAAAGTGGGGGCAATAAACCATATGAAATCTCTACCAGCCTCTCCTAATCGTGCTCAGCAAGGAGCTCTGGTGTCAGCCGCTAAGAACAAATGTGTCAGCCGCCGAGGCTCGGATAATTCCTTTTGTGCATCAGCCCAATAAAGCAAAACAAAATGTGGTTTCAGATGTTCCGGCCCTGAATTGGGGTTTGACGTTTTCTTTGAGTGCCTTTTCTCTTCCCTTCTGATCGGTGAAGGGATGGTAACAATCTCTGGTGTTTACAACAAATTTGAAGCTCATAAAAGGTAGCTTAATTTAGCTCCACGTCTCCCTGCGTGTGGCAGGCGAGTCTGGCTCCGCGCTGTACGTTAGCTTGGCTGGCTCCCCATCAAAGACATAAAAATGAAGCTGATTGCATGCATTACCTCTCCAAATGAGTTCCAGTGTTCTTTAATGCGGAGCTGGGAGGTTAGCACTTCTGTTCCTGAAGCGCCGTTCCGTGGCCGAGAGGCCCCGGAGGACTGTTCTGGGTCTAGTGAAGGTTTTGGACCACACTCGGGAAAGGTCAGAGCAAGGCTAACTCACGTTAGCCTGGTTAGAAGAAAGTTTGCTCCTTTCCGTTTCTTGTTGGGGGTTCCTCCATCCGGAATGCCCAGCGGACGCAGTCGTTTCACTCCAAAACTCCGTCACCCAGTGTTCCCTATTAACCGCTTTAATTTTCCAATGCTGTAATTAAATCTTAAACCATAATGGTCGTCATCACACCTTGCTCTGATGTATCGAGGAATAATTGTTCAGATAATCTTAGTCTAAATTAATTGGGTTAATTAATCACCAGCGTGCCCTCCCCTCCCCTCCCTCCCTCACATAAAGGCATTGTAGGTCTTTTCACATTATGTTCCATCATGAAGGTCAGAGCAGTGGGTAATAGACTGTCGTTTCCAATTTGTACTTCCACGCAAAGGAAGAGCAAATGCATTAGTGAGATGGTATCGGTGTGTTTAAAATTAGACAACAAATGGACAGATTTGCATGCGTGCGGCAGGGACGGGCGCAGCCGCACGCGCGCAAGCAACACAACGGTCACACACCTGATACTAATTTGGAGGCATCACAAAAAGAGCCGCGTCTGACAGCCAGACTGGGATTAATGGGGAAGGGAAGACGGGAGACCGAATTTCCACAAGGCAGCGGCGGAGCGGTGCTCGTACCCTTGTTTTTCCTACCCGAGCATGTCAAAGAGAGAGGTGTGATCAATTTCCACAGGATTAGGCTGCCGAGGGAAAATGATTGCTTTTCCTTATACTTAGCAACAATTTTTCAATTTCCTGTGGTCTTTGTTACTCTCAACATTTTTGCAAATGAGCAAAACAGAGGCAAGCGGCGTCGCTGCTCCGCGAACTTCACCTTGGGACCCAGCGTCATTTGCATATATATTGAGAGCATACGTTTTTGGTTTATAATAGTCACTATTCGGGGGGTGGGGGAGGGGCGGCGGGGGCGGCTGGCAGGCATTCTGTCACCTGTTATGAGGCCCTTGTCCGTGAACATCCCAGAGAGACGAAAGCAGGGCGATAATTACGGCGCTGGGACTAAACTGGTGTTGCTCCCCGCTTTCACACGTCGCTTTTAAACCCGGGGAGGACGTAAAACAAAGACGGACGCGGGACGCGTCTTTGTTTCCCGGCAGCTGGAGATTATTCCGGAGACAAACGCTCCCGATCCCGCAGCGACGGCGGCCTGAGCTCGCCGCGGCGTTGCAGCCCTCGCACCGGCGTCCAGCCCGTTCGGGCCGTATGGGAAGGAGAGGCGCTGCAGAGGGTCACGTGATCACTGACTTTTTCTGCCCCGTTATGGAGATTTGAATCATAATGGTGCGAGGCGCGCACGTGCTCTGACTCACGGTGAGTCTGTTGCCAGAGGACAGACGAGCTCCGCTGCTTCCTCTCCTAATCTGACGACACATATTTAGAGTTTGCTTTAAATCTGTCCCCTCTAATCTGCCTCTGCGTTACTTCCTAATATCCGAGGGAAGATTTACCAAAAACACGGGGCGGCGAAACCCTCCCGCAGAGGAACCGAATGTAATTCAATTAGGGAACGTGTCTCTTATCGGTTCCGTCGGGTACATAAAGTGGAGTAAAGCGTAATGTGAGCGTGCACGTTTGCACACTGATGCATGTGCGCCACGCATCGCTGCCCCTGTGCAGCTTCTCAAAGGCCACGCTGTTGACGATGCAGCTGGCAGGAACGTGGCCGCGGCCGCGAGCGCGTGCACGTTGGCACACTTTCAGAAAGCCCCGGCTCCCAGGTCGCACGTTCCGTAGGCCGTCCCCCCCCGTCTGGCCCGTCCGTCGCGCGGCTGCGCAGGTTTCTGCACGAGGACGTACCTGGACCCCAACGATCCCGCACGTTGATCTGAAACTCTGGGATTCGGCGCCCCGGTTGAAATGAATTCCGTAATTTGCTGATAAATTAACCAGCAAAGACACCTGTCAAAACAGCAGACAGGCTCCCAACAGGCCCATCGTGGAGGGCTGAGTTGGTAATGACAACTCCTCAAGTCTGTCCCCTCCGGCTGAAGGATGGCGGCGCTCCACACTTCTCTTTTTTCTTCCGCCCCATTAGGATAATGCATCAAATAGACATTTTAATTTGAAGTTCATTTTCTCCTCAAGGCTCTGTAAATGTCTGTTAGCGTGCGTGCAGGAAGAGATAACCTTTCTGTTTTGGTGTCCTCGTGGGATGTCCACTGTTGGGGTGTCCCGGTTCCTGGCAGGGTGTAAATGCTGGATATTTTGAGGGGGGGGTGGGGCGGCTTGATTTAAAAACAAAAGAGGAAAAATCCCCGTTCCGTCCCCCCTGCAGCTAGAAAACAGCGAAAAAGCTCACATGACTCATTGATTTTTGCAAACACAACAGAGCGCCGGCGCGGGCGCCTGCTAAAACCTCATCACTCAGCAGTTATATTGGCGTGCACGCCGCAACCTCTGTTTTCAGCCGCGCCTCCGCGACCATAACATGCGTGAAATGAGCAGCGAGGGCCGCCAGCGGTGCCCGGGTCCTCGCAGGGCCCCGACACCTGCCCGCGCTCAGCTGTCCCCGCCACGCTCGACCGCGCGCGGCTAATAAACAGACCTGTCCTTATCAGGGGAACGCCATTAACGGGGGCCCCGCCGCCACCTGAATCCCTCGCCGTGGCGACGGTGAATTACAAGGCAAATGTAACGGCCTCTGCGATATTTCCCCACGCTGGGACGGTGAATTACACCAAAGGCCTGATGTTATTACGCGTCCCCGGGATGCTGACGCCGTGTTTTATGGCGTCTACAGTTAAAACCAGGTCAGTGCTCAAATTGTCACGGTCTTCGCTTCCTTCGCTCCAGTTCTATCTATCATCTTCATTCAGGGGGGGAACAAAGGCGCGGAGCAGCTCGCCGGATTCCCATCAGCCGCCGCTCAGCGCATCCCACATAAATCTGCTCTCCATCATTGTTTGCTAAAGTGGCAACGGCGGCTCGGGTCACTCTTCGGACGGCGAGATGCTGCGGAACGTCGGACCGGGTCTCTCGCCGTGGCGTTTAAAACGGCGACAAATCATTCCGACCCCCCTCTGCTTCTGGGAACGGAAGGATGGGAACGGCACAAATCATCGTGGCACTTTGTTTCTTGTTAGCCGAAGATAAATCTCTGACCTTTGAGTCCAGCACCACAGAACAAACTCGTGATTGGAATTAACTCCTCAGGACGAAGATCGGAAGCTAAAATCGGCTAAAACCCATCGGTGGTTTTTAACTTTCCTGCTCCGATAACGGCTCGAGGTGCAGAAATATGCAACCGTTCAGATCAGAAAAGCCCAAACTTTGTCTACCAGCTGGGAAAAAAACCACATTTCTGAGTTATTAATCGGCAGATTAAAAATCGATCTTGAAGGTTTGTTTTTCTTAATCGTCCAGCAGCGACGAGGCCCAACCTTTGAATTCAGATAAATAAGAAATACGGCTTTTTAAAACACTCGTTCCTGCCCGCCGCCCTTATCAGATGCAGCTTCTGTGCAGTTCACAGGAGAAAAGGGGGGGTCATGTAACCGGAGATAAGCTCCCCGCTCCTGATTATTGAACCCTGGACATTTTCTCTGGCCATATATCTTCCTCCGCCAGGACTCCCGGGGGCTTCGGGACATCCAACACCGCGGGCCAGGTTTTCAGAAGGAGACGGGGACAATGGTACCTGCAGGTCCCTATCCAGGCTGGGGAGACACCACTGGGGCCTCATTGACAAATTGTCCTTGTCTGGCCACATGAGAGAGCGAGGGCTGCGGTAATTGCGTATTTTCCTCCTAATTGCATTTGTAACACGTGGGGTCCGCCGCCGCGGGGTGGGGGGGGGGGGGGGGGGGGTCTGCCACCGTCCTCGGAGCCAAACAGCCGAACTCTCACCTGCACCGCAAGAACAGGATGTGCGAGAGGAGGCCGGCCATAAATAATGCAGCGGCAGCAAACATCAGCGGAGCTGCCAGATGGAGAAACGCTGCGGGTCCATTAGGAGCCGCGGACGTGGTCACGGAGGCGTCGGCTCGGTGGAGCTGTTTAAGGACACGGCGCCGCCGACCCCGGGAGCTGCCCCCCCCACCCCCACTTAAAGCAGGAAAACCTGTTGGATTATTAAGGGTTTATCACTCAAAAATAGAGGTTTTCTCCACTAATTATTACTCTGCGTATTAATCTGTCCTTTTTTAAGAAAATGGGAGGAAGCAAATAATCACATTTGAAAGGTCGGGACAAGTTGGGGGGGAGCAGCATATTTCCGTGATTCCGCTAATCTTTTCAGTTCTATTTTCAGCCCTGTGTCATGTTTCTGCAGCGTTTTCCTGCTTCAGCAAAGTTTCACATGGCGGGTCGACGGGGGGGGGGGGGGGGGGGGGGGCAATAATAACAAGCAGCTCTCATCTTGGCTTCTGCTGCCTCGTGATACGCGGCCAGGCTGCTGCATTATACAGAGGGGTTGTACAACTACATTTTAATCCACTCGTGTTTCGGGCCTGATAAAAGGATTCTCTCAATCTCTTTCTGTTTAATTCACACCATCATCAATCAAATGTGTCCCCCTCCACCTTAACCCCCCCCCATTCCCCAACCCTCTGCTTCTCTTGGGTTTTGGGGGACTGCAGCTGATAGGTTGGGGGTCCCCCGAGGGGGTTAGGGACACGACGGACCGGTCACAGATGCCACCGAAATTAAAATGCAAGAGTCTGTGCAAGGTGTTACATTTCTCAGACGCGCTCGTTCGCATCAGTATCGGAACAACATAAGGAGGCTTATCTCCGATTCCACGTGTGATTCCGCCAGATTATGCGAATGTGATTAAAACTAAGCTGTTTGGGGCGCCGTGCATGCATGCATGCATACGTACCGCGGCTACAAGTGTGGAAGAGTCCCTGTGTGGAAGCGACACGGGTTTTGTCTCCCACCATTGTCTGCACATGACAGTCGCCACAGGCTACTGAGTAATGAATATGTGCCTGTAGCACGGGCGAGCGTGGAGCCTATGAATAGAGTAAATATGCACGTCTGTGCACAACAGGTCAGCTTCTGAGCAGAGATAGAAGAGAATATGATCAACCGCAGAATGAGCCTCCTGAAACTACAAAGGAATTATGTATAAACAGCCGCGGCGTCTGTGACGGCGTGTCACGCGCTGACGGCTGAGCTGCGTTTCGCCTAAATAAGGCTGCACTTTTGTGTTTTTCAACGCCTTTCATGGCCGTCCGCGGCGCTCCGACGCCTGAACGTACACTCCTCTGACAGATAATGCAGATCCTGGCAAAAAATAGCACGCTTGTTACAGGCATGTTGCGCTCTTTGTTGTCTTGAGGGTTTTTTTTTTTTAAATTAAATAATGTAATTTTAGCCGCTGTGCTAATCAGCCTCAGCGTGATGTAAACCCACAGCAATAGAGGACGTCAAGACCAGCCCCACACCAGGAAATTAGCCTCAATACTGGGAAAATGCTGATTGTCTCCTTAGCAAACGTTTCCCGCCGTCTGTCTGTGGAACGCCGGCGCGTTAACGGGATCCTGCGAGTGTCCGGACGCTTTGACGGGCGGAACCTTCGGCTCCTCCGGCAGGAAACACTCCGGGATTAAATCTGGACCGTGGCTGCTGCACTTCCTGACACTTCCCGAGAGTTCCTGTGCTGGAAAAGCTGCTTAGATTGCATGAGTGGATGCGAGCGTGCGTGCATGTGAGCATGCGTGCGAGCGTGCATGTGAGCATGCGTGCGTGACGGGGGGGTCGCAGGAAAAATGTCCAGGCTCGCCGAGAGTGACGGCCTGCTTCTTTACCTGTGATATATTTGTGCTGCACAGACACATACATGACCATTTAAATCATACAGGATGTTTTTTTTAATGCAGCAGGTGGTCGAACTCACCCCACACACACACACACACACACACACACCTCTTTTCTAGCGCTTCAGTTTGAACAAAAGATTAAGTGTCCGTCATTAATCATCGGCTAATCTTTGTAGATTTAGCCGAGCGGTTCCCAAAAGTCAATACAGCTGTAATTTAATCAGGGAATGTTATCACGGTTTATGGAAGAGAGCGGCGAGCTCTCGGGGAAGGTTGCTCCAGGCCGACGGCGAGTTTAAAGATGCTCTTTGGGGACTTCCTGCTCTCCTGTTGCTGCAAACAATTATCTGTAAATGACTTCATTTGTGCTGGCTGCTGCGGGCGTCCCGCGGCGCTCCGACCCGCAGCGCCGGCGTCGGCACGGACGGGTATCCTGGGCCCGTTTACACGGCTCCGGGTGTTAAACGCGGAGGTTTGCAGACGCAGCCTCAGACTGAGACCGTGTGCTGGTGCTTTTAGGCACACGTGTAGCATAAAGGCTCCTCGCCGCTCCACAGTTGCACTTTGTTGTTTTTGGGGACAAAAGTATAAATGATTTATGGAGGGTGAATAATTCAGCACCTGTGTATTCCTCTGTGGGTCGCGACCCGCTCTGATCCAGTCACTTTAAGACATCTTTTGTGGATAGAGAGTCCTTCAGCCTAAATGACACTTGGCCAAATAGCACTTAAGTACATACTCAATATTTTAACAGGGCTGTGCAAGGAAGCCATGGAGTGTGTGTGTAGGTGTGTGTGTAGGTGTGTGTGTGTGTGTGTGTGTGTGTTACACAACTGTTCAAGTCAAATCACTGATTTTGGACATCCCGATGGATCCGGTTCTGGTCCCGTTTCAACGTTAAACACGGCGTTAAACTTTTTTTTTTTAAGGCAGCGGTTTTTGTTTTTTCCTCCTTTTTCCTTCATGTTTTATAAATCTGACTCATGAAAAATGGAACGCCGGCTCTCCTCCGTCCTCCTCGGCCCGCCGGCTCATCCTCCGGCTCCACGGCAGAAATAATCCGTAATCGGTAAAAATAACGGCGAGGCAGCAGAGTGGGCGGACTGCGATTAAAATTTTTTTTTAAAAAAAAAACAAAAAAAACGAGGCGCCTGTTGAAGCCGCTGGGCCTCGAACCCAAAACCTGTCGGCAGGATTGTTTCAGATGCTATTTTGAGGGGGAAACATCGTTAGCATCTTTAGCATTAGCTTGTCCTGCGGTGAAACTGGGCTGAGCATTAACGGCCGCCGGAGGAGCTTCGATTAACACCTTGTTGATGAGAAAATTAACTTATATACACTTCATTATAAAGCCAGCAGACCTCCAGCGCCCGGGCTTTTATGAAGCCGCGACCAGATGTCATCCAGCCACAGCCCCAATTAATCTCCGGGCCTTGTAACACGCCCCCAGAAACAAAAAGACCTGATTGGGTGTGGAGGGCAGAGACAGCGAGGTAGGGAGATGGTATCCACGCAGCAGCCGGCCCTGGTGAGTCTGCAGAGGGTAAGATAAGGGGCGGGGGGGGGGGGGGCTGCAGCAGGGCCTGGGTCTCAGTGAGGAGGCTGAGGTTATTCATTGCTCTGCCGTGAAAGCTTGAGAAGATTACCCAGAGCCTGGTTGGCAGTGATACAAGGGGGGACAGGCAGAGGGGGGCATCCCTCTCACCCCTTTGTTCCCCATCCATCTGCTTGAATCTCACAATGGCTCATCAGGACCAAGAGGGGTGGAGGGGTGGGGCAGCGCAGGCTCGCAGAATGGGAGGAAGTGAGTGTCGAGGGCTTGGCCGGGGAGGGGGGGGGAGGGGGGGCAACCTGCAGAGCGCGGGGAGGTAATGCGAGGCAGCGTAGGGGGAAAGAGGCTGAAAGGAGGGAGAGATAGTGCAGGACGGGGAATGAATCCTGCAGCTCGCCGCTTGTTGAGATTGAATGAATGGTGCTGCAGCTGACAGGCTGCGACAGGCGACACCGGGGGGGCCGGGGGGGGGGGCCGGGGAGGCGGGTGTCCGCATTGTTATTTCCTGGGAGGTAATGGGCTGGCAGCTCCTCTTCACTGGGAATAATCAGTACTTTGGTTAGACTCAGACACCACTTCAAACCATGATAAATACTCCACTCCAGGCCCTTTCCACCAAGAGGAGAGCATTTGTTTTTAAATGCCCCCCACCACCATATTTATCTTGTTGAGGAATGATCAGATGATGATGGGCCCTTTCGTCCATTACACAGGTAATTACAGGTGTTTTTACACCGGCAAAGAAAAACAGCCGTGACAGCTTACCTTTGCCTGGTGGGGGGGGGGGGCAGAAGTGGTGAGGGATGGTTTCATTAATCTCAAAGATCCAGTGGAAGCAACGCTCATTTCTACCCTGGTACAAAACAAGCGGATCCATTTATTCAGCGTCGTAATTCCCAAACAAACACCGGAGCCGCGGAAGATTGAGGATTTCCCCCTTTTTTTTTTTTTCCATAAAATCAACTAAAACTTGGGATAAATGATCGACGGCTCCTTCTGACGTCACTCTGCAGCCGTGCAGATTGAGACAGACCAGAATTCCCCCCCCCCCCCCCCCCCGAATCAAGTTAGATTTTTCTCCCAGAGTCTCATCCTGAGGTGTTCCTGAATCACTCCGCCGAACTCATCTCGGAATTGTTCTCCGTGTACGGGTTCATGTGCAAGTGCATGAACAGCTCGAGGCTATTACACCTCTCAATTGAATAGAAGACCAATTACTTCAGTCCAGATGGAGGTGCGTGCTCCTCAGAGGAAGCCCTGCTCGTGCACGGACACACACACACACACACACACGAGATGGCGCTTGTGTCCTCTAATGGAGAGAGGATGTGTACAAATAAGCAGGTGCACGAGGGTGCACGTTTCTGGCCAGGATTGAAGTGGAAGTAGCCGATGAAAGCCTCTCCATCCCCACGGAGCCTTTACTGGGACGCTCCCACAAGAATCCTCTCTCAAACCAAACCAGTGGAGCTGGATCACGCACGCACGCACGTGCGCACACACACCGATCGGACATATGGCCAATCTCCCATCGTCTGCTGTGCTATTTACGGCTCAGTAGCTCATCATTTGTTTTCCCTCTTAGAAACCAGTTTGACACCTGTTTGAATTCTCAGTTAAAGGCTTTTTTCTCCGTCTGGGTGACGGCTGCTGTCACTTAATCTCGCTCTCCACATCGGCGGTGATTGATAGTGTGTCTTTTCTCATGAGACTGGCGGTAATATCTCTGTTCCTGCCGAGGAAAACGTGTCCTTGCGCTGACAATCAAGTCAGATTTCAATAGTGGGGCGACTGTCTGCCGGCATCTGGATGCCGACATCCTCAGCATGCTAATGCTGCCGAGCTGCTGCTGGTGTCAGAGATACAGGTGTGCTAACTGCTCCCCATCCCACCCATGTGGAAGCTTTTACAGAACCCCCCCCCCCCCCCCACGTACAGGTATACAGTTGCTGAGCATAGATGCTTATACCTTAGCGTAAATGCTAACACCTTCGCTAATACCTCGCATTGGTGAAACACAGAGTTGTGTTTGGTTATTAGAAACTAGGAACTACTCTGTTGCACCCCTGTTATTCCCTCCAGGAACAATAAAAGATATCATTCCCTGTTGTAGTGGGAATTCTTTGTTCCCTCCTCTGGCTCGGCGACCGCTGGGATAAGCTCCAGCCCCCCCTCCTCTTCCCCCGCCGTCCACCCTGACCCAGATTAGAAATAAGCAGCAGTTAACGGAAAGGTCGTGTTATCGAACACTTCTGCTGTGGCGCTAACAGACCTGCGAGTCCGTTTGTAACCAGAAGAATTTAATCTTTCCGCGCCGCTAAAGATGAATTTTAAGGATTTATGTGGCGCCGAGTCTCACCCAGATGAAAGGTTGTTTCCAGAGCATAACAGATGTCTGTGTAGAGCTCTGTGGACCATTGGAGGCAAACGCACCAGGCCCAGGGGGCTCGTGTGCCCTGGATGTGGAATCATCTTTTGTAAATGTGCTGAAATGCCATTCCTCCTCCACCGGCTATGAATGCAGGAAAGAGCCACCGGCTGGATGTGAGGAGGGATGAATGAATGAATGAATGAACGAAGGAATTATAATCTGAAATACAGATTGCTCCTAGAAGTGAAAGTAGGCAGATGGAAGGAAGGATGAGCAGGGACAAAGCCACATGTGGAAATAAGTGATTATTTCCTGTTTGTGTGGAAAATTTCAACTAAAGACTGCAGCTTTTTACGCTCTTTTCTTTTTCTTTTGTAGCCACTGGTCTGCTTAGCATGCTAGCCCATGCCTGTGCTAATGCCCTAACAATTTCTGGCCTCATAGATTTATTTGTTAAGAGCATTTCCTGCTTAGCCGAGGTTTTTATTTACCGTAAAATCGATTTATTCCTGCGGGAATTTTTTTTTTCCCCCCCCCCAACATTCATTCTTGGCGCTCCCTGTCAGGCGTCCACAGGAAACACACTGTACCGAGGACACGGGACGCAGCGGTCAGGTGTAGAGTGTCACCCTTGGGCGACAGAGTGCTGCGTCAGTCATCGCTGACAAGGTCTCCTCGCCCTACTTTCACCCTGACGGATGAATTATTCATTACAGTAGAGGAAAGCACAGGGGACCCTGCTAATTTCTCAATGGGGTTGTTGGCTGTCCTCAAGCTAGGCCGTCCAATCAGAAGACGAGCTCCAACGGGGCGGTTTGAAATATCTCTCAGCGTCTTGCTCAATATATTTATGAAATGGACACGGGCGGCTATTCACACCGTTAGAAAGGCCTCTCAGTGACTCATTGACTTATGGTGAAGTGGACAAAAACCCGCGTTTCCTAAACCGACGCGTTATTAGCTGCTTTCAAGGACGCCGAAACGCCGCGCGTGGGCGTCTGCCGCAGACCCTCGCAGATTTATTGAGTGCACTCACACCCGTCGGATACATCCAGCCGCGGCTGGGCTGGTTTTAAAGGTTGGGGACTCTGCCAGGTGTCGTCATCGCGGAGAGAGTCGTGTCCTTTGGCGAGTGGCGGCGCGCCAGCGAGCCATGCAGAGGTTAACTTAGCATATGACATTCTCCCCGGCTCCGGATCCCCACGATCAACTAAATCACGTTAACGCGAGGGGCTGGCGGTGAGAAAGAGCATCGCAATGCTCCGTCTTCCGCAGGCGCGCAGAGCAACAGCCGGGCCCGGGCGCCGTGACTCATCTGTGGGAGATGATAAAATAAACCATTAAAGCTCCAGGAGCACCAGCAGCCGTCTGATAGCAATTAAAGGGAAAGGCGGAATATAAACGTCAAACAAAAGAGCTCTGCCAATTTAAACCTGCGAGCAGGAGCAGAACCAGCTCTTCCATTTGTATTAAGCGTTTTGGCAGTTTCATCTAAGCTCCGTACGGAACCGCAGACCCAGTCGAGCCTCACGGACCCCCAGGAGATCTCCCAGCGGATCTTTTTCGGTGATCGGCGGATTTCCGCTGCCGACAGGAACCGGCTAAAGACGAGCAGAACGGTAACAAATGGACTCGTGCTGACGTGCTGGGGGCTGTTTTACGTTCCTCTGCTTGGCAGAGGTCCAAATCTGCTCATTTCCAAAGCGTAAAGCAAAAGAACCGAGCCGGAGTCGTTCCATTTGAATCCTGCTGTCATTTATCCACAAATATAAAACTTTAGATTCAACACGTTGCTAAAATTACCGGTTTTAACCGCATCCAGCGCCGAGGTACCGGACCGGCTTGCGTGACTTTCTCACCTCTCCAAATGCTACATCGGTGAGTGTTAATTACACGCCAGCGGTCTCGCCGCAGCGCCCGTGTCTTTAAACATGGGTTTCAAGCCCCCGCAGAGAAGGCGACACCTCTGGGAGCAGAGGTGTCAGCGCGCCCAGAACCACAAATGACATATTTACTGCAACCTCCCACTCCCAGTACATGCAGGCAGAGCGAGAGAGGCCGACCGGCACGCCAGCACGGTCTCCGCCCCCCCCCCCCCCCACAGCCGGGCGGGATGATTCACATCCCATCTGAGCTGCAGAAAACCGTTGAACTGCGATAAAAATACTGAAGAGCGAAGTTAAAGTTGAAGCTCCGCGGAGCGACGTCACGTCTGAATAATAAATTTTATGACTGCAGATAAAAACGCATGTGTTTATGTAGAGAGATCCCTGAGGGGGGGGCGCATGCTGGGAACCACGTGGATGCCGGCGCCGCCTTTCTCGCCGCGTGGACGGGAGACGGGGGACGTTTAGCCTTCGCCCGCGGCGTCCCTCGCTGGAACGAGACGCTCCGGGTGAAATTCCCGGGCATCTTTCTCCCGCGGCATCGAGCGCCGAGGCCGTCACGCTAACCCGGGAACGCCGAGTCAGCAGGACTAAAAAGCTGTTTTCCAGCGCGTCTCCACCGCACGTCTGGTCAGAGGAGGGATAAAGGACGTTTCTTTAGAGCCTCCGCTGCTAATTACACGCTCGGCACTTGTTCGTAACCTCCTTCTCTCTGACAGCAGAGGAGCGAATCACCTATTTCCTGCAGCCGCCCACTCCCGACGCGCTCCAGCGCACGGATGGGACCTGCACGCCGGCGTAGCCGCACACCCCGGTAGCAACAGATGGACGGCCTTGAGGCAGCGCCTGGGAGGGTCGCGTGCGGGTTAGAGCCGCCGATTGATTGCCGAGATCAGGTGTGCGTCTGGACAAAAGCCCCTCCTGCTCGGTCGTGGTTACAGGAGCCCCGGGACAAACGGAGACACGCAACAACGGCGGCATCTGTGGCAGGTAATGATCGCCCAGGCACAAATCCGGGTAATGACAGACCTCGGCCATTTGTTGCTGTTAAAATCACTGTTGCTCATTCGGAGCTCCGCGTGGGTCCTCCAGCAACACGTGCCGGAGCTGCCGGCTGCTCGGGTTACGGACGCGGACGGGGGCCGGAGCGCCGCCGGCCTGAGCCTGGCGGGTGTCGCCGTTTATTCGCCACGCAGCCCACCTGCATCCATAAATCAGGTCAAAGGTGAATTAGGGCCCAGAGCGGCGGCTAACGCGCCGACACCGCCTTCCAGAACCGCCAGAGTGCTGGAAAAACGGGCTGGTTTCAGCAAAAGGGCTCCGTCGGCTGCTGAACGGAGCGTTTAGCAGCAGAAAAAGGCAGATATTTCCCTCAAGAGTGATTAGAGGGGGAAACACGCGAGCGCCGCTATTGACTTTTGCCTCCAAATGAGTTAAACCGCTGCTCTGCAACTGCCGGATGTGTAAATAAACCGCAGCGTTTGGCGTCTGCAGACGGGTGGGCGGCGTTTTCAGGAGCCGCCTCGCTACCGTGCGTCAGCGCTGGATTGATACTGATCAGGAAGGATATTTCCTTCCAAACCCAGCCTGGCATGTTGAAACACAGCTTCCAACAGGCTGTCAGTGATCCCATGTCACGTCCCCCCGCCGTGTCGCCGCGGCGCGGCTCACACGAGCACAGGCGCCACCTCTGGATTCAAACATGGAGCGACAGGGCCTCCCCTTGATCCCTCCCTCTCTCCTCCTGCGTTAGCAAACGTGATAATAGCAGCGTGTTGTGGTGTGGGCTCCGTGTTAACACTGCGGCTGTCAAAGGCCATCAGGCCCCTTCAAAGGATGATGGCTCTCTAAAGTGGGCTCTCTAGCAGCAGCCATTTTCCACTCCACTGGCCCCACACACGAGGGGGACTGGTCGGCCCAAGCAGCTGGGCCAGGCTGGTCACTGGGGGTGGGGAGAAGGAGATGAATGGGCTGGATGTCAGGAGGGGGGGGTCTAGAAGGAAAGGAAGGGCGTCTTTATGCAGCAGTAGGTGTGTTTTGAGGCTTTATGCCCTTTGTTTTAGGCAGCAGGGGAGCGGCCGGGGGGGGCTCAGGTGTTCAGGTGTGTCTCAGATACCTGCGGCTCCACTCCTGGACTCACTTTAGTGGGCGAGGGCCGGCAGCAACGGCGAGTGTTTATGTGTCCACGGTCCACCTGGGTCTCGCTCGGGACAGAGGAGAACACAGATCCACTTTCATAAATCATTTTCTTTCTTGACATCGCATCAAGGTTACGCGCTTGGCAGCCGCCACCGCCCGTAAATTGCCTTTGCATCGACAATGCAAAGGGGCTCCGCTGAGGTTTCCAGTGGCTCGCCGGGTATTTATGGGTGGAAAATTGGGATGACCTTTTCCAAAGTGTAATAATTGTCCCTTCGATATCAACCCGATTCCCCGAAGAGGAAGGACCGGCCGCATCCCTGAGACGGAGCGAATTTACATCAGAGTTACATTCAAACCGACACGCCGGCTTTTGTTCGCCGTCTGGGCGCTCTGGCTCTGCACTGCCCGCAGAGTGGAGGTAATAATTAGCTCGCTACAGCGGGGTAACAAGTTAGCACCCCCGTCCTGCTGCGCATCGCTGTAATTGGTCCCCTCATGTGGCCCTGTGGGCTCCGGAACAAAGGGTTCCCAGAGGGGGAATCTAAGCTGACCCATGCTGAACTCCCCACAACAATGACAGGCAGGAAGCATTTACATATGCTGACAGACTTGTCTCTTCCTCGGGTGGAGAGCCAGGCACTTCATTAAAGCAACATCAATACCTGCTGATAGAAAACGAGGAGTGGGCCCGCGCGCATCACTGTCTGCTCCCAGACGCTCCGCTGATGTGACACAGGCTTGTCACATCCAATTCTGAGGAAATGGACAGCCTTTATGATGAGGTGTGTGTGTGCGTGCATGTGTGTGTGTGTGTGGATGGGAGGGATGCTGCCTGAACTGTGACTGTCTGCATGGTTTACCCACAAGCTGTTCACCTGAACATCAGCTGCCAGAATCTGTCAGCCTGCAGCTTCACCCGTGCACGTCCACGCGCCGCTCCGAGCGCAGCTTTATTTGCGGCGCCACAATAAACGGCGGCAGCTTTGGGGGTTTTTTTTTTTGTTTTTTTTTCCTTTTTACACGTTCCAAGCAGGCGACGCGCCGCTTCCTGAGCTCTCCGGCATCAGAAATAAACAATCGGGCAAAGTCAAAGACAGGTGACAAATGTGCCGATTCAGCAGGAGCACCGGTGGCGTCTGTGCCGTCGCTGTGGGTTCGTTCTCTTATCCAGTTAAAGGGAGGCTAACTCCTCCTTCCCTTTGACACGCTGCTCATTTAGCTGAGAGGCACAGGGGTTGTTGGGGGGCGGGGGGGGGGGGCACTCTGGGAGGTGTCGTCCTGAGCAGATGGAGCCCTCAGCCGTGTAGTAAGTCCTCACATGGCGGAGGAGACTGCAGGATCTCGCAGAACTTCCAGGTGGCCGCGGCCCCTCCTGACCAGCTGGAGGAGCGATGGGACCATCTGACACTCGCAGGAGAGCGATACACTTTTCTTTCCTGCTCTCTTTTGTCTCCACACACACACAAAAAAAAAAAAAAAAAAAAACCTGAACCAATCAAGGAATTCAGCTAATGGAGCTCGGGGAAAATCCTGTTGATTGCATTTAAATACGGGCATTTGCACGCGGGCTTCAGGTGGAAGGGAAACGGCGAATCTGCAGCATTGTGTGGAGTGATGAAGATTTCTCTCTCCTTTCGTCATCCGGCTGCGGTGCTTTTCTGTGCAGCTTGCACAAATTCGACAAATCCAAGTGAGAAAGTCCCATCTGTGCTTCTCCTCCGCTGCTCCTGAGCCCTGCAGGCTACGCAGGGCTAATTGTGGCCCCATTTTCCTTTCTTTATCTTTTTGTTTTTACTTAGTGTCGGGGTCAGGGAAGCTCCCAAGTGGCCAGCGGCAGGGGCAACAGCCATCGGCCCCTGCTGAGCATCAGTAATTAGAGCCCCCCTCCTGCCACAGGCCAGGGGACCTCTCCCTCTCCCCTCCTGGAGGTGAAGAGGGCATAGAGGAGGAACAGCTGCTGATGGGAAACCACTTTACTGTTCCCATGGATGACCAGCATCCCTCCATCCTCCTGTGAGCATGCACAGCAGCATGTTTGATGGAGATGGTGGGAGGCCAAAGGATGAGAGGGCGCTCGCGTAGATTTCACTGGTAATTGCTGTTGCGTGTATTTTCATGGATGAGTGCGTGAATGCGGTGACCTGCGGTATGTTCAAGCACCGCGTGAAATACATGTGAAATGGAAATGCACGTATGTTACATTGATGTCAGATGTACACAGTCAATAACGACGCGTATCCAAAACTGTCATAATATTTAGATTTATTTTGATTTTGGAGTCTCAACTGGTCAAAAACGAGCAGTCAGGTCAAGAGGGCGGAGTGCTAGAGCCACCTTGTGGACAGAAGTGGGAATGACAGTCGTAAATTAAAAAATAAAAAATAAAGATGAATAAAATGTTCCACAGAAAAAGAGCATAGTTTAACTAAAAACAAAGGCAGAAATAACTTGATAATGTTCAGTGTATGCAGAAAATAGCTTAGCAACTACGAGTTTCATCCTGAACGGCTCCAAACATGAGGTTTGACAAGAAACAGACCATCTGGTGATTATTGGAGCGCATTGGTCTCTTATCTGGATTCACACACGCACCGTCAACAATTTCCCCTCTTTTAGGCTTTATTCTAAACTATAGAGCTCTATTTCACACAGGCATTACATCGGCCTCTCCTGAATTCCAAACTTCCCGTCATAACGGACACGCTGTGTTGCACAAGTCTCCCGACCTGAAGAATTTGTAAGTGTTAACCAGCGGGAACATGGTGACCGAGCCCACCAGAGACCCCGTCTGCGCCGCCGCTCCACACCAGACGAGGGCGCTGTGACTGCGGTCTCTCAGCATCACGCCCACCATTACTTTTACGTAAGTCAGCGTCCCGGTGAACAAGAGCCATGAGATCACCTGGAGAGGGCGAAAGAACAAAGGGAACAGAGGAGCTTATCTAAATGGATCATCTGGGATGGTGTAACAGCGTTTGTCGGTACCTTATCAACACCGATGACACAGCACAGAGCAGAGTTGCTCAACACCGTTTCTCTCTACTAGATTAACTTTCCCTGAGGAAAACTCCCGGCAGTTCACTTACGATGATCACTTCTCCGACCACGGAGCCTTGAAGCAAAGGGCAGGGACTCAGCGCCGCCATGGCCATGTTATAGCTGCCAAAGCCTGTTCCCAGCACCAGCAGAGCACCCAGGAAGACCAGGGACCTGCAAACCACCGGGGTTTTAATCAGCCCGAGGGAGAGGAGATAACAGAACGAGCTCAGAACCCGGAGAGCAAAGTCCAGTCGCTCCCTCCTGCGGTTTTTAGGGGCATTTCAAACTTGACCTTTTACCTCTTTTGAAAGAACATTGCGACGGTGCAGGCGACGGGGTTGGCCACCGAGGACAGGGCGGCAGAGAGGTGATAGGCCCGGTTCCCGTAGGGCATGCAGGAGTAGGTCTGCACGGACGGCAGCAGGCCGTTGGTGGCGGCGTTGACCCACACCACCATCAAGTAGATGAAGGCGAGCTGGTAGCCCGAGTGCTGGGAGCCCGCCGGGTGACCTTTGCCCTCTGCTGGACCCTCAACGTTGCTTTGCAGAGCCTCTCCGTCAGTGGGGCCCGCTGGGTTGTCCAGGCCCGAGCTGACGGACGTGGCGGCGTCGGCCACCAGGGGGTCAGCGGACGAGTACGTGCGAGGGAGCTTTTTGAGCGCGATGAAAGCGGTCAGGCTGATGCTCATCATCGCCGCTAAGAGGAAGAAGAAGACCTCCGTTGAGAAGTTGGGGGGGAGGTAGACGGTCTGCAGGGGCGCCTCGCCGCCCGTTTGGTTCCCCGCCATCTCGGAGGAGTTGACGCACTTGGCCATCCCCACGCCTTGCGCCAGGGCGATCACGCCGGGGATGAAGCCGCTGAGCCCCTCGCCGATAAAGTACGTGGTGACGTACTTGGCGGGGAGCCGCATCATGAAGGGCAGGAAGGTGACGGAGGAGGTGCAGTCCACCAGCGAGAGGAAGAAGGTGATGATGAAGAAGGCCGTGCTGCGCCGCCCGCCCGCCACCACCGTCGTCCGGTCCCAGAAGAAGGCCAGCAGGATGCAGGACACCACCCCGATGGAGAGGATGCAGTAGATGATGAGGTGCTCCTTGAGGCGGCCCGGGTACAGCTTGTGCATGAGGGTGACCAGCAGGGGCCCCAGGTTGGCCAGCTGGATGATGACGGTCAGGTAGGAGGGCAGCTCCCAGCCCTCCGGGAGGGTGTTGACGATGAGGGGCAGCTCCACCCACAGGCCGTTCACCGCCACCCAGGAGCCCAGGCCGAAGGCGCAGGCCAGCACGTGCACCAGCAGACCCATTCTGGAGCCGGATCAGCGCCAAGACAGTCCCGAGCGGAAGAAATCGTCAATCCAGCCTCCGCTGCGCGTCATACCTTCGGGTTTATCAAAAGAAATCGGTCACTTTCAGATCCGAGCGGTTGAGCAATTATCAGATTTAATCCTTAAAATGCTCCATCGAGTCAGCAGAATAATCAGAAACAGACGTGTTGCTTCCTTAAAACGGAGGAAAAATAGGAAGCAAGCGTCGAGGTCACGGTTTCTCACGATAGTTTAGGGATTTTTGGGCGAACCACATCCGGTTCCTGTGCAGCTGCATCGGTGACCTCCGCAACAAATAGATCTAATAATGTTTGGAATGGGCATTAAAAACTAATCTGTGATCCAAGAAAGGGGCTATTTTATGGCAATAACCAAGCAAATCCTTTCATCCTGAGTGTTTGAGCTCTGTGCCTCCTTAAAGTTGAGTTTGACAGGAAACATCTCTTCATCTCTTCCCTCTTTCGTGCTTCCTTCTACATTAATTCTGAGATATATTTTAGGGGTTTGGAGCGTGTTAAACAGACCACTTGTGACTCCTCAGCCAGTTTTCAGTCACCAGCTGTCAGGAGACGCGCTAATGACGCCCGTGGTCGCTCTGCAAATAGTTCCAAAACTCTGCTCTGAGGCCAGATCCTCATGTTGGAGGAGAAACCGATGAGCTGCTGTAAAGGTAAATATACTCACCCGTGTCTTCATCCCTGGAGGTGACGGACACGACGTGCTGTCATCTCGTGTACAAGTTAGTGACAGACTTCCTTCAACTGCTCCTGCCTTCTCTCACTGATGGGGATCACATGGCTGCTGGGTAGGTCAGAGTCCTCTCAGAGCAGGGAGCGCGCCTGCGCGCGTGCGTGCCAGAAACGGGGAAACTGCGCTTTTACTGCCCCCTGGTGGCCACACAGCGCTTGGACGACTATGGAACGAGTGCGTTCTGGTAAGGATCAGTCTTATCACACTTACACGCGAAAGGCAGCAGCAGGGGTCAGGGGTCATCCTTCCCTAATTATTAACAATCTTTTCATGTCAGGACACCCTGAAAACATGACTGATAACCTTTTACAGCAGGTAATCTGGTGATCTTTGGGCCCATTATCAGGGCTGAAGGAGAGGTTTTGGCCTCCTCCCAGCTGGTTTTACTTCCAGAAAACTCACCTGAGGCTTAAAAAGTGTCAGATCAATATTTACTATTTCTTCTTCTCCTGTTTTTTTTTTTAAATTATGCAGCCGAACTCGTTTTTCCACTTTATACCAACCCTCAGATGAAACGTCAGCAGGCTTTTCTCCTCAGCGAGGCGTAAATAGTGACGCTCTATTTAACCGTCGACGCACAAACGGCGACTAGAAAGTTCGCTGGGAAAAGCAACAACACGCCAACATCCCACCTGTAGGCTGATGTCATCGCGCCCGGCTGCCTGCGTCCGCCACGTGTGCTGCAACAGGAAATCCCAAGTGTCAATATTTGACGTTCCAACAGCGGGCGGGGGGGCCGATGTACACTCGTGCTCCTGAGGCCTTTTGTTTGCTTCGGTTCTGGGAAGTTTTCCTCGTGCGCGTGGTGAGCGGTCGCTGCTCCCGCAGCACCGTGCGCCGCCGCCGCCCTGACGGATGTCGTGCGACACCCTGTCGCCCTGCGTGATTTCGGCGATCACCACAAGCGCCCGGGACACCGTCAGGTGTTTGCTTGTTCAATCCGACGTCCTTGTTTTTGTCAACAGCCGCCGAGAATTAAAAATAAACCCCTTTGATCCGATTTTATCCGAGAGGAAAAAACAACCGGCCCGATTGTCTTTCTTCTAAATTTGGTTCCTCCCGCTCGGTTTGTGCCGGAGGTCGTGATGGAACCGCCTCTGGCGCCGATCCCACCCGCCAATAACGGCTCGAAAAAGGTCGAAACGCACGCCACGAACAAAGAGGAATCCCAGAATTCCCATTTCCACCAGGAGCCGAGATCAAAGACGAGGAACCAGGCGATGGTGTTGGGCTCCAGCGACGCTGCCAGGAACCGGCCAATCAGAGGAGAGACGCCTTCAGCACAGCAGCTGCTAATTATCAACCCTTTATTTAGTTTATTTATAAATACAGTTTCATATGTACATTGTTAGTCTCCCAATCTGAAGACAACAGAAAGGCATCAAGGCATTAATCTGATATCTAAAACTCCACCAGCAGCGCACATCAAACCAACCACAACAAGTCAGAGGCAAGTGAAGAGAAATAAGTCCGTCTTTTCCCCACGTAAAGATTCACAATAAATCAATCAGGGAGAGAATAAGGCAATTAAAACGAACGCGGTTTGAACGCGGCGAGGCCGTTAAACCCGCACCTGTCGATCCTCTGGCGCCGAAAACGTCCTCAGGTGGAAATTAAGAGTTTTTCTGCACAATCCCGATCAAAAACAAGCCTTCCGGCCCACGGACGATGCCCAGAAGTATCTCAAAGCAGGAAAAAAAAAAAAAACAAGACAAATCCCGGCGGATACACAATATGGCTACGACCGAACGTATAAAGCACGTGGAACCAACGGGATGGGAGCCACTCACAATTCCTCATGTGATTCCAGAATCAACACAAATCCGTCACATCTACTTCAGCCACTGGGAAGATGAATTCAACTTTTCCGTCATTCCCAGCGGCTTCGACTAGGATTAACAAAAATACTCTTACTAGAAAATACTCTTATTGTTGTCAATGTGTCCAGATAAAGATGGTTGAAGTGGACCGCTCCACACCTAGACACAGAATCTTAAATGCTAAATCCCCCCAGCTTCCCTTCCGACCCCCCCCCCTCCACTTCCTGATGCGTCGGCGTTCCTTTTGGCAGCAGAAACAAACTGTCCTTAAACCATCTATCGCGCTCATATCGTCACAGAAAGCAGAAACATCCAGCAAAGCCATTAAAAAAAAAAAAAAAACATTTTGGAATTTCACTGAAGATAATTAGAAGTGAACAGAGTAAATTCCTAAAGAGGCCTCAAGGGGGCGCAGTGGCGGGACAGCGCCCATTAATCAGCATATATTACACGAGCTGCTGCTGCTGCACACTGAAACGCTTCGACACTGTACAAGCACGGCGCGTCTGCGGCGCCCTAACGACCTGTGATGGATGTTCTACAGAATCAAGTATGAAGGACCTTTTTAAAAAAAATAATATTAAACCATAGCAAAGAAGTTTGCCGCCAATTTAAAGTGTTTCTCTAATGAACCCAGAAGCTCCGGCGTCCCTGGAAGGAAGAAACTCGTGTTTTTGTGTATTACTCGCACGAGCCAGCATGCGCGTGCACGTGTTCCGACACCTGCGTCGACAACGGCGTTTTCGTCATGCATTTGATTAAAGGTGGCCTCTTTTTTTTCTCTGTAGCCCCAAATTTTTAAACGCTTAAACACATTTTTTTTTTTTTCTATAAAAGGAAGGCATTCTATCCTAATCAGGTGATTTAAGACGTAGCGTCGAGGGCCTCAAACTGCATAGTTATCAGCTGTACGAATGCATCTCCACGGGAAAAAAGCTAAACTCAATTGAACAGCCAGGAATATAGTAGCGTTACGCAATCAACTCAAGCGTCAGCCTTCAGCGAAGCCCTTGTAAGATCAGCGACTCAGATGGAGGAAACACGGCTCACGGGGGCAACGGGGCGCTCCAAGCTCAGTTCTGGAAAACACTGCACACGCCGCTCCAGGACAAACAATCAAAAATACACCAGATGGACGAGCGCCCCCCGGTGGCTGGCCGCAGAAGGACAAGACGCCCTTGCTTCTCTGGCGTTTGTTTGAAACCAGGAGCTGAAGATGGTTCGCCGTTGCCCATTTTCACCAGGATTAAAGTCACACAGATGACGCAGTTATGCCGCGTTAGCATGTTAGCTTCTTTAGCTTGGCCCACGTTAAGGTTTGAGATCAACCGACTAACATCATCGCTCATTTCGCGTCCTGGTGGGAAGTTTCCTGCTGGCTTCAACTCTTCCAACACAATAATCTATAAAACACGTCTGATTAGTAGCAGATTATGAGGACTGGAATCTAATCCCAGTGTGCAGCTGAGCAGTGATGTGCAAGAATTAAATGAATGTAACAGTAAATAACTCATTTGTTCTTTAGCTATTAATACCTAAGGCCTAAATCAGGCATCACGTACGTGACTAAAGAGTGATGTGACAGTAGCCGTGCTGTAGGTGGCGCCACCTCGCGTCTCTCCCTATAAAAGAGGAGCTTTTTCCCGGGAGCGTGAACACCGTTACTCAACCGAAAATGGACGATGCGCTGGCACACACAGTTAAGGATATATTGCAGTTTGAACTGACGATCTTTGTGAGTGATGAAGGAAAACAGAGCCCTCTTCTTTGAAAAAACAGACAAAATGTGCAAGACTTAAAGCTATGGCCTCGGGAATTGTTAAGTTTTCGTTCGATGGGTTACAGTTCGTGTGAGGCAAAAAAGGGGGGCGAGCTGGACGGAGCCAGCCTCTTCTGAGGTAGGGTTCAGTTAGCCCGCGGCTTTACTTGACTTTGTGAGCCCATTTCAGGTCGTCCGCTCTGGGCTTCTCTCCCGTCACGCCCTGGATCAGGTCCTCCAGGTTCCTCCAAAAGCCTATTTTCTCCAGAGGGTAGTTCAGCCAACCTGGCAGAGAAAGAAACAGGCCATGAAATGCCGCGTCTCCAGCCCCCTTCCCTGGCGCTCGGGAGGAAACGGACCTGTAGTTATGCAGAAATAGGTCTCGTGGGGGGAGACGTGGTGGATGCGGTGGTGCTTGCGGGGGAGGATGATGTGCCAGTCCTGCAGGAGCACCACCGGGGGAGGCAGCCCGAAGTACGTGTGCGACCACTTGTGAATCTGGTTGGTGAGCGTCACGAAGATGGCCAGTGCAAACAGGTAGCAGTACCAGGGGTAGATGTGGTAAATCTCCGCTGCAGGAAGGAAGCAGAGAGGTGAGGTCGGCTCGTTAACGTGGGTTTAAAGAAGCCGTTTAACATTCCGCTTAATTTAGCAGCAGTGTTCTGGGTGCTCGCGCCTGATGGCAGGAAGGACGGCAGGAGAGGCTCCTTAATGAGGCCGTGACCCTGTGAGGACAGCCCTGACGATAAATCTCCAGCGGGGGGGGGGGTCACCAAGGACGGCCAGTGCTGGGTGAATGCACCCTTCACCATCACACGTTAATGGGCTCCCAGGAGAACCACGGCAAAAACACACACACACACACACACCTCCTCTTGTCTTAGGCCCAAATTTCAAATATATCAACGTTTCTCAATAGCAGTTTCACTCAGTTTTATTGCATCAAATTTATGTATTGAAACTAAAATAATACCCAAAATGACAGTAATGCTGTCATCCCAGTTCCAGCCACTAGAGGGCGGTGGTGTTGCTTTGTTTCACATGAGGTTTCATCATATAGACTGTATGTAAACATGCTTTGTATTTTTGTTTAATAAGAGTGTTTAAACAAGATTTGAGTACATTACTGCCACCTACTGGTCTGGAGTGGATCTGCTAAAGGTTTTCCAGCATAATTTCATAATTGATCCGCATGGTGGGTTGTGACTATAAAAAGAAACCACTCCAGGTTCCCTCTGACCTTCATCAGGGTACTTCAGTAGCCCTCGAGTTGCATATCTCCATAGCAACAGATAGTGTGAAGGAGGACTGAGGCGGTGTGATTGCTGGTGTAAGATAATTAATAATCTGACACAATTAAATATTACCCAGAAAGTAGAGCACCTAAAAACACGGCAATTAGGCTCCCTTTTTTTTAAATAAATAGAAAAGTCCATTTATCCCGCTCTGCCTCTGAAACATGGAAGGAAGCGTCAGTCAGAGAGACTCACCAGGCGAGAGGGTGAGGAAGTTGAAGGCCATGTTTGCCAGGGGGACGATGGTCAGCATGCAGTTGTCTCCGTTGGTCTCAATGAAATCGTGACGGGTGATGGCTGTGGGGTCGATGTGGTGCTCTCTGAACGGGCGTATGAAGGCCTGCAAGACGCCGCAGAAACGCACCTTTTAGACCGACGGGTTCAGCCGGGCGCAGACAGGAAGCGGGAGCCTCACCTTTCCAAAGACGGGCAGATCCACCGACCCCCAAGTGTCGGCCCCCCAGTGAACCAGTCCTGAAGCAAAGTCTGCGGTGAGGATCCCCGCCACTGGAAGCAGGGAGGAGACAAAGCTGAAGGAGGAGGCAGGAGCGAGAGCCCGAGGCAGCGGTGGCACTTACAGATGCTCAGCAGGATGAACCACAGATGTCCCAGGTGGAAGTTGGCAAGTAGGTGAATGAAGTTGAAGGCCATGAGAGAAAAGCAGAGGATGACGCTGAGCCATTCTTGACATCGTTTGCCTGGAAGACACAGAAAAAAACCCCACCAGGATCCAGATGAGCACCTGCACTCGACTCGTCCTGGTTTCCAGTCAAAATAAACGTTCATTTTAGCAACAACGGATTAGCAACAGATACGTTTGGTTCCCGTCCGATGGGGGATCTTCAGCGTCTTGGTACCAGTTCTCCGACACGCCTTAAACTGCCCGTCATGATAAAAAGGCGAGCCGCCATTCGGGCTCGCGAGGATGAACCCAGGAGACCCAACAAGCCCTTCAGAGCTCCGAAAGTCATCGTGGACATGGACCACCAGCGCTTCCTTGAGACATTTGTCCCGGTTCTTTTCTCTTTTGTCCCTCTGCCACGTTCCGGGATGAGTGGTGTGACGGACCGCCGCGCTCTCGACAGTCCGCCGTTGTCTCGGCACCCACGTTTGTTGTGGGTCGGACCAGCTTATCGCCGCCTTAGCAGCTCCCAGCGTCTGTCTGAAAGGTCACGGGGGAGAGATAATGCATCTCCGGGTCGCAGCAGCTGGTGAACTTTACCTGATGTGATGATCCAAACCAAGAAGTTGGTAACGCGTCAGCACCGGCTCCTCTGTGCCGGAGCGGTACTGCTTGTAAAACCTGTCTGAATCTTACAGCCTGGGGGAGATTATAGATTATAGTACTATGCCCCACGGCATCAAAAGAACCGTCAAAGCCGTCGTGATCGGGGTCAGGGTCCGATATTCCTGCAGGGACTCTTTATGCTACTCATGTTGGACCTTCAAACCTCTGCCACGGTCCAGAAATCCCAAATCATCCATTTTTGGGTGAGGCATTCGCCTCTTTTGTGCGACGCTGACTTGGCGACAAGCGTGTTTAACCAAAGGTCACAGCTGCGGCTTCATGAGGCTCCGGAGCCTGAAGCAGCCGCAGAGGATCCTTCGGAACCTCCGCCCGATGCTCCAAATGTCAAAGGAAAACAGCAAATTTGGCCAATCTCACATGACTTCTCTTGTGCAACAACAAAAGTACGACAGGGGCCAGCGGGGCTGCTGCCGGTTCTCCCGCCTCGTTTATCGGTCCCGATCAGGTAAACCGGCGGTTCGGTCGGGTGATTCTGCAGCATATTACGAAAACGTTACGAAAACACTGTCGTTGTGTCACGCCACTCATGGACACTTAAGCCGGAGAACAAATCGCACGACGGAGCTGGAGAGCGACTCACCTGGTGAGTATAAACTGGCCAGTTCCCTGGCACCGGCGTGGTGCTGACCCCATCTTACTATACTCCGGCCCGGTCCCTGCGGCTCTGGGTTCGTCGCTTCCGCTCCACCGCCGTTCTCTTCAAGCATACTCGCCATTTCTCCACTGTGGGCCCGGCCCCTTCAGCCTCACCGCTCTCAGCCAGCCAGGAACCAACGGACTCACCAACTTCTCAGCCCACAGTCACCGCGGCGACCTTTAGCCAATCAGGTACGAGCCGGTGAGAGTACTGACCAATGAGCAGCCGCAAAAGTGCTCCGCAGACGGTGAAGCGACCAATGAGGTTCGAGAGAGGAAAGACCGCATTTGTCGACCCCACCCGTCGTGTCGACAGCGTGGGCCGCCTTCTTAGGTGTTCGGCAGGGGGCGCTGTGGTCCCGCCATCGACCGATACATGATCTGGAACACGTAATCAGAGTCGTCACGCAACAATCTGACAACTCGGAAATCCTCAAGTTTAGCGAGGTTCAGGCGTTCTTGAGTAAATTTACTCGGTTATTTCCTGCTAAAGATGGCCTGCTCTTAGCTTTCTGTGACTCCAGTTGGCACTTTGTTCTTAAGATTGACAACATAAAACATTTTAAAATGTTGATACAGTATCATTCAAGAGCTTTTGACTAAACAACGAACACATGTATTTTTAAAAAAAACAGGGGCAGGAGTTTATACGGGCATTAAATGAAGTTCTGCTGACAGGTCCCACTTCCCTGTGAACCATGTGAACTCTACGTGCTGAGGCTCAAGTTTGTTTTTTACCCACAGTCCTTCGCGCTCCGCGTAATGTAGTTCCACGTTTACGACGCCAGGTGGCAGCGTTTCTCCGTAATGTGGATTCAATCTGAACATTAAACAAGCTCCTATTTTGTCCGTAGAAAAGAGTTGACTTTAATGGAAAATCACAGAGATTTGCTTAGAAACCGAAATTCACTTTTACGTGAATACATGTAAGCACAAGGTGGCATCACTAGGTTTATAATACCCACAAAAGAGAAAACAAGGCATTTTGGTTAGTGACGGCCTGAATGAATACAAACATTTAAAACTTCTCAAGATGTGACTGTTGTCTTGGGAAACGTGTTTGATCCATTTTAGACAAACTATAAGTTATCTAAATCCATGATGTAATGTGTGTATTGCCCCGTTATCCCCTGTTACCAGTCATCACGACGAACATCTTGAACGATTTTCCCAATATTTCTAATTTAATTAAATCATGACGAATTTTTTGTTTGAGCACACGCTAAAAACATTTGTCAAAACATCCCCCAGACAGGAGGGTCAGACTACCTTCCAGCGTGTGCTGGAGATGATGCATCATCTCTCACGGTTTCATAATAACAAAACTCTTAATGAGCCCGCTTCAAACCCGTTTGCCTGTCTGCCTGTCTGCCTGCCTGTCTGTCTGTCTGTCTGCCTGCCTGCCTGTCTGCCTGCCTGTCTGTCTGTCTGTCTGCCTGCCTGCCTGTCTGCCTGCCTGTCTGTCTGTCTGCTTGCCTGTCTGTCTGCCTGCCTCTATATCTGTCTGTGAGGAAACATTTGTCCGGAGATACGTTCAGACCTGCGTTCTTCTTTGCTGGTGCAGATGTGACGCATGTTGACAAACAACCCCCGGAGGTTTATTTAATATTAATGTTATTACTATTGCTGTATTTATTATTGATGTTATTGTTGTTGTTGTTATGATGATGATGATGATGATGATGATGATGGTTTGTGGTGTCCAGAGACGCGGCTGAATGCGGGAAATGTTCTGTTCACGCATCTCTCTCTCTCTCTCCAAGTGCGTTGTTGCGCGTCACGCTCACCTGCTCGAAACTCCGCCCACCCTTTTTTTATTAAACCCCTTGAGACAGGAAGACCTGTCAATTCCTCGCTGTCTTCACGGTCTGTACGAAGTGCGACCAGTTTCGCAACCGGGACAAGTGAAGCAGACAGAACTCGGGCCACCGCGGGTCTCCGATGCTCCTGCAATCCGGCGGGTGTTAAGATCCATGGAAGTGGCCGGCTTCTACGACGAGGGCAGCTTTGCTATCCACAGTAGAGACAGCATTATCAGTCCCATCAGCTCACACCGGAGGCTCGGTGACTCGATGACGGAGCTGGGCATAGAGGAGCGGGAGAGAGCGATCGACTTCAGTTTTTACTTGGAATCCGGTTTGTACTACCCGCAGCACCAGCAGCACCAACAGGGGGACGTTTTCCCACATCTGGTGGCGGAGAATAAGATCAAGAAAGTTGCAGCTTTGCAGAACTACAAGAACTACTCCCTGTTGAACGAACTGGAGACCAGTCATTGCGACAACTTGAGGGACCCCCGGGAGCCCTACGCGCTCGGCTACAACGAGCTGCAGGAGACCCGTGTGGACAGCGTGCTCAGCCCTGAACTGGTCGGGGGCCGCTACGGGGCCCCTGGAGCTCCCGTCACCGCTGCTGTTCCACCGGACGACTGCCGGGAAGACGTAAAGATGGAGAACGGCTCCTCTGGCTTCGACATGAGGTACCTCCATTACCAGTCCACCAGCGGGAGTCTGGGAAACATCTCCACCGCGTCCTCGACCTGCTCCAGCCCGCCTGGCACACCTGCGCCCTCGGGGAAAAGCAGGTCACCGTCGCGGCTCGGCAAAATGTCCAGCGGGAAAGCCAAGAAGCGGCTGGACAAGGACAGTGAGGAGTACAGGATACGGCGGGAGAGGAACAACCTCGCCGTGAGGAAGAGCAGGGACAAGGCAAAAATGCGCAACTTGGAGACGCAGCACAAAGTGCTGGAACTGGCTGCGGAGAACGACCGTTTACAGAAGCGCGTGGAGCAGCTGTCCAGAGAGCTGGCCACCCTGCGCAACCTGCTCTCCGCCACCGGCCAGTGTTGAGCCCCCCAAACCCCCCTCCCGCCCCGGGGGCGTCGGAACAAACGGTACGCGTGCGACCACCAGTTTACAAGGACACTTTGAACGGGACTGAAGTCATGGATGCATGGATTGCGCAATCATTCACGGTTCTTCACACGTCGCCGTCGCTTTATCCCACCTGTAATTTCGTGTATGCAGTATTTCTGTGACAGGTTTTACATTTGTACATTTCGTGTATCTGGATTCTGTGGTTGTCAAGGGAAGAGTTGTGCTGCAGTGAAATGATGCAACTCCTTGTAATAGTATTGGCAATGAATGAAATAAGTCTAATTATTTAATATTAAACGGGAAAATGCTTTAATTGTACTTGATATTTTATTGAATTAAAAAGATTTCTACTTTGTTTAAAGAACTGCTGTTGTTTTCCTTCTTTTTTGTGCTCTTTTGAAGCAGCCTCAGACAGACAGCCTCTCATGACATTTGCATGTATGTAGGCCGGAGAGCCGCCGCAGACATCCGCAGCCTCCGTTCGGGACCATTTCGAAAGAGAAATCGATGTTTTGAGGAACACTTCTGCAGACTGATCCGGGATTCATGCAGGAAAATGTCATTTCAACTCAAACGCGGCTTTGGGTGGGGGGGTAAATCAGTGGTCAAAGGTTAACAGGACAGACACAAGCTGCACTCTGACATTGTTTGCTTATTGATTTGGCAGAAAAGTCCTGATATCAGGAAATATCTCGCACAATTTCAGACTAAAATGATACTGCTGAGGGCAGCAAAAGAGACGGGCAGGAGGGGGGAGCTGCGCCTAAAATTTAGCTTTATCTTTAGCACACAGCTCTGTCAATAGTCTGCTGGGTCCACTGGCCCACAGAGGGGTTCAAGGTTGCATAAAAATTAATCAGCAACTAACCCGTCACCACTTCAGGTCTCGCTCCGTCGGCCCAGACCTGAGAGTCAGCAGTGGGGGGGGGGGGTGGGGGGGGCTCAGAAATGGGAGTAAAGGAGGAGTTTGTGTGAGAGATAAGGGGGACAATCGCTGTGCTGGAATTCAACCTGAGCCTGCACGTTAGCACGCGCGCCCTGCCAAGCCTATCGGATCCGGTCAGAAAGGATCACGCCGGGGTTCGTGTGGGACCCGTGAGCGGTTGCAGAGATACCTCTGTCGGTGCATGTCAGCGGGGGGGGGGGTGGGAGAGTTCTTTAGCTCCAAAATATCAGAAATGATGTGTTGCTGTGTTCTTTGGCTGGGGGAGATGACATTTTGAGTTTCAACACACCCTCTCATGGAACACTTCAGCTTTTAACTCTTGTGCAATATCCTCCCTTTCCAACACATCATCAGTTGAAGAATGCTACACCCACATCAGAATAAGACATTGTTATTGTGCGAGTGTGAAACAATGCCCGCGCACGAGCCCGGGCCCGGGCCCGGATGGAGAGCCGGCTGGGGCAGAAGTGGCTGCTGAGGGGGTCCCCTGCTGCTCTCCTCCGTCCGGATCCCTCGGCGAGCGCGGCCGCGGCTCCGTCCAAACATTCTCCCTGGAGCCGGCTCACGGGAGGAGGGAGGGAAATTCCCACAGAGGATGACCTCCTTTCTTCGAGGCTGGGCCCGGCCCCCTTTTTTCCTAGTGTTACCGTCAGTGGGCAGTGACTGTCCGTAAACTCCCGCTTGCATCACACCACAGCCTCCCAAAAAACTCCACTGACACACACACTCACCTGTCCCCCCCACACACACACACACACATCCCTCCAGTTTGGACCAGTTGTTGAGAAACGGAAGGATTTTTCATGACTCATGTTCTTTTTTTTGACGTTTTCCTGCCCCCCTTTGATTGATTCAGCACTATTTGCTTTGGCCGCACCAGAGAAGCAGCAGACAGGTTTTTAATCGCCCCCCCCCCCCCACCCCTGTCCTCTGGAAGCACACCTGCCATATCACCGGTGGCTGCGCTGACACCCTGCTCATGGTTTCATTGGTCAAACAACGTCGCCTATTTGCTTTGATCACGGCCTTTTTTTAAATTAGTTTTTTTAATCGGCTAAATTTACGAAACTCACTGGCACCGCTGGGTTGATGCAACCGGCCGATAAGGGTAACGACCCCCTGACAGGCACTGCGAAATCCCAACAAACCTGCTAAAAATACACGAGCCCGCCATATTTCACGAGAAACAAGATACAGATAGTCTTTATCGCCGACGCCAAGTGCGGCGAGCCAGTGGTGCTTGGCTACGGTTGGACCGGCCCCCCGCTGCTTCCACCCAGGGCGTCTTTCTGTCTGGTTTAAGACCTCAAGTTGTTAAGATTTAGAATTTTCCACCTGATTTTAATCAAAACAGAGCAACAAAAGCATCCCAAACATGTTTCCCGTTCAGCTACGTGGAAAGTGCTCCATCAAGTACCCATCGAGCATATCTGCAGTACCTCAAGCCTCTGTTCTGGGCCCCCCCCCCCCTTTTTTTTTTTTTTTTTTTTTTTTTGTTTTTCCCCCCTTTTCTGAAATGTGTTCACTGACCAATGCTGCTGAAAGAATCCAGCTGGAGTTATGCTAAATATCCCAGCAGCTGCCGGTGGCACCACTGGGCATGAAATTCTAAGAAGCCGAACCGGGTTTTAGAATTTGCACCGACTTTTGTCCTCATCGAACTTCAACCTGCAGATGATCTCGGCCAGAAAGTTGTGGAAAACCTCACAGTTGTTTTCGTGCTGCATGATTAAAAGCCTCACACGCCCTGTTTGCTCGGAGGTTAGCAGGCTTAAGCAAAGCCGGGGCCAAATACTCAGGGTGTCTGGAGGCCAAACTTTACTTCATTTCTTGTTTTTCATCTCCGGGCCCGATTGTAAAATTCAACGTCGCCGTTTTTCGACACTGTGAGTTTGCAGGTTTTATCGCAGTCGCTCCCATGAGCAGGAGGGACGCCCGGATGTCCGGGCGGCGTTAACGGGAAGTCAGATCGCCTGACCTCCAGTAAACGAACCAGAACATGATCTGTCTTGTAGTGCACCGAGATTTCGACACAGCCTGTTCACTTCTGCTATTTTGCTGAAGATGACTGTGAAAATACACAACTGACACACAACAGTCACTTGCGGTCACTACATAGCAAGTATCCCTGCCTTTGTCTTGTGTAACACCGTGCCGGCCTTGCAAAACAACTCTGCTCTTCATTATTCTCCCAACCAAAAACTGGCCGCGGTGCGTTCAGGTGCGAGCTCGAAAAAGAATTAATTAACTTAATACGCGTTTCTGAAAATCCACCAATTCACATAAAGTGAAATGATTCTGTCATCGACCGAGTGAAAACAGTTTTCAATAATGTCCAAGAACACCTGTAATTATGTACACACACACACACACACAATCTGGTGGCGATCAGATAAGCCGTTCAGGTCCACCCTGTTTTTGATAAATGACTCGTTGTCATGACAATTACGGAAGATGAAAATGCTCTGTCATCGTACTGGGTGGATCAGGTGATTTTCAGTTTCTTTATCGCTCTTGTTCGTGTTAAAACGAACCCGAGTTGAATTCTTCCACGAGGTCGACTTTGACTGAGCCCCTTAATCGCCAGGTTACCATGGTTACCTAATGACCTTATTCAATGAAATCAAAATGTTAATAGTGAACTTTTGACTCAATAGTACGTCAATCAGCAGCCATGAGTGGGAGTTTCCAGGTTCCGTGTTGGTTAAGAGCAGCAGTGGGAAGCCTAGTGGCCAACCGCGGTACTGCAGGGACACCACTCTGGGGCCTGGGGGGCCCTCCGCCCCCCCCAGAGGACAGGTCACCAGTGGGGTTGGCAGATCCAGCGAGAATGTCTACATTTGCCCGATGTGCCGTCTCAATCCTGTCTTCTATCGTTATAAAGGCTGTGCTAATGTTGCTAACGTTAACAAAGAGGAGTTGCCGCTTTTATTCCCCAAACATTTTACGGCCCAGTCAAGTTTATGCTTCTGACTTTGTGGCGACGTTGTTGGGAATCATAACAAGGCCTTTTAGGATTAGCAGCATTTGTAGCAGAAGCTCAAATGCTGCTAAAATGCTAACAATGGTCTTAGCGTCATTCCTAGCTGTAAAGTAATAGAAAGCAACACAAATCACACAATATGTGTGTGTGTGTGTGTGTGTGTAGGATTTTAGCGGCAGTTAAAAACGACTGTTTATGTCCCCGCACACCTTTAATCCAGTAATTATTTTGGTTATTACCATTTTCTCTCCTCCTCCACCTGCAGTATTTCTCTACGGCTCCCGGAAGGTCGGTACGCTGACTTAAGCGGAAACACAATGCAATCGTTTGCACATAAAGGTTTGTTCCTGTGGCAACATCCTGTCTTCACACTCGCCCTCGTCGCCGTGAGCCGCTCGCCCCGAGACGGCGCCCCTTCAAATCAGCCGTGACGCCCTCACCTGCAGCAGGTGGACCTGTGAAAGAGCTCCACGACAGGCGTGTTTGGGGAGGTTTGCTTAAGGCCTGTGGCGTCAGAACAGACGTGTGTGGAGGTTAAATATTAAATCTGTTCTCCTCGAGCTTCAAGTTACATTTTCTTGAGGTCAAAAGTCACAGGAAATAAGTCATTTTGGATCGACTTCAGCGTTGCAGTGAAATGGGCACCCAGCTCAGAATCCAGCAATACAGAAAGTTACCCTGGTCACTCTGTTCCTCAATGTTCTCCTCTAAAACTTTCCTAGATTACTAGACGAGGTGATTAAACCGGCTATGTCACACCATCGCTAAGTATCATTTGAGTTTTATGGAAGTGAGAGTCTGCTTAGACACAAAGAACGGGAAGAATATTTACTGTAAACTGCCCTAATCCATTAAACCAAAGGACGTATGAGCATTTGCAGACGACGCCTCATTATTCAAAAATCTCCTCTGCCTCCAAGATACACCCGCAGTAATGCTAAGAGGGGCTAAACGAAGTGCTGCAGCCAGAAATTCAAGCAAATCCAGAGCAGTCAGCCGGTTTTACCGACCCGCCCTGGCTTCACGCCGCGACGAGGAGTTATTTTCAAATTTTCTTTCATTTGTGTTCTCGACATCCAGCCTTGTTGCCTCCTGATCGCTGGTGTCAGCTGGGCTGCTAACTGAGCTCAAAGCTGCTTGTTATTATGGCAAATAATAAATGAAAGGAGGGAAATCAATCACACACACACACACACACACACACACAGAATCCTGAAATGAAAGTGACTGTGGTGCATTTGATTCATTTTAAAGCTAACGATCATGTTCTGTTAATAGTGATAGCATTTAAGCTAACAGTATTAATGAATTAACATTGTACTGCAGTACCTGATTACAGGAACTTTGCTGCATTCTAATATTAAGTTCAGGATCGATTTGAGTTTAGACGGAAGGATGAGACGAATCAGAGTGTGCGAGCTGCTTTCCTCAGATCTTGTGTGGACTTGCAGACAGCCTGGGGGAGAGTTAAGAGAATCAAAACCGCAGCAGAGTAAATCAGTAACGTGTTGAGTAAATCAGCAGCCATGCGTGAAATCACAGAGTCCTGTGTGGGCTTTGACATGTATGGGTTTCTCAACAGGAAGTAAGGTGTGCAGCCGGCAGCCACAGAAGGACTCTCCGCCCGCGCCGATGTGACGGGCCTCACGTTGTCCGCTCCTGACCTTTGACCCTCCCACCGCAGCTCCGTCACGCGCTCGGCAGCGCATCAGTGAAACCGCACTCTCCCCTCAGACGACGCCAAATCAATCTGTTTTTCTCTTCTTCTTCTTCTTTTTTTTCTCTCCGCAGTTGTGGTGACAAACAAGCGAAGACGGCGCCGCGGTGAAACGGACAGGTCGGTCAGCTCTGCGTGCACGTGGACCAAACGCCCAACGTCATCGCTCGGCTACGTCTGATCCAGAGGAAGGATGCGGGAGTTTTGAAGCGCACCAGTGGGGGAAACACCAGCCCCGACCTCTCAGCATTTTAGAATATGACCTACATGTTTGTCGCAGTCGAGGTATCGGTGTGTGTGTGTGCGTGTGTGTGCGCGCGTGTGTGTGTGCATATGACGGTTGGTCCTTAACAGCAGCAGCCAGGGGGGACAGGAACAGGAAGAGGAAATGCTCATGGGTAAGAGCCGCTACAGACGTAACCAGAGACAGATACACTGCAACAACAACGCGGTGGCTTTGCATAACAGACCCAAACAATCGCACTACCAGGTCAGTAAAGGTGAACTGTGACGCCCCGGCAACGTAGCACCGGTGGAGGTAAACAACCTCCTGAAAAATAGATAAAGGCCCAGTTTTACTCAGGCCTGAGGTTTAACTGCCGAGTGCCTGTTTGAGCAATGTTGGATAAAAAACATGTTTTTGTTGGATTCAATTAAATGAGCTCTAGATGGGTACTCAGATATCATTTATCCCAGCATAACCAGTAAAATTATCCCCTCGATCCACTATAACCAGTCCATTTATCCCCCATCCACTATAACCAGTCAATTATCTCCTCTATCCCAGTATAACCAGTCAATTATCTCCTCTATCCCAGTATAACCAGTGCATTTATCCCCTCTGTCCCATTATAACCAGTCATTTATCCCCTCTGCCCCATTATAACCAGTCATTTATCCGCTCTGCCCCAGTAAAACTAGTGCATTTATCCCCTCTGCCCCAGTATAACCAGTCATTTAGCCCCTCCCCCCAGTATAACCAGTCATTTAGCCCCTCCCCCCAGTATAACCAGTCATTTAGCCCCTCCCCCAGTATAACCAGTCATTTATCCCCTCCGCCCCCTTATAACCAGTCATTTAGCCCCTCCCCCCGAGTATAACCAGTCATTTATCCCCTCCGCCCCCTTAAAACCAGTCATTTAGCCCCTCCCCCCAGTATAACCAGTCATTTATCCCCTCCGCCCCCTTATAACCAGTCATTTAGTCCCTCCCCCCAGTATAACCAGTCATTTATCCCCTCTGCCCCAGTATAACCAGTCATTTAGCCCCTCCCCCCCAGTATAACCAGTCATTTATCCCCTCCGCCCCATTATAACCAGTGCATTAATCCTCTGTCTCGTCGTGTCAGCTGGTTAATCCCTTTGACGGGTGTGTACGTGTCTGAGGGAGGTGCAGCACTTTGAGGATCACTCATCTCTAAACGTGTAATAACCTCATTTGTATCTGTGTGTTTACTGTAATAACCGTGTGTCTCTTTCTGATCAACTACCGGCTCCATCTTAAACTAGTCAACTCTGCTGCTAACGCTAGCGAACACTCGGGAACGTGCCTCAGCTCCGTGGCGGTGGCGGTTTTTAGTGTAAACATCTCTGTAAAGGAGCTGATTACAGCCGCTGACCACAGGTTTGATCCAGTTGGAGGTCAGGGGTCACGCAGGAAGAGCAGCCTAATCTGAAGTCAGATGTTTGTTGACGCTGGTTCCAAGAGCGGTCCTGGTCTATCTCTCCGCTATCGGCATCGTAGATACGGGCCGGCTACAGGCTGATTAGCCTAGCTTAGCATAAATCCCAGAAACAGCTTTTCATGTCTAATTTTAGATGTAGATGCTAAGCTAAGCTGCGCTACGTGGAACTAGCCGTGACTTCTGTGCGTTGTCCTCCTCTTTAGCTGCTAGCGTTAATAAGCATCCAGATGTTCGCCCCCTCAAACCGGCGCAAAGTTACTACGTGCTGACGCTACAGGTTCTTGTGTCAACATAGTCGGCGTCATCCCGTAAAGAGATGACAAGAAACTGGAATGGCAACGGAATCGAGGAAGAGCTCGCAGACGGAAGAACGAGTCATTGTTCATATCTGCCACCACGTATCTGGCCTCGCCCATTTCACCATCCTCTTTCTCAGATGTTCTGTTGAGGAACATTTAGTGGGTAGTTTATTTCAATAGAATTAAGACGGTTTGAGCGGTCAGGCCCCTCCCCAAACCCGCGGCCCCCACCAGGTCGCTGTCATCCTAACTGTTAGGCGCATTGTACTTTTGCGTGTTTTTACTCATAAGTTATACTGAGAGTTTGAGCTCAACACTTCCTGTTCGGACGCCTCCATTGTGCTCGGCTCTGTTGTGACTCAAAAAGTTTGCAGAGTCATGCTTGGAATGATCCGGCTCCCCTGGAGTTCAGGAATTTCCTGGTCCCAGCTCACGATCGGGGAGAGACTTCCAGTCAAAGATGCTCCCGCCCACTCTGGGAGGCGTCCAATTCTTGGGAAGTTCCAAGTTAATAACTGAACCAGGACACAGGCTGTCAGAGTGTGTTCAGGCCGAGTCAGCACGGACCGCTGTCAGCCCCCCCCCCCCCCCACGTTGCCTTTTGGCATGTTTACATCTGCGCCCACCCGGGTAAAACCAGGCCACGTGACAAACACTCAAAGTTTTATTTAAAGGGTCAGTTACAAAGGCGACCAAAATCACCCCGCCCGAAGAAATAGAGCAAACAAAGCTGTCTTCAACGTGACTTCCGGTCACACCCCAGTGGCACCTTGATTGTAGTTTTCCTACAGCAGATGTTCGTTCTTGCCCGTTTGACGTCAGCGGTTGCGAGCACGATTACTCACTGTTTGAGGCGCATTCCTGTACACCGCGTACCAGCGCTCTCAAACAGGAAGTTGCCGAATGACCTGAAGTACTCGAGCGATGTGAAATGCGCGTGTCTCAAGAGGTGCGCGTGGTTTTTTATTTCTTTTTCTTTCATCGTTCAAATCTGAGCTCATTCTTTCACTTTGTGTACTTTGGACCGTTTCAGTGTTTGTGGGGGGGGGGGGAATGTAACGAGGGAGGGTGTTGCCATAGCAATTTTAGGGCGCTAGTTCAGATTTATCATCGTACGCCACGGTTTAAATTATAGCTTTCGAGGTGAATTGCATTTTATTTTTAAAATGAATGACAGTGTAAATAAGAAAGAAAATTAATGGGCGAGCACCTTTTTGGTTTTGTTTTTTTGGGCAGAAAAACCGGAAAGAGTGGGCCGAGAGCGGCCAGAGCGGCACTTTCACGGTGCTACAGCGACACCTTGTGGCCACACTAAACAATGTCATCGGTTGGTGACGCTAAAACGCCATAGCAACAAAATAATAATAAATGTCCGTTAATATTACTAACAGATGGATTGGATGTGGGGTCAAATATTTTATAAATAACTTTATCTGTAACTACAGAAGATAAATAGAATATTATCTACAGATTATTGAGATTAAGGAACATAAATATATCATGTTTCACCAGGTAAAAGATACTTTAACACTGAGACCAAGAATCAACTGTGGATTTTATTTTATTTCAAAAAAGAAAATAAATGTAAATAAAAAAATACATGAATTTGAGCTTAGCATATAGAAAAATGAGGGGAAAAATGGTGCAACGGCTGCATGAGTACTGACATTCGATCATTCGCTAAAGCAGAACAAAAAAAAAAACAGGAATTCAGCATCCTGAAACCTGATGGAAATAAAACAATGCGTGTTTTAAAAACTCATATCAGAGAGCGTCCTCGGGGAAGACACGTTTACATTCTAAAGAGAGTTACAGCTGTCCGACTTTCACCGAGTCTCAAAGGTAAACTGAACGTTAGCAGCTTAGCTGATCTCCTGACAAACCCACAAACGCAGCATGCTGGAAAAAAAAATAAACGACCTAAAACAAAAATCAGTCATACAAAAATGACACGCAGCCAGCTGAGGAGCAGGCAGATCGTCACTACAGTGTATCTTCATCCCTGCGCTGGTGTTTGGTATTTGGTTTGTTTGGAGTCCCTGCGTCTCTGTGCAAACTCGGAGTTTAGAAGTAAAGGGCCACACATTATTGGGTATTGCTGATGAAAAGGACCTGTCTCCGTTGTTTACGTCGCTGGCTTGTAGGTCGTGTTCCCCTCCCTCGGCACATTTAAACCGTTCTGAAAGATGCCCATTCAAACAACTCATCAACTATGTTTAAAAAAATAATAATTCTAAAACCCCTTTTTTTCAAATTAAGTTGAGGTTAAACTGGTTAAACAGATCTGCAGCCACGATCGGCCGCCAGGGGGCAGCACGCCTCTGAATTACAATCAACGTGATTATGTAGCATTAGCCTGATCACACGCACGCGTCACTAAGGTTCTCCACCGAGCCCACCAGTGACCAGACATCATGTGACCCATGAACTGCAGCTACAGGCCTGTTGGATTTTCATCTTCATCTACAGACGTCTTTTCTTTCTTTTTTAACCCTTCCGTGGTTTTTCTGCGCGAGCAGAACAGCAACATGTGAAATCCCAACACAATCCTGAAATGGAAGTGCACGTATGCATTTGGTTCACACACGCGCACGCAAAAAGAGGAAATAAATGTTTTAAAAAAGAAAATAAAAAAAATCAGCTGCTTCAAAAAAAAAAAATCGGAACTAAAACAAAGTCCCCCTTTCAATTTGCGCACATATTTGGGATGTGACAAAGGAAGAACTGCGGCCCTGAGCGTCCGTGACGACAATACAACCACGTTCGGGGCGGGTGAAAAGCACCGCCCCAACTCGCCGACCTTTCGCCACGCTGCCTTAACAGAAATGAAAGAATTAACCTGAATCTGGAGTCCGAACGGCCGATGCATCCGGAGCGAACCCGGAACGTCTGCGGGCCGACCCGGCCGCATCGGGGAGAGAGAGAGACACGGACATCAGTGGAAATAGGCTCGATAACAGACGTAAGCGCCGACGGCCAGCGCCGTGCACAGGCACGCGTTGGTCAGCAGAGGCGACCAGGGCTCCGGCGCCGCGGCGCCCTCCTTCGGCCGCTCTGCCGCCGCCTCCTTCGGCGGCTGAGCTCTGGAGGCGCCATCTTGACTTCCCGCGCAGCCGTCGACCCATTTGGCAGCATCGGGGGGAGGTTGTGGGGGGGCGGCGCTCCTCTGTCGCAGCTCCGGACCCTGTGAAGCTCTGAGAGGACGAGAATTACCCCCCCCCACCCAAGCGTCAGAGCGCATATTCACAGACGGACGGGGGCGTCGAGAGGCGCCGGTATTTACCCCAGGCTGCGGATCTCGACCTGCTGGACAACCTCGTGCAGCTCTGGGAGATCCGTGGGCTCGGTTTCGCCGTTGTGTGGTTCCCGGGGGGGCGGCAGAGGAGGGGGAGGGGAGAACTGCGGGGGGTCGTCTTCCTCGTTCGAGAGCTCCCTCCACGAATCCTTCAGAGGGAGGAAAGAACAGAACTCCGCTGAGCTCCTGCAGAACCACTTTACCCGCCGCGACCCGGGACCGACCTGCAGGGACGAGTCGCCCATGATGTACTTGGCGCCTTCGATGACGGCGAGGTAGGAGAAGCGGAGCTGATCCGCCGTCTGAATCAGGCCCATACGGCAGCGCCGCATCTCCAGCAGCACGTCGCAGATCCGCACCGAAGACGGGTCCTTGCGGCGGGACATCTGCGGACAGCGCCAGCAGCGTTCGGCCGTGAGGGGGGGCTTAAAACTCTTCGTCTAGACGGGGAAACCTTGAAGGGTTGTGTACGAACCAGTAAAAGGCAGGTGTCCACCAGGCAGAACGTGCCCGAGCGTCCGATGCCGGCGCTGCAGTGCACCACCACCGGTCCCTGATCAGAACCCAGGCAGCCCGACTCTCGCACCTTGAACAGGAAGTTCAGGAAGGAGGCAGGAGACTCCGGCACCCCGAAGTCGGGCCAGGTGGTGTAGTGGAAATGCAAGATCTCGCGAGTCTCCCCAGTCTGTGGATGAAATGACGAAATGGGCGTCGGCATTCGTGGAGAGAGAGCTGGTAAATTATCGGAGCCGCGGAGGTGGGTCAGGAGCCGCTGGGGTGACGGTCCGGGCTGCTTCTGAAGAACCTGGATACTTATCTGTGATGGTGCCGAGCACCCATCACAAACAGCCTACGGACAACGTCAAACCTTCGTATCCAGGTTCGGGCCCGAGCGCTGGCCGCTCCGTGGCCACGCCCCCGTCTCGCAACCACAGGCGCTGTGCGACTTTGTCTCTATTTACGTTTCATCTGCGTGGGCGGAGTGTTAACAGCATATTTCCTCCTGGATATCTGCTCCCAGCTGCACACGGACGACGCACAAATACCAACGCGGACATTTCTACAGCGACGTTTTTTTACCTAATTAATCTTCCATTTGAAAAATTCCTGGAAGAATCAGATAAAATGCAAAGAATTTTTTTTTTTCCCCTTTGGGAGGAGCTCGTGACCACGTCAGAGTGTTCGAGCGTGGCGGCGTTCAAACACTCACGGTCAGGTTTTCCAGCTCCAGCTGACGGACAGTGTAGTAGGATTTGATGTCCTCCGAGACCAGCGTGAGCTTGAAGTTGGTCTCCTCGAAGACGCTGTCCCTCTCCTCCCTCTGAGGCCAGTACTGGGCACATTTGACCTGGAGGTCAAAGAGAGAGAGACAGAGTTTGACCTCAGCGCGGCAAACAGGATATCCTGGTGCAGTCAACAAGAAGCGGCCGCTCACCGATCCTTTCTCGATGACTCGGTTCAGCATCACCACGCCGCGGCTCCTCTGCTCCCACACCATCTCCCAGAAACTGCCGCACGTGTTTGGCAGCGGCCCCTGCGTCGTGTGAAAAAGAGCCACTTTTATGCGCGGATATCCGAATAAAAAGACCAGTGGGTCTATTTAAAGATCTCCCCGGGGAGCCCGACTTTGTTCCTCCTGCCATTCCTCAGCAGACGAGGCCAACAAACGCCTCTTTTCGCCCCTTAATATCTTTAATATCTGCCTAAACCAATATTACAAAGTGGTTTCCGCTGACACAATTAATTAATCCGGCTGCCATTTTGTTGGTTTCATCTCTGGCAACGATTGAGCCGCCTTTGGTCTTAAAACATCGATACCGGGCGGCATTATGGGCTGCATCTTACCTGAGTGAGAATGTAGTTTCTCTGTGCCTCCTCGACTGTGATGAGGCTGGCGTTGATGTAGTCATTCGCACCCAGCTGCAGGCGGATCCTGCTGTGGTCAACTGAGAACGAGAGAACAAAACAGCTGTTCAGAGGGCGCCGCAAGCCCAGAGAGCCGGCTCCTCACTGTCGAGATAAACCGTCGACAGTCGTTCGTTTCCTCCGCGTCGGGTGAAAAAAAAAAAAAAAAAAAAAAAAATTGAAAAGTTTCAGGTGGGAACTTAAGTGAGAGTAAGAAATGTGGTTAACGTGGCTGGTACCGTCAGCAGTTGCAAGCCAGACTTCGCAAAATTTGCATAGTTCATTTACAGTGAAAAAAGGGGAAACCGCATGTTGTTCAGCTGTTATTTCATCTTAAATATTTCATGTTACGCCTCACTCGGCCATTTTTACTTTACTTTTTGGTTCAAAGACCAAGTTTGAGGATGGCCCAAAGCGGGACGGGTGAATAATCCAATTATAATCCTATTAATGGAGGGTTTATGGTGCGATGAATACGTTAAGTCTAGAATGCTGCGATGCTAATAACAGCGTACACGCCAGCTCGTCCAGACAGGTAACGGAACAATGACTTACATGGGCTGACGTCCCTGTAACGATTCCGATTCTTGTTTTCAGGTAATTTGGCAACCCGGCATGGAAGCTCACACGACTGCTGACGGATTTCCTGCAATAGAATTTTCCCCCCCAAAAAAGATTTTTTTCCATTAACATTGTGTTGAAGATCTGCAGAACACGAATAGTGCAGGTTTCTGTGTCTCTCGGGACCACAGAAACAGGATCAAAGTAGGTCTCAGGGGTGCCAAACGCCGATGCTTTAGTCTGGATTTTGCTACAGAAACGCCACAACTATAAAATCCTCCTGCTGTGGTGTGACAGAGGAATGAAAACACACGAAGATCGACCAAGGTTTAAACCTGGAACACAGATTTAATGTGGTATTCACAACCAGCTGCAGATATCGGGATCTTTGACAGTAGATTTAATGAAAGATGGCACATTTGCATCACACATGCTGGTCCAAGTGAGGACCAACCTGAAACGCGGTGTCTCGCAACCCCAGCGGATCTACCAGCGGATCTACTAGAGATTACTTTAGTTTTTGAAAGCGCTCGGCTTCTGGCTGCCACTTCCACTTTGATCTGGGGAGAGGTCTTACCTGATAAACCGCGTTCCACCTCCCGTTTTCATCGATTTCCAGGAACTCGGCTTCCATGGCTGACAGGTCAGCTGCCACTCCTTCGTCCTCGTCCCCAGACATGGAAACCCGCAGCTGCCAGCGGCTCCGAAGGATTGCGTTATTCCGTGGTTCTCCGTGCGGGGGGACCGATCACCGTGACACCACTCCCGGCCTGCTCTTGGCGGAAACACGCCGCTGGCTCCACCTACACGCTGCTGCCGTCCTCCGGTGGCTGGGGGAGAGGAAAAAAAAAAAAAGAGAGAGAGAAATGTGTTTTTAAAACGCGGAACTCTTACCCGGAATTTTATTTAAAATTTTAAAAAAAATATTTTCACAAGAATTAATTTAATTTCTGACGGACCAGAATAGAGAAACGACTAGTTTAAGCGGCGGTCCCCTCACCATTCTAGAGGCAGCCAAGGAGAAAGAGCGACGTGAACGGGCGGAAGTCATCTTGTTTCTCAAAAGCCCACGCTCGCGCCGCGGGAGCGCGCACGTACGTTACGTAGTGGTGTGTTTACGTCCTACCTATGGAGGTTCTGCTCTGCTCTGGTGACCTGCTGCAGCTTCCAAATCGCAAATTAAACTGGCGCCGGGGACGATATGAAAGCGTGTTGACATGTCAGATGTAGAGTTATGTCCTCAAGGAGGCCGTGCGCACTGTGACCCGGCGGTGGTCGACATGGATTAGCTAGAGTTCTGTGGTTTTTCCTCCAGACAGTGTGAGTGACAACTGGGACAAGGGTCTTTGGTGCTAGTAGCGTTAGCTAACAACATAACTTTGCCAAACGTTTTCAAACAGCCTTACCACAGTGACAGGTACTACGTAAATATTTGACAAACTTTTCTGTGTGTGTGTCGGTTCTTGTGTTGTCTTCTCCTGGCCGCCAGCTTTTTGTGTATGGCTGCGTTTTACCTGTTGTGTAGCATTAGCGGTAGCCTCTATTGGCTGTAGCAAGCGCTTGCTAATGTGTAGCTATACATATTGCCTCCCAATTGTGGAAAAAGTATTCAAATCATTTACCGGTAAGTTGCATTTCCACACAAACAGCAACTCTTTTACCTAAGGGGGGAAAAAATCTGAAAGTTTCCTCCTGAGCAACGTATAAGTCGCCCTATTATTTAAAATAAACTCGACTTATATATTTGTTGAAGAAAATATTAAGTTGTTACTTTTTGATTTTACATTTATATTCTATGTCTGATACATTCTTTGACTGCACAATTTCAGACCTGTAAAATACAGGATTTATATGCATGAACATGTATTTATGTAGACATTGTAATGTCCCATACCATGTCATCAATTATACATAAATTACTCTGTAATTATTCTGTCCCAAAACCTTTTGGTTGTCCGATATTGCACCCTTACGTCTACACCATCTTTGTCTTTCAGATTCCTTAAGTAGTTTGGGATCCACAAGTGATTCTCAAGAGAGAATGGCTCCTAAAGATATAATGACTAATTCCCACGCCAAATCCATCCTTAACGCCATGAATTCACTCCGCAAAAGCAACACACTCTGCGACATCACTCTGAGGGTGGAGAGCACAGATTTTCCAGCCCATCGGATCGTCCTGGCTGCCTGCAGCGACTACTTCTGTGCAATGTTCACCAGTGAGGTAACAGAATTGTGTAGGAAATAATGCACATTTATTTACATTATATTTTCAACGGCGTGAGAGTGTGAGCGATTCACGGAATGACATCTATAGTTTTGCCACCCTCTTTGAATACAAATGCTATTACTTGTGTCAGTAATTTGATTTGCTTTGGTTTGTGGTTGTGCAGCTTGCAGAAAAAGGGAAACCCTTTGTTGACATCCAAGGGCTCACTGCAGGAACTATGGAGATTTTGTTGGACTTTGTCTACACAGAGACAGTTTTAGTCACGGTTGAAAACGTTCAAGAACTTCTTCCTGCAGCATGTCTGCTACAGCTCAAAGGTACGATTCAGAGTTCTTTCAGTCTGTTTTATTATGAGTGTTATTATGTATATGTTTAGTTTCTCTTTGGCCCTAAATCCTACCAATGGGGGTAAAAACTTGCTCTGATTTCTGGAAGCAGGCCCTCTATTTTTGGTTCTTGGTCTTAAATACACTAATTGTTAGCAGCATGCATTCACGTTGTTAATTATTGTAGAATATGTTATCAAGAGCTTAATTATTCATAAAATCTAACCAGTTTGAGCCACTTACCCAAGATTTTTACCCAAATGTTTGGAGTTGCATTCAAGGACTTTCAATCGTGAACATAGTTTGTTGAATCCTGCTCAAATGTGGCAGAGCTGCACGTCACAGAGGAAATGGCTTCAGCCTGAAGAGCTATTGGCTGACCTGTTTATCATCTTTAGGGGTGAAAAGAGCATGTTGTGATTTCCTGGAGAGTCAGCTGGATCCTTCCAACTGTCTGGGAATTCGGGACTTTGCCGAAACCCACAACTGCCTCGAACTGATGCAGGCCGCCGAGCTCTTCTCGCAGAAGCATTTCTCCGAGGTGGTTCAGCACGAGGAGTTCATGCTGCTCAGCCAGACTGAAGTCGAGAAGCTTATAAAGTGTGACGAGATTCAGGTGAGCGATGTTCTGAAGTCACGTCTGCTCCCCGACCTTCCGAATAAATGGACGAAATACGTCAGATTTCTGAGCAAAACAGCAACATTTTCCTTTCTTGTTGTCTTTCGTCTGAATACAGAGAGAGGCAAGTTCCAACCTGTTCTGATCTCAGTTTCACTCAATTTTTCAGATTTAGTGGACAATGAAATTGCAGAGCAGAAAAACCTGAACTGAACCTGAACACTTGTGCTCAGGAAATTCCCGATGGGGGGGGGGCGTCTCTCGCTTCGTGAAAACACAGTTATCATCGCAGAATGATTTATAGATCACCAGATTCCCCCTGTCATATTTACTGCTGTGACACTGAAACGAGGCCATAATTTCAGACTACAGTCACGTGTAATTTGCCTCAGGAGAAACATCTCTGTGTGTTCTTTTACCTGTGAAGACATAAAAGTTTTGGCAATAGCCAAATTTGCTGCCTGGTGGCTTTGCAATTTCATGGCTAATCTCAGTGAACGTGGACTAGTTTCACTGGTTAAATCACAAATGGACGTTAAAATGGATCTTTCCTTTCCCGTAGGTGGACTCCGAGGAGCCCGTCTTTGAGGCAGTGCTAAATTGGGTCAAACACAACCGAAAAGAGCGCGAGCCCAACCTGTCTGACATGCTGGAGTTTGTCCGGATGCCTCTGCTGACCCCCCGTTACATCACAGACGTCATTGATGCCGAGGTGGGCCTACGCAATCTGTTTTCTTTTGATATTCGTCTCATTTACGGACGTTAACGAGGCCTCTCTGGCACATTTCAGCCCCTCATCAGGTGTAGCCTGCCATGTCGAGACCTCGTTGATGAAGCCAAGAAATTCCATTTGAGGCCAGAGCTGAGGAGCGAGATGCAGGGTCCACGAACTCAAGCGAGACTAGGTGGGAAACCCTTGTTGTTCCAACCGTAACAGCTGTCCTGGTTATCTGACCTGTTGGTGATCGATGGGTCTCTGCAGGTGCCAAAGAAGTGCTGTTGGTCATTGGAGGGTTTGGCAGCCAACAGTCACCGATAGACGTGGTGGAGAAATACGATCCAAAGACTCAAGAGTGGAGCTTTCTTCCCGTGAGTCCGGAACATTAAGGACAAAAGCTTTCGGGCTCCAAACCCACTGATTCTAAGCTTTACGCCTCTGACAGAATATTGCAAGGAAAAGGCGTTACGTTGCTACGGTGTCCCTCCACGATCGGGTCTACGTGATCGGAGGATACGACGGCCGGTCGCGGCTCAGCTCCGTGGAGTGCCTTGATTACACGGCAGACGAGGACGGCGTCTGGTACACGGTCGCCACCATGAACGTGCGTCGAGGGCTCGCCGGAGCAACGACGCTCGGAGGCGAGTGTTTTTACTGCCCATCTTTCTGTAACAATGCTGGTTTGTCAACATGTTTTTGTTTCATGGTGTTCGGATGTCGACAGACATGATCTACGTTGCCGGGGGCTTCGATGGCAGTCGGCGCCATACCAGCATGGAACGATACGACCCCAATATCGACCAGTGGAGCATGCTGGGAGACATGCAGACGGCTAGAGAAGGAGCTGGTCTGGTGGTGGCCAGTGGGCTGATTTACTGTTTAGGTACCTCGGCAACACATTGATTATTTTGTGTATCCGGCTGTTGCTAGGGGACTCTGAGCTGCGTCGTTAAACTTACATTCTTTACAGTTTTGTTTTTTTCTTTTGATGATTGAAAACATGCGTGCTGATTGAGCAATCACTGGTCATTCAAGGCGGGTACGATGGACTGAACATCCTGAATTCCGTGGAGCGGTATGATCCCCACACGGGCCACTGGACCAGCGTCACGCCGATGGCCACCAAACGTTCAGGTGCGAGCAGAATCTCGACGAAGCCAAATGTTCTCTGAAGCCGTGGGGGTGTGACTGCGCGTGGTCTGTTTTCAGGAGCTGGCGTCGCTTTACTCAATGACCACATCTACGTCGTCGGGGGGTTCGATGGCGTCTCCCACCTGGATTCCGTGGAGGTGTACAACATCAGGACCGACTACTGGACCACCGTTGCCAGCATGAGCACCCCTCGATGCTACGTGGGCGCCACTGTTCTCAGAGGACGTCTCTATGCCATCGCCGGGTAAAAATGGAATCTTTTAATACTCTTGTTTTTTTCTCAAGGTCTTTAAGGTTTGTTTTGACTTTTTGAGGAGGGTGCAAATGTTTTCCCGTGGGTTGAACAACCTGAAGGGTGATAACAGCTCTGTTAAAGAGCTCAACACAACTCTCCCTGTCTCTTTTTCCCCAAAGGTATGATGGGAATTCTCTCCTGAGCAGCATTGAATGTTATGACCCGGTGCTCGACACCTGGGAGGTTGTCACCTCCATGGCGACGCAGCGGTGCGACGCGGGCGTGTGCGTGCTACGTGAGAAGTGATCTTTGCAGAGAGCAAAGGAAATGGGACGAGGACGCAGCAGGACAGGCAGCTAGACTGAAGGTGCCTCTAAAGCTGATCTCCGCTCGGAGGCGATTGTAACCTGGCATCCTTCCAGAGATAAACGCAGCAGTTTGGGCTGGTCACCCCTTGGACGGCTCCACAGAGATTCACCCTCGCCATGGCTTTAAAAGAGGCCTCTGAGACGCCCAATCACCACGTGCATGACTCTCGTCAGTGGTAGTTGTTGCTGTCGTTACCCATGAGATTTATTTTTTTTTCTTTCCTGTTTGTTTTCAAAGTGCAATACATTTCTACTCACCTTAAACAGAAAAAGATGGAGTTAATTTAAACTTCCATTGCTGCTATTCGCCTTATAACTTATGGCCTCCATCCAGCCGTGAACATTTCCACCCAGTTACTCTCCACAGAACTTATTATCGTCACTTTTTTTATTTTATTTTTTTTAAATCTTTGTCTACTCGGTGCTTTGAGGTTCAAATCGCTGGAACACAGAATGTTTGATACGTTGTTGCTCTCAGAGTATATATTTAAAGATGAATATTGTTTTGGAGAAAGGTTGAGCTGGCAACACGAGGACATTTTTAAATATGCATGTGATTTATTTTTCTTCTTCAGCTTAAATAGATGTTTACATGCAAACAAAGTTTTAACATCACCGTTGCCTGAATAAACACTGAGAACTCACAGAAATGTTCTGTGCATCATCTGGTGAGCCGGACAACACAGCCACACACACACGGAGGGAGCACCGTCACCCAACAGGAAGAAGGTTCTGGGTCCGGGTCCAGCCCGGGCCTGTGTGTGTGTGTGTGTGTGTGTGTGTGTGTGTGTGCCTGCACCTGGTGCACCCACAACAAGTTGAAACTTTGTGCCTCATTACAGCTTAATTGTTTCCTGGAACCGCCCCCTCCTCCCCATTCGTACGCCGTTTACCTGCCATGTCGCCATACGTCATTGTCGTTTTAATCTCCCTCCCAGAGCATCTCTGTTTCTTCCTTTAAAGAATGTAAAAGCATTTCTGTCACTACGCTGCGCAGTAAACATATACGTTATTTAGAGGTTTGGTTAAGGTGAAACCCACCCGTGTGATCGCTCAAGTGACATTTTAATTCAGAATATTTTCTATTAAAAGATTTCAAATTCTCTCCACTAACCCTAATGAATAATAATTCTGGTCTAAAAATTTATGTTCCTCACAGCAAGTCGACACTTTATTCAAATGTTTGATGAAAGCATAAAAAGTGGTCACCCCTCCCTCTAGTGCCCCCCCCCCCCCCCCTTTTATAACCATCAGACACATCTGAGTGTACACGCAGAGCGACTGACAGTCCAACACCGTCCCAGAACATCAGAGGAACGACGCCTGTCTTCATCTCCTGCAGCAACATGGTGCGTAAATAACAGCAGATGTTTTATGTTTGGGGTGGGGGGGGGTGCAAAACCTCCCGAAACTCTTTTATTAAGCAAAGCTTTTGTCTCTGGATGGTCACAGGTTGATCTTCCTCATTTAAAATCACCTCAACACTGGCTGGAAACACGTGTTTGCTGGCAGATTTAACTCATTGAAGCCACAAAACTGTGAAATTGTAAGAAGTCCCAAAAAAAAATCCCGTTTTTATTTACTCGTGTGTCCGATTGGTTTATAGGTGGATGTCTTCGCTGAGCAGCGGGTAAAAATAGTCTGGGGGGGAAGATGTTCATCTTCTGGGGACAAAAAACTCCTGGATGTTTGAACATGTTGAAGCATGACCAGTGAACCTTCTACAGGTTTGGGCTGTTTAACCCCAGTAGGGGCCGCAGAAAAACACTGTCTGCTCAAAACGGTTACTATAAAACGGAACTTTATTCTCTAAACTCTCTCCCCTTGTTCATAATAGCTGTAAATGTGTTATCCTGAACTGAGCATATAAACCATCCAACCACTGGGTTCTTTATACGTTCAAAGGTGACGCGTTTCATCGCAATCTTGAACTTTTTCCCTCTTATTTTTCAGGCAAAGTGGCTTTTGTTTTTTACATAAGTAGAATAGTTGGAGCGTTGCCTCATTTTCTGGGTCAATTCCTCATTTTAAAACTATACGCGCGACACTTCAACTGGAAAATATTTACCGGTGTTCATATTAAACTGGTTTCTGGGCAGCGAGAGGTCATCTCCATCCACGTGGGACAGGCAGGGGTCCAGACGGGAAATGCATGCTGGGAGCTCTTTTGCCTGGAGCACAACATCGGTCCCGACGGCGCGGCCCTGGATGACGCCGCGCAGCCGAACTCTCGCGACGACCCGTTCAACACTTTCTTTCATACTGGGAGCACTGGGCGCCACGTTCCGAGAGCGGTGTACGTGGACCTGGAGCCCTCAGTGGTTGGTGAGCAGAACCCAAGCGTCCGGATTTCTTCCCATCCATTACTGGTTATAAAGGCGTTGCTGCAGATGTAGATGATGGTATCCAAGCAACCAGCCGGTGATGGAGCTTTTATCTTTTGTTCAATACCTTGCTAACATTTGCAGAGGTGCGTTGTGTAAATAGCAAACTGCACCGGACAATTACCGGGAAAAATCATTATTCCCAATCTGTCCCTTTAATTTTAAGAAGAAAAGAAGGGCCGCTGTTTGTGAATGGGTCTAAATGTGTGACTGACATTCTAGCTTGTGAATGATTTATTTGTTTGTCGCAGATCAAGTCCGAGTTGGGAAGTACAAAGAACTTTTCCACCCTGAGCAACTCATCTCTGGGAAAGAGGATGCGGCAAACAACTATGCGCGTGGCCACTACACCGTGGGGAAGGACATGGTCGACAGGGTCATGGAGCGTGTTCGGAAAACCGTAATATAAAAAAAGAAGCGCCTCTTCTCTCTGTCTTTTGTCGGTGTGGTTGTCCATTCAGTTGTCCATTTTGTCCCCATCCCAGGGTCAGGTTCACTGTCAGAATGGGTCAGAACATTTTCCAGTTACACAGAATCACGTCCTGTTTGTCCCACCAGGCTGACCAGTGCACCGGCCTTCAGGGCTTCCTGGTGTTCCACAGCTTTGGAGGTGGAACCGGCTCTGGTTTCACCTCCCTGCTGATGGAGCGTCTGTCCGTCGACTACGGCAAGAAGTCCAAGCTGGAGTTCTCGGTCTACCCGGCTCCCCAGGTGTCCACTGCTGTGGTGGAGCCCTACAACTCCATCCTGACCACCCACACCACCCTGGAACACTCAGACTGCGCCTTCATGGTCGACAACGAGGCCATCTACGACATCTGCCACCACAACATGGACATCGAGAGTCCCGGGTACCTCAACCTCAACAGATTGATGGGCCAGATCGTGTCCTCCATCACCGCCTCCCTCCGCTTTGACGGTGCCCTCAACGTGGATCTGACAGAGTTCCAGACCAACCTGGTGCCTTATCCCCGCATCCACTTCCCTCTGGTTACCTACTCTCCCATCGTCTCGGCTGAGAAGGCCTACCACGAGCAGCTGACCGTGACCGAGATCACGAGCGCCTGCTTTGAGCCGACCAACCAGATGGTCAAGTGTGACCCCAGAAGGGGAAAGTACATGGCGTGCTGCATGCTGTACCGAGGCGACGTCACGCCAAAGGACGTAAATGCTGCTATTGCAAACGTAAAAACGAGACGCTCTGTCCAGTTTGTGGACTGGTGCCCCACTGGCTTTAAGGTGAGACTGGGTACCCGGAGAAACGGTGCAGTTCGCGGTTGTTCACCTGTTTGATCGTTACTGTCGCCTCAACAGGTGGGCATCAACTACCAGCCCCCCACTGTGGTGCCTGGCGGAGATCTGGCCAAGGTCCAGAGGGCCGTGTGCATGCTGAGTAATACCACCGCCATCGCTGAGGCCTGGGCTCGTCTGGACCACAAGTTCGACCTGATGTACGCCAAACGGGCCTTTGTTCACTGGTACGTGGGTGAGGGGATGGAGGAGGGCGAGTTCTCTGAGGCCAGGGAGGACATGGCTGCTCTGGAGAAGGATTATGAGGAGGTGGGTAAAAGTGATCAAGACTTTGAACACGACGATGAAGAATACTGAACCCGTCCGGAGTTTTTGACAAACGTGAGCACCGTAACCTCTGATCATTTTGTAGTTAAAGAATACAGGCTGGTGGTTTGTGTCTGACTTCTGCTGTGGAATAAAGTTCGTCTTGTCAGATCTGTGTCTGGGTGACGTGTGTGAAGCCCACATTCACAGCACAACTTCTGCTTTTATTGCCCCGACATTCAAGCAAATATAGCCCATGACAAAGCATAGGCTGCTAAAAAGGGTATATAGATGCCCTGTGCTATGTTTTTATATATTAATAAAGCATTAATATAAGTTTTTATGTAGACTTAGCTGAGAAATCAGGTCGACTTTCTCTGTTTTTCCTGGTGTCACTTCTTTTAATAGAAACATATGCTCCTTGCCTTCAAGAGGAGCTAATTGAGACACTTGCTAGACAATAAAAGCAAAATATAGAGACAGAAACACACAGATAGTGGTTGTAGCTTTGGTTTGGGCTGCACACAGGCTACTCGCCTCTTCATTTCTTTTTCCAGGACGGTTCTGACACCGTGACCCGGGTCCAGGAACACGACCTGGCCCAGGTTCTGATGGTTCTTCTGCAGAACAGTTGACGTTGGTGTAGAATAGATTAAGAGCCGGAACCACCAATCAGAGCGCACATCCAGGCTATTTAAACAGCGAGTTCCGGTAGCCGTGAAGGTGTCACCTGCTTGTATTCATCCGCCCAAGTGTAAACACAAGATAGTCCATTATGGAGAGACTTGTCTCCACAAACTGCTGTTTCCGGAAATATTTCTGCAGTTTTACTGCAATAGGAGTCGCATTGAGGTCAAAGCTGTCACTGAAATATGTTAAAATGGAAAAGAGTTTCCACCGTTGGTATGATGTCATCCGTGACATAATTCTATTATGATGGACAAGCACCAAAAACGGCCTGAATTTACCATTTGTTGATGTGTGGAGTTTGATAACGTTTTCTGACAGCTTTTACTATTGTTAGAGACAAGCTTCATTTAGATTTTCTAGTACAAATCCCGCAGACGTAGTTATGTCATATGTATCGATTAATTATCAGTCTCGTTTTGATCATGTGCTGTTGCAAACTGTTTGAAGGTCGCGTCGTTTCCCATTAATCTCACAAAACCAATTCTAATCACCAAAGTTTCATTTATCAATAAGACGTGAAATCTATAGAATTATCTATTTATATAACATGGGCCGTCACTTAAAACAGGAATACCCCCCCCACCACCAACAAAAAGTATTATATGCAACGCGGAATTAAGTGGAAACCACCGCTTTGTTTCACTCATTAATTACATGATAATAAACATTTTTTTGGAGGAAACTTGGAAACCACACAGGCATCAGTGAGGAGCGTGTGGTGTCTAGTTTTTTAAGCGGACGTGCTCACTGCCTTGGAACATTCTCCTCACTGTGCATCGATGTGTGTGTGCGAGCGTGTGTGCGTGTGTTTGTGTGTAAGCTGCCTCCTCCGACGGTTGAATACCACCGAATCCGACGGTACACCAGCGGGATTTAAACAACTCTTCGCCCCCCTGTTGTCACGCCGGTGAGCTGCCCTGTCCGAGCTAGCTGCGGGTCGCTCCGAAGCCATGAGCCAGCCTCGGCCGGACGAGTTCAAGCCTCCTCCGGAGTGCCCGGTCTTCGAACCCAGCTGGGAAGAATTCAAAGATCCGTATGCGTTCATCAATAAGATCCGACCCATCGCTGAGAAAACCGGGATTTGCAAAGTGCGGCCGCCCCCGGTGAGTGCTAGAACGGGTGTTAACGAGACGGGATGCTGGATCGGAGCCCCGTTAAGACGGCTTCGGATGGACCGAGTGGTTGGATTTAAAGGGACGCTTCAACATGGCGGATACACGGCAACGTTCATTCTTTGTACTGTCAACCGGAGGCGGCTCGCAGTTTTTAAGCAACAGCCGACGCCGTGGTTTCGGTGTTCGGCTCTTCTGGCGGCCAGTCGGGCCCGATTCGGACGCATCGAACCGCCAAAAGTTGATTTTGACGGCGGTGCGTCGCGGATCAACAAAACATTGTCCGGCCATCGGGTTAGCAAAGAGGCTAACGTTAGCTAGCGGCTCCCCAACCAACCTGTCACCCTTAGCTTTGACACAGGAGGCGATGCGGAAGCCCTCCACCGCCTGGAGGAAGAACTTGTCGTCCAGAGATGGTCTCCATGGTTAACTTTTGTTCCCCCCCCCCGCTGCCCTTTAACGTCCTGGAAGCCCTACAGATGACATTAGTGGCGGGTTGCACGGTAGCGAGCATCCTGATGGGAGTTGGGTCCCACGGTGGACGTGACGGTGTCTCGTCCCATCATTTCACGGTCAAAAGGGCCATTTCCTGGAGACTTAACGTGGACAAGGGCTCGTCTGTCGTGGCTCCTGCCAATTTAATGCCGCTTTATCAGCCAGCGGCCGAGTGATTCTGCTCCCACAAACGGGACGAGAAATTCACCGTGTCGGATTCACGTGAAGCCCAATATTGGTGTGATCCAAACGGTTCCGGCCGCTTCGGTCCCGGTTTAACCCGCTCATTTGAACCCGCTGCAGAGCCGAGGCACTTTTGCGCAGACAAAGTTAGTCGCTGATGACTTTATTTGCGAGTCCCTGGTGCAGGGTGTTGTCCTCCATGTTGGCTTTGTGGTGAAGTGAGCTGGTTTCCATCTGGCCATTTTGTGTGCCATGCTGGGGATGTGGACCGTGAATTAAAAACATAGGTTTCTTTGTGTTGGATGATATCTCCTGATTGCCAGCCTGAGCTGATTGTGTTAATTGAATGGAGAAGGGGCCCTGCCCCCCCCACCCCCCTCCTCCCTGCAGGCCTCGGTATTTTGCCTCTTTGGTAACTGCTCCAATCTGCAGAAACTGGACTTTGATTGTCCTGGTTAATGTCAGTTTAAATCCCAGCAGTTAGCTATTGAGACCCGTGAGCTTGAGAATTTGCACCAACTTTTGACTATTTGATGGATGTTCCACAATAACTAAAAGTGCTTCTAAATCCAGCCTGTATTTTGTTGATTTTTTTCACTATATTCTCCGTTCGGACTGTGTCTGTATCTAAAAATGATGTCACTGAAGGTCTTTTACCTGTCACCATGACCACTTTATGCATTTTTATGTTGATTTTTTTAGGGTTGGCAGCCTCCGTTTGCTTGTGACGTTGACAAACTTCACTTTGTTCCACGAATCCAGAGGCTGAACGAGCTCGAGGTGAGTTTTGTTCATTCGTCCGTCAGCGATTATGTCACAGGCCTAATTATCTTCTGAAGTGCTGTTGATATCGGCTTGTTTTGATCTTTCATAACAACGAATCTGAATTTAGAAATGGCCTGCCGGTGTGTAATTATTAAGGCGTAGACTGTCAATCCCAAAAAACAACACTAACCTGTTATCAACAGGTCTCATTCATCACCATTTATTTTAATACCTCTTCTTTTTTTTGCTGGCAGGCACAGACCAGAGTCAAGCTCAACTTCTTGGACCAGATTGCTAAATTCTGGGATTTGCAAGGCTGTACCCTGAAGATTCCTCATGTGGAGCGGAAGATTTTGGATTTATACAAGTTAAACAAGGTTGTTCGTCTCTATCAGTATAGATTTCTGTCTTTATTTTTAATTATCTGCCCACTGACGTGTCCTGTCTGTCCCCAGTTGGTTGCAGATGAGGGTGGGTTTGACATCGTGTGTCAGGACAGGAGATGGACCAAGATTGCTGTACAAATGGGTTTTGCCCCCGGGAAAGCTGTTGGGTCTCACCTGCGGGGGCATTATGAGAAAATCCTCTATCCCTACAACCTGTTCCAGAGCGGAGCAAACCTGCTGGTCAGTTGCACACATGTGTAGCCCCACATTTTATTCCTGGACACGTGTGGTCGTCTGTCTCCATCCTTCCGTCCAAATGTTATCAGAATTTGCAACTTTCTTTTTATTTGCATCTACCTAAATGTGTTTCCTTTCATGTGAAAGTAGATGTTTTAATAATTGAGTCTGGGAAAGTCGTCCGACCGACATTCCAGGGGCGGATCTATCTCCCGGTGTCCCGTCCGGCTCTGCTTAGCAGCTTTTTGCGCTCCAGTATTTAATATTGTGGGCTTGGTGCTGTGTGACCTTTTGCTCAGGTCACTCTAAATTGTATAATTACCCAAGCTCTCTCTTGCCTCAGGCCCCAGAGGCAGCTTCCAAACAGATGAGTTTGGAGGCTGATCCTGAACCTGAAAAGGTATGTGTGTGCGTGTCCGTCAGAAGCCGCTCGCCTTCCTTGCCTCGTTGCATGTGTGTGCTTTCAGTCCTGTCAGCTGTTGCATTCGCTCGAACAGTATTGGGAATTTAACCCGTATTACCGGTGATGAGCTGGCCTCACACCGAAACCGTCCCTTCCAGTGTAGACTGATAATATTCTGACTGTTTACAACAGCTAACCTGCCGTGTCCCTGTGTAGCATCGAGTCACCCCTCATTATAACATTCAGGGATTTCTTGTTAGGCGAAGCACAACCATTGGTTTTACATTAATGGCCAGTTTGTTGTTTTTAAAAATAGCTGACATATTGTTTCCTTTTTTTTTTTTAGTGTGTTCAAAAGCCCAACCAGCAACTGCAGAGTCCAGGAAACACCGAGAACCTGGACACAAAGGACCTCAAATTGCAGGAGGAGGCTCAGACGCAGCCTGCCCAGACCCCCGACAGCTGCCCCAGCGCTCGCAGAGCCAAACGAATGAAGTGTGAGGTGGGTGGACATGAAAAGACACAACTCGTGTGAGATGGCATACGGAGCAACACCAGTAAGCTTCCTGTTACATCTGATTGCAGTTTCTCAGGCTTCTCCTTGAGCTCTCGCTCCTGTGATTGGCTTTAGTTTTAGCAAGTGATCATGTTAAGTTTTCTATGTCAACGTCTTCAGACAAAACTGTCAAAGTCACTCGGGTCATCTCAAGTCTCACTGGCCTCCAAAGATTCTCAGAGCCTTTCCTTAAACAGACGCACTTGTTGTTTCACTTTACCAAACCAGTTCAGGATGCACAAACAAGCATGTCCGGTCTCTACGTGGCAACGAAGCACGTCGAAGACGAAGAGAGACAAAAGCTGCTGGCGCCGCAGCTAGCCAGTTCTATAAATACCACATTAACCACGTGTAGCCTTTGTTGTCCTGTGCAACACTGAACTGAGATGTCAGTTTCATTTCTGGTGTTTCAGGCCAGCTGTGTGAAGACTGAACCAGGTGAGCCCGGTGACAGTAAACCAAACCTGCGGCGGAGGATGGGCTCTTTAGTCATGAAGCCAGAACCAGGTCAGGCACGCATTCCAGTAACTTTATCACAGTCTCTCTGTTCCACTTCTGTTTTACATTTACCGGTATAGCACATCACCTAAATGGACACGTTTTTCTGTTGTCTTGCAGAAAAAGAGATTCCTATTCTGGTGAAACAGGAACCAGTTGAAATTAAGGAACCAGCAATTGATGCTGACAAATTCAAGTCCCGGTACAAGAAATTCATCCCCCCCATTCTTCCCAGTCCAGTGAGTTGGATCGTCTTTTCCAGCCCCGTGGCTGTGGTGTCCGCGGTGACTGAAGGTGCTGGCGGTCGCGGCTGCTCTCCTCTGCAGGTGGATCTGGTGGTGTGTCTGGTTTGTGGCAGTGGTGGAGAAGAGGACCGTCTGTTACTGTGCGACGGCTGTGACGACAGCTACCACACTTTCTGCCTGATCCCTCCTCTGAACGACGTCCCTAAAGGAGACTGGAGGTGCCCCAAGTGCTTGGCTCAGGTTAGGATACGGCAAATAACCCGAGTCATGAGAGACGCGCCACCACGCCTAAATAATTCTCCTTATTTTTCCATTCCACCTCTAGGAATGTTGCAAACCTCAGGAGGCGTTTGGCTTCGAGCAGGCATTCAGGGATTATTCCCTGCGTGCATTTGGGCAAATGGCCGATGCGTTCAAGTCCGATTACTTCAACATGCCAGTTCATGTTAGTGCTGACGTTTTTAAACCGCGCGGCGTCGTCTTCTGTTCTATAAAATGTTCACGTGTCTTTTGTGTCCGTTGCAGATGGTGCCCACGGAGCTGGTGGAGAAAGAATTCTGGCGTCTGGTGGGAGCCATCGACGAAGACGTTACTGTAGAATACGGAGCGGATATTGCATCAAAGGAGTTTGGGAGCGGGTTCCCCATTCCCAATGGGAAATTCAAGGTTTCTCCGGCTGATGAGGTATGCTTCTAATATCATACATTTTGCTGATGTCTTCATCCGATTAAACACGGGATTGCTGGTGGATTATTCTGTCCGTCATGCAGAAATACCTCCAGTGTGGCTGGAACCTGAACAACTTGGCCATGATGAACCGTTCTGTGTTGACCCACGTGACGGCTGACATCTGTGGGATGACACTTCCGTGGCTTTATGTCGGCATGTGTTTCTCCTCCTTCTGCTGGCACATCGAGGATCACTGGAGCTACTCCATCAACTACCTCCACTGGTAGTTAGTCATATTCCTTTGCTACCTTTCATTGGAAGACATCAGGTGGGGACTTTATTTAAAGTTGAATATGTTGTAAAATGTCACCTGAAGGGGGGAGCCCAAAACCTGGTACGGAGCTCCTGGCTTTGCTGCAGAGCAACTGGAGGAGGTGATGCGGAAACTGGCCCCAGAGCTGTTTGAGTCTCAGCCTGACTTACTGCACCAGCTGGTCACCATCATGAACCCCAACACCCTGATGGCCCACGGAGTCCCAGTAGGCGTCAACAAGCTTCATTCTGTGATGTTTCCACAGTGGTGCAGATTATCAACCCGTCCTCTTGCTGCTGTCCTTCAGATTTACAGGACAAACCAATGTGCTGGGGAATTTGTCATCACGTTTCCTCGCGCCTACCACAGCGGCTTCAACCAGGGCTTTAACTTTGCTGAAGCAGTCAACTTTTGCACCGTGGATTGGGTATTTATTTTATTTGTGTTCAGGGCACGTTATGATGCTAACTAACTTTTAAAGGCTGTGGTTCTGATGGGGGGTCATTTCTTCTCCTCGTAACCCCTCATAATGTTGTTCCAGATGCCTCTCGGCAGACAGTGTGTCGACCATTATCGTATGCTGCACCGGTACAACGTTTTCTCCCATGACGAGATGGTTTGCAACATGGCCTCCAAAGCAGAGACGCTGGATGTGGTCCTGGCTTCGGCTGTCCACAAGGACATGGTGGCCATGATTCAGGACGAGGACACACTGAGGGAGAAAGTGAAAGCAATGGTAGGATAGTGCAAATACTGTATGGCAGTTGCACTTGATAACGATTTGCCTTCACCACAATGTGCTGCTGTTTGATACTGTCAGGGAGTGTCTCAGTGTCAGGAAGCCAAATACGACCACCTCCAGGATGACGAGCGACAGTGTGCCAAATGCAGAACCACCTGCTTCCTGTCTGCCGTCACCTGTCCCTGCAGCCCGGGGGTACTGGTCTGTCTGTACCACATCACTGACCTTTGCTCCTGCCCCGTCAGCAACTACACACTGAAGTAATCCTGCGTAAAGTCACTATGCACCCACTATTCTGGTTTGGGGGTGTCCTGACCTCACTGTGTTCTTCGTGCAGTTACAGATACACACTGGATGACCTCATCCCCATGATGACTGCTGTGAAGAAGCGAGCGGAGCTCTATGATGATTGGGCCTCTCTGGTGTTGGAGACGCTGGAGGCGAAACTGGAGAAGAAGAAAGGTAAATGCACAATGCAATGGGGGAAAAAAAACATTTTAATGAATTTAGAAAAGAATCAAATGAATAATCATGTATTCACTTTTCAGGTCTGCCAGTGTTCCGCACCCTTCTTGCTGAATCCGAGTCCAAGACGTTCCCTGACAACGACCTGCTGCGTCGGCTACGAATGGTCACGCAGGATGCAGAGAAGTGTTCCTCAGTGGCTCAGCAGCTATTAAATGGCAAGAGGCAGACCAGGTAGGAAGAGTATACACAAGTGTTGGGATATTTTCCATTCCCATGTCAGAAAAGGCTTTTAATGGTCCAGTTCCTCACAGTAATGGATGCTCCCTCTTAGGTATCGATGTGGAAATGGGAAGTCCTGCAGCCAGCTGACTGTGGAGGAGCTGAGTTCATTTGTGAGGCAGCTGTATAACCTCCCCTGCAGTCTCCCGCAGGCCCCGTTATTGAAGGTAGGCTGTGGAGAAATGCATCCCGTTAATGTTGGAGAGCAAAGTCCAACCATAAAGCCAATCCTGACCAATCCGTTCAGCATATGATACTACTGTGACACTATCATATGTGCTTTAGAAATAATTAACATGCTAATAATTACCATATTATGTCTTGAGCTCAGCCCCTGCACCTCCTAACCTGCCTCTTTAGACGTTTTAAAATCTCAAATCAAAACTTTTGACTGATCCACAGGAGCTCTTGAATCGCGTTGAAGATTTCCAGCAGCACAGCGAGAAGGTGCTGGCGGATGAAGTTCCCAGCGTTGCTGAGATCCAGAGCTTGCTGGACGTCAGCTTTGACTTTGACGTGGAGCTTCCCGAGCTGCCGCGGTTGCGAGTGAGGCTGGAACAGGCACGCTGGCTGGAGGGAGTCCAGCTGGCCAGCGCTCAGCCCGCCACCCTGACGCTGGAGACCATGAGGAGGCTCATCGACCAGGGAGTGGGACTGGCTCCTCATCCCTCTGTGGAGAAGGCTATGGCGCATTTGCAGGAGCTGCTGACCGTGTCCGAGCACTGGGAAGACAAAGCGAGCAGTCTGCTGAAGGCCAGGTGAGGAGGAAGTGGTCAATCACAAGTATCACGAGACGGTAGCGTTTCCAAAGCACTCCCAAACAACCAGCGACTGTGTTCTAACCGTCTTAATTGTAACGGCCAAGGTGTTAGCACCGATTGTAAGTGGAGAACGTAATGTGAAATCAGTGCTTTTGATTTTGCTTCATTTTAATTACAGCTAGTGCAAATGCTGCTGCTAGACTATTCCACAAGATCAACAACAGAGTGAGCATCATATTTAGTTCTGCCCTCATTCATGTGATATTGTTCAATAATGACTGCTACGAGTGCTTTTCCAAGGTTTTAACGGCATGGCTGTCAGGAATGAGCAATTTATCTCCATTTAAAACAAAACAAAAGAAACTCATTTCAGATCTGGGTTTTTAGAACAATTTTCTGTCACGTTTTTGGCTGCTTCAGGTTTTCATGTCACCAAAATGTCTTCTTTTATATTTTGTGGGATTATTTGTACAAGTCATTTTCCATGTTGAGGGTTTTTCCTTTTTTATGTTTTATTTTTTTCACGAATAAAGATGTTAAATTATGCTGGAAAAACTGTTCTGAACATTTGAAACTATTTGTTTTGCATTTAAAAAACACACTGAAGATGCCTGTAAATTTCCTGTAGTGATGTATAACTGGGGTGCATCGTGTTACCTGTAGCGCGTCATTAGCTTCTCTGCCCTCCACAGACCACCACACTCCATCGAGACCCTTCATGCTGCTGCTGAGAAGGCGTCTATCGTCCCTGCCTACCTCCCAAACTGTCTTCTCCTCAAAGACGCCGTCAGAAAAGCTCGAGAGTGGCTTCAGGAGGCGGAAGAGCTCCAGGTTAAAGATGGCGCCTGTGATTTTCCCCCGTTACCGTTCGCTACATCATCAATTAATCCAATTTTAACCTGCTTCTGTCAGGCCGGCGGTGGGGAGCTGATGCTGGACGGCCTCTCCGACGCGGTGCTGCGAGGACAGGCCATCCAAGTGCACCTGGAGCCCTTAGACAGGCTGGAGTCTCTGATGGCCGAGGTTCACACGTGGAAAGAATCTGCAGCTACATTATTCCTCCGGAAAGATTCTAATCTCACTTTACTTGAGGTGAAAAACCACATAAATTATTGGATTAAATGGAAGCACCAATTGTCTTTTTTTTTTAATGACAATTGGTAACATACGACTGTTTTTGTGCAGGTTTTGTGTCCAAAATGTGAAGTCGGACAGGCATCTTCTCCAAAGAGAAAAGCTAAGAAAGGAAAAGAATCGCCTAAAAGCAGCAAAAAGAAAACGAGGATCAACTCTCTCAGTGACGTGGAAAAAGTGCTTTCAGAGACCAAGGATTCTACCTCTACAGTAAGCTTCGCTGGAATGGGACTGGCTGAACGTCCTCATTCGGGGGTTTGAGGTGTCGCTAAAAAAAGGATGTTCTGTTTTAATCACCAGATGGCAACTCTGGAGGAGCTCCGGTTGAGGGAGATGGAGGCTTTCGCTAATCTCAGGGCAGCAAATGAGTCAAAGCTCCTTCCCACAGCAGAGTGTATGGACCTGAGGGTGTGTGTCTGTCAGAAGGCGCCCATGGGCGCCATGCTGCAGTGCGAGCTCTGCAGGGACGCCTTCCACAGCGTGTGTGTCCGAGACCTGTCGGACTCTTGCGAAGCGTGGCCGTGGCTCTGTCCGCACTGCCGGCGATCTGGAAAGCCCCCTCTGAACAAAGTCCTCGCCCTGCTGGCGTCTCTGCAGCACACAGGGGTGCGGCTGCCAGAGGGCGAAGCGCTGCACCATCTGGTGGAGAGGACACTTAGCTGGCAGCAGCGGATGCAGGAGATGTTGCTGTCTTATAACCTGCCAGAACTTGAAGAGAGACCAGCAACTCCTCCCACGCTAACGTGCTGGGCATCAGGCAGCCACATCTCTCACAACAACACTCAGGTCAGGCCTCTTCTAGGGCGGCACTCTTTGAGTGGGTTGAGGAGGTGTGAGGTCACGGCTTGTTTTGTTTCCAGGCCCCATGTTTGACACCAGAGTGGACCAGGACCGACCACGGTCAAACGGTCTTTTATACCGAGCAGAGGTGCATCCCACTGCAGGGTCAGTGTCACTTTAACCTTTATGGTGAAATACGGCCTGTGCGGTAGATCATTGGTTGTCTGTGGGACAGGTCTAAGTCAGGATCTGGAGGAGCTGATGGTGGAGGGGCTCCTGCTGCAGGTGTCTCTGCCAGAGGTCCAGAACCTCTACAGCATTTTACTGGACAGAGCCAGCAGCTTGCACACGGACAGATGCACGTCACCGCCTCAGACCGAGCCCACAGACTGCAGTCCACACATGCATTTCAACTCTCAGGGAAACAATCACCAGGTACCGTCGGCCTCCCAGATCAATCATTTCACACGTGCCAATTAGCTTTAATTTGCACTGTCTTTGTATGTTCGAAGGATGGCGCTGCTGGTGTGAGGGACGCCTCAGAAAAGAAAGCAAAGCGGCACCTGGACAGGGAGGATTTGGACACGGAAGGAAGGAGGGACAAAAAGCACACGCATAAGAGACAGAAGATGAATAAAAAGAACCTTCAACGCAGGGCAGCCTCCACCTCTTCATCTCCGCGCTCTGATTTCTCTCAGTCCGATGACTCGGATGAAGAAATGGTCACATGTCCAGCTGAGAGATGTCAGCAGCCAGAAGGAGACGAGGTGAGAGAAATAAGACATCAGTTCGTGGCTGATAATAATCACCACGTCCACTGATGCAAACAGAGGAGAAAAGCTGCCAGGACAAATCCCGGCGCGACACAAATGAGCTTAGATGGTGGGAGGATGTTGAGAATGAGGCTGCTGTGCTGTCGCCTGCAGGTGGACTGGGTCCAGTGTGACGGCAGCTGTAACCAGTGGTTCCACCAGGTGTGCGTGGGCGTTTCGGCCGAGATGGCCGAGAAGGAGGACTACATTTGTGTCGGGTGCACGCTGAGCGACGGACACACGAGGAAGTGAAGCGGAAGATGCAGATTTTCTTTTTTCCGTTTGTTGGAGCCAACACTCTGGATGTGTCACTGATCCCGTACTCTCCCCGCCCTCCATTCCCCTTCTTTTGTAACAACGGTGCTATCTCCTCTGTGACTTGTTGTCCAGAACTATAATGTTTAGTTTTTTCTTGTATTTTTACATATATATTATATATTTCATTTTTCAGAATTGTTTGTGGATGTCTAACTGAATCAGACAAACAGGATATGAAGTGTGCTGCATGGGATTCCAGTACGCCGGTGCAAAGGAGTCTTAAAACGTGTCACTCCCAGTACAGGGTGAACTGTGGCTTTGAACTCTTCTCTGGAACCTCCTTGCATGTTAAAACAGACAAAAGTCAGAATTTTCATAACAAGCCCCAGGTTTGTTTGGGTTTTTTTTGACACTTTTTGTTTTGTACGAGCATCTAATTGTAACTTTATCCTTTTTTTTTTTTTGTAGAGTAGTTTTATTTATCTGAGCAATAAGTTTTTTGTCTGAATTGACTTGCATTGTTTGCTCTCTGTGGGCGGTTCGGCGACGTGCAGGGAGCTAAAGATACGGCGTGATTCAGGAAGGCGAAGTGGCAGGACGTCGCTGAGATGTAACACCACAGCGAAGGCCACTTTGGGGGAGCTGAAGATGTTAGACGTTTATTGTGGAATAAATCCCGTTTGTTCTATGGAGATTTGGTGTATTTTCACTGGAAGCCACTAGATGTCAGCATTTTACATAATCTGACCTGTGTGCGTTCTTGAGTTTTCCTGCTCAGAAAATAATTAATTTTAATTCTTAAAAGCGTCTATATTCGTAGAACTCAAGGGGGAAAGACAGAGGAACTAAGTAGAAGACAGACAAACCTGTTTAAACGGTACATGTATCGATATGGACTTTTTATGTACGACTATTTCATTCCTGCAGAGGCTAATTCAGTTTTTTTTCGTGCTATTTTTTATGTAAATGCAAACAGAGAACCTATTCAAATTGCCAGGATGTGTTTATGTATTTAATAGTCTTTAGGTTTTGGTTATTTGAATGCGGGGTATCTTTTAGAGCGCAGTTCCCACGTTGCGCCACTGGGGGCGCATTTTCTACTTCACACTGCATCGAAGAAGAAACCAAAAGAAGGAAGAAGAAAGACTTATTTGAAATATTTCCTTTTACTCCATTTTGTTAGAAAAAATAAAATCATAAATATGAGAAGACCACGCTGCCCTTAATATTTAGTCGTAATCTATCAATGATTTGTAAATAAAACTAAACTTCAAAGTCAGAATTTTATATAATGTGATCCGATAGATGATACAATACAATGATGGATTCTTTATTTATAGGTCAAATTCAGTTCTTCTAATCTGTATTCTTACCACTTGATCTTCCACACTTATCTTAATCTTACACACTGGAGCATGAAGTTTCTTTCTTATTCCTCATCGTAAATTCTACAATCTACAGCAGATTAGCCGTAATCAGATTATAAATGATGATGATCTAAAACACAAAAAGGGCTCAAAGGTGCATAAATCTGTTTGGGGGGGAAAGGAACAACCAAAAGAGTAACAGTCCAGCAGACGTGTTTCTTTTTAATGGAAATCCACATTTCGGAGGCACTTTGAAGCGGAAGTAAAACCAGTAATCGGAACAAGTTTCTCTCGTGACTGGATAATTCCGTACTTCCTCTTTAATGTCCACTCTTCTGTCCTGTTCTGTTGCCTTTGTGGTGTTGAATTATTAAAAATGGTTTCACGCGGCTGTTTCACAGGGATCTGTGTTTAGAGGAGCCTTTAAATAACATTTAAAATCGGACCGTAACTTGGAAGGCTCTGATTGGCTGGTCCTCAGCTGTGATTGGCTGGTCCTGAGCTCGGATTGGCTGGTCCTCAGCTCTGATTGGCTGGTCCTGAGCTCTGGTTGGCTGGTCCTGAGCTGTGATTGGCTGGTCCTCAGCCGTGAAAGGCCGACACTCAGCTGTGATTGGCTGATCCTCAGCCAATCAGCAGCCGTGTGTTCCGATCCCTCTGCTGTACTTTCGCCCAGTGGTTTTAGCGCACTCGCAGTAGCAGAATACGGTAAGAGTCTTCAGAAACTATATCCCCGTTTAAAATTAGCCTCTGCTCGGATAATAACCCCAAATGGTGACTTCGGTGGGTAAATATGGGCCCGTAATCAGACCTCTGTAGACGGTATCAGACTGACCTTTCAGTTTTTTTGTAGTATAAAGTTACCATTGAGACAAGTAGCTTGGAGGCTAATCTAGTTAACTGGCTAGAGTAGCCAACGAGCTGTCGGTACAAACTCGATTTGTTGATCCCGTCCTCTACGACTTTATCCCCTACGTGATCTAAATTTGAGCTATTTACAGACGTGCTGACCAAGGCAGAATGAAACCATTCGCGCTATAAGAATTGTGAGTTGTGCCTGGTGCGCTAACGAGCTAACCAACTTATTAGCCTCCAGTGTTTGCCAAACATTGTGTTGAGGAAACGGGTAAAATCGAGTTCATTGTTGGTTAGATCTCAACTGCAGATGGGTGGTTGTTAAACTATCTCCGAAATGCCGTCACTAGTTGGTCTTGTTTGTGTTGAGAGAGCACTTTGTGTATTTTCTAACGTAGACTAACCTAAGCTAGCCACAACCCATGCTAACTGTATGCTAGTATTTAATATATGTAAGCGTTTGTTTTAAGAATCCTACTTCCTATTTTCTGGTACTTTTTTTTCAGAACACATTTGAAGTGTCTTCCTAATTAAGTTTACCTATTAAAACTGTCGACTTTTTTCCCTTTTGAAGTTTAGGACGGTGACAATCTGTTGTTGGGAAACTAATAGCCACACCCTTCCTTTCGAAATCAACTATGCTACAAGTTGCTACGAACTTAACTTTAGCCTTTATTTCCCTAACTTCACATTACGAGGTTACCAGTTTTCTAAAGTTTTCTTAAAACTGTCATCAGTGGTGTATTTTAAATCTTAAGGGAGATGTATTTTCTCTTGCCCAGTTATGCTTTTGTGTAGATTTTGTGTGCATCTATTGAACAGCTGTCCTTTTAAAGCATCTATTAGGAGCAGTGTTTGCTATATGCACCATGTGACAACACTTGCAAACACACACAGCTCTTAAATGTTCTTTCTGAACACGCCGAACAGATATGCCTTTTAACGCCTTTTGCACATACAGATTTGTTGCCCGTCTAACCAAGTTCTGTCTTCCACCATTTAGAGGCAGATCCCTGTGCGAGCTCTTTAGCGCAGACCAGCTGGACCTCAGCGCCTGCCCCTGGTGTCGGTGTACCTGAGGATCTGCTGGGCCCCCTCCTCGCCAGATGTAGAGGGACTTGTTGTCTGCAGCAGCCGTTTACACAGTAGGTCAAACTGAAAAATTTCTGAAGTCTCGGCTTCCTTCTGCCTCAGAAAATGGCCGTTTTGAACGACGGGGTGTTTCCCGACACCCACGTAGATCTCACTTTTGGTATATTTTTTTGTGTCCTCAAGGTTTAGCCCGGCTAATGCAAGAAAGCCCAGCGCGACCGTCCTTGGCCCCGCCCCTTTTCGTAATGGTCGCGAGGCGTTTTTCATGCGTGCGCTCTCTGATCTCCATTTTCCGTTTGTATGGGGCACTTCAGCCGCCGAGGGTCGTCACAATGGCTCTTTGTAGCCGAGCCCGTGCGCCCGGCGAACACTGTGGGTTTCTGGTGACGCTCCGTGCGCCGTCGTTAGAATTGCAAATGCCAGCCGAGTGTGACAGAGTGGTTTTTGTATTGTTGGTCTCCCGATTTGCCAAATGTTCGACATTGTGTGATCAGTAGATCCGGAGAGCTTCGTAAATGAGATTTCATGGCGCGCGTCGCCCCCTCCTTGACATTTGTACATCAAATGAAGATTCGATTTGCATTTCAGAGTTTGGATCACAGGGGGTTTTTCACCGCCGGGCCCTTTGTACACGTCGGTGCACAGTTTTAATTGCCTGCTGAAAGGTGGTGACGGGTTTTAAAGTTCAGACTTTAAATCAGAATTCATTAAAATCCTCCAGCGGTTGATGAATCTTGTGGAAAACGCAGCGGCGGCAGCGTCTCGACTGTCTGGTGTTCAGAGGAACTCTCGTCTGGGTTCTGCTGTCGCGCCTCTTCTAGTTCTGACATCCAGAGTTTTCTGGGCCACAGAGTGAATCAGCCCGACGGGAGGTCAGATTTTCTGGCTCCTTCCTCCATCTTCTAATGAGATGAGGTTATTTAAAGCACGCCCAACCTCTCCGCGGTGAACCCTGGCTAATAAACCGGACTCAACCGGAATTCTCCAGAACCGGGAGCGACGCTGGGTGGTTTTCTGCCAGGGTCGGGGGTCATGTTGTGATCTGTGTCTTCCCAGACTTCCCAGTGCTGTCCAGTGAAGCCGGCCACCATGCGTGAGTACAAGCTCGTGGTGCTGGGATCAGGAGGCGTTGGGAAATCAGCACTGGTGAGTCACAGCAGGAGGCCGGGTCACGGCCTGGTCTTGGACACCGCCGTGTTCTGGCGCTGTTATTCCCAGTACCGACGCAGCGACGTGCTTTGGGATACGCAGGAAGTGTGGTTTGACTCTTAGAGATGTTTGTTTTGCTCTTTCAGACGGTCCAGTTTGTTCAGGGGATTTTTGTGGAGAAGTATGACCCCACAATAGAAGACTCCTACAGAAAGGTAGGTCCCGACGGCGCCCCCTGCTGTCCTCCCCTGTGTCCACTCGCCTGGTTTCATGTGTCTGGTTTCCCTCCAACAGCAGGTGGAGGTGGACGGGCAGCAGTGCATGCTGGAAATCCTCGACACGGCGGGAACAGTAAGTCCGACCGCTTTGAACGAGCGAGGAATTAACGCAGCCTCCTGACGGTTCCGCCCCCCTCGGGCCTCGTTTCCATAGGAGCAGTTCACCGCCATGAGGGACCTGTACATGAAGAACGGCCAGGGTTTCGCTCTGGTGTACTCCATCACGGCGCAGTCCACATTCAACGACCTTCAGGACCTCCGGGAGCAGATCCTGCGGGTGAAGGACACCGAGGACGTGAGTGTCGGGGCTTCTGAGCACTCGATTGGGGTTCGGAACGGGTCGGAATTCCTTAGAATTCCCATGGAGGCTGTTTGTGTGGCATTAATATGATCTCAGTTTCCAGTGTCTTAACCTTCCGGATCTACTGGATCCTCTCCTATCGGGTTCATCGCTCCCTCGTTAGTGTTCTGGGGGGGGGGGCAGAGCAGGGGGGGCAGGAACCCGGTGGTGGGGAGGAAATGTCTGCCGGGCTTAGATGCCGTCAGTTCCCTCTGCGTCTTTATTTAGAGGCCGCGCTGCGTGAGCGCTTTATTTATTCATGACGGGCTGTTTCAATTCTCATCTCACTTTTCTGAACACGTATCGGATCCGGGAAGAGGCGAGGGGTAAACCCCGACTAATGCCCCGGCTGTGTGGCTCCCTCAGGTTCCCATGATCCTGGTGGGAAACAAATGTGACCTGGAGAACGAGCGTGTGGTGGGGAAGGAGCAGGGCCAGAACCTGGCCCGCCAGTGGAGCAACTGTGCCTTTTTAGAGACTTCAGCTAAATCAAAGATCAACGTTAACGAGGTGAGAGCGCGGATGCAGGCGGCCCGCGTCTAAACTGGGCCCGGTGATCCCGGTTCTGACTGCACCAGTAACAACGTGGCTCCTGTCTTGTAGATTTTCTACGATCTGGTGCGACAGATCAACAGAAAAACGCCGATGGAAAAGAAGAAAACAAAAAAGAGGTCGAATTGCACGCTGCTCTAGAACGATAGGAGCTTCGGGCCAGGTGGGAAAATGTAATAATTCACGTTGTTTTGGGTTAGTGGGATGGAACCTGTGAGACTTTGCCGTTTCTATGGAGTTTATTTGGTTATTTGAGAGGTTAAAACCATTTTTAACAGGCAGAACTGGTGAATTTTAACACTTAACCAACCAAAATTGAGTTTTCTCCATCGCTTTGGCTCCACCTGCTGGTCAAACAGCGCAAGTGTCGAGTGGCTAAAATCGGTGCTGATATAGTTTTTATCATTTTCTCTAATTATAAACTGCTAATGCAGCAGACAGTGTTGAAGCTTTCAGATTTAGATTTGTGGTTTATTTGTATGACTCTAGAATGTTTTTGCAGCCTGTAACTTCTAATAATATCCAACAGCTTCAGTTTTTATCGAATCATGATGAATTTAAATTTGTTTGTTTTTACCTGCTTTCAGAAGCTCATTATGAACCGTTTCCCAGTGGTTGGTGCCAGCATTCCCAGTCCTCTCCAGAGCATTTAGAACACGGCTGACGGATACTCGCCACCTCCGACGTGGCAGCAGACCACACCAAGAACCCCCCCCCTCTGCTTCCTCGTGGCCACAGATTCTCTTGTTCGGTTCTTTTCTTTTTGAACGGTCAGCCTGTTAACAGCTCTGCTCTCTTTTTCTTTTCCGTGTCTTTCTTTCGGAAATAATGGTTCAAATCCACATTTATGGGAACTTAAAAATCAAGAAAAGCCTTCCTGCAGAAGTAAAGATGAAATGTTTGCCTCGTCAATGGACGCATCGTTTCCCAGTTGCCCTTTCCTACTTTTAATGGTGCGTATCGATGAGTAACATCTTTCCTAAGTGACTTTGTTTTATATCGGAAGCTGCAAGCCTTCCATATTTCCCATAATATATTCTACTTCCATTTTTGCATAATACAGCGAAGGAAATTAGTATTTTATAGACCGATGGGGGGGGGGGGTGTTCTGATTTGTCCTGACGCTGAAAATATATTGTACTAAACCGACTCTAATATTGCTGTCACAGATGATTTTCCAGCTTTTATGAATGATTAAATTTTAGTACGTTTTCATTATTTTGGTGTCTTGTTTTTTTTTTAATAAAAAAAAGTTTTTTTCTGTTTAAAACTGGACTGAAATTCACTTTTCAGGTGCTGCTATTCAAAAAAAAAAAAAGCTGCATTCTGGTGGAACTGATTATTTATTACAACAAAATGAAAATCCTGAAATGGAACTTTACAATAACAGAAGTGGTCTGATGACAGGACTGAGGTGCACGGAAACCCGATTTGATATCCATTCCAGCCTTTATTCCCTCGTGATGTTCAAACATATAATTACTAAGACAAAGAGACGCGCCACGTCGCGTAGTTTCAGATTAAATATCCGAATCGTTGGTCCAAGCAGGCTTCCGTAGCGACCTGCCCCGGTAGGGTCGTAATTAAAACCCCATTTCTCCGTGTGGTTTCCGGCGGTGACTCCCCTCTCTAACCGACCCTCATCATCCTCCCCCTCCCCTCACCCACACGCATGCATCCAGGCGCACACGCTGCGCGACCCCCCTCCCCCTTCCATCATTTTCCCATCTCTTACTCACTCTCTTCCCTACAACAAACATGGCCGCGAAATCTGACGGTGCACCCCTCTCTCAACGGAACGAAATCCCAGCCGAGTGTCCTCCCGGGCCGGACCCACGGGCTCCCCGGCACCGTCCCGCCGAGCAGCGCTACTCCCTCCCGGACTGCTGCTGGACGCTGTGCGCCCTCCTGGTCTTCTTCTCGGACGGGGCCTCAGACCTGTGGCTGGCGGCGGACTACTACCTCCGGACTTACTACTGGTGCTTCGCGCTGACTCTGGTCTTTGTCATCGTCCCGTCCCTGGTGGTGCAGGTCCTGAGTTTCCGATGGTTCGCCTACGATTTCGCGGAAAGCGTCGAGAGCGGCTCGGCGGCGGCCGCCGTGGTGGCGGCGTCGGAGGAGGAGGACTTCAGCACCAAGGACAGCGGCGAGCGGGGCGCTGGCCGCGCCGCCGCGGCCGAGGTGCTGCCGGGGCCGGGCACCGTGGGAGGAGCCCGCGGCTGCTGCAGGGTCTTCGTGTGGCTTTTCCAGGCCATCGTTCACATTTTTCAACTGGCGCAGGTCTGGAGGTGAGTTCCAGCAGCCGTAATTGGATCAGGGGGAAGGAGGGTAGCACATTCCGCCTTTGTGTGTGTGTGTGTGCGTGTGTGTGTGTGTGTGTGTGTGTGTGTGTGTGTGTGTGTGTGTGTGTGTGTGCAGCTCGCAGCATCCTCGCATGCAGCCTGTGAAGCGTGGACATTCAGGGAGGATCTGGACTCAAAATGCCAGAATGTCTTTTTGCATTATTTGACGTTTTTTCCCCCCACAGCTTCTAAACCGGGATGGGGGTGGGGGGGTGGACAGAACCCCCACCCCCCCCCTCCCCTCACAACACGCGCTTTTAGGTCAATCATCTCCAGGAGAAAACCACCAACTCACCCACCCCAATCGCCTTACACGGAAAGATGAAGCTCCCTTTTGTCTTGACGAAGGTTCCACCTCCCGGAGCTTCACAAGCGTCGCTTCCTTCCCGCAGTGATGTTCACCCGCCTCCCCGTCGCTGTCTGGTGTATTTTCAGCTCTCAGCTCCAGGCTCCTTCTCTGTATTTTCTTTTCCTCCTCTAAAATCCATATTCCCAAACCTCCCCTGCAGGTTTTAGAATGCCTGGATGTTTCTCTCCAAACGTGTGTAAATACCAGCCGCGCTCGGAGACTAAAAGCAAACTTGTGAACGTCTGAAGCGCAACTCTCTCACAAATGCTAGTAGGTCTGTGGGTCAGCTATACTCAGCTGTAGTGAGCAGCTGCTCGAGCCTCCAGCGCCCTGATGGCTTTTGACAGGCTTGAACTGCTGCCAGTCAGATGGAGGCATTCGGCTGAATGGAGGTGGGAGGAGAAAGTTGTAGTTTGCAGAATGACGAGACGAGAAACCGAGTGTTAACGCTGCAACCGGATCCGGATGGAGCGCTTGATTCATCCCTAAGTTTCTGCCCCCGTCTGTCTGCCCCTGTGGCCTCGCGCTTCCTGCCTCCTTAGACCGCCCTGTGGGTAATATCCCCATTGATTTCCGATTTCTTCCCGGCGTGAGCGTGCCCAGGAGCGCATTAAAACCTCGCGGCAGCGCAGAATTACCGGTCATGCCATTAGAGCTGCTGCGTGCGCCCCGTTCAACTTTTGCTGATCTGGGACCTGCGCGTCTGCACATTAAGAGGATCAGCGCCGCGTTCTGCCTCGTGCTGTTAACTCGGGACTGATCTGTCACCGATACGCGTCGGGCAGGTGAGCGGGGATCAATTCCAGGGCCGTCCCACAGAGTTGGGGCAATTGTCTGTGTGCGCCTGCTCGTGAGTATTTGGCCCTCATTTCTGCACATATGCTCTATTTTCTGTGCGTCCCAGGGCACAGTTTGTGTAGCAGGAACCACAAAAACAACGCACACACACGCTCACACTCACACACGCTCCCTGGTGGTTCATTTAGCTTGTTGACATGGCGTCTCCTGCCCCCTCTCCCCGAGGCAATTACTGACACATTCATAGCTCCGGTCCGCTGTGGCAACCATCGCTTTTATTTTCTTTAACACTTCCTGTGTCATAATGATCATTCCAAGGCTGCCGCACCACGCACATAGCTGTCACATGTCGGCGCACCGGTGCAGAAATGTGCTGATGACACGTGTTGGTTACGAAAGGCCGTTATGGAGCCAGTCGAGGTGGGAGCGACAATGGAGTCCGCAAAGCTCAGGAGGGGATTGATGGCCCGCTCTTCCGCTTCCCTGAGCATCATCTCTCATCCAGCAATGAGAGCACATATCTTTCTTCCCTCTTTGGACCCATTTCTCGCCGTTTCTGCAGCCCTCTGTCTTATACGTGAAGCGGGATTTCGCACATTCCCGCCCGCCGATGCCTCTTAAATTAAAACAGAGCAGCTCAGTTTGATCTAAATTCTGGAGGAGCCCCCGGTAATGCTGTCGGCTCCTTCAGAATAAGGAGGAAATGACTTCTGTGCGTCTGGGTTTGACGTTCATCCGTGAATCCCAAGACATCCTTAAAAAAAACCCCAAAGTTTCCCAAATATTTGCTCATATTTGCCCCAGATACAACATGTAAATACTGTCTGCCCGCCTGTCTGCAGGTACGTCCACGCTCTGTACCTGGGCGTGCAGAGCCGGTGGCACAGGGACCCCGAGCGCCGTCACTTCTACTGGCGCATGATGTTTGAAAGTGCCGACATCAGCATGCTGCGCCTGCTGGAGTCCTTCCTGAAGAGCGCGCCTCAGCTGGTCCTGCAGCTCAGCATCATGATCTACACCAAGCAGGTCCTGCCTCTTCAGGGTGGGTGTCCCATCATTATTTGTCTTTATGGCAGCTCACATGGATCCTTACTCCGGGTTCTCCTGGGAAAACATGGCTCAGTAGTTCGTCTGCTGTCATTAAATGATACCGGGTGGTTGTGGTTGATTAATCTGGGCTGATTAGACAGAGAGGTGAGATTAATGGGCTTGTGTAGCTCGTAATTCCTGTCCTCTCTGAGTGCTTCTCTTCTGTCGGCCTCTGCAGGCCTTTCAGCTTCTGCCTCGCTGATTTCCCTCGCCTGGATGATCGCCTCCTATCAGAAAGTGCTGAGGGACTCCCGGGACGATAAGCTGCCCATGACCTACAAGGCCGTCGTCGTTCAGATCCTGTGGCACTTGTTCACCATCGGCGCCCGCACCCTGGCCTTCGCTCTCTTCGCCTCCGTGTTCCAGCTTTACTTTGGCATCTTCATCGTGGCCCACTGGTGCATCATGACCTTTTGGATAATCCAAGGTGAAACGGACTTCTGCATGTCCAAATGGGAGGAGATCATCTATAACATGATGGTGGGGGTTGTGTACATTTTCTGCTGGTTCAGTGTGAGGGAGGGGCGCACTCGGTGCAGGATGCTCATCTACAGCCTGACCGTGTTCGTTGAGAACGTGGCGCTCACCACGATCTGGTACCTGTATCGCGGCTCCCGTACATCAGAGTCCTACGCCGTCATCATGGTGTGTGTGGTGGCCAGCAGCTACGCTCTGGGCACCTTCTTCATGTTTGTGTATTACTGTCTGCTGCACCCCGACGGCCCGGTCTCAGGGTGGGGGTATATTGTGGAGAAGGAGGTGCCTGTGGAGTCGCTGGGCTCTCCGGCTTCCAGCCACCCGCCCGACGTGGTGAGCAGCCCCCCCAGGACCCTGCAGAGAACTAAAGGCTCTGAGAGAGAGCAGGGGGCCGGCATAGACGGAGACGTGTTTCAGGTAAGACCACCCCGGGGTGCTCACGCCCCAGTGAACCACCCCACACCCAGGACAGAGGGGCCTGTCATCCGAATAGACCTGCCCAGGAAGAAATACCCCGCCTGGGACGCCCATTTCATCGACCGCAGGCTGCGTAAAACCATCCTCGTCCTGGAAAGCGCCGCACCGGTCACGCCAAGGATCCAGTACCGCTGTCTGGGCAATCCCAAAGAAGTGATGGAGTACGAGACCACCGTGTGACGCGGGGAGGGAGCCGCGACTCAGCCCCCTACCAATAAGAGCCTGCCTCAATGGAAATGGCAGCGGGTGACTCTCAGCGCGCTCGGTTCCAGCTCCACGCCTGCTCGCACGGCGACGGAGACGAGAGAAGGAAGACGCAGACTGTCCTTTTTTTACGGGCGAAGTACTGTGACGTTGTACGACGATGGCGCGATATTTTGGTTTCCGTATCGTTTCTCAGGTCAGGGTGTGGTGCAGGACGTTAGCGCTGAAGCTAAGTGAAGACAGAAGCACAGACAGGCAGAGAGGTGGCGTTCAATCACAGACAGGAAGTCCTCCTCAGCAACCCTTCAGCACATTACAGTCCAAAAAATACAACCCCAGGCGGAGCTTCAACATGTGTGATTATTTATGGCAGCTAGGAGGGAAACTTTCCCTGGAACGAAGGCAGCACAGGCGTCAATAATCACGTGTTCCATAACTATTCACTCATGTTGAAGCGGCTCAGAAGCAACATTTTGAGTTGAATGTAAAAACAGTTGAAAATGTGATTATTTGTGGGGGGGAAAAAAGGCTTTGAGCGTTTTCGTTTTTATCATTCTGTTCGTGCAAATGATGAAGTTCTCGTACTTTCTTTTTCTTAATTGAGACAGAACAAAAAAGGAGATTTTTGTGTGCTTTTACGAGCAATCGGTCGTTTTCCGGGGACATGACATCCTTATTATTGGATACACCTTCCAGAATGTGCATGTGCTGAATAAACATTTACCTTTAAAGGATGTATTCTATCGACCGCGTGTGGAAATTTAATGTAAATGAAACTGTACAATGAAGACGTAGTTTCAGATGGACAGCACTGTCTGTAATCGTACTGTATCCATACGCTGTCAGAAAAAAGGAGAAAAAAGCAGAACTCTATCATCATACTCCCAACTGAATAGCTTCTGTATTCCTGATAGTACAGGTATGTGGTGCTTTTATTAACACCTTAGTTTACTTGTTCTAGAGGAAATTTGGGGGATTTTTTTTTTTTTCCATTCTTCGTTTTATTTTTTATTTTCATTCTATAAACGCTTCAGTAATCCAGAGGCCTAAAATGACGACTTAAGTTATGCTGGAGATGCCTTGGATGTAAATCTGACCTGATACTTAAAAGTGGAAGTTGTAGATACACTGGTGTTTAACTGTTATTTGAGCACTGAATTTTTATTGTGATGACTGATAACCTCCTCTTAAATTATTGATCCTTAGTGCGTGCGCGTGTGTGTTTGCGTGTGCGTGTAAAAGTCGGGGGAAGCCATGCGCATTTATGCTACTTTAAAGTTACTTTAAAGTCACTGAGATATGACAGTTTTGTTGTAAACACTGTCCAGTCTGCCCATTTTTCCAGATGAGAGTGAAATAAGCACCTTTTTCCCACCGTAGGTCCAGTAACAAAGGCCTTGGGCATCAAATATGGTGCTCAGAGTTCAAATCAGTCATGTGACAGCAGCGCGGTGAACCGTGAAATGCACTTGTAGTGGCAGGATGGTGCGAGGCTGTACCTCAAACTCAAAAAAGCCTTAAACTGGTCATGCCAGGATTGCTGTTCAGAGCAAGAAAAAAGGTCAAAGGTGAATAAAATTTCATTCTTTTGTTGTTGCTGGAATAAAGACCATTGTGTTTACCTGATCGCTTCTGTAAATGTCTTTTTTAATATAGTTTTTCCAACACGGTATGATTATGGTCTCAGCAACACTGTCGCTGTTTTTATCTCCTGCAGCTGCAATAGAGTGAGCCAACTGCTGAGCTGCGGCTCCTCTTCGCTCTCACACACTTGCAAATGCTAAATACAGACTTTGGGTCAATTCCTGAAAAGCAAAACTCCCTGAGAGCATTTAAGGTACCTTCAACCTGTTTGGTCACTTTTATAGAGAAATCAAAATATTAATAATAAATAATTGAAACAAATGCTGCATAAACCTTGACCATTGTCTGACCCTACATTTGATATAAATATAATTAAAAAAGTATGTTATACTATGTATAATAGAAGAAGGCCAGGGACACAGAAATATCTGCTCAAACTTTTTCACTTAAGATACTTCAATTTTATGTATAGTGTCAATTGGGCTGAAAGTAAAATAGATATTTTTATTAGTTTCACGTATCAACAAAATTGGAATTGTTAAGTGAAATGTGAATTAGAAATAGTTTTTCCGGTGAATCCCTGGTATTTATACTACGTCCATCATATTATTACTATTGTCCAATCACCGTCGAGAGTTTACACTATTTGGGTAATATCATTTTCTATAGCCAATCAGCGTGAAGGGGGCGGGACAACCGAGCTGTTATTATCGTGCGAGGCTCCACCACTTTTCAAACTGGAATGGCGACCGGGTTGTGCGGGCTTCCGGTTACCGGCCGGAACAACCAACCCGCAAAAACACAACGAGAACACCGAAGGAAAACCAAGGATTCCCGCAGGAGACAAGCCGCTTTGTTATTCCTCAATAACATCTCGCTCGACGGACGGCCACGCAACCAGCCTCGCGATGAACACGCCGACCAAAACGCCGACGACGAGCCCGGGCTCAGTGACAGTGCCGGCGGCCCCGCGGCCGAGCCGCTGCCGCCGGCGGAAAGCCACGGGCCGGTCGCCCAGGTGACGGAACCCGCCGGCAGCTGCTCGATCTCCAGTATTCCTGGGGCGATCACCCCCACACGACCGTCTTCGGTAACGTCTCCCGGCTTTTCCGGGGCCAACGAGGTATTCCTGGAGGGAGGCTGTGCGGCCGAGGTTCTCGCCCCGGACACCTTTACGTCTCCGGCGCCCGGCGTCCATCAGCCCTGCGCCCATGTCAGGTCAACACCCGCCGCGGTGAGCCCGGTCCAGGCCGGTACGAATCTGGAAACACGTCAGAGGTGAACATCTTTATGACTTATATCGGGCCTGTGAGCTGCTGGACGACTTCCGCATAAGAGAAGCGCTTGATTACAAAAAAAGTTTCGTTCTGTTTTGGAGATTCTGCTTTAGGAATTCTCCAGGTTTAATGTATGATTTTGCACTTCCTGTTATTCTGTCACATACATGGACTACACACGCACGATGCTGATGTGCTTCTTTTTTTTCTTCCCCAGGCTGAGAAATGTGTCCGGATCTCCTGGACCCAAAGTGCCAAAGAAGGTCCACTTCATCAAGAGCATGAGGCAGTATGATACCAGGGGATGCAGGTGGGTCAGAAGGTTCTGAGGCTGTCACTCATAAATGGCGCCCTGTTGTTGCTACAATAAGCTGATTATTAGTTTAGCGTTCAACACAGAGGAGTGGAACTAGCTTTGTTTCTCATCCTGCATCATGTTTCTGTGTCTCGACTCTCACTTCACCTCCTGACACCTCACGCCCACAGTCATGACGTCTGGTGTTTTTCCATCTGTTGCAGAGGAGTCTTTCTCTTTCCCTTTCAGGGCTTGTTAATCATTCATTAACCCGAAGGTGCGGCTTAATTCATGGCGAGGGGCTTTTACATGCTTCTGTAGGGTTTCACCCCACACGCCAAAGAGCGACACGGCCGCGTTTAGCGGTTCATCGGTCAGAAATTGATATTTCACGTCGACGCTGATGATTTTTTTTTTTTGTCGTCGCGGTTTGCTCTCGGCTCTGGGGAGGTCCGATTTCTCTGGCAGGCACCCAGAGGTCTCTGGTATTGATCGCTGGTTTGTGGCTGCAGGTTTTGGCTTTTCTACGCGCGTAAGTGGTCGCTACCATTTAGCCTCCGTTTGTTGCCCTTTTGCTTGGGGGGGGCCGAAAAAGGGAGGGAGAGTACGATTAATAAAAACAAGCCAGGGAGGTTCGATCGGTTCCTCAGCAGACGCCGCTCTGTGGGCGTCGCCCTCATTTAATGTAGCCTGTGGCTGTCGCCGGTAGACTGACCGTCTGTTTTGTCTACCAGGATCGTGCTGGTTTGTGCCAAGCGGTCGTTATATGCTGCTTTCTCAGTGCTGCCCTACGGAGAGAGCGCTCACCTCAGGTACACAGACGGCGCCATCGCCATCGCCATCACCTTTCTGTTTCCATCCTCATCCTCTGTGGTCCATCATCACCGCGGTCAGGCAGCGTGTGTGAGTGCGGCCGGTGCTGTGATGATAACGTGACTGTGCCTCTCTGGACAGCGACCCCAAGCTGGAGGCCCAGAGACAGAGGCTGCCGTCGGTGGTGGCGGCGGACCTGCTGCCCTCCCTGGAGGGGGTGGAGCTAGGCTCCTCTGGGAAGGTAAACGTCCAATCGCCGGCCGCCGAGGATCAGAAACGCGTCCGACGTGCTGCACCCGCTTCTGTTCTGTCTCTGTTTCAGACGGTGTCCTACGCTCAGTTTCTCTACCCGACCAACGCTTTGGCGAGGATGAAGAGCGCCGGCGCCGCGGAGACCGGCGCCGCTCAGACTCCCCAGTCGCGCTTCCGTGCCAGCGGGCAGAGGAACCCCGCCTCCGCTCACCCCACCAACGCTGCGGCGCAGGAGCCATGTAGGCCCACGCTGAAGTCGCACGCCTCCGCTGGCGTTTCCGGGTTTTTTTCCCGACTCTGGTTTTTGTGTTTCAGGCGTCGAGGAGGTGACGGAGTACGATCCCAACCTGCTCAGCGACCCACAGTGGCCATGTGGGCGGCACAAGCGGGTCCTGATATTCGCGTCCTACATGGTGAGCGTCTGTCCGATGGGTCGGGCTTCCCCGCAGCGTCTCCATGTTGTTACAATATTTGGAGTGTTTTATGTGGCTATGTCATAAAAGTGTGGCACAGCTGCTGTAAACCTGTTTTTTACTGTTTCTGATTGGGTGCTAAGTCCTTTTACACCGCTGACACCAAGAATACCACTGATTAATGCTGAACAGGCGGAATCTGCAGTTTAACCTGGAGCAGACAGGGAGGCTCCTGCGGATCATTTGTTCAGGAGAACGAGCGCTCGCATTTGACTTGTAAATTGTTTTATAATGGAGCCTGTAAAACGAGTTAACTGTGCCTCGTTCCCACAGTTCTGCCGATCTCGTCACAAGGCTGTAACCTCTAATCCAGAATAGCTTCAGGTCCATCTTTGACAGATCGAAAGGGGCGGGGGTGTGAGTTCTGGTGCTAACGGGCCCGTCGGGTCATCTCTGCAGACGACGGTGATCGAGTACGTGAAACCATCGGACCTGAAGAAGGACATGAACGTGACCTTCAAGGAGAGGTTCCCTCACATCAAGCTGACTCTCAGTAAAATAAGAAGGTGACCTTTGACCTCTAGAGTCTTCTGCTCCCCCTCCTCTGTCAGATCTGTGACTATGACCCCCCCCCCCCTCCTCTGCTCTCCCCCCAGCTTGAAAAGAGAGATGCGTGCCGTGAGCGAGGAGTTTGGTCTGCAGCCGGTTACCACGGCGATGGCTTTTGTTTACTTTGAGAAACTGGTGCTGCAGGGACGCCTGAACAAGCAGAACAGGAAGCTGGTGGCTGCCGCTTGCGTGCTGCTGGCCGCAAAGATCAGCAGCGACCTGAGGAAGCCGGAAGTCAAGCAGCTGATTGACGTGAGTGAACACGGAAGCGGCGACGCACGCCACCGGCAGGCCGCCGCCAGAGGGGGCGGAGCTGCCAGCTCGTTGAGGCTCATCAAACTTCAGCATTTAGGAAGATTAAACCACATAGTTGCTCATTCACGGAGCTATACTGAAACCTGCCACAGGTGGTTACTATAGCAACTGTATACGGTGCTGGCGTGCCCGTCTGTCATGTGATCACTGTCAACCCTCATGTTATGGTCAGAAAATGTGCACACGGGCAGCGTGTTGGAGGTCATGTTACCGTCCCTATTGACCTTTTGTCTCTCTGAACAGAAGCTGGAGGAGCGTTTCCGCATCAACAGACGAGAGCTGATACCTCTGGAGTTCCCTGTGTTGGTTGCCTTGGAGATGGGGCTCTACTTCCCAGAGAGCAAGGTCATGCCACACTATCGCAGGCTGGTGCAGCAAGGTTAGCCTGTCTGGGCTTAGCCTGACGCAGCAGCGCACTCGTGTGTGTGTGTGTGTGCGTGCGTGTGTATGCGTGCGTGTGTGTGCCTGTGTGTGTGTGTGTGTGTGTGTGTCAACCAGTCAATAAGCTGTGTTTAAATCAAGTAATACTGGTTCTATTTATATTCTGTGTCGTGACTTGAATCGCCACTTAATGAGCAGTTTACACTTTGTAGGGTGTCTATCTGAATGTCTTTTTACACGTTTGGTGTCGACCTTGTGATGACCTCTATGTTAGAGATGTTCAACAAGCACGTTAATTGTGCTTTTATTTTTAATCCACCCTCTTTACCAGCAACCTGTGGTGTTAGAAGACCCCCAAGTAGCCCATTGTGTGTTTAATGGTACAGTGAAACTTGTAAATGCCTTTTAAAGCCACTGTGATACTTTAACATGTTACCAGAGAAGACGACCTTTTGACCTTTTTGAAAATGTGTTTGTTTTAATCTAGGTCATTAGAACTCTCTGGAAACGGACAGTGGATGTTATTATTTCGTCCATCGCCCAGTGTGACGTCCTGAAATGAGATTTGCTTGTTGTTAATCAGCCCCGTTTATTTTATTTTTTATCTCAGGAATTTTATTTCATGCGTTTCTCATAAAATAAAACCCAAAGAAGAATCGCCGTAGTGTCCGTGCGCTCTCACGCGTCCACGACAGTGGTCAGTGAGCCACGCTGGTGGCCGTCGGCCTCGAGCGCCATCTAATGACCCCAGAAGTGCGGTTTGTTGTGCGTTACGTGCCAGAATGCGTTGACCTTCCAGGCGGCCGAGAGAGCTTAGCGACGCCAGAAATCACGCACAAATCGACGCAGCACTCGACTACTTTAACTCTTTAGTCGTCTTTTTGCAGGGTTTCTTCTAAATGTTAGTTTCTGCCTTCAGAGTTGACCACCAGGGGGCGTGTGGCACCCTGAGGGTCATATTTGGGAGCAGTAAAGGACGATAAATGAAATAAACTCATCTTGTTGTGCTCCAGTGTGCTGAGCTCTGTCCGTCGCCGCAGTATTGCACGTTTAGTGTGTCGTAACGAGTACGGCGGTGAAAGTGCCTGCGACCGCAGCGGCGGTGGAACGGCCAAACGTCGGTGGCGTTGACCTTTTTCGCAAGCTGCTGCGTGGACGTTAAAATACTCCGGTAGCTCTTGTCAGAATGTTACGGCTGACGATGTTGTTGAATAAGTAAATATTTGTTGTTTTCATGCAGTAAAATGCTTTTTGACACACTTCCAAACGCTGAAGTGATTTTTTTTTTTTTTGCCTGTCTGTAATTTATGGTGTGCAAGAGACGTGGAAAATAAACAACTTTATAATCACAAGCACGTTTATCTGCTGTTCCTTTCTGGTCACAAGGATCCAGTAAATGTCATGCAGGTTGGCTAACACACACATCAGCGCGCGGCAGATGATTATCTGTCAATTTCTACCATATTGATCACTTCTTTAATCTACAACTGGTACGAAACAGGAGCGAGACGAGTTAACCAACAACGCAGGGACGCCTCAGTCCAAACTCATGTCTTCGTCCTCCTCTTTCTTGTCCTTGGAGTCTCCGTCCTGGTCCGACTTGGTCTCAGTTTCCATGGCTTTGGCGAACGCTTCCACGTCTGCAATGACGATGAGTTCAAGTCAAGTGCAAACATTTTGGGGTTTTCTACTAAAGCAAACCGTTTCCACACTGACCTCCTTTGTTCGCCGCGTCGACGGCCTCCGCTGGCAAACCGAACTGGTTCATCAGCGGGCCCAACTGGCCCGACGCCAGAGCGCTGCTGAACATGCTCATAGCCTGCAGTAAAGACGCACGGCGAGGTGATGTCAACAAAACTGGAGCGGCGTCCACAGGGACCAGTGGGGTCTGATATTTGTGGCCACGTGTACCTGCTGGAACTGCGGCGAGCTGAGCGTGTTGCTGAGCTCCTCGCTGCTCTGGGGCAGCGACTCTCCACTGGGCAGGTAGGGCATCAGCCTCTGCTGCACCTCGGGGTTGGCCAGGATGGGAGCCATGACGTCGGGTGTCAGGACGCTGGTCAGGTCCACTACAGGGAGTAAACAAGGTCTCAATCTTTCCTTCACGCACACAGGAAGTTCACGGCGCTTAAACGTGGCGGTCTGCCCTCACCCCCCTGGCCGCCGGCGGGCACGTTCATGGTGGCCAGGATGCTCTGCAGGTCCCTCAGCTGGATGGGCTGGGCGGGGTTGGCCGACCCTGCTGCCTGGGAGGACGGCGCGGGAGTGGATGGGGTGGTGGCCGTGGGGGAGGCCGTGGAGGTAGCAGAGGGGGTGATGGGGGTGATGGGAGTGGTGGGCACCTGCGAGGAGGTGACCCGGCTGGCAGCAGAGGTGGAAGTGGGGGTCGCGGCTGTGGACGGACTGGGGGGAAAAAAATAAAAACAGTCAGGAAGGGAACAGGGAAGCAGCTATTAAAACCACCAGGAAACATGATCGGGACCGTTAGGACTCTGAAGCACATCTATCAGGGATTAGACACCTTGTGGAGGAGATGCTGGCTGCAGGGACACTGCTGCCGCCACCCAGGAGGTTCGCCAATCCCGGACCAGCAAGAGCCCCGAGACCACCTGACAGTCACGCAACAAAAGAAATACACCCTTAATCTCCTGAGATGGCAGGTGGCGAGCTGCTTTATGGGATAAAGAGTTGGAATACCGATCCCTCCGAGTCCAGTCGGTCCGATCAGCTGCATCAGCTGGTTGTGGCTCATGTTGCCCAGAAGGTTTTGCAGACCGCCTTCGCCTGGAGGGGACACGTAAAACAACGCAAGCTTTAGGTGCTTTTTTGGTTTATAAAAAAAAAAAAAAAAAAGGCATTTTTGACAGCGCTCAGGCACCGTTTACCTCCCAGAGCAGACAGCTCGTGTCCTCCACCACCACTGCCAAGAGCACCAGGGATGGGCGGGTTGTTGAGATACTCGTTCACTTTACGGCAGAACTCCTCGTCCTTATCAGTCTTTGGTTCCTGACATTAGAAAAGGACAGACTTCCTGTAACATGTTATAAAATGGCAGCATGCTAGAGGCAGGGTGAAGGGTCCTACTGCAGTCTACCACCAGAGGGCGATACAGATACATGTATTTAGCACTTTCTACAAAAATATACTTAACTTATATATAAATACACGAATTAAATGTGCTCATTGTCGCTCAGGCTATTGTCGCCACCCAGATGTGTACCTGCATCCAGAAGAAGAGTCTTTTGGAGCCCGCTTTAAACTTCAGCACATAAACTCGTCCGGTCGTGCACTGATTCACCCGTTTGAACTCACAGTCATCGGGGAAAATGATCAGATCCTAAATGAGGGGGGAATTAACATTTTTTTTAAAAAACCCAAAGACAATAGAGACGGGTTCAACTGCAAATGCAAGCTGCGACCTACATCGTCCACATTCCCAGTGGTGCGATCCTTCCAGCAGAAATGGATGAGAGAGTCGTCCGTCTGCTGGATGTACACCTGACCTTTGCGTTTGTCTGGGGTCACTGTGCTTCCCTTCATGGTCATCTTGCCAGCGCGGAACTCCACCAGGTACTTGCTGGAGGAGCTGCGGGACCCAGACACCATGCTGGGGAAGAGAGCTCCAGACGCCATAATGAAGATCTGCTGGGAGATCAGACACAATCAAACACAGGGAATACTGGCTCCGGGGCACATTTCACCCTTTCCAGTGTTTCAGGCTATGCAATCATCGGCCCACACATCACTATTGCAAACATTGTAGTTTTTTTTAGTTACATCCTGCTGAATCTATACATTAAAATGCGTTTTCGTCAGAGCGAAACGTCTGATGTCACAGACTTAGAAAATGATCACTTGTTGTATCTTCCGTTGTTAAAAATTGGATGACAACTGCGAGCAGATTCCTTAGATCATCCTAGGCCGAGAGGAGAGTAACCCATTTTCAAGTAGATGTGGTTAAAAACGTAGATTTGAGCTGATTATGGGGGCAGAAATCATCCCAGAGCCCCCAATGAAATAGCTACCGTGGCTTAGCTTGTAGCCCGTAGATGACTCTGCACTCTTTAAAAATAGGCCTGGTTACAGCTCACTGCGGACACGGATGAGCTACAGGTGTATCTTAACGAGGTAAATCGCCCCAAAACCCACCTGTTTAACAGTAATAAACTGAAAACACATCAAATAAACCGATGATTGTACTCACATTCGTTGAGTGCAACGTCGCTGAAACAGGAAATGAATAATACCGGAAGAGGCTCCTCATTGGCTGAAAGCCGTCGGGGTGGTTTGCTCTGATTTGCTGACCGACGTGTCAATCAAAAGGTTTTAACCTCCACTTCGCAAATACGATGCAGAAGGATCGAAGCGCAAGAAGTTATTACTTCTGCTTAGGATCGGCGTGAAGAAACAGATTGGCTTTGTAATTTATGTGTCAATAAAATGTAAACAATTCCTTATACAGTAAACTAGAAAAGCACTCGGAGAGCTCAGACCTCTAGCGATAACATTGTATGTTACTCTATGACGAAATCAATCAATCATTCTTTATTTATATAGCGTCTGTTACGATCAAAATAGTCTCTGGGCACTTTTCTGAATCCCAAAGCCCTTTTGGCTTTGATCCATTAAAGATCATTGCCTCATCACCATAACGTAATCATCACATTCTATGATTAATGGGTCCTGAAAATGGTTAATTAGCCAAGAGACAAAGATTGGGGGGCAAAAGCATTTAACTGTGACCAAAAAATCCAAACAGCAATAGTGTCAACATTTTATTAACATTTTTAAATTATTATTTATGTAGAGAAATTCCAATCGAAAAATCTACAGATTTAGACATAAATGTTCTTTTTGAGTCATAGGCTCTGATTTTAAATACAATAAAACCCTCTGTGGCCCATTTTCCATTTGTTTTCTCCTCTGTCCTATAGATATCTTATGACTAAGTATAAATAACACACACGCTGGTGTCATGAGCCATAGCTGAAGGGTAAAAGTGATGCACCACAAGGCCGGTAGTTTCCAGTCAGAGTTTATTTCTCCAAAGTGCCACGTATGCATACGGTTGTTGGCGAGTTTACAGCATAAAGAGGAAAAACACAAGAGAACCAAACAAAAACAACGTAAACATTCTCAAACAGGTGAGGCCAAAGGGGAGACGAGACCAGGCGAGTGTTCTCGGACCAGACCTGCGACTGGTGTCTGCAGGCGTCACAAAGTGCTTTGTGTTCAGGGCAGAGCAGCTACGTGAGCCGAAGCTCCCCGCACGACACGTGCGCCGCAGCCGGGAGCGTTCGAATGTGCAGTTGCTGCGAGGTCGGCGCTCCACTGAGAGGAACAATCTGTGCTGTTAAGAGTTTTCATAAGCAGATATTCATGTCCTGCTGCCTCTGCGGTGCTGGAAGCACATGTTGGCTACAAGCTACAGAGGACTGAAGTGTTTCTATGTTCACATTTCAGGAGGAGAGGCTGGGAGGGTTGATTTGCATAGGTTTAAAACAGCTACAGTGTTACTGGCAAATGACCGGGGGGGGGGGGGTGACGCTGAACCATGAAACAATTCTGTGACCACGCTTGTTTTAACGGGAACGGCTAATATTCGGCATAATTTAAAATCGAAAGTCTAAATATCAGCAATTTACAGGTTAGTCAGTGCCCAAAAGTATAGGATCAAAGGATGTTTGCCAGAAGGACTCAATTAAAAATAAGAATAATGTTAGAAGTGATATTATCCGGCTCTCTTCCGCCCGGTTCTTTTAGCATCTAGACTTCTCTTCAACCAATCTGCCACAGATCCCTTTCTTTAATGATGCGTATGGATCATTTACAAAATACAGGCTTAGTGCACAGGGGGCTCTCGTGGCTTTAGCTTGTGTAAATAATGATATGGGCAAGCGAGCATGCATCACTTCTACACATCTACGCTACGGTGGACACGAGTCGGTACCAACGACTTAACGCTTTGCTAGTAAACACTGTTGCATCTCTACTCCGAAGTCTCGAGTCACAGAAATGATCACACTCGTGACATCTTTTCGGCTTGTTTACAGCTAGCGCAAACAGACATTTATGTTAAAGTAAGTAATGCTTTTCAATAAACCCTGACGTTTAGGTGTAACTTAAGTTTGTGGTGGATTTATGGTGGAGTACCTGAATTACAGCGAATTATATTATATAGGAGTAAGAGTGTTTGTGTCCAGCAGCATGTTCTCACACTCACACACACTCACTCTCACACTAACACACACTCCACTGGTTAAAACCCTCAATATTATCAGATTCGGGATTAGAGCGTATAAAGATGAAGATTTACAATAAGTAAACTCTAAAATTCTCCATTAACTTGCAGGTCGCCCGTGCCCTTGAGTTCACAGTTATGAATCTGAAAAAAAAAAACCAAAACATTTTACCACTTTTTTCCTCCACTCACACAAAGACACGGCATCGGTGTCTGCGTGGCACAAATCTTAGTAAAATCCCACCGCAGAGCGACGTGTCAATAAATGTTGGGACAGTGGGTGTAATTCCTGTCAAAGTAGCCTCCCGTGTACAGCCAGTCCTCGGCTCCTGTGTGAGGGTTTGTCCCCAGCTGAAACCACCTGGACACAGTCGGGAAGAGATTGGAGAATGACCAGGACACGGAGGAGAACCTGTGTAAGCTGTAGCAGTAACACACACCTGGTCGTCCACTCCTCTTCTTCCACCGAACGCTCCCTGCGTGCGGCTCTTTGCTTCTCCTCCAAACGCTCCTTCTCATTACTTGCTGCGTCTGTTAAATACCCAAATGGGTACAAGAATTAGCCGTTAAAGGAGCCTGAAAGGTGGAAACCTTTTTTTTTTTTGCCGTCAGGTTCTTCTTACCAATGTCTCCGCTTTCCATAGCTCTGATGTCAGGCCTCAGTCTGCAGTCTGTGGGGGGCAGGAGTCTCTCCATGTCTGGCTCCAGCTCGTTTAGTGTCATAGCAAAGCTGGTGAAGTTGTACATCTACTCAGGAAGAAAAAGACAAAATGAGGTGATAAGTTAGCGGCATTAATCTTTATAATCTGAATATGCCTCCACACAACACAGCATATGGCCACTGTCTCAGACTATTAAACACACGACACTGTCGACGGTTTGTGCAGAGCTCAAGTGAAGTTCTGGGCAACATTCTCCACATTCCTGCAGTTCATCAGAGGCTCTGAGCAGAACAAGGATCGTCCTGAAAAAACCACCTCGATGTTGAACATCTGCATGCAACTCTGGCTGAACTCAAAGCCTTTTAAGTAGAGACGAGAGACAGTGACGAAGAGCTGACCTGGGCCGAGTGGGCCGGCCGTGGCGTTATCCTCCAGAGTAAGGCACTTCCTGGTATCACAGTCACAGTCTCCTGAACCTCGGGCATCTCATCTGCGTCCTCTCCCTCGCAGCTTTGCTCCTGAACACACAGAGGGCGTCGTCAGTCTGGGAATAACCCAGCGGAAGCTCACAGCACCCACAGTCCACGTGCAAACGGGTGATGCACGCGACCACATCCGACACAAATTCAACACGCCTCCAAGCAACAATGCAGGTCATTGCAAGCCATGACGGATCGGTGCTGGCAATGGACCAATCATACACTCCACTTGGAACAGAACTGGAACTACACGACGGCAGCAGCACAGTACAGATAACGAGTACTTTACTACGTGTTTACCTTACCTTCTACTAAAGCCACTGCACGTTATTGTGAAAGGAAAAGATATCATTTGAGAACAAAGGCAGAGTCACAGATCGGTGCAAGACAGAGGCAACACGTGCCAAAGACGAGAGAAGACTTAAAGCAGCTTTTCTTATGCCAGTCGACCCTCTGAGCGCGACTAACCGTCCGCAGCTTTTTGGGCTCCCCTGCTGCCCTCTTGTCTGATTTCCTGTATGTTTCATAGAGCCTGGGGTCCACGCTGTACATGCACTCTGTCCACTTCCCGTAGATCACGCGTCGTTTCTTCTTACTGTTTCACAAACACAAAAACAGACGATCGATCACAGCCGCTCCTTATTGACAGCATCGGTGCGGACGTGCACGTACCTCCTGTCCTGGATGTGACCCTCCACTCTGTGAAGTTCTTTCCCAAACATGCCGCACGGTTTGAAGGTTAACACACACTTATCGCCAGTGCTGATGGATTTTAGAGATAAAAAGGTCAACCCTTAAAAGAAATCGCACAGTTTGGGGTTTTAACTTACTTGTCAACACACCTGTGGTTGATTATCTCCACAGTTCCATATTGCTCAATCCAGAGTTTCCCTAAGATGATGTTATGCACGCAGCACATTGGGTTTGTCCAAGTGTACGCTTCTTTATGTCTGCAAGACACCAGGTAGAGGTAAAGGCTAACTGGCTTCCTATTTGTTCTATGACGGCTGCTTATAAATGATATTTTTTCCCCCTCTAGCCAATATAAAAAGAAACAGGGAGAGAATGAAAAAGTCAACAAAACGAATTTAATACCGTATTGGCCCGAATATAAGACGGTGTTTTTTGCGTTGAAACAAGACTGAAAAAGTGGGGGTCGTCTTACATTCGCGGTCTAGACATTATACCCATTCACAGCGCTAGATGGCGCCAGATATATTTGAAGCGAATGCTGAACTTAACGTCCCAGGGAAAAGCGAACCCCTGTCACGAAGAAGAAAAATAAAAATAGCGGTAGCACGAAGAAGAAAAATAAAAAAATATCGGTAAGAAGGAAAAGAGAAGAAAATAAGAGAAGAGATAACAGAAAATAGAGAAATGTAGCGACAATCTGGAGAAAAGTGGGTCGAAGATATAATCATTTGTTTCAGATGTACTGTAATTATTTTCTGTATAAAAATTAAATTTGGTGTTCAAAAAGTCTTTTTTCAAACTTGAGTCTTGAAAAAGAGGGGGTCGTCTTATAATCAGGGTCGTCTTATATTCGGGCCAATACGGTAAAAGACACAGCAACGTCACCATGGATACTCACTTCAGCAGCTCCAGGGTCATGGTGCCTTTGGGCTCGGCCTCCACACTTTTGCCCCAGAACTTGAGTTTGGGGTAGATGGAGCCATGAAACTCAAACTCCTCCTTCAGAGACTGGGCATGGAAGGCACTGACAGGCGGGTGGTGGCTCACCTGCTCCGAGATCAATCTGTACCCCTCGTCCTCCCTATAATCAGTCAATCAACAAAATGGCCTCAGTTCGGTTTATCCACCGTTAAGACAGACCTGCCGTGCTCCACCAGTCTGTACCTGATGAGCTCATAAGTCTCTCCCAGTAAAGGATTAAATGGTTTTCCAGTTCTCTCCCACTGAGATGCTACAGATGAAACAGCAAAAGCTGCCACAACCTGTAAAATATGAAGCCAAGAGAGGAAAACGTTTATCTAATGAGCTCAACGCACAGGTTTGACATGAGAAAAGGTTTCAGATCGTAATACCTGCATACGGTCTATTGAGTCAGACAAGCTGCAGGCCTCGTGGACGAGGTGAGTGTGTTCCATGTACTCCGAGATTCTCTGGAGAAAGCTCAACGGCTCATTGAACACGACTGGCATCGCTATTTTGGACAATTCCTGCGCGAGTGAAAACCCAAAGCATTAAAACACGAAAAGCCCCTCTCGTAAATGAATGAAACATTCCCGCCATTCCAGCCTCCCAACTGCAGGAAGAGGAAAAAAGAAACATGTGACATATTTTGATGTTCACTCTGGCTATTTTTGGTTCTTTCCAATGGACGCAATACGTGAGACGGGACAGAAAAGACTGAAGAGTTTAGGACTAATCTCGCAGAAACGCGTTCGATATATATATATAAAATAAAGAATCTGACCTCTATTCTGACCTCTTAGATGAGCGAGGAAGCAGATAAGGACTCACCATGCCGATGCATTTCTTCAGTATGCTCCAAACGCTGAAATTGTTTCTGGAGATCATCTCGGCGGGCAGCGACTTCCTGGGACACATTTATATAACAACATCTCAAAGTCAGCAGTTCAAACGGTTTGTCTGTTGGCATCTGGGGCTTGTGTTAAAAATAGTTTCTCACTATAGAACACACAAAAAAAAACCTCAATCGTAATACTTTTGTTGCCACGTTAGAAGGTTCAAGTGGAGACAAAATCTAACCTTACACACTGAATGCATGGCTCAAGTGTGCATATACTGAATCTGCAAACAAGGGCGTGCAAAGACACCCATGCGTGCACGCACGCACACATGCATGCATGCATACACGTGTATGACCCTTTACCTGCGCTCCCACACTCCATTCTCCCTTGTGGTGCTGCCGTCGGACGCCTTCGTGCCGTCAAACACCAGAGCATCTTTAAAACTGACCTCACAGGAGTCATCCGACTCCAGCCCTGATGAGCAAGAGCGGGGGGGTCAAGCATCAAGGGAAGAGTGGAACAGTCCAGGGAAGAGTCCAACAGTCCGCAGCCTCACCTGTCTCAGCGTCGTAAAACTCTTCTTCGCTGTTCATACTGAGCAGTCCAGCGATCTCTGTCCCCGCAGACCTGCCTCGTTTCAAGCATCACAGACAAGCATTCAACCTGGACAAGAGAGGACAGTTGATAGCAGGCTGCATTTACGTAACAATGCACAGATAAGCTGAATGATTCTATTATAGTTTGCTGTCAGCAAAGGATTTATCCAAAGACTCTTTAGCTGTCGGTTAGCGAGCTATCCGGCTAACTAGCTGTCATCCTGGCAGTCAAAAGCGAGGTGGAGCATCAGTCACAGGGTAAACAGCAAGGATCGGCTAAAAATGCGTATGCGAATACTGACAGGAAGATTTCAACACAAGTCGGTAAAATATACCCGTTGTTTGGGGACAAATTACGACTCCGCACACGTAAACATCGAAGAGTCCACTGCCTCCGACACAGGGCGGAAGTAGGCGGCAAGGGCACCGTGATTGACAGGTCCATCTACCAATCAGAGCGCAGCTCCTCAACCGCTGATAATTAAAACAGGTTTACGACTTAAAGACAGAGTCGCGTTTAAAGATCGTTTAAGGATGAAATAATAAAGAGTTCTCGTATTATTACAATATCATTTTTGGTTAGAATGATAGTGAATATGTGTTTCTATGTGTCTACAAAAATCAGATTTTTAGGGCTATATGTAGGGCTGGTTTATTTGTGATCTCATAAAAAAATTAAAAATAACAAGAATATACTTATTAAAAAAAAATCAGTAGCAGTAATTAAAATTGGCTAAAGCAATCCTTCATTACTTCAATCTGCCACATGGTGGCAGCTGTGATCACATTACTAAATTCAGACTATGTTAAATTTAACCCTGAAACGTATAAATAGAACAACACATATTCAGGGATAGATAATAGATAGATAGATAAAAATCAATTTGTTTGCCTACTATGTGTTGCCATATAAAATAATAATAATAAACATTGCGTATCGTGTAAGAGTTGTCTGGGTTTAAAAAAAGAAAATGAATGAACGATATAAAATCAGGCCTAACGTAATAACGCAACAACAGCTCATATGAGTTTAGGAAACACGAAACACAGAATATAGTTCAAGCTGACAGGTTTTTTTGAAAAAAGATCACACGAACAAACTTTCTCTTTTGGAACGACACAAAGTCTCTTATTTTGGTAACGATGACCGGAAGCCTGCTCGAGCCATCATTCCGTCCCCGCGCGCACTTTGGCAAAGTTTCATTCCTGGGGATGGAGAGCAACCAGCGGGATCATTCCAATAAGCAGTGATCTGCGGACTTGACATATTTATGGAAACACCTTAATCAGAATTATACTACAAAACTGAAGCAGTGTTTTATTTCGTGGCTTTGGCAGAGTCGGGATGAATGGAAGCAAGAGCCTAAAGTCTGTGCTGAGGAGCCAGAAGCAGAACAAAGCGCAACAGCCGGTCTCTGTCCAGAAGAAGGTGAAAAATCTTAAAAATTCCCAAAGTTTTTCCTTTTCCAAAGACTTACCATCGGGCCACGGCGATACCGGGAAGGATACAAAGTCGGGTGGGATGCAGGAAAAACGCCCGGGTAAAAGCTCGTCCGGTGCCTCCTCTGAGGGCCCCGGTGCGCAAAGGAAACTGTCGGATGCCAGCAACGCTTCAGAGGACCTGAGCAAGGACTCCGGCTGCCTGTCCGGGAAACTCTCGCCTTCAGACAGCAGCTCAGAGATATCCGATTGCCCCTCGGAGGGCAACAAGCGCGACTCTCCGAGCTCCGACAGTGAATTAATCTGGATAGACGGGGGAGCTTATGTTGTCCCGGGCGGCGGGGGGAAAGGCAACGGCGCACCGTGCGCAAAGCCGCGGAGAGAAAACTGCGCTCCCCAACCTGATGCTGCTGCCGGCGGCCTCGCTTTGTTCAACACCTCGGGGGTAATTATGGACCTGATCATGGGAGATACAACCGAAGATCTTGTCCGGGAGGTTGAAGATTTACGATCAGAGAACGAGTATTTGAAAGTAAGTCTTGTAATAATTTACAGTAATTTGATTTGTCTGAACGGCTGATTTCTTTCACATGTCACCAATTTAACCAACTGTGAACACAAGTGGTCATTTTCTCTTAATTTTAGTAAACAGAAAGAATTTCTAAGGAAGAAAAGCTCAAAAGGTCACCTGACATTTTTCATTAATTGACTTTTATTTTTTTAAATGAAACCGTTACGCGGTGCCCAAACCACACCAATCAGTTTTGGATGTAATAAAAGTTTCTGAAACTCCAAACAGGGAATTTGTATATGGAAAATCACTTCAGTATGTCAAAAATATCAACACTACATTTCCCAGCAGGCAACGGGGCCAAACGCTAACAAATCCCAACAGATTACCTCAGGCTGAGTGTGTTTTTCTCAGTCTTTTAAGAGAGAAGAAGTTTAAAAAAATGTAATGTCTGCTGAATTTATTCATCCAGTGGATCTAAATTGCTCCCCCAGCTCAAATTCTTACATTTCCCCGAACAATTAACTGTATTTTAATACTTGTGCTGTCCGATTAACACCAAATGTTTTGCTGTTTTTTCTTTCTTTCCCAGGATGAGATGGAGGAGCTTCGCTGTGAGATGCTGGAGATGCGCGACATGTTCCAGGAGGAGGAGGTGTTCCAGCTGCAGGAGCTGCGGCTGCAGCTGGAGCAGGCCAACAAAACCTGTCGCATCCTGCAGTACCGCCTCCGCAAGGCAGAGCGCCGCAGCATCCGAGTGGCTCAGACGGGACAGGTGGACGGGGAGCTGGTCCGAAGCTTGGAGCACGATATCAAGGTCTGAGACGGGCCCCCTCCCCCGCTGCTGGCTTGTTTCTGTAAAAACCCACTCGCCGCCAGTAAACGTTCTCCCTCTGGCTTTAATCTGAATCACGACTGTTCCACGTTCCAGCATCAAAGTGAGCATTTTCTCTGCTCGTCAGGGCTGTAATCAGTCATCGCCGGCCTGAGTCACGCTTCCCTGTAAAAGACTCCCTGTTGCTTTGGAGTCATTGCAGAAAAACATCATTAGTTTTGTGTTCTGTTTATAGTTCTGGAACACTGTGGGGTCATTATCTGGTGGGGTTTTGCCTCCATGAGCCGTAAGGCTGCTCTAGAATGGTGGCGTACAGCCAAATCCAGTCAACTATCTTATTTGTATTCCAAAAAAAAAAAACCCAGCCTGAGTTTGGTTGATGTGAGTCAACATTCGTTGTAAACCTGGTGATGATGGGCTTTACGTAGAAAGCACCAATTAAAACAGGAGTTCACGTAAAGAGCCGGTCCAGACCAACATTTGCCCTGCAAAATGGAAAAACTTGTTTTGTTTCCTGGAATAATGATCACAGGTGGCAAAAAGCGTGTCGCTCCGGCTGTACAACGAGCTGGAGGTGGTGCAGAAGAAGAATTCCCAGTTGGAGTGGGAGAACGAGGCGCTGCGCGAGAGGACGCAGGAGCTGGAGGTGACCAAACAGGTCTTACAGGCGGATGTGGACAAGATCAGGGAGGTGAGAGTCAAGCCCAGGTCTGTGTGTGTGTGTGTGTGTGTGTGTGTGTGTGTGTGTGTGTGTGTGTGTGTGTGCACATCGGCTGCGGACGGTCCCACCGGCCCTGCAGACTGTTGACGTTCCAGCCACGGACGCAAAATGTCCCGCATGTGTGTGACCGAGTAAAAATACTCAGTTCCAAGTCCGCCTTCATCTCTCTGCTCTGGAATCCTCCTCTCCACAGCTGCACCCCCCTTGGCCAGTTGTCGTCCCCATCACCCCGATGGTCATGTGACACATGACCCCAGTGCAGATCGGTGATATGAGGGGAGGGGCCGGCAGCTGCAGGGCGGAGCGGCCTGGAATGCTGAAGTCTGAACTCCAGACGCAGCTGAAGCTCAGATGAGGGCACCAGATTACAAAAATAGCCCCCCTCTGCTTCTGTTAAACCCGCCTGAATCTGGGTGAGTTGGCATTGTGGTGTTCACAATGGGCTCCGCCGGTGCCCGCGGACCTGCAGCCTGGACCCGCCCTTATCAAACACGCTGTTGACACCCTGGTACCGTTGACACCCACCTTATATTCCAGTGCACTCCCGTGCACGCGAGTCCAAGCTTTAATCCCGGATTCTGCGCTTTGGTGTGAGCTCAGTCTGGGACGCTCACCCAGGCAGCTGCTAGTCCCTTTGATCCCAACAGGAAAATCCACTTAAATGACCTAATCTAGGAGCACAGTCTGCATGGATGGGATGTCGGAAGCCCACAGTGGAATTTTTAACGCAATATAATTTAAGCTGTGCTGGGAATCACTAAATAATAGTTTTACAATGTGTAAGAATCAATGATTATTTTAAATAATCATAACAAAATATGTTTTTTAAAGCGTTACGCTGTCTCTCTAAAGCAGCCGTGGACCTGCTGGATCTGAGAGATTACAGCCAACTGTTATTAACACTGCGACTTCTTCTGTGGTGTCCAAGAGAGGGACCATGGTGCCAGACGCAAGCCTGCATTGTTCACATTCTCAGACCTGCGTCACCAGAAAGATGCACTTTATACGTCCCTGAAAAACATTCCCACTTTGTCCGGGGATCAGAAGCCAACTATGCTGTCGTCTTTGTCGCTCCCTTCATCCTTTTATGTCTTTATGCCAAAATAAGAGCAAAAAAAAAAACTGGGGGGAAAAAAAGCGACCAGCAGAACTGAAGTAGCAGAAAAAAACCTCAGATAAACCTAAATAATCTAGGAGGTTGTTCCCCACCAGGCCACCAGGGGCAGGACTAGTTTTGGACTGGTGATGATTGTTTCCCCCCTTACTTTTATTTTCTCAGAGCACCTTGAAGAAGAAAGCCGTGCGCCCGTCCAGTAAGACAGAGAGGAGACTCTCTCAGCAGATCGAGGTTTGACATGTTCGTCTTCTGATTTCCCGTTTTCGCGTCGCACCTCAACTCACGGGAACGTTGCCGTGTGTTTCCCAGGACGACAGCAACGACCTCAGGTGCCAGCTGCACTTTGCCAGGGAGGAGTTGGCTCTGATGTGTAAGAAGCTCACAAAGTTGGTGTCCGAGAGCGAAGCCATGCGCGAAGAGCTGAGCGAGTACCGCTCGGCCTACGGCGACATCGACTCCGCCCGGCTGCCCGAAGGGAAGGCGAACCACACGCGCTCACGTGAGGCGGAGGTCAAAGTTCACCTGAAGCTGGTGGAGGAGGAGGCGACGCTGCTGAGTCGGCGCATCGTTGAGCTGGAGGTGGAGAACCGGGGACTGCGGGCGGAGATGAGCGACCTGAGAGATAAAATGGGACGATGTGGAGGGGAAGAGGAAGAGGAGGAGGGAGAAAAGGTGAAGGACGCAGAAAGGAAAGGAGAGCAAGTACAAGGCGAGGGCAACGCGGACATCGGGACGCCTCCGCGTTGCAACCAGTCAGCGTGTCATATTACTCGAGAAGGTCCAGTAGGTGGAGAACGAACCCTGATTGATAATCCGGAGGAGGATAAAAACAAGAGGAATCTGCTCAAAGGTCCAACCGGGATCTCGGTGGGAGATTCCGAGGCTCTTCTCGCTCTCAGGGATCACGCCTGCATTTTGACTTCAACCATCCAGCTTCTGCTGAAGCCACCCAAAAACGGCCACTGCTGGTCTCCATCCGCTCTCCCGTCTCCATCAGAGGCCGACCTGAACGGGAAAACGCAGAAGCTCCTCCTGCCGGCTCCTCTGAGTGACGCTTTGGAGCTCCTGCTGGCCATGTTGGTCACCTTTAATGGGAGGGTGGAGACACTCTTGAGAGGAGAAGACTCTGGGAAACCTCACGATGGCTGCTCGTTTCTGTCTGGAGGGGGCGTGGATCCGTCTCAGGGGTGCGTGGAAGATCTCCGCACCTCGGAGGTCAAGGAGAGAGAAAACCCTACGAGACAAACGGCTTCTGTTCACCGGGACTCCTTCCAAAGCTGCAGGGATAAAAAAATGCGAGTGTCGTTGCAGATTCTGTGGATCCTCCATCAGTGGTGCCAAGATAAAGGATCCAAGCCAGAGGAAAAACAGGTAAACATGACCTCACCTGCTCTAAATGTCCAGACTGTTATTTAGAGAATCCTTTTTTACTGTATTATTGCCAAACTAGTGAAGGCCATTGAAAAAGCTTTGTTCTTTCATTCAGGGTAAAGATCAAAGCATATTGGCGCTGCAGAGGCTGCTGCAGGACATCAGCGCAGAACTTCAGGACAAAAGTGATTTCAATAGCGCGTCCAAGGCTGCTCAAGGCAAAGCAGCAGAGGTGAGGAAGTCTGCCAGGAATCCGCCTCCTGCTGTGGTGCAGCGGGACGTCCTGCCGATGATCCGTCTCTCTGGCCGCTCGGCCCACTGACAGTTCAGGCATCATGTGAAGACTCGTGGCAGAGTATTTAGGCTAATCTCTTGCCGAAGCCGCAGCCAAGCAGGGCAGGCATTTAAAAAAATCTGTAGCAGGACATAAAAAAAGAGTGGGTGTGCTGAATATTCAGCATTATCGTAACAGCACACAGTTCGGTCAGTTTGCAGTATGAATCTCTCTGGCCTCCGGCAGCTACCGTCTGATCCCTCCTTTCGTCAGAGGCCCAAATTCACTGACTTGAAATTAGCGGTTTTCCGAGGCCACGCGTCCGACGCGCACGAGCTCGTAAAACATTGCTTTGATCCAAAATTAGCACGCTAGCATTCCGGTCACGCTCACCTCCGTCGCCTCTGCGCTGCTTTAAAAAGTTGTCTGAAATATCACACAGGTCTAAATCAGAGCAATAACATGTAGTGACATCACAAGCCGCCGCCATCCTGCCGGGTTGGAATCCACACGTGTGTCCACGGCTTCCATCAGTGACTCAGAGTCAAATAGCTAATGTTGTTGTCTTCTGCCTTTGCTCAGGGTGTCATCAGTGACGGTGGACAATGGAAAGCGTACAGGTCAGTGTTTCCTCTGTTTACGTTTCCTCCACTTCTCAGCTGTGGTTCAAATCCCTGCGTCACGCGCTGTTTACAGAGACATTAAACCAGCAGCACATCAGTAAATCTGCAGTGGCACAGCGGCGTAAACTCAAGCCGCTGAGCTGGTTTCTTGTTTACATCTTTTGATGATTTTCTTTTAATTTCTCTTTGCAGCATTTGGGTTTGTGCGTCAGAGCCCTTTGCGGCAGTGAAAATTAAAGTTTCCGTTTTCTTGGGGATTAATGAAGGATTTTATTTTTTTGGCAGCTCCAAAGGGAAAAGACTGTATGGACGGTGTTTCCCACACGGCTGTGTGAGGAAGAACTGGTGCTATGTGAGTCGGGAGGCTGCCCAGCTGGACCAAGAGGACCCTGTTAAGACGTGGGACCATCTAATCATGCCGCTCAGCTTCCCTGACCTCGACTTTGAGCAGATGTCCCTGGAGAGGAGCCACACTGCCCCTGAAAAGTCGGCCCTCCGCATCTACTACAGCCCCCCGTCGGCTCGCAGAGTCCAGCTGTCTCCGCTGAAGCAAAGCCCCGTTGCAGACAGGGAGTCCGACAACACCACGTCTCCCTGGTGCACGCCGCCGACCTCCTTCTCTCAGCTCTGTCTGGGCTCATCTGCCAACCTGAGCGACGATATGAAGGAAATGACGGTCAGCTGGAGGCAGGCGGTGCCTGTCCCGGAGAAGAGAGGGATGGGGCAGGGACAGTGGGTGGGCATGACCTCTGCGGGCACCCAGACCCACACGAGGCCACAGATGGTGAGTGTTGGTCTGCAGACAGATGTTCCACAGGCGCCCGTCAGCGTGAGAGGAAGCCCCTCTCGTGCCCCGGGCGCCTCGCCCGTCTCCGCCCGCTCTCACTTCTCCACTTCCCTGGAGGGAGTTCAAGGCAGAGCCGACCGGTCCAGAAACTCCACATCCTCACCTAAACTGTACCTGCGGAACTCCGCATACAGCGCTTCCTCTCCGCATTTGTCGGCCGATTTGAGCTCGTCGTCGTCGTCGTCGTCTGCGTCCGGCTCCAGAGAGCGAGCGCTGTGGAACCTCAGCACCCAAAGCCACACTGGTCCGACCTGGTCCAGACAGACCGGTCACAGGGCTGGTGAAGCACAGGCCAACAGCGCCAAACCTCCCAGCAAATCTGCTGCCACAAACCGTTACGGCATGGTCACCGAGTTCCTGCGCAGAGTGAGCGGCAGAGTGGAGAAAACGGTACCGGCGCCGGGCCAGAAGGCAAAGGGCGGACTGAAGAATCTGGAGAGGGTTCCGATCAGATCTCCCCCAGCGACGCTGCACAGGAACGACAGCGTGACGAGGATCGTCAACCAACGGTTCATGAAGCAGAGGGAGGAGGTCGCACGGACCCAGAAAGAGGAGAAGGAGAACAGCGGCGTCCGATCCAGCCCAAGTTCCAGAACAGCTGATGTGAGTAATACAAACCAGAGCTGTCAGGATGGGCCGGCAGATGGCGATTTTTAACGTTATTCATCTTCTTCCCTGATCAGGATGGAACCTACGACTGCAGCTCCAGCAGCACGTTGACCTTCTGCTTTGCACGGTCGTCTCGCTCCAACCTGAGACAGCCCTCCAACCCGAGCAAGCTCCACCGGCACCGATACTCGCCGCCGGTCAGCGCGGCTGCAGAGGTCTGACGCTGGCAGACAGCTGAGAGCTGTCAGAGCTGTGGGGAGCGTTTCACGATGTAATGGTGGAACTGGCAGAACTGGGAGACTTTCTGTGGGACGTGAAGGAGAGATGCGACAACTTTTCTAGTTGTATTTCCTGTTGGTGTCATTTATAGCTCCTCTTTTTAGAGGTTTAGTGCTCTTAGACAGGATATTTATGACACTTGAAACTACGATTTTATATCCTGACATTGTTTTTAGTGGAAATTAATTTCCTGATTTGTTAAATAAAGTTCTATGATGTGAGAGAGCACGTTGTGACAGAAGCTTCAACTGGAAACCTTAATCCTTAAAAAAGAAATAGCTCCTGCTAAGCACTTCACAAGATTAAGATTCCCTCCACCGTTAAGAACATCATCTCCTGCCCTCTCGCTGTTTGCGTGACTTTCCCTTTCAACGTGCACAAAGGTGTGATTTTTATTTATCTAATTTATTCTGTGAGATGGAAGCTGAGATTTTACCACTAAGAGTGAAATGACATGTACTTTGTTTCCCGTTGATGGCAGCTGTACTCTGAGGTCAAGGATACGGCGAATGGAGGAGTCACACAATGACCCGGTGTCACGTTTCTGCTCAGCACACATTTATCCTCTAAAGTTACACACACACACACACACACACTGATCTAGGTTACATCCCAGAGGAGTGTCTCCAGTTCACTATAACCCAGATTAATTATCTTAGTTTCTGAACCATAAAAAAATGAAATATAATATAAATAATCTGAGGTACAACCCAAATCTGAAGTCTAAGCAGCAGAATCAGCAACACAAAACTATATGAGTATTCTAATGTGATGTTAAGAAACCCACAAAACTGTGAAAAAGTAGTATAAACTTTCTCATACTGTACCATTGAAATGTACTGCTCATGTGCAAGTCCAAAAAATCAATAACCAGCTCATCTTTCAATAATTAAAGAATGTTTTCGATAGTGTTCAGTTAAAAAGAAGGAAATAAATAACAGAGGTTAATAGAAATGGTATAGCAATACTGTGTATCATCTGGGAAGTTACATGCTGTAATACCGCCTTTTACCTGAGGGGCGCTACAGCGCAGTACCGTACTTTCATCCATCCGTGTTCCTTCTTTACAAAATTTGTTGGTCACAAATAAAACAAATACCGGAAGTCACATTTTGCCTCATCTCCAACAAAAAATGAATCTTTCGTTTTAGGATAAATCTTTAAAAATTATAAATAAAATTATTGGTATGGATGCCATTTTTTCAAGATTTGACTCTTACGACTTCGAGGCTGATCAGCGATTTCAGGACGGACTGAAAACTTTAAACAGCCGGGACGAAACCAAACTGCTAGATATGAAACTCTTCTTTTATAACAGGTATGTTTCCATCAGCTGCTGGTCTGTCTGTTGTGGGCACATTCCATCTATAGTTTTACACTAATTAACAGTATGAAAACAGTATTAATTGATGTGTGACGTCAGTACCATTGCGTACACGACCGGTTTAGAACTTGAATGTTCTCATCTTACCTCTAAGACTGGTAATCAGGTGATAATTGTATTCCCAGAATCTAGATGCCTCTTCTAATGCAGCCACCATGACAGGTGAACTCAGGTGTGCAGGCAGTGATGCCTAAACTTATAGAGTTTTTTTAAAAAGAGTTTTGTCCCTATTTCCTGAAGAGGACCATTTTCACTTGGACCTGAATTGAATCGTTCGCGTTGAATTACCGGAATCTTTGTGATCACAGAATAACACAATATTTTACTAAAATAAAACAACTGGACAGTTTAGGGGGGGGGCTTTGGTTTGAGAGGGGCCTGAAACTTTACCAAGTTATAACATTTGAGCAATAATATGTTCTATAACAGATAGAGGAAACGCCAAAAATGAATGCTACTGGCTGTATGTAGGGGGCAAGTGTGCACCTGTTATAGTTCCTGATGGAGGCTCAGGTGGGCGTAATCAGCTGATCACCTGTTGCTTGGACAGCTGCTACAGCAGGATGTTACCTCCTGGACCCTGGTGATGTCATCACGCCTGTCTCATCGGCAGGTTTGTGGAGCCGATAGACCGAAGCAGCTACGTGCAGCAGAGCTCTGACGGAGCAAACGTGGTGGACCGGGCGGCGTTTTCACATTCGGGAGTCAGTAGCAGCCAAACAGCGCAAGCAGCTACAGAGGGAACTCAGCTGTCATTCGCCGAGGTCATGCAGCTGGTTCAGGAGGGGAAGGAGGTGCCCGGCGTGAGAAAACTGGAGGTTAAACCCAGCTACCAGAGTCCCACTCCTTCACAGATGGAAAGGTTGCAAAAACCCTGGGAAACATCATCGGCCTCCGAGTGAGCGTTTTAGAAACTGTGAGGCGCCGACGCCGAAGGACCGGGAAACACAAACGGCTGCTCTTAATACTGCAGATGGGAACGAGGAAATGCTGCTTTGAAGAACATCCTGCAGCTTTTATGTCTCTTCACCGCAGTCCGTTCAGCCTTTTATTTATACTGCAACAGTCCGATCCTCGAGAATTAAAGTCCTTCCCTCGCGGCTGCGGTCTTAAATAATTAATGCTAATGCTTCACTGAAGTGAAGTGTAAAACCTTTACAAATAACAAAGAGTCCTGCTTGTATTCTTCTACAGACCAGCTGAAGCACAATAAAATACACTTCAGTGTTTGTTGACACGTTTTAATCAAGCTGCACACGACGCTCTAACGTTCCTACATCATCACAAACACCAACATAAAAACCTACCAGAAAAGGTTCATTAGCAGCTGCTGCTGATAAAGAGCAAAAATATACTATTATCAGCTAATAAAACTATGAGGTAAGGTGTCAACCACAGGTTAATCGTACAAACGCGGTCGACAACAAACACACCTAGCGTGGATTCGCACCAGAGCACCATCAGGATTTCTTAAACATGATCCAGTTTAAAATCAAATCACAGTGAATAAAAACAGTTCTGTTGATGTTTACAGAAGACACACACACACACATGCACAAACCAAAACAATAATCAACACAGCTGAATAATAAAATGTCACAAAACAATCTGAAAATCTAGGAGAGACCATGAAATGATTAATGATCTGAAAACACTGACGGATAATGCTGACACCAGGATTGTGAGGAATATTATTTGGCCTTCGGGGATTTGACTGTTAATGTTGTTTCATTAAGTTTCTGCATTCTGACTTTTTGTCTTTCGTATATTTTTTCCTGTAAAGATCCTGGCAATAAAGGAAATAATCAAGCACGTTGTTATGAGGAAAACATTCTTTTAAGACAGTCCACATGTTTTTCCTAGAAAAAGTTTCCCTTTAAAATCCAGTGAGTCAAATGGTTTAAAAAAATTGTAAAAATGTATAAAATAGAATGTAATAATATTAAAAAGACGAAACATGTTTTATGTAAATGAAAGCGTAACAGTTTTAACCAGAAAATCAGTGTTGAGGTAGAGAACTGGGGCCTGGATCAAAAGGCAGCTTTCACAGCTGGATTTAGAACAGCTGGAGGAGTTCTGGTGATCCTGATTATCTTTGACCGTGAGGCTGCTTATCAATAAAATCCAGCGAGCAGTTGTGAATCTAAAGGGACGTTTGTGTTAAAAGACAGGCACTGTGAACAAATAAACCTCCACTTTCATTTACTCATAAAACATCAATATAAAAATATCTTTATTGCACTTTTTAAAGTGTAGGCGAGCAACTTCTGATCAAATGTCTGATGGAAACATGGGTGGATTTTCACTGCAGGGATAAAAACCCGAGTTAAACCCAAACTGAGCTGCTAAACTGTAAATCTGCTTCATGATCCAGGCCCATGTTTGCAGCACCGTTACCGTTTGATCACAACACCGTCTTTAAGTTAAAAAAAAAAAGTGTCTGTGCCAGCTGAGATCGGATAAAGCACCTTATTTCTGTCCAATATTTAAGAGAATCCTAATGCTAAAGCTTCGTGTACTCGGATCGGTAAGGCAGTAGGTCCGCTGCTGCTGCTCCAGCGAAGGTCTGAAGGCGTTACTCACATTCGTAATAATCTTTCAGCGGGGCGAAGAGGTGGCGAATGACGGGGACGCTCCAGGAGCGACCCAGGGCCTTCTGCCGCTGCGTCCGACCCATGTTGTTCACGTCTGTGTAGTGTTTGGGGAAGCCAAAGATCCTGCGAGAAGCCAAAGGCAGGAAATCCGCCAGGTTATTACTGTTAACCGGGACATTTATTACAGGGCGGCGGGAGGTGTTCTAGTAGTAGAGAGCACTGCCAAGGTACCATTGAGCAAGGTACCTGACCCACAAATGCCCCTGCCTTTGCCCGTCGTGCACCCTCCCCTCATGACCCCAAAAGGAATAAAGTGGTGACAAAGACGAGAATAAAGACAATGGGTGTGACTGATTAGGGTTAAGACTGTGGGTTGTCTTACTGTTCCAGTTCGGTGCACCACAGATAATCGTCCTTGCCGTTCATGTTGACCGGCAGAGGCCCCGTCTTGCCCTGCCTGATGGAGTTGGACTTCGTCGTGATGGTGCGGACTTTGTCAAACTGTTGAAGAAGCAGCCAACATTCCCCGTCAGCATCACGATCGAAACCTTTATAGAACGGAACCATTTAGATTAAAAATTAATGTTGATGCTTCTACCTTTGCTGTGCGTCCCGACTCCAAACAATCCTGGAGGAGCACTTTCTTTTCTACAGCTGTGGCCAGTGGTCTGAAGAAGAAAACCAAGTGTTGGTGTTCCAGGGTGAAGAAGAAACCACGCGTGTGTGACGGTACCTGTTCATGCCGGGAATGTTCCCCCAAAAGTAACGTGCCCTGTGAGCGGGACTGACCTTCACCGCATCAATAAGTACTGGATTACACTGAAAAAAGAAAGGAAAATACTTTTTTTTTTTACAAAAGAAAGAGTTCCTATGGTGACATTCTCAGCTGAAACTGTACCTCGAGGAACCTGGAAATGTCCGACTTGTCGTTGGCACTCATGAAAACCACGTTCTCAAACAGCCAGAAAAATGGCCGGTTGTCTCCTTCCTTTGGCTTCAACATGGTTAATATGCGGTAGAACTCAAAGAAGAGCCTCCCGGTACCCTCTGTAGGGCAGAGAAGACAGGTTACGTTTGTAGAAAAATGCTGAATATTATTTTAACCTGCCTGACTTACCAAACAGTCCTTTGCGAAGAGGGTTGACCATGGACAGGTCGTTACAGGGGCTGCCGCCAATCAGGAGATCGAATGGGCCCCATTCAGCCAGCTGACGACAAAATTAGCAGATCAAAGGGAGTTGCTGCAGTTTCTGTGGGGGATTCCTCATTTCCACTCACATGTTTCTTTGTGATGGTGCGAACGTCGTTGACGTATTCGATCTTCCCCTCGTGCTTCACCATCCCCACGGCGATGGAATCCTCACAGATCTCTGAGGCGATGTAGCGTTCGATCTTAAATCCCAAATTTTTGAGCACCAGATAGCCTGTTGAATCAGGAGAAGGGAGAGTTTTATTCAAGTCCGGAGAGGGGCGGAGATGAGGGGCCCGGGGGACGAGAGGGCTACAACGGAGCGGATTACGTTGGAGAAACATCGTCATGAACAAACCTGTTGCAATGCCGTCAAAAAGCGAGAGCACCCTGATGGGCCTGCGCTGATCAGAAGGGATGGAGGGGTAAACTCTGTGAGGTTCCTATTATTCAGGTTCAGAAGGAAGGATGAGAAATGACATCAGACGACGCTATACTTTGTAAAAACGGGTGCAAATAGTTGCACCTCAGCTGCAAACGTAGGTGTGGGACGTACAAACTCCATGCCGGTGTTGTTGGCAAAGAAGTCCTGAACTTTGGCTCTCCAGTCTGGCCTGAGTTTGAGGTTTCCGTCGCACTGAGATGGGTCACACATGTAGCACTTCCAGGGATCGATGTCTTTCACCTTGTCAAAGGTTCCTGGGCGAACCAGCATGTCCAGACAGTCCTTGCAGAAACATCTGGGAGGCAGAGATCAAAGGAGGAAACAATCAGACACCTGGAGAAGCCGATTCCAGAAGGAAGAGACGCTATTCTGACGAGGACCGTATATGATCCGATCAGTTGTTCACCTGCAGCAGCTGACATTTTCACAAAGGATGACCTCCGTGCCACCACAACACACGGTACAATAGGACTGGTAGCCATCCTCATCGTAGCGATACAGCGTCTCAGAGAAGTTCTCCTGCAAAGAGAGTCCAGAGGGTTTTCCAGATGGAATGGAAGAGGCAGACTTGCTCCAGGTGGAGGTTAGATCTGTGCAAAATGGGCCACGGTGGAGCAAAGCAGACCACAGACATCAGAGAGCGAGAGAGGGGTCATCAGGGTCGAGGGTTACCTTGCATTTCACGCAAAGACCACCTTCGAACAACGGGTGCCGCACAGGAGTCTCAGACGATCCACAGGACAGACAAAAATCTGAAACCAACCGCCACACTTTGAGCTTCAAATCGAATATTTTACATCGGGTTTTCTCTATTCGCACAACACCTACCCTCGATCGTTTTGCCGGTCTCGTTTATGTTCTCCACTATCAACTCTGCAAAAGACCAAAAATGAGAAAACGAGGCATTTTATTCGTGTTATTACCGTGTGTCCGTGAAACGCCGGCTGGCAAACGCACAACTGACCTCTGCTGTAAGTGGTACCGGAGGCTCTGGATTTATTCTTCAGCAAAAGTTTCCTCTTCACCGGTGGTTGGTAGTCCGATAGCCCAGAGTCGGAACTCTGATGTGCAGCGGCTATATTGCCTTCAAGACAAAAAAACCCACAATATGTTTCAGTTTGAAACAAAAGAAGAACCTTTCACACACTTGAAGCCTCTTAAAGGTCCCAGTCAGCCTGTGGCCTCCAGCAGAGGTTTGGAACCACCAGGACTCTTCCTAGCATTGGCTGGGGGATCAGGGGAGAAGGGTCTTAGTCAGGGAGGTGACCAAGAACCCGATGGTTACTCTATCAGAGCCCCCCCTCCTGTGGAGAAAGGAGAACCTCTGTATGGTACAGTGGAGATGGAGGCAGCCTGCCTGGCCCCCCAAGGCCTCTCAGACCATGAGAAGGGAAATGGTCTGGTCTGCTGAAAATGAACCCAGGTGCTCCTCTTCACCAGGACGACACAGTCGCTACAGCGAAGCCTGGTGCGGTGATTTTCATCAGCAGGAACTGGGAGACCAGTCGGCTCAACGACCCTCAGAACGTGCCAGGGTATCAGAGGAGGGACAACTCTCCAAGTGCTGGGATGCATTAAAACCAGCCGGAGCAAAACTTACCAGCAGGAGCAAAACCTTCAGGTCCCATAGGCAGAAACCCTTCAGAAGCCCAGTCCAACATCAGCTTCAGCTCCTTTTCTCGATCTCTTCCCGCCGCAGAAAAAGACTTGGAACATCTCTCAGCCGCCAGCTGCAGACAAAAAAACACATATACTGCATAAAAAGTGATCATATGTATGAAAAGTGATCATTCTCAGCGATACATTTCAACTAAAGACCATCTCTGAGGGTTGGAACCTCTTAAAGCAGCGAGCAAATGCGTATTAGAGACAAAAAACATACATTTTTAATGAATCAGAAAACAACGGACATGCTTTTAAAACGTGAATTCACTGGTTGCATATTCACAGTAAAGCAGACTTTCCAAAAACGTGAAAGGTGTGTTACCTCGATGATCTGGTAAATAGCTTCCTTGTAGGTGGGAAGGCTGGAAAAGGAGTTTTTGCAGAAACATTTGCCGAAGGTCCCGAATGACAAGAGGTCCTCTGTCAAAATCTGTAAGAGTTGCAGGACAATGTGAGATGCAGCCTGATAAACAGGTGAGGACGCTGGAGAGGGCGCACCATTTCCACACCTCTGAGAACTTCCCATCTCCAAACCACTCCACCCTCCGCATGCCCAGGGGCAACGGCTTGCTCTTCCAGGGCATCACCATCCCGGGCCACCAGGAGAATCCCTCTAACTTCCCCCACACCAGCTCTCCCGTCAGAAAGCCTCGACCGTCCTGCAGACGTGAGATTTCCATCAACTCGCCGTTTCTTCGGCAGTGTTGTGACGTGTTTTGGATTATTTTACCTGATAGCTGGGTCTCTGATGTGTTTTTGGTGTACCTTTACTGGTCGGTGACGATTCTTCTGCCTGACAATGAAGAAGAGGCGTCAGTATCTTATGACCTCTGCGCTTTGAGCCGCGTGTTTCTGTTAAAACATCCCAGATTACGTCATGTCGCAGGGAAATTTCAAGAAAAACAATATGGAAAAATGCTGAAAACATGAAGAGCATGCACGTATGTTGAGCCATTGCAGCCCCTCGGCACTATTTTGGTAGCATTCTTAAGAAAACCTACCACCTTTTCATGATGCTCTATGCCCTTTTTGCTGCGCTTATAGGGCTCGTTGGGTTTGGAGCAGTTGATGCCGGCCTGAAACACTGTACGAGTTGGTGGCTTCTGGCGCAAACTGCTCTCCCAGCCAAAATGTCCCCTATTGGTTCCCTAAGATACAACAAGCTCTTATTATCAGATTACTTATCATCTTATTATACACCAGCCAAACTTTTCTGTGTGGGTCTATTAGTAGAAAACAATTTACCTCTTTCCACACAGCATAGAATTCACTGTTTATGTCTTTTGGGAGGAAAAAAGAAACATGCTTAGCGGATATTAGCACTGAGATCAAAAACCATTATAAAATACTATGTTTGAAAATAAGACACCTAAAATCTGTTCTTCTCTAAGCTAAAATGAAGACAATTCATCATTTAAACACTGAAGAAAGGTTTCACTGACCACTTAACCTTGAAAGACGGACTTCGCAGCTCTTCACTGTTGAAGGTGTGGAGAACAAGAGCAGGACGAAACCATTTAAAACTGGCCAGAACGATTACTGCAAATATTATAGTGCCAACTAATATGGGGATTGTTTCTAAGTGAATAAAAATGTTGTTTCTCACATTTGTGCTGAAGCAGGTATTCTCTGCTGGTGTTGCTGACAGACAGAACCAAATCACATTCACTTCCTCTTGAGGCGTCACCCTCAGCGTCAGCGTCATTTTCCAGTGCCTGAAAGGACACGTGGTGAATTCAACCGTTAAACTGACCTCAGCTCAAACACGTGGCTCCGGATCCGTTGGTTTTACCTTGGTAAAAACTGCCTTTGGCTCCAGAGGCGGGCAGGGGAACGCCAGCAGGGTCAGAAGAAGCTTCCTGAAAAGTGAGTTTGGCTCGTTGTCCTCAAGCAGACTGGCCCAGCGTTTCTCCTTTCCCCTCTCAAGCAGCCGATGCTGCAGAAACTCGTCTGTGAGCTGAGTGGCATCTTCAGCAGAGCTACAGATTCCCAGCTGGGTCCCCAGCTCCCCGACCGCCTTGCCTGCCACCTTGAGCCAGCGGTGGGGGCTCAGCAGCTGAGCGATGCTCTTCAGCACTCCCTCGCCGAGAGGCAGCTTCTCCGTGATGCAACGCGTCACTGCGATGTAGAAAGACAGGGCCTCCTGTGTCAGTAGTAGCTTAGCGTCTTTAGAAACGGACTCCTTCAGGTACTTTTCCACGGCTTTATCGCCCACGCTCAGATCCAGGCTCGAGAGGTGGTACTTCTCATTTTCAAGATTTTGAGCATCTGGCTCCTTGAGGAAGTGACCTGCAGCCTCAGGGTGGAGGAAGAGGGAGGCGTAGGTGCACAGCAGGTTACTGGCTCCTTCTGCCATGAGCTGCAGACGAGCTCCAGCAGCTTCCTCCTGTGTCTGCAGACATCTCTGGAAACGATGCAGAGGCTTCAGCGCCTGCTCCAAGAACATGAACGTTGCCCTGACTTTGCAATCCTGCAACTGGAAGCAGATGAGTTTCGCCTTTTCGTTACTCTTGTTGCAAGACGTAAAGTACAGAAGAAGCTCGGACCACATTTCCAGGATTTTGGAGACTACAGAGCAACATTTAAGGCAGCTTGTGTTCAGGAGAAATGTTTGGCTGTCTGTGCTAAAGTCTGAGCCGAAAAGAGCCTCCAGGTTGATGTTCTTTGTTGGGCAGGAGGAGAAGTACGCGTAGATATCTGCTACCAGCTCCTGGACCTGTTTGGAGAGCTCTTTCAAGCCAGCGCGACAGGCGGCGTCAGCAACAGTGTACAGCCCACCGAAGGCCACCACATTTGGGTTGAGTTCCCTGAGATTCAAGAAGATCTGTTCTGAAGATTCAGCATTGCCCTCAGAATAGACGGCAACGAGGTTTTCTTTGGGCAATTTAAAGCCCCTCAGCGTCTTCACCACTGCTGCAGCCATTTCATTGCCTTCTTTACCCTCTGACTGAAAAGCATCTAGAAAACGGACGCAGTGCCTGTTGGCTCCAACGTCAAAAAAGCCGACAAGGACCACGGCGATGGTGCCGCCCTCCCTCGAAGATTTCAGAGTCACCCCCGCATAAATGTACACACAGTATGGGCCGCGCTGGCAGGCAGATTCAATATCCCTGGGGTAGCGAGACCCCAGTTTAGAGCGTGCTAAATGTGCGGACACCTCCGCACCAGGAGCAGTCGCCCTTTCGCAATATTCGCCGATGAACCAAATCGCCACATCGCTGCAGGGCGGCGATCCGGGGGCCTGGTTCCTGGGGTTCAGAGATCTCGTCTTGTGCTTGTTTGTCATCATGTGTCTCCTGAGATCGACAATTCCTTTAGACAATGTGCTGAGGTTGCTGTGGCAAATGCAGCAGTAGGTGTATTTGTCTCCCAGGGCGCTACGGTCCGCCCACTCGAACATGTCCTTCCACTTTTCCCTATAAGGAAACGATCCGTTCCTTATAGTGGCCTGTTTCAACTTTCTCGTTCCTAAAGGGAGGAAACAGAAGAGTCCTGTTGGAGCCTTGTCTTGGAGTGAGTGATTTAAAGTGGTTTTTACCGCATTGTTGCAGAGCAGGACTGATATCCAAGTTGTGTCGAGCCTTCACGGGATCGTATTCCTCATCCCTCACGTTAGTTGTGTAAAAGCTTTTGAGCCACCTCAGGAGGTCAAGGTTGCTTTGAAAGTCACCTATTATTAGATTGTCCACTGGAACGGTCTAAATGCAGAAATGGGCAAAAAGCTTTACATGAATGCTGAAAACAGAATGATTGGTGGCATCAGACATTAGGCAGAGAGCGGATACCCTCGTTATACTGTTGTTCCTGAAGGCATCGCAGAGGAGGCTGAAGTTGTGTCTGTAGTCGTCCTTGCACTGTGCGTCAAACTTCACCTTTGACATGTCAACAGAGCCAGGAATGACCCAGTCCATGATCTGACAATGGCAAGCACCTATGGAAACACACACATTCCTTAAAAGACAGGCTTTCAACAGTCGGAACGTGTGGATTTTAGGTCAGTTACAGGTGCATTCAGTACTGAATGTGTGCTGGTAAACTACCTGAACCAAACTGCTGCACATCTTTGAAGTCTGTCTTCAACAGGTTGTTGACCCAGTTCACCAAATGGAGGCCCTTTGACTTTTTCTTGATGAACTGTGGAGTCTCAACCGGGGTGCTTGCCATCTTCACTTCGGTAGGAAAGAAGCATTCAAAAGACAATACGGTCATACTGGTTTTGGGGTTAATGAGAGCTGCTCTATCACTCGATCAGCTTCACTCTGTCCTTTAGGTAGTTTAGGCAAATCACAGTCACTGCGGCACCTCTATGTTTTTTCGAGAAAGCTGTTGTTTACACGACTAGTGACTTTGCAGGGTGTTTACTGGTGGGCAGGTGGGGGGGGAGGGGTGTCTCAAAGTCTGAATGCTGTCAGAGCCTGCTGATACCGACACCTCCACGATTTGCTGGTATCATTTCCACCGCCGTATTTGCATTAAGGCGCTGCCTTGTGTTGCCCCTCCTGCAGCCCTCTAGGTGACACGTTACCCCCACGGGCTCCTCCCCTTCTCCTCAACGTAAAGAAAAGACAGGGTGAAATCTCGCGTTGTCGCTTTTGCCGCGAACTTCTACTTCCAGCACATGCCTGTCGCGATGATATCGCTCCACTTTTCGTGCAAGACAAGCGCTGCGGTGTCGAACAACGACTTGTGCGAGCGGTTTGTGTCAATAGGAAGACTTTTGACGTGACAGGCAACGTGGGTCTGCAGCAACCTGCCCCCCCCCCCCCCACCCCCAAGCAGCGGTCTTCTCAATGTTGCTGCGGTGGAAGTGAATGAAACTGATCCGCCCCGCATCACAACAACGTTATTAGCCTCGCTACTCTGCGTGGAGCCGCGCACACGCGTGTAACTGACAGGCTGAAATTACACGAGGTGCATGTTTTGAGTGATCAAGAAGTCAAAAGCTTCCCCGGCTCTTGGTCACAGGTTTCACTCGCAGACTGGTTTGGGGGGGGGGGGGGGGGGGGGCTCTGATGAGCCGGTCTTTGTGTTGCTGTGCCTGCAGAAGGTTGCGCGGTGAACAAAGCAAAACAACGCCGACCGACTCCGACTTTTATCCGTCCGAAACCCGCCCAACTCCGAGCGCATTAGCGCAAAAGAGGGATTTTTTTAAAAGAGTAAAACCGGGGAAACTTACCTCGGCCGTTCCTTTCTAGATGGTCTCCTCGCCTCCTTCCCTACCACATTCTCCGATAGGCAGAGCGACGTCAGTGACGTGCGCAGCCGGCGGGGCCGGGACATTGGACCTCTGACAATGGCGGCAGTCCCGCACTAGTAACACCGGCGAGGAGGAGCTGGTTCGCGACACAAAGCATCTTCTACACTTTTAAATTAATAAACCAAGACGCTTCTATATCCTGCATGTTTAATAATTACAGGTGGAAACAAAGTACGGCCCCTCAACGATAAGCTGGCCCACAACGTTTTCCATTTCAGATATTGTTGGAGGCATAATTGTGGTTCTAATGATCTACAGAGACCTAAACGTGTTTATACGCAACTAATTGAATTTCGGAGAGCGCATCCAATCCAAATAGCTAGTTAACTATGATGCTGATTGGATTTATTGTAATAGTTTGTCGTGTTTGTTCGTACATCTATAGTAGTGTGTAACGCTCCCTCCCTTACAAAACACGGACCTACTTTCTGTTGACAAATTGCTGTTTTCTCACGTAAGAAAAAACGTAATAACGTAAAAAAAAAAAAAATTGGATACTGAAAACAAGCGTAGGAACCACGCAACGACCTTAAATTTCAATTAATATCATCAAAAGAAATCGCCATCATGACTTATCAAAATATCGTTAAGGGAGCTAACTAGCATTAGCCAAGATGGCGGCCATTGTGGCCTCTTGGGGGCGCGTGACCTCGTTCCCTGTTGATCATCAGGACAACCAAAGTCAAATGAAGGGAACTATTGGCCCGTTAATATCAAACTAAGTTACAAAATTCAAGTTGAGAGTAAATTCTAGCTTTATTTTTTTTTTTTTTTTTTTTTTTACAATTTCTCATTCTTATGTGTGATTCTTGCTATAATGTCGCTATTGTGTAATAATGGTTTCATATGTACAGATGTCCTCTGATTAAAGCTATTGTTTAAACGTGAGCATTGGATTTAACTGAGGTTTATTAAGATTAAGATTTATGGGTTTGTTGGCCAACTATTTTCCATCAGCTGTCACATTGAGAAACCAGACGCTCGTTAGTCAATTTGACCCTTTAATTTCAGTCGAAAACAATGATAATTGTTAATTCTATGATTCACACTCTGTGACTAAATGTAAGTAAAAGTTTGGAGCCAGGACCACTGAGGCTGTGGGTCTCACTGCACTTGTCCACATTGCTGTGTGTGTAGAACAATATTTCGGTGTAAAGTCCCTGAAATTGCTCTTTTAGTGTGACATACAGCTTTAATAGAACTAAAACAATGCTATTCCCAGATGCGATGCCATCATTAAGACACTGCTGGACCTTTTGAAACAATGGGAGCTGCAGGGTCACCACACTGTTAGCCTAGACCAGGGTCATAAGGTCAAGGGAGGCATTGTTTGACTGCGGGCCACACTCCCAGTGGGCAAGGCCATCAGAGCAGAGTGTGACCTGACTTTCCTCCATTGAGCAGACATTCAATATAAATGTCCAAGCTTTAAATATGGAAAGCTTGAGTGACCTCGACAGAGGCAGTTTCCGTGCACCTGAGCTGGGAAGGACAAGACATATTAATCTTTGGAAGGAAAAGGTGGTCTTTACATGATAATAGACCAGCCACTTCCTTTACAAAGATCTACTAAAAACAGTTTGTTTACTTTATTTGAGGAACTGAGAGTCAAACTACAGCCTCCCGCTTTTTCACCTTTGCTAGTACCGGTATTAAATATGTCTCACTTGTAATTTACCATAACTCGATTTTATGGGGGGCCACTTGGTGGCAGTAAAGCCAAGCTGGGAATAAAATGTGTGGACAAAAACTCCAGCGTGGGACCCTGAAGAAGACCCGTGATGATAGACTATGGATGAGCTGCTGACAGTATGTCTCAATCAATCGATCAATCGATCAATCTTTATTTATGTAGCGTCTATTACAATCAAAATTGTTTCTAGGTGCTTTACAGAATCCCAGGGCCTGACCTCTGTTCTTCAGTGGCAACGGTGGCAAGGAAAAACTCCCCTTTAACAGGAAGGAACCTTGAGCAGGACCAGGCTCATGTAGGGGGACCCTCCTGCTGATGGCTGGAGGGGAGAGGGGCACTGAGGTCCAGCAGAACCAGCATAGAGACCAGTCCATGATCTGAAGCTATAAGAAGATCATTAGTAACTTTAAGAAGTGCTGTTTCTGTGCTGTGATGAGCTCTAAAGCCTGACTGAAACACCTCATGATTCAGTGATGGTTTTTTAAGAATGGTTTAATCCCTGCCACCTTGTAGGACCAGGGTACAGAACCTGTCACTAAAGAACAATTGATCCAGAATAGAGCTGCCTAACATTGGTGAAACATGTCTGCTTAATTTTTTTCTATCTTTTATACTTTATATTAGGTCTTAAAGTCTTTTAACAAACAATACACCATCAATGTGCAAAGCAGAAGTAAAAACAAGAAGTCTTGAGAGAAAAAAAGGGAAGAAATGTCTGAAATGGAGAAGGAAAAGGGAGGCAAAGGTCAGTGTGTTGGTGGATCAGGATTAGAGGACACAGCCTGACAGGTGCAATCAAATGATTTACGCAGCCGTGATAAAGTGGATGCCGGTGCAGCTGCAGGGGGCAGTTTAAGAATGACGCAAACAATCAGAAAGCCATGAAAAAGAGCTGTAGAGTGTCGGGGCAGCAGGGACTGTTTGGGTCTTTACTCACTATGGTTGTCAAGAAGGGGTTGCACTGGCTGGTGATCCAGGCCACAAACACAGGTGGTCCTGACAGGCTGGTTCAGACTGGAAACCAGCAGGTCGTGGAGATCCAGAGGAGAGGAGACCGAGGCCCTTTTATGTTTCACAGCATTTGTTCTGTTGAACTCACCCTTTAAGAAGCAGATGTTGAGTCAAAGATAAGGGTCACAAGCACAATCTGTTTCCTCTGGGCCCCACGAAGCCTCTCAGACCACAGTAGTTGGGACGAAACACAACTTCTGCTGTCTGTAAAAAAAAAAAAGCCTTGAGAGTTCTTCTCATATGAACCTTGAGGCTGAACACGTTAAATGTTTTTATTGCACTTCAACCGATCATGTAAATGGATTTTCACTGAAGGATAAAGCAGATCTGAGAGTCTTGAGTTACTGACAGTCAACCCTCAGACCTGCTGTTGATACTCTAAGTTTTAATGATGGAGAAATTAAACAGGAGCTCTCTAATTGTCACCACAATTGACAAATCATGTTGAAAAGGTTTCTTGAAATCTAAAGTTTTAGTGAGTGATGCCAATGCTTAGAATCATATATTATACATCTTTTTGGCAGGTTTCTTGCTGCATAATAGAGCCACATAAAATGGTAAACCAACACAAACCTTTCATTTGTTTTTCAGAGAAAACAGATGCTTTTTGCAGCCGGTGAAATTAAAGCAATTAATCAAAAGTTGCCAGGCAGCTGAGGAGCGATCTGGAAAGTCGGCCTAAAGCTTCATCAAACAGCAGAAAGCTGTTTCATTCTCTAAGTTCATCTCTATCTTAGAGCCTTTTATAGGATCACATTGGATTCCTCGATGATTAAATCTGCTATCTCAACAGCTAACAGAGAGATGATCCCACAGGAAGGCCAGCAGAACAGACCTGAGGCGAGGACTCGTTTAATCCGCTAGCTGGGAAAAGTGTTCTAGTTGTGCGACCTTGTTGTTCTTTATGTGACCTTCTGTGCAGCTTGCACCTCCCTTCTGTATTATTCAGCTTACAAGACAACTTAAAGTTGAACCTGAATTAAAATGTCAGTATCAATTAAGAACCACACACAGGTAACAGAAGGTGAACTCTGAGGAGCAACTGTGTCCTTTAATTTCGAGTTCATTAGGTTGTCTCAGCTTCATGAAAAATACCATATGCAAAGCCCTTCAAGGAAAAAGACTAATTAAATTCCAATTTTTTTTCCAAATTCACCCTGGAGGGCTCATCAGTCCATCATAGGTCATATTTAAAGAATACCCCCCCCCCCCCCCTCGTTTGTGGCCCTGCTTTAACAGGAGAGTAGCTCCTCTCAATTTCCTCTCCTCCTGGTGCACGCATTCATTTACACCCCCCCATGGATTAACAAAGAAAATGATAGAGAAGGGTGGCGGCTCCTCTCCAGCTCTCTCTAATCTGGTGTCAGTGTGGTGCACGTGTGTGGAGGGGATGGGCCAGTAGCACCCCCGCTCCTCCGGAGAGGGGGTGCTACTGCCCTGATATCCTCCTCATTGTCCCTCCTCCCCACATCTCTTGCTCTCTCTCTCCTCATGATTAACCAATTTCATCGCCCTCTACGGTCCGTCGTTTCCTGTTACTTAGATACCAGTTGCCATGATTTGCCTGGACCGCTTGTGTTTCCATGGTGACAGTGTGCCCATCCTGTCATCTCCTTGGCTGCGCCGTCCTGATGGCCTGTAGCCACCCCGGGCCCTGACCCTCAGCTCCCTTCCTCTCTGCCTCATGGTCCCATAAGGCTGTCAGTGTGTGTTCATGTCGCTCTGCAGCCCCACGCCATGTCAGACCCCAACGCAACTTCTGGCTGATCTTCACTGTTGTCGTTGTCTGAGCACGCACCTTCTCTACGGTATTAAAGAACACGAGAGAGTGAAAGAGGGAGTTCACAAAAGTGAAGAAAAAAAAGATGTTGAGGAGCATTATGGATGTTTCAGTACTGAGGTTGAATCTTTAGGGCTGCTATTGTTCAAAAATCCCTTTGGCCTTCGTACTGTTGAAAGGCCTTGGAGATGTTTTTCCTCTTCATAAGAATCAGCAGGATTTTATTCTTTACTTTGTGTGTATACTGCAGCTCCTGGGCTCAAAATGCCAAATAATACATTTGAACCCAGCACCTGTATGTTCGTGGGCTCTATTTAAACAGCCTTGAATAAAACAACTGAAACATGGAATGTTAACGGACCAGCCTGAACCAGATTGTTTCTGTAAAAATCTATGTGTACAACCAAGCCAATTAAAACCCCGCAGTTTTCTGGGGGAGGGCCACGCTGTGGATCTGGTCTGGGACGGTTCCGTGTCAGGTGGCACAAAGGAGGCTGCATCTCCCGGCTCCACCGTTAGGGGGCAGCACCTCTCAAACGTCACTCATACTTTATCGGTCTAGTTGGATCAACGGCGGCCAATCAGGGTAAAGTTGTTGGCCTAACTGAGGCTGATTCATCCTCACTCCCCCTCACAGTGCGTCTGCCCCTCTCATTCAGTCTAACACTCGCAGCTCTGTGTCACTGTCTGTCTGTTGGGTTTGAAGCGCCCCCAGCGCCCCAACCACCCACCCCACTGCCCCCTCCAGCCCCGTTGATGCTGTCGACACCTAAAGGACAAGAGCTTGTTCATGTTAAGAGGACTGACCGGTCGGCTTTTTGTCAGCTGTGTAGAAATTTCTGAGGAGATTAACTTTACGCACGTCTGGAAGTTTAGTTACTGAGCTATGTACAAAAAAATGATCACTTCAAAATGTGCTACAGCTCTAAAGAGGCAACAGAGGCCATTTTTCAAAAAGATATTTAAAAATCACAGAAAATGACGTGAAGTCAGATGAATTTAAACGTTATTTTTTGGGGGGAAATATCTGTGCAATACCAAACAAGTCATTTGTTGCCACGGTAATAAAGCCAGCAGTGGTATGAAGAAGACTTATAACTACGTAACGCTTTTGTTGTTGATGTTGTTGTGGAGAAATTTAACCTGATTCGTATTAAATTCCTCTGATTGTGTCACCAGGCTGCACTTGAGGCGCTTGTTATTTCTGAACGTTGGCCACCTCCATGTGAGACAGCCCGTCTCGCCACCCTCCAGGACAGGAATTGTCCCCCCCATCGTGCACCTCGGCGGGGGATTGGGAGTGCAATTACAGCAGTTTTGCCCCATTAGGAGTGAGGAGGCGTGACCCTGCCCGCAGGTCTGACAGCCAGTTCTGCTGGAGGATGATCTCTGTGCACGTGAGCATGCACGTTCACGTAAAGGTATGAACATGATTTACTTTAGTAATGTAAAAATATTGGAGAAAAAAAAGCTCCCTCCTTCTTCCTCACCAATGATTTTGTGCATTACTCAATTGTCTCCCCAGTATTCTGAGTTTAATTAATAATTTCATTTTTTTTTCCAAGTTTCTCAATTAGTCTCAGAAGTTTTCCTCTAAGAATTTTAACGTCCACCCAGTCTGGAATTCTAATAGGAAAAACAGTTTGAAACAGTCTTAAAGGTCACAACTCGGTTACAACAATGGCTGTTTGAGTTTACGCACAAGCATTTAACCCTTTTGCAGCTTTTCATCATCGAACTCACATCTTGACTGTAAACCTTTCAAAATAAAAGCAATGTGCAGCTGTTTCCTCCCTCGGGGGGTGGAAAGGGGGGTGGGGGTGGCCCCTGCATCCAGGCCAGTCCTGCGAACAGATGCAAAACGGAACCGAATGACGAAATGGGACGAAACGACCCTAAAAGGCCTCACGCGCACATACGTGCGGACACACACAGCGACTCGCGCACACGGGGTTTCTTCTGTGCGCCGGGGTGGGGTCGTTTTTGTCCAGCATTCCGTTGTCTGAGTCAGGATGAAGAGATGAGGACGGGGCATCCCACTCACCCTCTGCACGGCCGGAGACTGCTGCGCTGCTGTCATGGCAACAGCAGCAGTCACCAGCAGCAGCAGCAGCAGCAGTATGGCCCTGTAATGCACAGGCCAGGGGGGAGTCTGACACACGCGCGCGCGCGTGCACACACACAAAGAAATAAAGCACAACACACGCAGTTTTCGCGACCCTTTCAGCCTTGACATGAAAGCTTATTTCGTTTTCCAACTTGGCAGCGTCAGGTGGTTTCACGCGTTTCCCTGATAGCCGCCCCGTTTTGTAAAGTTTATTCCAATTTATACACACTTGTAGTTTAACACAACAGGTCGCCTCAGATTTTGATTAGACCGCAGCGCACCTGGAGCCACTCATACAAGCCGGACGAACGTGTGTTTTCCCGCAGGCTTCCGCGTCTCCCGATCGGACACTCGGCCTGTGCGTTACTCGCACCGCAGGCTGTGCTGCAGACGAGGCAGCCCGATGTGGTGGGCTGGAGACAGCCACAGCGAGTCGCATTCAAACAGGTGTGAGGAGCTCAGACGCCCTCCCAGGTGGCGCATGTTGATCGGATACGCGGCCACGCAGGAGCGCATTGTGTTTGCGCCTTTTTAAGGCTCGAGCGACCCGCATCCGAAAATAGTGGTGTTTGTCAGAAAGTAGGTCGATAGGAACCGAAAGCGCCGGGTGTTTCCACGCTTTTGCGTGTGTTCTCTTTTTTTTTTTTGCGTGTGTTCTCTTTTTTTTTTTTTTTTTGGAGGGGGGGTGTTTTTATTGTTTAAAGAGGGCTGTAGACCCCCCCCCACCCCAGCCTCTCCTTCAGTGGAGACCGTTTACGCACAGGTGGGAGATAACCCGCTCAGCGGATAGGACAGCCCCCCTCTCTGCTCCTCAGCCGATGATGTGAGGAAGTGACATTTTTTACTGCTGCGGCTCGGGACAGCACGGCTCTGCAAACAGGTGTGCTGCTGTCCGGATCACTTTCGCGGGGAAACAAAAGGGAGGTGGCGTCCCGGAACCCACACGGAGAAACCCGGACAGCGGCGAGAACCGGAGGAGGAAAAACCAGCCCGCTCAAGTCTTTTCTTTATTAGCCTGGCTTGTTTGAACGGGTTGAGCCAGGGAAGAGGGAGAGAGGGGGCGATGGCAACGAAAAAGGCGTGCGTGGATGCACCCAAAAGGAGCCGGAGTCCGGTCGTGTTGGAGGCGGAGATGTTCAGTGAATTTCAGGACTGGTGCCTCCGGACATACGGAGACTCCGGTAAAACAAAGACCGTCACCCGGCGAAAATATAACAAAATCATGCAAACGCTGTTGCAGAACGACGAGTCGGACGGCGTTTACATCGACAACAGCCACATCAACGCCAAATTTAAATTTTGGGTGAAGTCTAAAGGATTTCAGGTCGGGACCAACGTGTTGGGAGAGCACAACAAGAAAGGAGCTCCGGGAAAACCGGTCCTGTACGTCCCGGTCAAGTCAACGGTAAAGTGTGTGCGTGTGTTTCTCTCTGTGCCTGTGTGTGCGCGTACGTGCCCATTAGATGTCCCGTCACCGTATTTAAGTTGTCTTTATTTCGGGCTGCACACACGCACCGTGCCACATAATTCAAACGGCAACTTAACCATGTTTCGCCGTCCCGGCTCGCCCTCGTCTTTCCCCATAAAGCTCCACTTTGTCCACATCCCAACCAGAACAGCCCTACTCTCATCTCTTGCTGCCATAGCAACGCCGGTGCCTCCTGGCAGTGGCGGCTATAAAGGTAGACTATCATGCATGTCCATCTCACGAGTGAGGCCGAAGTCTTGGTGCGCCGCCGGGCGTAAAGCATCACTTAATCGACTATTGACAGCATTTAGTTTGTTCAGGTCCTGTAGCCCGATATGATGATGATGAGGACGAGGATGATGATGATGACGATTATGATAATGGTGGTGGTGGTGTATGCGCACGCGGATGCAATGGCATGCTCTTGGGGCGGTATGTCAGGACACTCCCGTGTGTTCTTTGGAGGACTAGATTATATTTAGAGCAACTTGGAAGGTGACAGATTGACCTTTTCAGCTGCGCGACTCAGCGGGTTCAAATCCCACTGAATGATTGCGCGCGCGCCCTGGCTGTCCCGTCCGAACCCAGTATCCAGAATGCGCCTGCGAACGGCACGACTCATTTTTTCCTCGGATATCGAGTCACCAAAGGCACTGGATGTGTCATTTCCGTGGCTGCGCGGCTGCCAGCCGGAGTCTCGGTGTTTGCGCCCACTTTTCATTGTCCTGGGCGGGATGCAAATCGCGGCTCGAAGGCACTCGTTGCTCTGGCAACACCTGTGCAGCCCAGGATAGTCTGCATCTGTCGCATCTCATTGTGCGCGTTCCGACACCGAGCCCCCACTACTATATTCAAAGGTACCTTTGAAAGGGGATATTTTTATTAAGGGAAAAAAAAACCTTTTTAGGTGAGCCTGGCTGCTGTGCGTAATTGGGCGATCACGTGAGGGACCGTTGCGGAAACAAAAGACTCTGCGCGGGACTGATAGCGACGCACGCTCGCAGCCAGTGCACACAGTTGAGCCGTACACGCCGAATGTGTCCTGATGATGTGATGATGGGGTCTGAGGGAGGTCAAAACGCTCCTCATCCCGCCGGATGTCGCAAAGACGGCACGTGTTCCAACGTTGTTTTAAACAAAAGAATACCTGACATACAACACGCATGTTTATGTCACATCGCCTCCCCGTGGGGTGTCTCCAACAGGCCTCTGGGGGGCCGTTCTCCCGTCCTCCCCCCGTCCCTTCTGGGACTTCCCTGGACCATTTATAGGGGCTTTGATTGGGAAGGGCACCGATCCCTCCACAGGTGTCATACCTGTGATGATGCAAAATTTGGATTTGGGATGACTCCTTTTACAAAGCTGCTATGATCTCTAATATCATGCTGCCCCCGGGGCTGAGAGGGCAGGTGCGATGTGTCTCCGCAGGTGCAGATGGCGTTCCTGATTGGCTTTTGTGTCTGGCTTCTGTCAGTTCTTGTCTTGTGGGCTCAGCCCGACTCCTCGGGAGCTGAAACCATCCTCAGTTGTCACATTTGGAATCCCGTGCCCCGTTGTCTAATTGAGACGGGCGCGCGGGCTTTGTAGCTAATATCAAGGCAGGGGGAGGCCTCCCCCCTGATTCAGCTCCACTTGGGAAATTCAAACAACAAACAAAATATTATCTAATTCAAGCCGCTTCCGGTGATCCGAAATCAAAGAACGGACGCGTGCGGCTGTTGCGAAACACCACTCTCGTTCCACTGCGGATCATCCTGGGTGGAGAAGTGACACAGACGCAAACAGACACACAAACATGCGCACATAATGGTCACACGGCTGCAGGGCAGGGGGTGTGTCTCTGGAGCTTGTGCAGTGGAAGCCCGGCTGCAGCTGCTCTCAGGGTGTGCCAAGTTTCTGTAAGGGGGCATGCATGGGGCTAAATGACGGGAGGGAGCGTGGGTGGGGGCAGGGATGGAAGCTGGCTGATGTGCAGACAGAGAGGGTCTCTTCTGTGTGTCAGTGAAGCACACAAGGCAGCTACAGTGTGTGCTGGGACAGAGAGGCCTCCTTTCACCGTCCACAATTATTTTCTTTCCATGTTGTGTGTCGCATTTCGGTCCTGCCGCCTGTCTCCTTGTTACCGCGCCGCGCTCGGAGAACCCAGCAGCCTTCAGTGTGGAGATGCAACCTCGTTTAGCTCTCATTATGTCCTGATTAGAGGATGCTACAGAGGAGGAGGGGAGGACCAGAAACAGGCAGAGATGCGCCGCCGAGCTGCGCACACTATCACCACGAGGCCTCGCAGAGATGAAGCGTGTCCGAGTGCGGCGAGTTTAAAAGCAACACTTAAATTGTTGGCGTACTTCCTTTTGGCCGACCGCGCTGCAAAGAAAAAGGAAAAAAAGATGTAATAATTGGAAGCTGTTGCTTTTTGTTGCCATGTCAACTGAAATCTGTAAACACCTCGCACAAAGGTGGACGCGTTCTCGCGCCGCGATGTTTAAAGTGCTTTTTTTTGCGGGGAAATTGTGCTTTTATGAAGAGTGCACAATGAAAACCAAGCCTGACCCAAAATACCCATATAGCTGGGTTAATTCTAAAATACAAATAAATGAATCAATGTTTCTCCTTAATGTTCCTCCTTAATTGTGTTGTGGCTCAGTTATGAAATTTGGGGGAGTTGGGTTTTTTTGGGGGGTAAAACTATAAATTAAATCTAGTTCAGGGATTCCTGGTTGATTCTAAACATCGTAGTTGAGATAATTGCTACCAATCAAACTAAACGTAGGTCACAATCCAACAGCAAAGAGTCAATTTAGCCAGAAATATGGTGGCATCCTTCGAAGTGTTGCAGCAGAACCAGAGAAATGCAACATATGGTTCGTACTTAGTCACATTTCCTGTTAAATAAGCTGGGAAAAGGGGGGAAATTCACATAGAAGCAGGTCAGAAGTACAGACAACGAACGTGCTATTGACTCATTTTATTTCAGTTTTAATTCAGTGTGTTTCCAACAACAACAAAAGATCAGTTGAATAATTAAGAATAATCCTGGTCTTAATTGGTAATGAAACAATGGCAGCAGCCTGAAAGAGTGAGGACAGAATCAAAAGGTCGTATAATGAGGATTTAAGGAACCGTTTGGAGCCCACAACTGCAATTCCCAATTTGTGTCTTGGAAAATCTACCTTCAACGTCTGCGAGCGCCAGGACAGAAGAGGGAGATCCTCATTATTATCTGGTTAATTAGCCCACCTTTCCTCCCCCGAGACCGCCTCTTTTCAGGAAGGGGCCACAGAGTCCAAACAGGCCAGATAATTCAGCAGCAGTTTTCACCTACAGGATCCTCAAGGGTGCGAGCGCGTCCAACCTGCTCGCCATCCGTCCCGAACCAGAATCCCCCGGTGCCGATTGGACCTGCCGTTGTAAAGGTCAGACTAGGATCTTTCTGGGGTTTCTGACTTTGGACGCAAACGGGGTGACGAAACCCGTCCCTGCACGTGTGTGCGGCAGTTTGCTGTGCGTGCGTGCGCGCGTGCGCGCGTGTGCTTGTACAAAGAGGGGGTCGGCGATAGCATGCTCTGTGTTTCCTCCCTTCAGCACCCTCTCTGTTGCCATGGAGAGACCGTTCTTTGCTTTCCCATAGGAGGAGAAATTAACACCATTTTTAACTGGCCCGGGGGCCTCCCCCCTGTCTGTGTGGGAGATAGTCTGGAGTTCTGCACTGCACACACACACACACACACACGCACGCGCGCGCACACACACACACACGCACGGAGCAATAATCTCCATAACGCTCCGCTTCTGTCATTTGTAATACTTTTACAAGGCCAACATCTAACGAACTGGGACAGTCTGATAATGGCCGGGAAATGGCGAGATGGACTCGGGGACGTGATGATGTACGCGGGAGACATTTGCATATAACATTTTGCGTCCGTTGCTGGAACGTCAACAGTCTGCGGGGCCGGTGGGACCGTCTGCAGCTCAGCTGGATACCGAGATGTCACACACTCTATCAAATAATTCTAATCCTGGGAGTAGTCGAGAGGAGAACACACACACACACACACACACACACACAAATCAGCCGTTGTAGAACACCTAATGTGGATTTAATGACCAAGGGTTTTTCTTCTGTGAGAGAGGAGGATGGTGAAAACAAAGGAAAGGGGTCAAGATTGATATAAAACTGGCCTTCCTGTCACAAACGCCTCCGTCTTCCTTCTTTCACACAAACACATTTTCCATTTCTTTGGGACGTTCATTTCCTGGAGACCTTACGAACTCTTGTATCTTTGACTTCAATCAGGCCTTTGTCCCCGTGGGTCCCGACACGTAACATCCAAAACATTTCATTTCATTTCTGCACATTTGTATAACTCGTTCTAATATCTAGATCTCCCTCGATAAATATTGAATGCATAAATCAAATATAACATCGATATTCATAAGATTGCCTCAAAGGGGCCTATTTGCCAGAAATACTCAATCTTAATATCATCCACATTATCACAAAAACCACATTTTACCCAACTTCCCAAAGATCCGTTATGTTGGATTAATCATGTGCCAGAAATTCTTTTTTTTTCTGCTTTATTTAAACAGCGTCGGTTACAATCAGCGTTGTCTCCAGGCGCTTCACCTGAACCCAGAGTCTGACCCCCTGACAGTCAGGAAAATCCCCCTTTCACAGCAACCATCCACCAGGGGAGCCCTTCTGAGATGCTCCCGTAGGACAGTTCTGATAGTTGGACCTGAACCACTAACACTAATAATAAAAGCCCTTTTAGCCCCTGATGGTGGTGCTACATGTTCTAAGAACCACTGAGTAGTTCCTCCTGTGGCCTTTTGTCCACAGCGTGTCTCCGGGCCGTAACCTCCATAAAGAGATTTATGTCCCGACACTGGGAGTAATACACACCTTTCACACACACACACACACGCATGCATGCACGCTGACGCACGAACGTGCAACACAGGCTTTGTTCCATTTTGTGTCCATTAGCCCGGCTGATAGGTTTACAGAGGAAAGAGGGGCCTTGAACAGATGACCTGTTGTCACATCTGCAGTCAGATAATCTGAGTCATGAGTACTGTTGACACGACTGTCTTTTGTACACGCGCGCGCACACACGTGGACACACAGGGAGTACCTGCGCACGCATTTCCGCAACGGTGAGATTCCCAACGTCGTCTCCTGGAGCCAAATTCACGCATTTATGGATATTTGTTTGGTGACGAGCTCATTTGTGCCGCGATGCACTTCTTCCACCTTCGTCGGCCTGTCGCTCTGACCCAGCTGCCTCCTCCTCCTCCTCCTGACCTGCCTCTGTGCAGGACTGCTCCGCTCTGCTCCAGCGTGTGTGTGTGTGTGTGTGTGTGTGTGTGTGTGTGTGTGTGTGTGTGTGTGTGTGACTGCCAGCGGGGGTGGGGGCAGTCGACTCAACCCCTCCAGTCTCCTAGCAACAGAGTGGTTTGGTGCGGGACAGGGGATGGGGGCTGGTCTGTACGGTGGCTGGGGAAGAGCAAAGTCCTCCAGGATTAGAAAGATAGAGGGAAGGAGGGAAAAGAGGAGGAGGAAGGCGAGAGTTTTGCGGCGTTGCCGGCGATCAGGGACGCTAACACGTCTCCTTTGCTCTTTAAAAATGGCACCGCTGATGAGACCAAATATCTGGTGAGCGCTGTTCAACAGCTGTTCTCCTCTGAGATGATTCTGTCGGGGCTGCCTGGTGGATTCGTGCTGCACTTTAAAACAAACAAGCGCACACACACACACACACACGGAGCCTCTTCTGAGGTGAATGTTTAACTCCACTCGTGCTGACTCCTGTTTGCAATCTAAAAGGTTAAAGGCGCAGGGAGGGGCCCCTGCGGACTTTACGTAACCGGCGCCGTAGAAATCCACATTCTGTGTTCTTCGGTAGCCGTGAGCGAGGCTAAACTGGTCAAATAGAGGAAATAGTTCAACCTCACCAAACTGATTCACAGGGCGGCTGCCTGGTGTAATAACACCTTCTCAGCAGAATATCTGAGTGTGTGTTCTGGATGTTTTGTTGGGGAGAATTCACCAGAGGAGGCTGCCGCGGTGTGGGTGCGCCGCACACCCCACAGTGGTATGAGATTATCTAAATCCAGCATGAATGGACCTGACACTATTGTCCCAGGCAGCAGCAGCAGCAGCGGCGGCGGTGGCGGCGGCGGCGGCGGCGGTGATGTCACGGGGTGAAAGATGACGATACCTCCAAGTGCGATTACAGATGTGATGAAGAGGTGGAGGATCGCCATTATTTCATTTATTATCATTACATTTAGCCCATGCTGACAGGGGAGAGCGGATGAAAAGGGAAAGGGAGAGACGGGGTCGGATTAAAACAAACCCGCTCGGTGAGCTGGTTTTAGTTGCCATGGCAACGATCATTACCTCGCACTTGGGAGAGCAGGAGCAAGGAGAGAGAGGAGGAGGAGGAGGAGGAAGAGGAGGGGAGAAAGGAAGAAAGACGGGACGGAGGTTAGGGTATGAAGACGCGGAGGCTGGACGGGGGAAAAGGAGAGATTTCAGATCCATGGGAGGTGTGATGAAATGTCAAAGAGGGGAGGAAAAGTGCAACCTCAACGCCGGGGGGACAACTTTCCCAAGCCAGGACCCACCCCCCCACCCCCCCAACCTCCGGGAAATGCTCGACCTCTGGGTCTGGGAGTCAGAGCAAACAAACAAACTAAATTATTAAATCATTCACCTCCCTGGGATGGTAACTCGCACACTCGTCGAACAAAGTGCGAGGAGGGCCCGATGCAGAGAGAGCAGGAAAATCCCATGTGCACGGTGCCGCGGAAGGGGGCTGTTGTCCTGGCGATCCCACTTGTGCTGCGCGTCACATGACCCTTTGCCCGGCACACCTGCCCGGGAGAAATCAGTGGCTGTTTCTATGGCGACAGGGTCAGGCAGAATGAGCGCCAGAGGTGGTGGTAGGAGGGACTGTCGGGCCTGTTCCAAGTGTGGACTGTTATTTTTAATCGCCGCGGCGACCAGGCGCCTCGGACGCGCTGTAACGCCGTGCGTTACTACGGTCGCTGCCTTTCTCACAACAAATTCCATCTCAACGGACACCGTCAACAATAAACGCTATGAGCAAACGTGGCGCGTTCAGGTGGAACGTGCGCATAAACCCGGGTCTCCCGCTGTGTTTCAGTGCTCGGACGGGAATTCGGCTCAAGAAAACTCCTCCCTGAAGCGAGTGGCGGTGGTGGAGGACTTCTTCGACATCATCTATGCCATGCACGTGGAGATGGGGGCCGACCCCGGCAGGGCGCCCAAGCACGCAGGCCAGAAGAAAACCTATAAGGCGGTAAGTTTACATGCGCTGGAAGCGGCGCAACAGTGAGTGGTGGCTTGTTTGTTGGGCGGTATTTTCTCTCTGCTGCCACCAGGTGGCCGGGGTTGTTTTCACTGGTAGCGTCTTTCAGCCAGATCATGAAGAAAAACAGAAAACACGGAGGTTACGGAAGCAAAAAAAAGCCCCCCCAAATCATGCAAGCAAACCCAGAGAACAGCAGAACTGATGTCTTTAGTCGTATATTTTAAACGTGAAAGCATGCTGCCTCCTGAACGTATCATTTTTAGCATCGGGAGTTTCCAAGGGAACCACGAACCGGGAAAATACTTGCACACGTCTCTGGAACAAAGGCAGCAGAGAAGGTGTCGGCTGTGGTGTCCTGACAAATCAAAAGGCTTTGCGAGAAGCCGTAGAACCCTGTCGGGAGGGGGTGGGGGGGTTAGCAGGACTTTGGTACCCCTGTTCTCTTCCCTCCGGAGCCTCAGGACTAAAAAAATAATAATAATCATGGAGCCAGTTCTTCCTGCCCCGTAGAGAGGTCCTGTCACGTCTCATACAGTGTACCCTTTTGAGGAGGCAGCATCATTGGGGCAGGGCATAATATGGAACTGTCACTGTGGCCTTCTGGGAGGTGCACGCTCCTCTGGGTGGCCTTTCTCTCTCAGCAGCCCCCAAGGGGCAATGAGGGGTGGGGTGAGGGCTTGGCAAAGGCGGCGATGGCAGGCCAGTGGGGGTGGGCACCCCCCCGCTGAGTCCCCATGGTCACGTGAAGGTCGCATTTTGCAGGGAAACGCCGGAGGGTGGTGATCAGAGGAGGGTGGCTGAGACAGAGGTGCAGATGAGCCAACAGCACCTGAGCGAGGAGAGGAGGGGAGGGAACGAAGGCGCCGTTTAGGTCTGAGAGTGGAAATATGTGCAGGGCCGCAGCTGAAACCAGGCCATCCGCAGGCATGAGACAGCGCCCGGGGGGCTTAATTCCTCCTCATGTCACGCGGAGATAACGCAGAATCCCCCAACTCCCAACTTTCCCTCTTGTACAGCACAATAAAACCTGCACACATGTGCTCAGCGAGCCGCTGCTGCCATTTTAACCCACTCTCCTCCGCTCGCTCCGCTGGCACAGATCGCCGAGACCTACGCCTTCCTGCCCAGGGAGGCGGTGACTCGCTTCCTAATGAGCTGTGGAGAGTGTCAGAAGAGGATGCACATCAACCCCAGCACGGCAGAGTTCAAAGGTAACGCCTCGCACGCACGCCCCGACCCGCCGGACGGTCCGCTAATCCGGGACTTTAATCGATATGTGACATTTTTGAAACTAACCTTTAAGAGAGGACAGAGTTAATTGCTACATTTTGATCCACGTTTAACGGCGTGATTTTACTGGTTGTCTCTTAAAGCCACCGTCACCAGTATAAGATACTATAATATAGAATGTGATGCCAAAAGATCTAGAGAAATGTTGACAAAAAGAGTGATTTTTTTTTTTAACCCGTCACCCAATCAGTTGAACTGATTATCTCATTAGTCTGGGTGTGCGTGTGCACAAGCGCGTGCATGGATAAGCCATGATGTCAGAAAGGCTCCACATCTTTGACCCCCTCAACTACATGGTCCCTCTAGTGGCCGGTGTTAGAACTGCAGGCAGCACTGACATTGCTACAATTCTATATGATTATTTTTTTTCCCTCTTTGTGCTCTATTTATTGTATCAGTTTTCAATTTGCCTTCAAACCCTCCAAACAAATATGACACTGCTTTGGCTTGAGGCTTCACATTTCATTCTGCGATCATTTGGTTAAATCAAAATTTCATTTTCATAATTATTCCCAAATAAGGGGCTTGGTAAGTTGTTGAGCTGTTTAATTAAGTCAGCATCACATTTCCCACAGTAATAGCCCCAGAATCAGACAATTCCCCGGGTAATTATCAAAACCAAAGTACTTTATGCATCAAAAGCTGTCGTAGACCTATTTTTTCAGAGCATGCGTTCATGATTTGAAACTTTATCTTAGGGTGTTTTCTTTGCCTAAGCTTTGTGTGTGTGTGCTTCATAAAAAGAGATCGTTTGTAAAGTTTAATATTTAAATCCCCCCCCTCTGCTATATCAACATTTGATATTGCGTCTTGACAGAAAACGACAGGCCCACGTCGCTGGTCCCGGACCTCATCGACTACAACATGCCCCTTACTGCCACCTACCTGAAGCAAATGAAACTGCAGTGCAGGACGTCCACCGAGAGGGTGAGTTCTTCTCTCAGCAGGCAGGGGCAGATCAGCGTCCTGACAGGTTATTCGATTAAAGCCAGCCCACGGATGACATCTGCTCTTCACTCTAATCCAACTAGTATCGACAGCCGATGTGATTATTTGCTTTTTCGGGCTCCTCGTGGCTACGGTGTGTGTGTGTGTGGGGGGGGGATAACTTTTAATTCGGTGTTAGAGAATGAGAGGGGTCCTCTCATCAGCTGGGAGGAGGAGCTGAGATGAGGATTAGGAAAGTGGGGGTGACGTCACACCGAGACCACTCCCCACGGGTGAGTGTGACCGAAAGAGTCAGAGCGCCTCCGTCACTGTCAGTCTCTCCCCGTGACGCTGACCGCGTCCCCCGCTCAGGCCTGATTGGGATTATCCAGACCCAGACTGAGATTTGTAGGTGAGTACCACCGGAACGCATGGCGGACTGTCGGACGCATCCGTGCGAGGGCTGCGAGGCGGCGGTCAGAGGGTCCCTCCGCCGTCGACTTGCTCCGTTTAAGTCGTTAGCTCGGTGACTCTGAGTGTTGACGCGTCAGGTGATGTTAGAGCTGAACATGTGATGTCGGGACACTAAAGTTTACCGTGAAACACTTCTGGACGCTGGGGTGGCTGCAGGTTCGAATCCCTCCCCAAATTTGTCACTTCCCCAAAGTGTGGACATTTCCCAGCACTTGAAAACTGTAATTAACCCCCCCCCACATACCCCCAACCCCCCCTTGTCTCCCTCTGTAATGCTCACTTGGTACCTAATGGAGCTGTCACTGAGCATTTTGGCCCCCCCTCCAAAACCTCTTACTGAGGGGCGCGTGCATATTCCCGGGAGATTAGGCCCATTTCGGTGCTCTTGCGGGGGGAATGATGAGATGACGAGATGCGTTTTCTGCTCTGATTCCATCACGCTGTGGTAGCTTCGCTCCTGCCAGCTGATACATGGCGTCGGGCATGGAGGGGGGGCAGAAGGATGACACCATTTAGCCCGAGATGGTTTCTGTAGTTTGAAGGGAAAAGCTCAGCCGGGGAATGAAAGATTATTCCGCCCTCCTTTGCTAATCCTAACCCGCTAACCCCCGTGTTTACGGCCACGTTTGAGGCTGGAAGCAGGGCGCAAATAAGTGTGTTGGTCAACACGGGGGCTTCAGGATTCCTGCGTGGTTCTTAGAATTAATTGGAACCAATCTGAAGTGCCATTTTTTCCTTGACTGACACAGTAACATGATGCATAAGCTTTTCCAGAAATGGTTCTTATGGGAGTAACGCCTGACAAATGTAACCTGTCCATATTTGCTCTTCACTGACCCCCGTAGGTGGTTTAGGATGGATATTCAATCCCTGTGATCTGCCGTGCCAACACTAGATGGCACCAAATCTCCCTACACTGAACATTAGCACATTAGCCTTGTCATTAGCCTTGTCATTTCACTGCCAGTGCAGCAAACATGCAGACGCTCGATTAAAGACTGCTGTTTTAGCTAACACATCTCTTTCCTCTACCCCCAAACGCGCCGCAGGATGACAGCTCCGTTAGCAGCGAGGACATGAACAACGCCGAGCCCACGTGGGTCACGGCTGAGCAGCCCCCAGTGCCTCATCCCAGTCCGCCTAATGGAGTCGGCAACCCAAAGGCCGCCGTTAAAGAAGAGGAAGGTAAGAGGACCCACACATTGAATAGGTGCCCCCACGGGTACCGATATTGTCCGTATTGTTGGTTCATCCCAGAATATTAAGGTAAGCTTGTGCGTAGCGGGAGGCAGATTTGGAGCGATGCAGGAAACAGCTTGTCTCCTTCTTAGTGGACTAATCCAAACAAATCCACTCTTCCAGGGGGTGGGACACCACTGCAGCCCCAATCCTCCCTGCACCCCTTTCCTCTCAGGGTACAGGGCTTTGGGAAGTGGGACAAAGGCCGATGCCATCCCACAGAGATTAGAAATCATTACGGAAGACTTAAGAAAGAAGGATGGATTCATTTCTTGGATAATCGATCGTGTATTTTAAAGGGGGAGGGGTCCCTCTTTTTATGTCTCCAGTCCCATTATTTTTACCCAGGAAGTTTTTGCTCCCGCCCATCCTCACCCTCCCCACTCTTCATCTCCTCAGATCCCCTCCCTTCCCCGTCTCCCCTAACTTTCATTCATCCTGACAGTTGACCCCGATACCGTCTTAAACTGTTTTGCGAGGTGGGGCAGGGAAGCCCCTCCCCCTGTGGCTCGGCTCTTGCGCAACCGCATGTGAGCTAGCTGATAGCAAATGTCCGTGAGCCTCATCTCTCCGCCTTGGTTGTCATCCCGGACAGATGACAGTTCGTCGGAGAGCAGCGGCGCTAACAGGCTCCCGGCCTTGACCTCGCCGGAGGCCCTGGCTGCGGCTGGGAACCCCCCAGATGGTGGGGCCCCCTATATGGAGGTGGCAGAAAATGGGCTGAGCGCTCCCCTGGATTTCAGCACCACCTCGCCCTCGTCGTCCTCAGAGGACCAGCAGATGGTCAATCTAAGCGAGCGACTGCTGCCCGCGGGGAGCTCGCCCCCCAACTCGTACACCGCGGACGCCAACAGGAAGTACCCAGTCAAAGCAGACTATCCCAGCAAGGTAAGACCCTCTTAACTTTTGGAGTAACGGACTCGACAATATCGCTCAATCGTCATTTTCTTTGGCTCCTTCCGACCTTTGCAGTCGCCGCCGTACAGCTCAGGGAGCTACGACTCTGTGAAAACTGACGTGGGAATGAGCGCCGAGGACTTGTCCTCCGGCCGGGCGCAGATCATCGACGACGACGACGACGATCACGACGACCACGATGACAGCGACAAGATCAACGACGCCGAGGGCATGGACCCCGAGAGGCTGAAAGCCTTCAATGTAAGTCGGCGCTCGGGCTTGTTTCTTTGAACCTCTGGAGCTCCGGAAAACTGTTAAAACATTGTAAAAAGGAAACTGGAATATTTGTTACACGTTTATAACAAATGTCGGATTTGGGCGTCCTGTTGTTGGTTTTTAACCTGAATCTGTTAAAAAAAATCATTCGGTTTGCAGCTGATTGAAGAAACAAACAGCCGGTCTGATTCCATTTCCATCACCTCCCCCCTCCTGCTTTATCCTCTCTCCTTCCACTCCACCTCTAATGCTCCCCCATCCTCTTTTGTTTTCGTCCGTCACTCACCCCCCTCCGTATCTCTCTCTCTCTCTCTCTCTCTCGCCCCTGTCCCATTTTTCTGCTCTACATCCCCGCTCCCCCCCCCCGCTAGATGTTTGTGCGTCTCTTCGTGGATGAGAATCTGGACCGCATGGTGCCGATATCCAAGCAGCCCAAGGAGAAGATCCAGGCCATCATCGAGTCCTGCAGCCGCCAGTTCCCAGAGTTCCAGGAGCGCTCGCGCAAACGCATCCGCACCTACCTCAAATCCTGCCGCCGCATGAAAAAAGGCGGCTTTGAGGTAAGAATGCTAACCTGGAAAGACATTCGGACCCTGGAAAGGGAGAGTCTCACGGTGTGTCGCCAGCAGATCCGACCGACACCTCCTCACCTCACCTCCGCCATCGCCGAGAACATCCTCGCCGCTGCCTGCGACAACGAATCCCGAAATGCTGCCAAGAGGATGCGCCTTGACGTCTACCCGGCGACGGTAAATGTCGCTAATACCCGTGCAAGTTCGGAGTGGTGTCGTCAGCGGCGACGCTAAATCAGTCCGTTTTTTCGGGCCAGGATGAATCGGCATCGGTGGACAAGTCAAACCTGAGGGACCCCGTCTCCGTGGCCCCGTCAGGCTTCTCCATCTCTGGGGCAGCGTTTGCCCAGGACCAGCTCTACACCAACGGAGGCCTCAACTACACCCTGCGAGGGTACGCGACAGTTGCCGGCACCCAGAACACCGGTGCCGCACAAACCAACGGTGAGCTGCTTTAGCATTTAGCCGAGGCGAACTCAGCGTCAGCCTCACGGCGCTAGCATGCTAACCCTCAACTTCTCCCGGCAGGTCCCACGGACCTGAGTATGAAGTCCATCGGCCCAAACTCGTCCAGCACAAACAGTCACGGTCAAGGAGGCGGAGGCGGCGGCGGCGGCGCCTCGGCCCAGCTAAGCCCCCCGGAGGTCACGGCGGTGCGGCAGCTGATCGCGGGATACCGAGAGTCGGCTGCGTTCCTGCTGCGCTCGGCAGACGAGCTGGAGAGCCTGATCCTGCAGCAGAACTGAGCCCGGGCCAGCCCGTGGCGAGCCCTTCCCAGTTGTGTACTGGGGCAGGCGCACGCGCAGAGACACAAACCAGTGTTGGGCCCTGTAGGTACGCTTTCTTTATGTGTTCTGACATGTTTGTGTGTGGACGGGACAGAACCTCCGGTTTACTTTGACCTCGGTGCCCTGTTATCAGTTCATGTCTTTTCACGCCATCCTACCACTTCGACCTCCATTTGTCTCAGGAAGCAATGTGGAAAAAAGAGCTCTGTGCTGGTGGTGGTGGTGGGGGGGGGGGGGTGCGGTTGGGGTGGGGGGGGGTCGGTTTGTTTTTGCATCGGACAAATCAGTTGGTTGAATAGCAGCAAGTTAGAGAGAAGTGTTTCAAAAGTGTAACACGGAGGTCTGGGTTTATCCTGAATCTGCATTGCTTTCTAGACGAATCGCTGCTACATTCCACCGACCCAACGCGGGTCGGCCCGGTCCGTCACGGTCGTGTGTTCGAAGCTTCCTCGCCGTTCGCTCAAAAGGAAAACAAAAGAAAAACACTCTTGTGAAACGAGATCATTTGGAAGGAAACGTGTGCCGACAACTGTCAGGGATTGAAAATGAGATTATGGATTAGACAAATAGAGGAAAAAGGTGCAATACTGACGATAATCAGTGATGCAAATTACCCACAATCCTCCACCTGCGGTATCCTGCGCAGCGTTGTAGCCGATTTCAATGTCGTCTGTGGTGGATCTTTACTGTTAACCTCACCGCCAGGCACTTTGGTGTGTTGGGACGAGCCTTCCTCGATGGTCATGTGATCCCGGGGCGGTCATGTGATCCCGGGGTGGTCATGTGACACAATCGTCCCGTGAGTTTGGGTTTTTTTTTTAAGCTAAAACATCCAGAAATGTGCTCACGAGAGTCAAACCAACACAGCATCTATGTGTGTGTGTGTGTGTGTGTGTGTGTGTGTGTGTGTGTGTGTGTGTGTGTGAGAGAGAGAGACCACGTCTTTACTCATTAATGTCATCTGTTTAACACACACAGTGTTTGAAAAGAAGCATGAGACAATCTTTGAAAAAGATGTAATCACATCACAGTTTACTCCCAGTGTGTGTGTGTGTTTGTGTGTGTGCGTGCGTGTGTGTGTGTGTGTTCTGAGGGCACATGAGAGCACTCAAAGTGGATCTACAGAGCACAGTCTCACAATTTTACTAGTGAGTCACTCAGCACAAACACAGTCGTGTGTGTATGTGTGTGTGTATGTATGTGTGTGTGTGTGTGTGTGTATGTATGTGTGTGTGTGTGTATTTCATCTGTTGATCTCTTTGTATTGCTAATGTGTCAAAGTTCTGTTCAAGTGACCCAGTTTGTCCAACATCAGTCTGTGAATCAAACATTCCAAACAAGGACTCAAGCAGCCAGAGAGATATTATATTTCTGTACTTATCACAAATCTATCAAATCTAGCGGTTATTTATCACGACTCGGTACTTTTCGCCTCCGTCACGGTCAGATTTACGCCTCATTCCACCGTTTGGGTTCGTGTCGCGTTCGCATTTAAATGAACTATTGCAAGTTTGGAAGCACTTTATCGCTCAGGATTCAGGACGGTGATGTGAGTGTGTCTTTACCTCATTGGGATGTCAGGAGCAGCCGTCCATCCACTGTGGCTCCAGGAGAACCGGGGCGGGACGGAACCGTCCCAAAGGGCCGGTCTGGGTGGGGGGGTGGGGGGGGACCATCGAGAGCAGCGGTCTGCAGAACTGGGGGGGTCAAACGCAGATGTTGGTGGGACCTGTCGTCCTCATAGACGTCTTCCTCATCCTCTCCAACCCGCTCGTTTCCACGCTCACCCGTCCGGCTCAGCGAGGCCTCTTTGACCCGGTTTTGACGGCCCCAACCCGCTCCGAGCACCGTTTCAGCCGGAGTCACCGTCGCGTTCTTTTGGTTCCTGCGGATTCTTTTCCTCCAGCCGGACCGTGTAAACTATTGGTGTTGGTTAAAAATGCCCTGGTAGCTTGTGGATTGCTAAAGTGGTCAGATAAATGTACTGTATAGCTGTACAAAGAGTGATAAAAGATGTTTTAGACCTTCTTTTTTTTCCTTTTTCTGTGGGTACAGCGCTGTTAAGAAAAAAATTCCAAGTGGTTTTGGCCCTTGCCTGTTCTAACTTATCATTTGGTGGTGGTCTGTGTTATTGTTATTTATCTGATTTCAATCGTTGCCTCTCCTGCACTGATTAAGACTGTAGCTCCGTGCAGGAGGTTGTACTGTAAACCTGTGTGAAGCTTTGTATCCCCCCCCCCCCTCTGGTTTTTGGACTCAGTGGAAGTGTGATGTTTACATGTACAGTTTCTCTGAATACTTCTCTTTTTTTCCCAAGTTTTCTTCTTTTATTCTCACCTGAACGCCAAAATCTGTATACATCTGTGTACATCCGCCCAGATATTTCTCCTCCTGTAGCTTCATCGCATCCTGTGTGGACGTGACCCCCCCCCCCCCCTCCTCCTCCTCCCCCTCTTCCTCTTCGGTGGGCAGAGTGTGCCGGGTGTTGTGGCTTTGGGGGCTCCTTAAATTGCTCCTAAAAGAGGGAGCAGGGAAACTTTTCCAAGCGGACCAGAGAAGAGATATTAGGAATCAATCAAACGGTTCTGGATTATTGATCGTGGCCTGGAGGGAGACGGGCAGGGTGTCGATAACACTTGAAGTGCTTAAAGTCTTTAAATAGGAAAACTCCTCGTCCTTGACCCAACTGGTACCCTGGAAGGTACCCTTTGACCTGTTTTAATATCTCCTCGGTAACACAAAAGCCATTCCCCTTTCCTGGCCTTTCAAGGGGGAACCCATAAACCTCAGGAAATGCTGATTCTCCAACTTTAGTTTTTCTTCACTAATTTCTTCTGAAATGAGATTTAATTCTCTAGCGACAAAAAAAAAACAACCATTCACATTTATATGAGATGTCTATTGTTTTGTACATTTATCTTTGTGATTTAAAAGTGGAGCTTTTTTCCAGTAACTGTGACTTAATATTTTCTTTGTCCGTTTGTTTTTTCTTGAAGTGTATATGGGTATGGATATTTATTAGTGGATGTGAAACAACAAAAAGACAAAAGAAAACGTTTGAACCTGTTTCATTTGTATGTTTCATGCAAACCTGTCCAGGTGAGATTCTCTCTGCCTCTTACATATCACTAATGAGGGACCTGTGTTTGTTTGGAAATAGCGCTTTTTCAGTGTTGCATCAACGCAATGAGAAAAAAAAAGTGGCTCTTCTCTCCTGAGATGTCAGTAATTGAATAAAATAGTGCGATGAGCTATCTGAACCCCCCTGTGCTGTCCTTTTATTTAAAGTCTTCAGTCAGTCACGTCGCCACAGAGAAAACAGCAAATCTGCGGGCTGCTGTGTTCGAGTTCGGCCGCCAGGTGGCAGCAGAGTCGTATCGATTTAACTTGTTTACAAACCTCAATTTAACATATTTTACATCAATATTGATCATGAGTGACTAATAGAACCGGTCAGTGCGGCAGAATACCCAAAGGTCATCTCTTCTTAATGGATCTCCTGTCACTTGTTGAAGTGCGTCGTCCTAACAAAACAGAATCCAGTTCTCGAGTGATCCAGCCGGGTTTTCTGTCCTACCAGGACCAGATGCGGTCCATATGGTCGGCTGGAAATCCCGGTTGGATCACGGCCCTTGAGGACTGGATTTCGACATTCCTGCTTTAAGAATTCCCAGAAACCTACGGGAGCTGCCATGGAACAAATTTGTTTTTCCATTAATGCGTGCGCAGCTGTTTAACACACATTTAAAATGAAATAATTTTCTGTTATTGATTCTGTTAATCTTTCAACACGCTTTCTGATTACGTCTAATTCCGCGTATTTAAATGTAAATAAAGGAAACGATAAAACAAACGTTCTTATAGTGTTTTCGCAAAGTAGTGCCACATATTGAAAATGAAGCTTTGATTGCACCTGGATTTTTATTTAATTTTTAATTTTTGGACTACGATAAATCCCAAAGACACAGCAAAACACACACGTGGGAGATTAAACACGACGTTGTTTTTGTGCGTTCCTGCTGTCGCGCACGCTTCGACCCGACGGTGGCGCCAGGATCAGTTTCAGGATCACTTTTGACACAGTTATACTTCCAAAAACGTGTTTTTACTGAATAACACGAACTCTGCTGCTGCAGCGCGATCATATCTGCCCCCCCGTGTGCCTCCCGTGACGTCGGGCGGTTGTGTTTTTTATATCTGACACAGTTTGCACGAGTGTCACGTAGCTCAGGGAGCACGCTGCTGGCGTGCAGGACGCTCTGTTCTGCCAGCTCAGCGAGGCTGACCTCCTATTTTCTCATTCTTTCAGAACGTGCGTTAAATTTCCATAGTAACTCGTCGTGAAACGCTTCTGGGACGTTTGAATTTCGGAGCTGAAACTATGCAGCCCAACACCGCGAGGATGTTTTGACTGAAAATAGGACTAAAATAAGACTAATCCCAGTGTCCCCAGTCTCCCCAGGCCCCAGTCTGTGGCTAATTTTAACTCCACAGGAAGTTACTGACCCAAACCTTTGGACTTGAAACACGTAACCATGTTTGTTTTTTTGTGGGGTTTTTGCCAAAACCCACAAATCAGCCGGTGAATTAATAACTCCCGTCTCTGGGACTGATCGATCGCGGCCGGACTTTGGCAGCGAGCCTGTGGACCCAGGACAAGCCCGGAGGTCCACACTTGGTTCTCATGCTGCTGTGCAAACACGGAGGGACTCCGGACCCCCAGCAGACGGGCCGAGGTCAGTTACCAGGAAGACAAACGTGGGCCTCACATTAGCTGTTTTGTGGAAGCACCTTTGGCCCAGATTCTTTTTTTATCTGTCAGCCAAAAGCGCCGCTGGCGTCCATGCAGATAGTTTCCACTAAATAAACAGCTGACGGGGGGGGGGTTCATATAGAAGCTGCTGAGAGACGGATACGTGAGGCCTCCGCATGCAAAATGCATCCTCAATGATATTGAGGATGCTCTGCATCAAATCACTGTCATCTGTGACACACGACCGGAAAACTGAGTGACTCCAGGTCCTAACGGCAGGAGAGGGAGGATATTTCTGCTGCTTCTCAAAGGTTCCATGGAACTGTGACGCCTTCACTCCAGCGCAGCTCTATGATTCATGAAGAATACTCCGAATTTACAGGAATTACAGACCCAGAAACCTCAACAACGTCTTTATTTACACGGGGAGCAGAGAAACAGCTTAAACCTATTTGACCTATTCCGCCCTTCAAATCTCTGAATAAAGCAAACATAGGACACATTTCCAGGTTTTTCCTGATCAACAATCCAGTGAAAATACACACGGATGCCATCTGGAATGGGTACAAGCACCTCCGCTATCTTCCAGCTCCCTGCAGGCAAACAGTCCTGGAGCTGCAGCAGCAGTTGGGGATAAAAACATGTTTTCGGCTCTGGCTGTTCCTGCCCGTCCACGCCCGTCTGCAGCTTGTGTTTGCAGGCGCTCTGCACACGTGTCTCCCTCCTCCCCTGACCTCTGTACAGACTAACCCTCATGTTCTGATGATTAGGAATAGAAACCTCCAGCCTGTGATGAGACACGTTCGTCCGCACTTGACAGGTGGGTTTGAGACTCCCGTCATTCCCCTCAGAACAGTTCTGTTCCCGGCCGTCATGAGGCGCGATTGGCAGCCCGTCAACACCTGAACGCAGAGATCATCTCGAAGCCGAATGTAAACCGCACTTTGCTCGCTTTATTCTCAGATGAAGGTTGCCAAATATTTCCGAAGTATTGATTTCAGAGAAGAGGCCACGGCGTGGTAACTTTGTATCCAGAAACTTCCAGCTTCTCTTTACGTAAGATCCCACCGGATAAAGAGGTTTTACTTGATTTAACCTTGATTTCGACCCTCAAACTGTAACACGTGCGTGTCAGGTTGGTGCGGTGGAAGAAAGCGTGACACTGAAGACCTCTGAAATGTAGGGCTTTTATTTTTCCACATGTAGAGTCCAAAAACAGGTCATGTGTGCAGAAATAGATGCATTATGACACGGGTAATTCCATATTTATCCTGACATTCTCTATTTCGGACGCTGACCCACATTTGCGTCCAGGTGAGTCACTGCTGAGCGGCGAATTAGCCGTGCAGATCGTCTTACAGGTAATGAGATTCGGCGTTTATGAGCAGCTGGTGTTGCTCCGCACCTCAGCTCTGTCAATCAGCCAAAAACAGGCGACAACCAGGAGCTTAACAGCACCATAAAAGCATTTTCCTGGAGTAAAACGATAACACATAAAATGATAACGTGTGAAAGTTTTTTTTGTTGTTTTTTTAATTTATTTGTATTTACAGTGTCACAAGAACATAATGAAAAACTTTTGGTCGATATAAAAGGAACTATACAAACAGGAAAACTCCACACTACGGGTAACGGGCGCCCTCGTCATCTCCGACTGTGACGGACGGCAAGACGATAGCGAAAGGGGACCTCGGGTGGGGGGGGGGGGCGGTCAGGTCTAGGATGGGGGGGGCACGGGGGTTGTTTGCTGTTGTTCGGGCTTCCCGCTGTCGCTGGTTTCGCTGAGTTGCCGCTTCAGAACCATCTCCTTGGCGATGCAGGTCACCTGGCCGTTGGCCACTGTGTAGGTTCCGTTCCTGCGGCACAGGGAAAAGAGGCTCAGTTCCAGAACCCAGAGCACACGCACACACTGTCGGCGCCTGTCACTTACTTTTGGAGGTCGGATCCATTTTGCAGGCCGGGCTGGTTCTGTTTGGCGAAGAAAAATGAAGTCCACCAGTGACCAGAATCTTGCCTTGGAAGCCCTGCGGAGACCAGCCGTTAGTTTGGGCCTCTCATGGCCATAAACGGCGCGTCATGATTTAAAATTCCTACCTGGGTGGTGAGGAATGACCTCGCCTGTGTATTCTGCGCTGCCACAGGAGCTGCTGCTGGAGGCAGAACCAAGGCGTCCTGAAACCAAACAAAGACACCCCCCGAGTTAAACCAAATTGAAAACCTTTAAATTGAAATTAGAAATCCACGAGACCCCCTCACTCACGTCTGTAATAGTCGTGGGTGGCCACGAGGGAGCCACTTGAGGGAATTGCTGCCATTTTATCTGACTTCAGGTGTCTCTCAAAGTTAAGAGATGGTTGACTGCAAGAGACGAGAGAGCTGGACGTTAATTCAGTGGAAACCAAAAGAACTAAAAAGGTTCCGGTGGCGTCTCCTGAGCTGAGGGGGGTTTCCAAGACACATTCCACATGCACATTCGTGTTCAGATGCCTTCCCTGCAGTGATGGGACATTAGCAGCTGCTTCCAACGGTCTAACCGGAAAGACAAGTAACCTAAGTCAAATACAACAAAGGCTAGAAGATCTGGCCAAACGCCAAATAAGTCATATTCCTAGTCCTAATTTAAAAACTTATATTTGTAGAGACATTTAACCTGTGGGAACCAGTTAAAGGCAGCAGACGGATTGAGGGATTTAAATGAATACGTGAGCACTGAGGGTACAGCTGATGAACAAATAACCCGCTTATACAAGGGCAAAAGGTTATTTAACCCAGGGGAAATCGGAAGGTTTAATAAAAGACACGTCAAAAACTCAAATAAGCGAAACACATGTTTTTGACTGCGTCCACCCATAAGAATAAAGTACATTGTTCTCACACGAGACGAACATCAGCCATCATGTTCAACGTCTGACCTACCTTAAAGATCGCCTCGCTGTTACGGCGTCTGATGTGGTCGAAAGTGCGGATGGACGGATTTAAAGAGGAGCCTACTGGTTACAATTGCCCATTTGTGGATATCTGTCGGTTCCGACCAGTCCGGGTCGTTGCGGATCTGCTGCGGTCCTGCGGAGAACCTCGCGTCTTTATAGGCAAGTGGGGCCCCTCGGCGCGTGACCATGTCAGTGGGCGGGGCGTTGGCAGACAAACGCGAGGCTGTTCTTTCTGGTTTGAGTCATGCTGAGTGTTAGCAATGACGCGAGGGTTTAGGAGACGTGTAATGCTGCAGTTGACGGCACTAACTGCTGCCATCCTGTCATATGAGTTTCAATCAGATATGCTGACATACTTATGCTTGATAAAATATTAATCGTCTTACTTTACTATCTTTATTTAAAATAGCTTGTAATTATTTGGCTGAAGCACTTCCCTGGTGGTCTAGTGGTTAGGATTCGGCGCTCTCACCGCCGCGGCCCGGGTTCGATTCCCGGTCAGGGAACTTAACTTTTCCCCTCCATTAAAGCTTGTTTTTCACTTTCTACTGTCTTACCCAGCGCTTTGTTGCACAAGCACATATTGCGTAAGATCAATAAAGATAAAAGACGCGTTTTCAGCCAACCAGGCATATGTTCTGGACTTATGTTTTTTGGTTTCAAAGAACAGCTGGCGTTTCTTTTGACAGCCACAATAGGAGCTATTGCTGTTACCCTGTGGCGCCACCCAAAGGCTCATTAATTTTGTAGAAAATATTCTTAATTAGACCTTTTGGTTACATAAATCTACATATCCCCACGATTTCAGGTGAAGGGGGAAAAAGGCCGTTCCCTAGGTTTGATAATCAATTTACCTTATCTTGTCGCTACATGGCAGTAGTTTATTGGGTTAAAGTTGTAATGAATATTGTGTTTCCCCCAAAACGCTCTGGCAACCAAAGCTTGTGTTGATGTGTTAACGTCAGTCTTCTGAGTTTTCTTATTACCCAAAGAACAGCTGAGTGTTTGAACGATGGCTTAAATTCAGGACCAGTGTTTTTCCTCATTTTAATTCATTTATTTATACAAAGCATTCATTCATTCATTCATACATACACATAGCTCAAGACAGAAAATCCCAGGGGTTATTGATCTGACTTTTCATGGCTTATTGTGTGCAAGGTTGACTTGTCACGGACGTCTCTCTGGCACAGAGTCCCATCAGGAAGCAACATTTTCAAACCAAAGCATTACTAAACCAAGGAATCTGATCACCAAGCTGGAAAATGGACTATCACACTGGAGAATCTGATTACCAAACCAAGGAATCTGATTACCAAACTGTGAAAATGGACTTTCAAATTGGGGAATCTGATTACCAAACCAAGGAATCTGATCACCAAACTGGGAATATAGATGATCAAACTGGGGAATCTGATTACCAGATAGATGATATCTTACGGGTGTTCATAATAACAAAAACCTCTTGCTGGCTAATCAGTGGATTTGTTGTCATTTACAGTCACTGACCATCGGTTTTGAAAAGACAGTTTATCTTAACAGCTCAACATACAATAAATGGATCCAGCATGAAGGAAAATAATGTTAATGGTTAAAAACTACTTATCACACACATGTTCTACTCAGCCTTTTGAAACAACACAAAATAATCAGACAACACCTGCGTTCACATGGTCGAAGGCTCGTAATAAAACATTAATGACGACAGTGGCACCGTCCATCTCATGTGTTGTGGCGAGCGGATCTTCTTTCAAAACCAGAGGTTTCACCATTTGTGCCGGTGACTTTGTCCTGTAAGAACCAGGCAAACGGGCCGTCACAATCACAACCTTCACTCGCCTTCAAGCCGCCTCACCTTCACACTGCCGACCATGTCCTCGAAAGACCTGAAGGTGGACGAGTGTCTGCAGAGGACACAGACAAGTTAGAAGGTTTAACGGCACAAAGAGACCGTCGGACACCTGAGGCGAGAGGTTCTACCTCATGGTGGGAACGCTGATGGTGTGACTGCAGTTTGGAACAGGACACAGAGAGCGAGAATCAGGGGGGGGGGGGGGTTTCAAAGCTGCAAGACTGGATTAGGTCAGGTCTTACCGTGGTGGGCTCGGGAGGGACAACGTTCTGTTGAGGTGAAGGGAAAACAGAACATCAGCATGAGCAGCTGCACAAGTCATCCTAATGCTTCACAACTGTCCTCCACGCCCTTAATTTTCATCACAACAAAAGGAAACTGGGCGGCTGTCCTGGGGTCAGGAGGTACCTCATATCAGCCAGCCGCCTGGTGATGGCCACGCCCACATTGGACAGTGCCGCTGACGTCACCTGGCCGGCGTGGGAGAGACCCACCCGCGTCCTCAGACATCTGCACGGGTCAAAGAACGCGTTACAACGCTACGTGTGTGCGTGTGTGTGTGTGTGTGTGTATGTGTGTGTGTGTGTGTGTGTGTGTGTGTAAAGGTGGCTGCAGGCCGGTTGCCTGTAATATTACTGCATGTTGAGCTAAGTCAGGCTGTAAGGCTATTAACAGGCCACCAATCCTGTTTGAGCTGCAGAATCCCATCACTTGTTCCTTAAAGGTGATCCCTCTTGAACACGTGAGCGCACGACCCAAAACAACAGATACGCGCCAAAACATGCAACCCGGCTCACATGTCGGACTGGCCGATGTCCTCCAGGGTGGCGGAGGCGGAGAGGTATCTGCAAGGAGAGCACGACAGGCAGGTGATCGTCTCGGTGCTGTTACGTAAGCCAGCGATCTTCAGCCGCCTGGTTGAGACCAGAAGGATCCAAATGATCCCAGCACACACTCACGGGGCTGAGCTCTGCACGTCGTGCCAGCCTTTCGCCAGGTTCTGTTTGAGGTGACTGAAGGGACCCAAACCCAGCTGCCTCCTGATTTCTGTCGCATTCTTCTCCTTGGCCAGGAGGACCTGCCGCAACGTGTGGATTTCCTCCTCCATCTGTGCGACATCACATCAGGGAGGACAGTGAGGGCCAATAAACCACTTCCCTTCCCTGCGCGGGGACGTTGTGGTGCATCACCTTTGCAAGTTCGGTCCGCAGGTGATCGACCTCCTGGTCCGTCAGGTCTGAGGGCGAGCATCCATTTTCTACTGTCCTGGTGGAGAAGCTGACGGGTGACGAAGCCCCACCAAACCCTGTGACAGGGAAATATGGATGAACGTGAATAATATGGAATTATACATGAATCTTTATTTTAAATAACTATACACAACACTGATGCTACGGCAGATAAAACTACATAATACAAAACAAACAACTTAACAAAAGTAAAAGGTAATCAGATTAAATCATGTAGAGAAGTTCAGGTTTTATCCTTTACGCCTGATTTAAAGTGAAATAAGTTAAACAGTAGCTGTCCTTGGTGCTGGGAGTCACCTGCTCCGCGAGCTGCAGCTACCTGGACAACAGGTGAAGGCACCTGTCGCGCGAGGAGCGAATAGGAGTCGAAAATCCAACGAAACTTGTGTGAACATGAATCAAAATGTTACCTGGTCGGTTCATTTCGGCCCCTTTTATGTCGGAGTCCGTCCAGTCAGCCCGGCGCGAACAATGAGGCAACCGCAGTCAGGATCACCGAGCCACACACACACACACACACACGCACGCACGCACGCACGCACACACTGCCTACTTAGCCAAATGCTAAATCTTAAGATAAAAATAGCAATACACTGGTGGGGTAAATGCCATTTGGAGGCCCATTAACTTAATTAGTGTGACGAATTAAGTTTCTGGGAAAAACACGATAAATCAATGGAATCAAGAAGCCAATTAAGTTTTAAGTTTTATTTTATTTAGAGCACAAAATCGCAAACATTGTTGCCTCAAAGAGCTTTACAAGCTGCACAGTTGCTTACATCGTTTTGTCCTTAGACCCTCGAACCGGGTCAGGTAAAACTCAGTCAAGGACTGGACGTTTCAGGACATTAATATTTTGTTGGATGAAGATAGCTGAAAGAAGAAGATAAGAAGATAATTTAACTTTTAAAATCGTGTAACCGCCTTTCCTGATGGCGGTTCTGGTCAGCTCAGGTTTATAAATAAGAAGGTACTGATGTGTCACATCAGTAGTGATGGCGTACAGATGCAAAAAAATGGGGATTTTCCTATGTTTTCTCCACTCTTTACGGAAAATTGTATGTTTGGGGGCTAATTTAATGGACGAACAACGACAAAATAACGTTGGTTTCGAGCATTAGTTAAAATTGTGTTTTGTCTCCATCTGGCGGTGATTTTACGACACTGCAGCATCAAAATGTGCTGCAGTGAAAAAGTTGCATTAATGTGCATTTTTGATGTAAAAGAATCGGACCAAGGCTCAGTGTTCATGAACATTTAATCACCAACAGCAAATCTTATCAATGATTCACTTGCTTTTGTCCAGACACACAATTACCATGCTACAACAAAAACGTTAAGATTTATACTTTATATGACCAGGTGTATGTACAAGCGACCTCAACCAGTCATTCTTGGCTGAATTTTAATGTTTACATTACAACACATACCAGGTTTTAATTGTAGCCAATCATCATTTCGAGCAAATGACAAAGTCTTTGAAATAAATTAAATTCCAAAATTGCATCATACAACCATTTCACTATAATTGCACTATATACCGGTACTATGTAATCTTTAAATTATTTCCTGATCATTGATCCAGTACAGATTATTTCTAAACACGGTGCATTCAACTGAGAACACTTACAGGAGCATTTTTTCCATATGTTGATGAAAAAGCCATGGCAGGAACATCTATTTTTCATCAAAGGTTACAGGAAACATCATACAGGGGCTACAGAGGGCAACATCCATACCGTTAATAGCACAGGGTGGGCAACAGGAGCCACCATTTGTAAACCATCAAAACACATTATGAGCAGCTATGAATGGCAACAATGAGAAAAAAGGAAGATGCCAATTTTTCCAACTAGGTGGCAACATATGCAATTTGAGTGGTGTGGAAACGACTGTTTACTAAGAGCTGCCTGTTGCACTGGCTCACAGATGATATGACCGAAGATCATCTCAGTATTGAACGATTTAAAAAAGGGCGGACCATTCAGTAAACACGGCAATGAACACACGCGCCATCAGACTTCAAAACACAAGGACTAAAAACAAGCTCGAGAACAATGATAACTCCCAGAACCAGACTGATCACCTGGGCCTGCAGCAAATTGAACTGCATAATCACAACTGATCAATATTTCTCGGCCTTCTGAAACCGTTTTTGCTCGTAAGAGATTCACTCCGTTGGACCAGATTCCGAACCACGGTATCAGCGCCGTAGACGGGGCAGAAAAGATTAACTCAAGCTCTGTGCCTTTAATAAGGAATCGCACATACAGCAGTCAGGGGAGTGCACGAGGAACAGAGACAGGGCGCGACACAGCCGACTGCGACACAGCGCAAATAAAACCAGCATCTACGAGAAAGCCGACTCTGGTGACGACGACCGCGTTAGAAACAAGAAGAGAGCGCACCTCTGTAACCTGCATGCACCTGAGCGCCCCCCCCCCACCCCCACCCCCACCCCCCCGCCGCCCATGTTAACTGTGCTGTAAACTCCACGCACCACCTGCACATCTACGACACGAGTCTCTGAAAGCAAAAGGTGGCTTGAACGAAAGACCGCTGGACAGACAGTGCATGCTACGCCATGTGGAAGAGGAGACGGGCGCGGTCAAAGGCCGGGAAATGCACAAAGAAAATTGGGGGGGGGGGGGGGGGGGCAACAAAAGAAAGGAGCCGTTTCTTTTTTTTTCGGACCAATCGGGGACAGATTTAAAGGATGTGACGTCATCAGTTCCTCTCTGGGGCCGTGCTGGCTAGTCCCTCTCCTCCGCATCGCTCCCTGTCTGAGGTGGAAAGATGGATAGCCGCTTTTCAGGGGAAAACGGGCAGGACCGCAGGCCGGGGGGCGGGTCTGGGCCCGGCGGCGGGTTAGTTGAAGCCAGTGTCGGTGTGGTAGGAGTAGTGGCCGTCCGCTGTTAGCTGCGTCGTCTCTGTGGCCGACGGCTGCATCATTATGGGCTCACCTCCGGCCTCTGTCGCACAAGGACCAACCGTAAACACACAGAGGTCAGAAGGTCACCCTTCAAACACGTCCCACATCATGTACCGTATTGGCCCGAATATAAGACCACCTTGATTATAAGACGACCCCCTCTTTTTCAAGACTCAAGTTTGAAAAAAAGACTTTTGAACACCAAATTTAATTTTTATACAGAAAATAATTACAGTACATCTGAAACAAATGATTCTATCTCCGACCCACTTTTCTCCAGATTGTCGCTACATTTCTCTATTTTCTGTTATCTCTTCTCTTATTTTCTTCTCTTTTCTTTCTTACCGCTATTTTTTTACTTTTCTTCTTCGTGCTACCGCTATTTTTATTTTTCTTCTTCGTGACAGGGGTTCGCTTTGGCCTGGGACGTTAGGTTCAGCATTCGCTTTAAATATATCTGGCGCCATCTAGCGTTGTGAATGGGTATAATGTCTAGACCGCGAATGTAAGACGACCCCCACTTTTTCAGTCTTATTTAAACGTAAAAAACACCGTCTTATATTCGGGCCAATACGGTAATCGCTAACTGCTCGTCACTGTCGGGGGGGGGGGAAGTGACGCGGCGGCTCCTCACCTCTCTCGTCCGACTGCAGCTGAGCCTCCAGGTCTTCGGGAGACACGTAAAAGTCCTGATCTTGGGCGTCCCGGGGCCGCGGTTTACACCTCCCGCAGCAGCAGTTGCAGCAGCAGCACAGGCAGCAGCAGAAGTAGCAGCCGGTCGCCAGGCCGCAGACGACAAACAGAGCCTGCGGGCAGAAGATCCAGGCGTCAGCGCTCCCCGAGCCACCCCCCCGCTCGGCCGAGAGGCTCTCACCTTCGCCCACCAGCTGGACAGGACAAAGTAGGTGTTGACGTTCTCCTCCCCGAACTGCTCGGCCACGTAGAGCCCCAGAGAGCCGTATTTGTCGTAGATGTTCCGTTTGGTGGGGTCGTTCAGGATGGCGTGAGCGTTGTTGATCTCCTTGAACTTGTCCGCCGCCTCGGGATTGTCGGGATTCTTGTCGGGGTGGAACTTCAGTGCCAGCTTCCTGAAAGAGAGGGCTGATCACAGCAGGAGTTTGCTGCCGAGCTCCTGCCTTCGGGTCAGGCCGGGACGCCTTACCTGTACGACCTCTTGATGTCGTCCGTCGTGGCCACTTTCTCGACCCCCAGCACGTGGTAGAGGGACTCACCGGCGGTGGACAGGGAGCGCTGCCTCTGGTGCTCAGCCATGATTTCTAGCTGCAACCAATAGCGTTGGGTTAAGCGCTTTTCAATGTTGCCACAATACTGGAAATTTCTTATTTTGATGTACGATTTGAGCGCAGCTTCATGTTTTAAGGAACATTTATTAGACTCTATGTAAGTGGGGCGCAGCACCCTCTAACGGTGGGAAAACGAACTGCATCAAAGGTGTCAGGTGGCCATCGGGAGAAAAAGAGGTTTTTTTTATTGTTAATAAATTTAAAAAAAAGTTGTTTTGTCTATTCTGAGCTTTAGAAACATTCTTATAAACATTCATATTTACAGAAACAAGGCAAGTAAAAAGGTGTGTTCAGATTGATCTAAAATCACTTCTGAGTTGTGAAGATGGATCGTCCCCAATCCAACATTTGTCATCACTTGTTGTATCGATCGGACCGAACATCTGGTAAACAGCTGCATCCTCCCGGGAAAACTGAGGAAATCTTATTATTTTCCAGGATTACGATGGCGTTAATTATTTAGGAAAACGTGAGAATTATGGCGATAAAAACCAAGGTTAGCTGTAGTCCCGCAGATGATGTCATGCCGACAATTCTATAAGATCATCCTGGAATTGTGACTAATTATGGGATGTGCAACTGAGAGATGATGCTGCAAGTAAATGTCTCCACACAGAAACACACCAGCTTCCAAATGGGTGTCATCATCCAAATGAATGGCTGCTGCTCTATTTTAAGCCCTTTTTTTTATGGTTTTCACAATCAGCGATCTCAGCGACGGATCCCAGATTCTTTTTGGCAGGAATCGCGTCGCGCTGTCAGGATTAAACCGCGGCTCCGACCCCAGGATCATAATCTCCGCGCAAGCATCAGCAGCGGCGGAGCTTTAGCGCACAGCATCCATGTTGGTTCGCTCTCCCCGGCCTGTTCGTGATGCAGGGCGAGGATGGACCGTCTGCGCTTGTCTTCAAGGGCAGGGGTCAGCGGATAAAAGATGGAGGATCCCCTCTCGGACTCACCTTTCGGTCGGTGCGGATGCGCTGTGGAACGGTCGGTGCCGGCGGGTCAGAATTCCAGGCGCTGTGGCGTGACTATGGCTGCATCTCTCACGTCCACGGACCCTCTCCGGCTTCCAGACGCAACCATGAACAGCTGCAGCAGGACGCAGGCCCCGCCCACAAAACACCCCTGTGGAGGCCGGACGTGCGCGTGCCCGCCGCCCGGGCCTGGCAGATGGGGGCTCGTGCAGGAGCTAGCATTAGCCGAAACAAAGCTAATGCGCGTTAATAAAAAACTCAAAGCTGTAATTGTATTAAATACATATTATGGGATGTAGATGGCAAAAGGATAATCTCCAAGAGCTCATCTGTTTGAATTAAACCGTTTATCACCATTATTTGACAGTGACATTGACATAATAGTACAGTATTTGTAATTTCGCAGTTGACATGCCATTGTAACAAGAATTTCTACTCATGAACTCTAATAATAATTATTCACAAGTCACCTAAATGTTAAAAAAAGAAAAAAATACCTGACCTACCCGAAAATGTTGTCAAGTCTGATAATCAACAATATATTGGAAATCTGTAAATTCTTCAAACTGTATAACTCATCCTCATCCTAACCCAGCCAATAACAATAATTGTGTAATGTTTATGTTGTAATTTTATTTCTATTTTATTCTATATTTATGTATATATGCTTATAATGCTTATAATATGTATATATTATATTATGTATATATTATATATATTTATGCTGTATATATGCTTATAACGTTCTAATCTTATCTGTATTTATTTATTCTGTTTCTATACTTTGTATAGGTAGCTACTACAATTCAATTTCCTCACGGGGATGAATAAAGTACATATTAATCTTAATCTTAAATCAGTAAAAGAGCTGACAGGATTTTTTTTTAAAAGTCAAGAAAGAAATTAACCTTAATTTGTCATGAAATAGAGCCATTTTCAGTCTGAACTGCTGTTATTTGTCTTCACTGTCATGCATGAGAACCATCAAGCATAAAGGAATCCCCTTTGCATTCCCGACACGTTACTATAAAATTCAGCACAATCCCAACATTCAGTATAAAAGTTTTTTTTTTTAATGAATGACACATTAATGGGGCACATGCAATTAAAGATTGCTCAAATATTTTTGAAACTTTTCCTCATAAAAAAACATGATAATTAACTAACTTTTGAAACCTCAAAAATACACATACATTTGAGTCTGAGTAGCTACAGTCAAGAAAATAGTTTTGCATTTATAAATCAACACCAATACAGTTTCGAAGATGTAACAATTACCTGTGTCATATAGTTTTATACCTGAATCGAAAAGACTAAGTGAGAAAATGCTTTACATGCAGACAATACCGCTTTTATAATTCATCATATAGACAATTTTTTATGGTTGTTATTAGCATGTAGTCTATCTCATTTTATTTCTGTTGTAATTATAAAAAAAAGAGTACAGAACAGTTAAAACAGTGAACGGGGCCTTAAAATCAAGTACAACACAGCAAACAAGAACCGACGAGTCGCTGCTGTAACTGTTCCTCGGCAACCGTGACGTCACGGCCCCAGCCAATCAGAAAGCTCGGACACCGACGGAACTCTCGCGAGATTATCAGATTAGCTCGGTTAGTTAGCTAGCCGCGAAAAGCTTGACTGTGTTGTCGCGCTGTGGACTTTTACGCTGTTATAAAATCCCCGAGAGGGTCGCCAAGTGCAGTTTTATTGCCGTCCTCAAACACCAGAAAGGAAGAATAATCGCTGGAGATCGTGCTGGTTCGGTAAGTTGTACAAACGCACGCAGACGGCTAACTAGCCAGGACTGTTGCTGAAGAGGAAATAGGTTTGTTTTGGAAGACTCCGGGTCTCACCAGATGGCTTCTAGTTGTCTTAGGAACGCAGTCTTAGCGCGTAAACCCGAAAGTTTGGGTTAGCTCATGTTTAATTCAGCCTCTCATCGTTTAATTATTTATTTAAAGAACATACGTTATTCCTTTCAAAATATCAAATCCTGTGTCCACCTCTGCACGGTGGGGCTATTATTGCTTGCAGGTGCAGACTGTGACCGAGTTGTGTCAGGATTGCTCATTTTTCGGTCTCTTTCCAATGGCTGTTAGAATTCCCTGGACCCCAATGATGAGCTATGCTGAAAAGCCCGACGACATCACAAAAGAAGAGTGGATGGAAAAACTAAACAATGTTCACATACAGAGGGCGGACATGAATCGGCTCATTATGAATTACCTGGTGACAGGTGAGACATGTCAAGCTCGGATGATGACTGTGACCTACCTGTTAAGCTGCACGCCACCAAAATACTTACTGGGTTTTTCTCTGTGTCAGAGGGATTCAAAGAGGCTGCAGAGAAGTTTCGTATGGAGTCTGGGATCGAGCCAAGCGTGGACCTGGACACTTTGGATGAGAGGATAAAGATTAGGGAGATGATCCTGAAGGGACAGATACAGGGGGCTATTGCACTCATCAACAGCTTGCATCCGGAGCTGCTCGATACCAATCGATACTTGTATTTTCACCTGCAGGTGCGTGTGCCCGTTGTTAACTCCAACGTCACTAATTGAAGAGAGGCTATAAAGTAGAAGCTAACATTTCCAAATGTTGGCTTCTACGACTCAAAGAAAAGAACTGTTTGTGTTCCGTGTCATCAAAGCTGTTATTGTGCACGTCCGTGTTATTTCTAACTTAAATAAGAAAGAAAACCTAATACTTGATCTTATTTACTTCTGCAGCAGCAACATTTGATTGAATTAATAAGGCTAAGGGAGACGGAGTCGGCGCTGGAGTTTGCCCAGACGCAGCTGGCTGAGCAGGGGGAGGAGAGTCGTGAATGTCTGACAGAGATGGAGAGAACACTCGCCCTTCTGGCCTTTGACAACCCAGAAGAGTCTCCCTTCGGAGACCTGCTCAACATGATGCAGCGGCAAAAGGTAGACTGAAACTGAGGGCTTGAGCACGACGAAGGTGCACCTGGTTTAATCATGTGTTTAAAGCTGGTCCTTTGAAAAAAGTCCACCTGTTTCAAGGTAAATCTTTGATTATTACTGATGAAATTAAACAGAGATGTTCACATGGCTTTTAGATTTAGCTGCACACGTCCTTAAACTTTACTCAAATGTCGCCTATCAAAGAGCAGCTAAATTGAAACCCAGGAAGTGAGCGATAAAAGAGAGAACTCAGACAAAGGTGATATGTGGGTGGAGGCTCATGCAGGTGACGTCAAAGGTGTTTGAAATCTGGGTGTTTTTATATCTGACCTCATTTCTGGCTGCTCAGGTGTGGAGCGAGGTGAACCAAGCTGTTCTGGACTATGAAAACAGGGAGTCGACCCCCAAACTGGCTAAACTGCTGAAGCTACTACTGTGGGCACAGAACGAGCTGGACCAGAAGAAGGTGAAATATCCCAAAATGACTGACCTAAGCACAGGCACCATCGAGGACCCCAAGTGAGCGCAGCAGACCACTGCCCACACCCCCTTAATTTATGATCAGTCAGTGACTGGGTGACAAGCAGGTAACGCGTCTAAACAAATGCTAACTTCATCTTTCATTCACGAGAGGTCTGTAAACTGTAAATTGTTGTATTTTGAAAATTAACAAAAAAAAAAGAAGCTTTTTTTGGGGTCAAAGACGACAAACGTCAGATTGCTGTTTTATATTTTATCAAAAGCTTAATCTTATTTATTTTGACTATGTTTGAATTAATTTGCTTCAGAGAGAGTTTAGATGAGAGAATGCTGACGTTCCCAGACTGGAGAACACGGCCGGTTTTGAACTTTGTAACACCAAAAACAGCTTGGTTGTTTGTCGTGAATGTGTCTGTGAATGAGTTCAGGGTCATTTCCAATCACAAATGTGTATTTTACAACTATATGTTGTAATATTTGAATTCTTTGAGTATTTTGTGCTGCCGGTTCCTCTACAATAGGCCCTTGGGAGGATCTGCACCACGCGTGTGTTGGGTGTTTAAAATTAGAAACCACCCCACGACGAGTTCCACGCTCGCGTCCTCCAAAGCGTTTGTTCGGTTTTGTGCTGCCAGGGACCGTGCCGCTTCTGTGGACGGATGGAGGAAGAGCGGCGAGGACGCCGCCGATCGGTCACCAGAACACCCTCAACTAAAAACTGAAGAGATTCTAAACCTGAACATTTCGCTTTTCCTAAAACTGCATGCGAGTCTCCTTCAGCTGGAAAGACACTTTTGCTTGTTTCATTTTGTTGACATTTTTATATCTATATTTTTGATTGCTGCTAGCTGTCCATCCTTAATTTCTTTTAAGGTTGTATTGTCCTACTATACGTATTGTCATCGAGAAATCCTGAAGACCAGAGAGTTAAAAAATCCCTTTTATTATCCAACATTTTTAAGGTCGATTTGCAAATATTCAAATAAATACTTTTGCGATCTGAACACGAGCCCTTGTTGTGTTTCCTGACTCCTCTGCAGGGGAGGTGTTCTACCTGGCAGGTGCTCTGAACCTTTAGGTGAAAGATAGATTATTGCTGCTGAACACAATGCAAAAGGAACTCAAACGGGTTCAGCTGGAATCAGACAAAAAGGGGCCGAAGGTGTGACTGAAAAGAGGAGCTACATCATACCGGCTCTTCTCTTCTGCTTACTGGCAGAAAGTGGAAGAGTTTTGGCTATATTCAAATACGTGTGACCACACTGAGACTGACCGGCAGACAAGCCTGTTCTGTGCTGGGACGTGATTATTTTCACAAGGGTAATTTGACTTATTTTCATTATTAATCAGTTTATATTTTCACTCCTGTTACGCTCTCGCACGGATTAGTTGAGCAAACATGCTGCTTATCCGTGCACGCCTTGTTTGCTGCGGAAAGTGACCAAAAAAGGGTTTAAATTTAAGAGTTGGGGAAGGGTTAATATATTGTAAAGTAAAAGCAGAAGACATAAATCTGGAAGCAGCAATGCTGAACCTAAATATCTGTTTCTTGATTGACAGGAGCACTTTTGTTCAGCAGCCACTAAGAACACTGCCTAGCAGGTTGCTTGCAGTCTTTGCTAACATGTTATCCTTGTCCCAACAAGTTTTACCAGTTAGGTTTGTGCCCCAGCGGATCCTAGGCAGAGCTACCGGAGTATGTCAGTGTCAGTGTGGGAGAGACGGTGCCAGTGTGTCCTGAATGGCTGCTAATCACACATCAGGAGATGGCAAAAACACAGAATCTCTGTTGGCTTCCAAAGTTTCCGTCGCCTTTTTCCCACCAGGCGATCAGCCGGCGGACCAGAACCTGTGGCCCAGGTAAGAGCGAGAACACGGATTAGCAATCTGCTCCTCCTCATCACTGCTACTCACAACTGTCTTGGAATCAGGGCAGAAGTTAGTCTGCCAGCCGGTAACATCTGCCATGTTTAAGCCCGTGAATGTTCTGCCGGTCTTCCTTTACATGAGGGATCCTCTTGAGTTCTGAGGTAAAATTCTGCTGCTCTCCTTCCAAGTTGCTTGAAAATCCGCACCTTAGTCACACGTTACCCCTAAAGGAGGGAAGCAGCCCGGATCATCTCACCTCTGCTGTGGTCACGACATCCCGACCGGCTCTGCCGGAGGACGTCTGTAGTCCTCTCGGTCGGCGCCATGACCCACCTCACCTCTACACGCGTCTCATGTGTCTCTCTGGCATTTACTCATGCGTTAACCCCTCCCAAACCTGTCTTGAGGGATACTTGAGTAAATAACAATAGCCATGAGTAAATATCCGTGCAGCCATTTTTTAAATGTGTTTTTATTGTATTTTTTTTAAATCCTCCCAGGCCTCTCCTCAGGAAATGGATGCCGATGCTGTTTCTGGGCACCTGCCTGCTGTACGGGGCCAGGATGACCATGCCCATCTGTGTCGTGTCCATGTCGGAGGAGTTCCACTGGAGTAAAATCGACTCCGGGCTGGTTCTGGGTGGGTTCTTCTGGGGGTACTGTTTCACGCAGATCCTGGGGGGACACGCCAGTGACCGGTGAGGCTTGACGCCCCTTGTTTTCACATCTAAGATTGCTAGACTCGAATTCTTCCTCTTGTCCTGACTCAGAATCGGGGGCGAGCGCGTAGTGTGCATCGCTGCTGCCTCCTGGGGTCTGATCACAGCTGGAACTCCTCTCCTGGCCAACCTGGGCTCTCACATCCTGGCTCTCATGACCTTTTCTAGATTCCTTATGGGCCTGTCGCAAGGTGAGCGCTGTCAATCAGTCAGGAACATGAACATTTTTTAGCCCAACAAGAACACTGTCCCAGGTTTAACACCTTTCAGAACCTTATGTTGTTCTACTGGGTATTTACTCAGCATTTCTCTCTGAGGACATTCCAAAAAAAAAAAAAAAACTCAAGTAGCGCAACTTTTGGGCCAAAGCACAACCACCTGTGGCGCCCCGGCTGCTTTTTATTGAGTCATCACTCATCAGGGCACCCACCAAAGAGGAAAATCACCAGAATGTGCTGAAATAAATCCATAAACCTGTCTTATAGGTGTCTTTTTCCCATCTCTGGTCAGCCTCTGCTCACAGCGTGTGTCTGAGGGAGAGCGAGGACTTTTAATGAGCACCATGCACGGCGGCTGCCATCTTGGGTGAGCGGCCAAACTCGTGCGCCCTCAGATACAAACTCCGGGACCCTGTTGACTTTTGTCCTCCTCTGCTCGCAGGACGTTGCTGGCAGGTGGGATGGGGTCGCTGATGCTGGACTGGTACGGGTGGGAAAGCATATTTTACACCATCGGTTTCCTGTCTGGGCTCTGGGCCCTCGTCGTCTGGCAGTTCTTGGACGGTTAGTAACTCTGTCCCTCACAGAATCTCTGACTAAAGAAGCAGACATCACCGACAGGCCTGACTGGTTTCAAAGAATTTTTTTATGGTGGCAACTGGTTGTGATGGGAGCGGTTATTAACTCTATTCAAACACTTGCAAAGTGACGATCCTCTAACGCCCCCTTTTTCTTGTATTTTTTTAGGAAGTGTCATCACCAAACCGACGGATGCCGTCAAGCAGCCGGCGTTGCCCTTGACGAGGCTGTGGTGGAGACTCTGTAAAATGCCTCCGATCTGGTACAGGGTGAATATGTTGTCTTTCGCTGTTTGGTCGTGTTTCAGTCGTCGGCTCAGTCCCATCGTGTCCTTCTCACTGTCCGTCGAAGGGCCATGGTGTTTGCTCACATGTGCTTGACGAGCACCTCATACACCTTGTTGTCCTGGCTGCCGACGTACTTCAAAGAGACGTTTCCCCACGCGAAGGTATTTGTCCTCTCTCCACCTGTGGACCCGTACGAAGGCGTCCTCCCCGTCCTCTCAGGTGTCACGCGTCTGTTTTGCAGGGGTGGGTGTACAACACGGTCCCCTGGCTTTGTGCCATCCCGTTAGCAGTCGGCGGCGGCTACGTGTCAGACGTCCTCATAAACAAAGGTGTGAACCCAGCGGCCATTAGCGTCTCTGTTATTTTCCTTTTCAAAGACATTCATTGTTTCTTTTCTCCCTGTAGGATACAGCGTAATATTTGTGAGGAAGTTAATGCAGGTAAACTCGCTGAATGTTTCCATCAATGTGGGATTTTTTTTCCCACTTTTTCAAACATGAATATACAAGTCTGCATCGATGCCCAGGGCACAGGAGCTTTGGAATTTTAATGGCAAGCGTGTGCACGCCACTCTCCTAAGATCATGCCTTACCTTTAAGTTCCCAACTGTGTGTTTCTCCTCTGTTAGACCTTGTCCATGGGCACATCCAGCGTGTTCGTCATGCTTCTGGTTGGACCAGTCACGTGTCACTCTGCTATCATTTACGTCTCGGCTGTTATGGGATTATTCAGCTTCACCAGCGGGTGCGTATAGAATTAAGGGTCGGCGTGTTCAACGTCACATATTTTCACTTCCCAATCCTCAGAAAATGGAGAAAAGTTTCTCTGGCATGTTTATGATTCCTAAAAGTCAAGTTTGGTATGAAAGCTGGCGTTGTTAACATGAGGACCTCGTGTCCATTTAAGGTTTGCGGGATAATACATAAACATCTGCCTGCGTCTTGGCTGCGGTTTGTGATGGTGACTGTTGCTCTCCTGTCGCCATGGCAGCACTGGTGGGAAAAACCAAAGCAGCAAAGCTCCTTAAACCATTACAGGGGGATTTTATGTCGCTGCCATTGTTGCCGATATTGTTCTGAAGTCAGTGCGTCTAACGGTCTGATGGCGTTTCAGGGGCGTGTCTGTGAACGTGCAGGACCTCGCCCCCTCGTCTGCCGGCGCTCTCTACGGTCAGTCGCACTCCTTTCATACGCCTGCGCCAATTAACCTGTGCTTTATCTGAGCTCCAATCTGTCTCAACAGGCTTCATGAACACGATGGGAGCCTTAATGGGTACGCGTCCAGCCTGTCACCTGCCTTTTTATCTCCCCGATCACAACACGACCTACTAAGCTAACCTTGTCTTAAACTGCCTATTAGATACTAGACCACAGGTCTGAGTCACAATGTGTGTGGAACTGACTTGCTGAGTTGTCTAACGTGACCCATCTGTCTGATCTACCGCGCAGGAGTTCTGTTCGTCTCCTTGTCTGGTTACCTGATCGAGGTCACGCAGACGTGGGGCAACGTCTTCGCCGTCATCACGTTAATTAACACCATGGGACTCGGGATTTTTCTCATCTTCGGGGACGCTCGGCGCGTCGACCTGGAGGGCGACAGTCCGGTTCAGGTCGTCTGACCCGGAATTTGAAAACCTCAAACCTCAAAGAGCTGCAGAAAAGAACCGTAAATGTAGGACGAACATGGACTTCCTGTTCTGTGTGAAGGAACCTTCTGTTTACTCTCAGTCTGTTCAAATGTTTTAGAACTCATGTCAGGAAATTAGAGGGGGTTTTGATAACTTATAGTCTTTTTATTGCTTTTATTTAAATATGTTAAACGGTCTCAGGGTTTTACCAAAACAAGGATTTTTCTGTTTCTTTGTTATTTTTATCAGACCTGCTTCTCCGCTGGACAGCTGACATTTTGCTGCTTATTTTGTAAAGTAAAACATGGGTTTGGTAGCAGAAACTGAAGTTGAGGAGGGGAAATGGCTGCTATTTCAGAAGCACTTGTAATAAAATACCTTTTGGATGTGAGAATGGAGGTTTCTTCATTTCAACCTGATTAAGTGCAGTTCCACGCAAAGCTGCACCTGAATCATCTGATTTCTAATGATATAGTTAAATTGTAGTTATTCCTCATCTTCTTGTCCTGCTTTGTTGTTTGGGGGGGGGGGGGGGGGGGTCCACTTGTTGGGTTGGTGGTTCACTTGTTGGGTTGGTGGTTCACCATGGGGCCCTGTGTGGGTTTGGTGCCTTGCTCTGGGGTGTTTTGGCACCTCTCCTGGTACCAATAGTCTCTCGCCATCTTGTGGCTGAAGATATTTTTATCGGTACGGTTTACGTTACGTTTGAATCGGTAATCAGTCCCGAACCTTCGGCTCTAGCGGGCCTGCGGTACGGATCGAGCCAAGCAGGCTCGCCCTGCCCCTGATCCCGGATCATTACGTCACGACGATGCTGCGTCAGAGCCGCACGCAACAACAGGGCGAGTCAGACTTTTTATGTCCAGAAATGCGTGACACGGGACGGGCTCTTTTACAGAGTAAACCCGGTTTAGAACCGGATCTTCCAGAAACCCGGACACTACTGTTATTGTTTGCTTTCTGCCACTGTGGCTCTAAAGAGGAACGGCGGACGGAAGGAGGCGGCCGCGCGCGCCGGAGCTCGAGGACAGTTGATCAACGTGCGTCCGGATGTGACGATCGACAAACACACGAAGAGAATCGCGTCCGAACCTGCGGGTGTAAAATATCGTCACTGGTTAGTTGTTGCTATTTAAAACACCAGAGCTGACGCCGGCGCGCGCGCTCGTGTGCGTGCGTTTCATCCGATGCGGCTTATCTCCATCTTTAAACTTTCCACGAATTCGATCACGGCGGACCTTAATTTATCTGCCCATCAATTCAGGCACGCGGAGAATGCCAAGAGAGGAATCACGTGCTTTCTGTCCTCGAGAGAGATGGAGAGATACAGAGAGGGAGGGAGAGAGACATAGAGAGGGAGTGAGAGATACAGAGAGAGGGAGGGAGAGAGGGAGTGAGAGATACAGAGAGAGGGAGGGAGAGAGAGAGACATAGAGAGATGGGGAGAGATGGAGTGAGAGATACAGAAAGGGAGAGAGAGAGAGAGGGAGGGAAGGGAGAGAGACAGAGAGGGAGTGAGAGATACAGAGAGAGAGGGAGAGAGACATAGAGAGGGAGGGAGAGAGAGGAAGAGATACAGAGAGATGGAGGGAGAGAGAGGAAGAGATACAGAGAGAGAGGGAGGGAGAGAGACAGAGAGAGAGTGAGACATATAGAGAGGGAGGGAGAGATACAGAGATGGAGGGAGAGAGAGAGGGAGGGAGAGAGAGGAAGAGATACAGAGAGATGGAGGGAGAGAGAGGAAGAGATACAGAGAGAGAGGGAGGGAGACATAGAGAGGGAGGGAGAGAGCCATAGAGAGTGAGAGATACAGAGAGAGAGGGAGGGAGGGAGAGAGAGGAAGAGAGACATAGAGAGGGAGGGAGAGAGAGGAAGAGAGACATAGAGAGGGAGGGAGAGAGAGCTCCACCACTGTACTGAACTACACTATAAAAAATGAATGGTAGAAATCAGGGCAGAATTATTTCTCACACTAATCAGTCTTAATAAGTCGAAACTCCAATTTGTATTGGGCGTATTTATATTTTAACGAGTGTAAACACTAAAAACATTGCTTCTATGGTTCGACACTAATTTAAAAATCTAAGGATTGTCTTAGACGGTAGAAGAAAACGTCCATTGTATCCAAGTAAGTTTCATATATAGCTTTAAACTGCTTTTTTCGTGTAGATTTGTGATGAGTAAACTTGACCATCAATAAAAAAACATGACCAATACTACAGATAAGTATATGTTTAATAATGAAGATGATCAAATCTAAAATGTGATGACCTGATACAATGGATATTTAATAATTCTGGGATAACTTAAACATTTTTTCTGCATAAATGTTCTATATTCCAATACCAATAATATAACTCTGCTCTACAATCGCACGTCCACTCTCTTCTTTCACTCTGCACTCACACACACACACACACACACACACACACACACACACAATACAGCAAGCAATTTAAATTACAAAAAAAGTCACAAACGGATACTGTATAGGGTATTTTCTGGGCTTCCATAAACACTCGACGATAGATCAGTTAATTTTAATGCTACACTGAATTTTGAGGCGATCTCAGTTAGAAATGTCAGAACATTAAAGCTTACATCTGGTGAGGATGAGAACAGGTTTTAACTATGAAAACGATGAAGATGCAAAGATTATAATCGCGTTAAGAGAGAATGAGAGGGAGAAAAACAAAAAAGAGGTGGCGGGCCTGGCTTTGAAAAGCAGAACATGCTACATTTTCCCCCAGAATTCCACAAACAGGCACCTGTGCTGAGCCTCTCCTCCAGTCACTCATCTCAAAAATATTAAACTTTTAATTCGTATGCTCAAATAACACTTACCGCTAAAACACTGATCATAACGACTTCAAATACATGTGAAGATTTATCATATTCATGTAAAAGTTCACATTGAATGCAGTGGTTTCCTAGGCAAAATTAAGTGTGCTTTGAATGCATTAGATTTATTTCATAATACATTAAAATATTTATGTTAGCTGTAGGTGACAGAAAAACACTGGACTAAGCATGACCTTTTATGATGGAATTACATCGTAAACTTGAGGAAAGTCAAAGTAAAAAGTGTTCTAATGTTGAAAACCAAAGTTAAGGTTCCATCTGGAGAGACCACGCGCGTTTTTATCCGCGTAAATGCTAAAATCGGCGGCAAGCCAGGCGAAACCAGCTCATCTCCTAACAACTCTAACAGCACGACCCTGTACGATTAAATCTACGCAAACGGAAACTTCCCATACGCATTCTTACACCAAGCGCGCCCCTTCAACAAAAAGAGACGGAAAATGTTTCCTCCTCCGTAAAATATAAAACACAGCTGGCCACACACACGCAGCAGACATTTGTCGATAGAGTCTTCTCCACCAGCACGAGAACGTTACGCTTCTCCAACACATGATGTGAACAGTCACTGATATCAGCAGCATGTCGTCGAGGGGATTTATCAATGAGTTCCATAAGGCTAAAAACAAAAGAGGAGAGGTGGAACGGGCGGGGGGGGGGCGGGGCGAGCCGCGTCCCTGCGGGTCAGAACCACCGGGAACCAGGAGAAAAGGGGGCCAAAGTCAACCAAATTAAATAGAAAAAAATATTGGTTTTTCGTCTTCTTTGTGTCCGTATATCTATACTCCAGCAACGGCCGTCTTCCGTTCACTTCTGACGTTCCTGGAAAACATAAATCGACATTCGCACTCGTCAGTGTCGCGACCGCCAGCCGCAGGTTCTCACAAAAGGACGAAGGAATGAGGGTTAAACATCAGTCGGTCATTAATTAGTGAGGGATGATAAGTGGAAACATAAGTGGAAATGCAATAAAACAGAATGTTTTTATTTTAAAAAAAGATGTTTATTCATTTCCTCTCTTTTAGTTCAGTTTAATATAGAGAAACAAAATCATCCACTAATCTCCATAGCAACCCAGGGTACAATGAGAAAGAACTATATGAAGATGTATTTTTTTTTTTTTTTTAAATTGGTCCCGTTGCAGCAAAGTTGAGTCAAAGGAAAGAAAACTGAAAGACTTCTATAAATAAAGGTCTGTCGTCATCGCCACCATCACCAAAGCTGATGAGCTTCAGGCTAAAAAGGTTGGTCTGCACTGGTCCCAGTACAAAGTTTAAACAGGATTCCCTTTTAAAAACTCACACACTGACAGAAATATTAATAAATCACGGTGTTCCGGCCTCTGGCAGCTTCATTCGTCAGGACTGTTTACTTATCAATGATCCCGCAGCTATAATAAATACTGTAAAACATCTCAGTGGTGTTGGGTGGTGAGGAAGTTACCTTCTTTACCACCTCCTCCTCCTCTTGCTTCTTCTCGTAGTGGGAGAAGTCGTCAAAGATGGAGGTGGTGTGTTTGTACTGGGCGATAATCTTCAGGACCTGCTTTGCCTTTTCCAGCGGCACCTCTTGGGTGTCGCGCGAGTTGGTGACCGGCTTGTTGTCATTGTTCTCTAGGCGGATGTGGCGCAGCTGACTGTTGGGCACGTCCTTAACAAACAACCAGTTCACGTCAAACTTGCCCTTCCACTTGTCCTGCGCCCACACGCCGGCGCTCGTACCGTAGTCCACAGGCGAGCGCATCTCGGCCACGCCGCAGAAGTGCCCGCTGCCGTTGACGCTGAACAATAAATAGACCGGACCCTTGGAGTTCATGGCCCTGAAGGCCGAGTCCAAGCGCTTGTTGCCGTGCTCCGTGCTGCACCAGATGGAGTACTTGATGGAGCGGTGGATGTCGTCCTCGGAGTAGCTCTTGATGATGAACACGCGGCCGTTTTTCAGGTTCCAGTCAAAGTCCTTGGGGTTGTAGCTGTGGGCCGCCCGCAGCTTCTCCAGCACAGGGTGAGATTCTGCCCCCGGTTCTGGAGTGATGCCCCCGCCTCCGTTGCCGACACCGCCGCCGCTTGAGGAGCCGCTGCTGTCCAAGCTTCCGCTACCGTAGCAGAAGGTGCGGTTGCGCGGCGCCACCCAGCGTGTCTGAGGCGTCAGGGCGGAGTTGTGGTTCTGGTAGGAGGGCGGGGGAGGGGGAGGACCCTGCATGGTCATCTGCTGCATAAGGGACTGGGCAGACTGCAGGGACTGCTGAAGAGGGGGCAGCAGACTGGGGGCATGGGAGTGAAGCTGGGGCTGCTGGTGGTGATGGTGGTGGTGGTGGGGGGGTAAAGGCGGAGCTATCTTGGTAACAGTCCCTTTATTATCCCATGTATCAATGTCCATGTTGTGTTTAATTGGCGGAGGGGGTAAAGCTCCGCCGGCTATGGGTGTCCCAGGTTTGTTCTTGCTCTTTTGCTGCTGCAGTTTGGCAGGTTTACTAGCTATAGCAGCCCAAGACGTAGGTTTGGGAGGAGGCATTCCAATAGGTGTGGCGACAGCAGCGGCCACACTTCCACTGCCCCCAATGACTGAGCCGGGACTCTTCACCGCCGAGCCACTTCCTGTCACATCGCCACCGATTTTAAGGCCCAGCATGCCCTGTTCGATGCTGTTCATACCTGGAGCCTTGCTCAGTGTGTCACTGTGGAAACCAGTCTGCCCATCAGGTACTAAAGTGCCACCTAGAGAGCTGGGAGGATAACTATAGCTTCCCCCATAGGCCGAGCTCTGAGTCTGCTGGCCCTGGGAACCGCTGGTTCCCCAGGCTGAGAAAGCAGGGTTCTCTGGAAAAAAGTTAAACCTATGAGGATAGATGCTGCTGCTGAGCCCCCCCGGCTGTCCAAACACTGTGTCGTGCATGAAGTGGTGGTCTCCATTGCTGAGAGGGGCATATGGTGTCAGGTAGGGAATTGGCGGGTCACCACCTGTAGACCATGGAGCCTCACTCAGAGGGTAGGGAAACCCAATGGAGGGGGCATAGTAGCTGGACAGGTAAGGGTCTGTCATGGACTGATAGCTGTTATTCTGCAATAAAAATCAGATCTTTTGTGAGGAAAAGGAAGTGAGGTCGTAAGGAGGTGGATTACAGCGTCACAGTACCTGGTTGGACTGGTTGGTGAGATAAGGTTCAAAGTCTGTGTCGTGGACTGTATCCTTCTGGTGGAGGGAGCCGTTCTGCACCGACACTGGAAATGCTGCAACAAAACCAACCGGCTGTCAGAGGTGGAACATCCCATCAGCTTTACAGGAAAAACATCTTCTATCAAATTAAATTAGTCCCCAGTGGGGCCATCCCACAGACAAAACATTCTGGCAAGGAATTAAAATAAAAACTTGACTTGAACTAATTATTGAAGACAGATTAACGACTGCACAAGGTTAGGCTTTACAAAACTCTCAACTCTTATGTCCCGACCACAACACGACTTTTCCTGTTGGGATCGCAATTAGAAACGGTGCTAGTGAGGTCCAAAAGACGCCTTTCTCTCACCTTTGCTCGCATCTTGTCCCTTCGATGTCTAAGCAGCCACGTTGGGAAGAAGAATACATGCGAAGGGAGGGAAAATGGAAAGCTTCAGAAATATGACAAATAAGGTGCAAACTGACACTCCAGCGCCTGTGCTGAGAACATCACGGTGTAAAAGCAGGTGGACTGCCCAGCCACTGGAGGCTGTGGTCCAGGCCTTTAATTACCAGCAGGGACCAGTACTCTTGCTAACCTCCTCTCAAATTCGGCTAACTAAAAGCCTGAGCTGCGGCATCGTCCTTACAGTAGGATGCACCCACGGCATCTCGCCTCTGTGGAGGGATTAAATCCCGAAAAAAAACCCTGCTCCTTGCTTACCTGACTGTCAATGCTAGCGGCAGACATCATTCATTCACCAGGTGATGTGTTCGACTGAAGCCCTGACAAGACGTTCAGTGTGCGGACAGGCTAATAGCGGAGATGCTGCTCCTCGGCGTTACTTTGCTAACACTTGGATTCAGTTAGCGACGGTTATTCGCCGCCGTTTCTGCTCGGAGCGGACGCTTCTGCACTCGTTAACCGGCGGACACTCCGCGCTGTCCAGTCGGGGCTTCCAACGGCACCGACACCCCCTCAGCGTTAAATCAAAATCCAGCTCCGGCGGACCTGCTCACTTGCCCCAATGGCAGCTTCATCCGGGGTCTGCGAGCTGAGGCGGAAATGACGTCATGACGCAGAGGACGCGGGTAGTGCTACCCAGTAGCCGCGGTGCTAACGGTGTTTACGCGTTAATTATGTTATTATAATAATCAAATCGTTTCAATCCTACAGGTACTAATTGGGCCATTATATTTTATAAGATTTATTCTATTTAATTCAAAATTAGGTTAGGGTGTACATGTATATTAAGCATTAAGGTAGCCCCACTGATTAAAACTAGTTGCATCTGTATCAATAAATAATTAGCGTCCTTCCTGCGCTAAAATGGTTATAGTTCAAGAAAAAACGGATAGTAAAAAGTTCTAAGTTAGCATAATTTTAAGTTTTTTTCTTTAAAAAAGGTCCAAAAATAATTACTTAAAACCCTTAACTTTTACAAGTCAAATTGTCATTATTACTTACATTTCCAAGCTAAAATAAAAATGCATTTAACAAACACGAACAAAGATTTGCAACATAACTTCAGCTCCAAAACATTTCTTTTTACTTGACAGCATCAGTAGTGAGCCCAAGGTTTTGTTACAATACACAATGCATGAACAAATGTGGAGAAAAACAAGCCCTAAAGTACTGAAGTCTTCACATGAGCTTCAGCATCAGAGAGAGGCGTTTTTATTGACATCAGTAATCACACAAAGGCAGAAATGTCGTACTCTTCTGGCTGGTTCCCACATTTGTGTACCATCGTGTCCACAGCAGCCTTCTTTGTAATATTAGAGGAACACCTTGGATGTTTTTGAGTGCTGAATTTCACCAATGTAACTAACTGAAATAAATCAGACAAGACAATCACGATGGAGCTCAAATGACAAAAGAAAGTTGCCTCCTTCACCATGGACACTTACGGGCGTCGTCCTCTGCGAAGGCGCTGATGACGACGCAGGCGTTAACAAATCCCAGCAGCTAAAGGAAATAACCACGAAACAACACTCTAGAATAAATGACCTGAAATTTTAACTCTCAGGAAAGCAAACAGCACATTAATAGAGTGCTAATATGATAACGTTAGCAGCCTTTTAAATACGTTTGAGTAGAAAAAAAATCAGAATTGAAGATCAACAAATGCTGAATTGGCTCATTTCAACTCTAGATTTAATCGTTTTGGGTGTGGTTGTCTCACCGATACGACGCAGTGCAGGACCTCCACGTACTGGTATTCCAGCCAGCAGCTCGCCACCGTGGTCAGCTCAGGGTTTGCCTGCTTCTGCCAGCCGGAGGTCAGCAGGTCACACCGGGGCCCGTTGTCCTTCCACCAGGAGCGATGTAACGACACTCCCAGAGACAGAACATCACTCTCCTGGAGGGACACCGAGCTTGAAATTACACAAAAGGTTTATTTTTGTTTTCAGGAAGCAGAAAGGAAGAGTCCAATTTGGAACTTCACCTTTTTTTTTAACATATTAATGATCACAAGTACATTTATTATAGTTTACTTGAAGATTTTTAGTGTATTAGATGATCTTTCCTTTCAGCAAAGTATCTTTTGAACATCTTTATTTTGAATCTGAGGTAAATATTTTTTAAAGACACATATTTGTGTTGTATTCTATCATCAGGATCGTGGAATCCTGCGACAGTTCCTGGCATGTTCTCAGACTAGATGCATTAAGTGGCCGAAGTGTCGCTGCCCTTTAATTACCTGATGCCTACGTGTGCATCAGCTCTACCTTTGAAAGACGCCCCAGATCCAAATAGCTGACGAAGACGTTCCAGCCGACCCACAGCAACGTCCACAGAAGGTACTGACGGGACAAAAGAGGAAGTCATAAACTGCAAAATTCAGGTACAGAACCAGGATGAGGTCTCACCGAAACCTGCACTGGGTCACACCAAACAAGCCCAGGACGACCACGACCACGTGAAGGAAGTTAGTGATGATGGGAGCCCACTGATACCCCAGGAAGTCAGACACCTGCCTCTCCAGTGCTGTTATCTGGAATGGAGGGGGGGTGGGGGGTCAGCAGGGGGCAGAGAGATGGATTAGAGCCCCTGATGAGGACTCATCCTGTCAGCTCAGGCACCATTGTCCTGGCTTGTTCTTGCCTCACAAGGTTGTATTTTTCACTCTTAGAAGTTGTCACAGCAACTGAGCCCTTGCGGGGGGGGGGCAGAGTTGCACTTCATTGTGATGAGCAGTCACTCGTTAGCTTCAGCAGCTAATGTAGGTTATCATGGTATTTTTTCCATCGCTTAGTCTGGAACTATTTAACATGTTCAATCAGAAATGCTTTCAAGGGTTTTCAGAAAATTCCCCCCAAAATAAACATTTTAGTTGGTGTCGAACACCAGATTACAGATGACTTTAAACGTGGACGCAGATAATCTCACCACAGCACACGAGGGTCAGCCCGTCTCCTCCTCTCTGCTGGTTGGTTGTGGTGATGAAGCTGCGGAGAGGAACGTTTTATATCTCTCGCTCTCACACAAACACACACACAAGCGCGCACGCATACATACGCGCGCGCACACACAGGGAGGGGACAAATCTCTCCAGCGCCATGAGCAGATGTGTGAGAAAAGCCTTTTTGAGCTTCACCTCCCGAGAGAAACGGTGGTTCCACGGTGTATGAGGCGTGATTGATGACGCTGGGAACCTAACGAGCAGCCTGAGCGTGTTTATGTTTTTTTACCCCCATGTTAAATATTTTTTGGAAGCCACATCTTGAGGCAGTGGAAATTTAGGTATTTATTGTTTTTGCTGAATAGGAAATTTGTAGACATCAGTCGAACAACCTGTTATTGTACTACTTAACAAATAAACCGTTGTTTATTTCATAAATTGACTTTAATCAGAAGCTACAAGTACAAATAACAAACCTTTTATCAGGAATCTAGTTTTACAGCGATTCTGCATCTTTCAAGATGCAAACTAAATTTGACTTGAACTTGAAGAACATTCAAAAGCTACATTTATAAAGGGGCAGCATAGATATAATAGGAAATGCAAACAGTTCAGCAATTTGACTTTTTTGCAGCAACTTCAGTAATGTATAAATAAGTCATGGGGCCTGCTACTTAGAGACGTTTTCCCAGTCAACTCTGACCTCCACGGCCCGATCCAACCCTCCAGAAGGCTGCTTCCACCTCACTGGGGCACGGATCGCCCCTCATACAGCAACAGCGTCTCCTGCGCTCTGATAGGCGGCGGTGGAGACACGCAGTTCCCCAGGGTGACCAGCAGGCGGCGACAGAGAGCGCCACTCTGCCACGATTTTAATGGTTCGCGTGTTTACAAAATTTATGCGACGTCAAATGAGACAACATGTCAGAAAAGGTCGGATCAGCGCTGCTCAGCTCGCCTGGATGAGGTTGATTTGAGTGGAAATTCAATGTGGAGTCACACCGGAGTCAAACTGTGTTACTGGTGTCAGATCAATATAAAGAGAATTTGGAGTAAATCAAATTCAATAACGTGGTCAGTGACAGATCGCTAAAAACAATTTAATGGGATAAGTAACACCTGAAAGGAGCAAACTGTTTCATTATTGTGCCCTCATTAGTAGAGACATTGTTATTAAAATGCTCTCATGGATTCTTTATAAAGCGTAAAACTCCCAAATTACGCGTGCATTTTAACCACCTCAACGGGGCTTTTTTGAACGCTTTTTTTTTTCGTTGAAAAATAAAACATTGGAAACTTGTTATTCAAACTGCTGATTAAACCTGAGCCACGAACCTCCGGCAGGCACCGACAGATGCTCCTCAGCCACAGTCCACTCAGCAGCATCCCGCACTTCCACATCCTTCCGAGGGATGACGCTAAAACCAAAAGACGCATGAAAAATTGTGGGGTCTCCAGCTCTGCCTGTGTCACATGGAAGCACGGTAGCCGAGCCGAGAGGACGCGAGTACAGATGGAGGGGGCCTGAGGGACCGTGGAGGACAAACTTGGCACCCGGAGATAAGAGTGAAGGCGGCTGGACGGCAGGTCAGACACTTCCCAGCCTCCCTTCCGGCTGGGGAGCAGAGGACCGCGGACGGAGCGCACGACGGGGGTCAGCAGGCGCCGAGAGGATGTCACATGCAATATGCTGCATTCGTGTTTGGTGAGCCCCGACAACACCGAGCTATCGCCCGTGATTGATTATGCGCGCCTGGTCCGTGTGGAAGCAGAAGGAAGCGGCCGGGGTCGGTCGACGCTGCGTCTCCCCAATTCTTAGAGCTGAGTGAGTACAGCGGCGGTTCTAGCGCAGAGCCTGTGGCTGTGTGACAGTCTGGAGGGAGGTAAAAGAGGGGGGGGGGGGGGGGGGGGGGGGGGGGGGGGGGCGATCATTCATATGTGCCTATAGATTCAGCTCGATAAGCGACCCGCGCCGCGTACGCAGCATCGTTTTCTTCATCCAGATGTGGCCCGGCGCCGCTCCGCGTCTTTTTCTTTGTGCTCGCCCCGAATTTGCCTCATTTGCTCCCGTCATGCATTTAACACCGAGACACGTGTGCACCCACCTTACTGCAATGCCTTGGTGATTTAACCCCCCCCCCACCACCGCCCACCACCATTAACATGAGAGAACTTCATTGTGATTTGATCAGATCAGAGGCTCAGGACGCGTCCTTTTCCATCTCGGCTGAGCGGGAGCATAAAGATAATTAACGTTAGACCTTAACATTTAGCCTACACCCTCCCTCCCTTCCTTGACTCATAAAAAAAATGAGGGGGGGGGGCGCTTTGTCGTGCAAGTTGCCGGCTGACCTCAGGGACACAACATCCTTCCTCATCCTCGCTTTGATCTGAAAATAAATAAGCTTTGATGATTAGACAAGAAAAGGCGGGAGGGAATTAAAAGAAACGTGTGGCTACAGGCTCAATGCTAAAAAGCTGCATCATCCTGAAATTCCTCATTTCCTCTCAGTAACCTCCACCTGCTGGGGGGGGGGGGGGTTAAAAAAAATCATTTCCCAGATCTCCGCATGCTTTCCAGTCTGATCTGGAACCTGTTGTCAGCAGCATCGCTGCAGCTGAAGTCGTCAGAGCAAAGAGGCGAGCCGAACCATAACCATGTGTGTGTGTGTGTGTGTGTGTGTGTGTGTGTGTGTGTGTGCGTGTGTGTGATTGATGCTTACTGAGTGGCTGCCATCATGAGCCACGTCCACGCAGCCTCCCCTGACACAAACACACGCAGATGATTCAACTTCGTCGTTCTTTAAGGTCCATCAAAGCGTTGCTGGGGGGACGTGAGCGGGCGAACGAACACATAATTATTCTCTCATTGGCTGCGAGTAATATCGGGCGGTGTTTAGATCACAGGCCGGGTTACACAGATAAAGACCGAGCCTCAGCTTTCTTCCTCACAGGGCCGTGGTTAATCGTTGTTGCAAGCAAACATTTGACCTAATTCACATTCTCACACAATAGCAGCCTCCTCTCCCCCATCCCTCTCTCTCCCTCACACACACACACACACACACGGCTGTTATTTGTGTCACACAGGCTGAGGTTTTTGCTCCACATTAAGTCCCAGGTGCTTTATCCAAACCTGGGCAGATTTGAGGCTCCGGCCTGAACGCAGGACCAGCGACGACACCAAGACGGACGCACGCGCGCAGAAATTCCACGAATGTTGCTAGAAAATCAAAAGCCTGTTGGTGTTTTCTGGTGACACTACAGGGCTTAATGTGTTCCTAGAAAAAGCCCTTTTTTATGAGGATTACGCCATAATTCCTCCCTTGACTTTACGGCCTCTTTGGAGACCGTGTCTGCACCAGGAGCTGATTTATGTCCTCGTCGTTTGATGACTGAGCGGCTTTTCTGTCATGACCCCAATCAACCACCCCTTACAAATATCTTTTATCGCTAAAATAGTTTTTATTTACCTTCATGAAAGCAGTTTGCGGGGATTTAGAATTAAAAAGTAAATGTTCTAGGTCCATTTTTTAAATGAATTAACCTTGAATCTGGACATACCGTCCAGTTCATCCATAGGCTGCCGTCTCGTAGCCATGACAACAGAAATAAAGGACAATATGTCACCCCATCACTTAATCCAGCTGCAAGTAGAGAAGCCGGCAAACGTCAGGAAACGATGGCAGGAAGTGAACAGCTGGACGTTAACGTGAGTCCATCTTTGGCGGTCTGACTCCACTCTGGCGTAAAATCACGGAGGAGGCGGGATTTACGGCGGCGTCGAGAGCTGCGGCGGAGCAGACGCCTCTGAGTCAATCAATAAATCAACGGATCCACGCTTTTAATGGCCGGTTGGTGGAGAGGGACAATAATGCCAACAGATTCATCCAGAAATCCAGCAAAGGTCACACTTCTAATGTCCAAACACATTTAATGGCTCTGATTAGTGGCAAGAACTTGATTGTACCTCAGGTGTGTGTGTGTCTGTGTGTGTGTGTGTGTGTGTGTGTGAGTTTAGCAGAAATGCAGGTGTCACTGGTCCATTTGTGTTCACTGCCTCCAGTTGGCCGACTGTGACGAGGCAGCTGGAGGGCCAGAGATTACACTGCAGTGCTGACGGCTGAACACCGCAGGCAAAGGCGTCGGTGGGGGTGTGTGTGTGTGTGTGTGTGTGGGGGGGGGGGGGGGCAGTGGACGCACTCATGGAGACAGAGGGAACTGCAGGAGAGGAAGGCCGGGAAACCTCTTTGTGGCACGTTCAGCCTCCTCTTCTCATCTGCTGTCCGAGTCTTTGAACACCTGGCTCCCGCGCACGCCGTCCTCCCCTCTCTTCTCTTCCTCCACCCACCCGCACTCTCCCCTCTTTCTTCTCTCCCTCATTAGGCTTCTGTTTTTCCCATTGCTCCATCCACGCTCAGGCCTGTCGCCCGACGTGATTTCAGTGATCATCGCCGCTAAAGCTAACGCCGAGGGTGGCTAACGCAGTGGCACAAATAGAGTTTCAGGAGTCGTGTGCTACGCGTTAGCTCTTCCTTTGCATGTCTTGTAGCATTTGGAACCATTTGATCCGTTGCCCACGACGCCGGTGGTGCAGGTCACAGGAGGAGGAGACGGCGCCAGAGCGGTTTAGGAAGCGAAACCAGAGGAAGTTATTGCTCAGATGCATCTTTGCTTTCGTCATCCACAGGTTAAATTCTCTCAACACACCCTAAACTTTGTGTTTAAGCCTCAAGCTTCTTTTTTTTTGGATTGTTCATTTGCAAGATATCCCGCTGCCAAACGCGGAATTACGCGTCGGAGCAGAGAGGAAGCGGAGCGGCCCGTCTGCGCCTCATCCTCCTCAGCCTTTCAGGACCCTCCGCCCGCTGGCACCTCACGCTTCCCTCTCAATGAGCATGTTTGGTTGCATCTGAATGGCGAGAGACGGAGACGGCGTTTATTGGCGGACGTGAATGGCAGCCCTTGACACGCAGCTGAACCCCTGATTATCTCAGCTACGCTTTATTCCGATAACAAAGCAGGTGTTACAAATTCCACGGGCTTTCTTTGGCGCTCGCAGGTGCCGTTAAGGCAGAAAAATGCTCCGGCGCCGCCGCCACAGGAGCAAAAACGGCCGCTCGCCGTCTCCCCTTTTCCACTCGAAACCTCCCCCATCTGGATGTTTCTTAAAGGTTGGAAACCTTCGTAACCGAGCGCGCCCCCCCACCCCTGTGTCTCCAGATCCTGCTGAGACCGCGGCACCTCCTGAGCGTGCATGAGCTGTGAGAGCGCGAGTGTGTGAGAGCAAGTGAGCGCCAGCGCTCCCACATGGCCTCCATGCAGGACGGGCTGAACTTCACGGCTCCTCCCTACGGCAAGGTCCTGCTGCTGGGCGCTATCGCTGCTGCCTCGGCCTTCGTTGTCACGATCCTCATCGTGGTGCTCTGCGTGGGCTGCCAGAGGTGAGCAGAGCACACACACACACACACACACACACACATCAGATTATGCAGCACTTAGATTAGATCTGTGGAAACCTGATCCATCCAACCTGGACCAGGCAGAAGACTTCAGTTTGGTCTTGTAGTTTATCTCCAAGCTGCAGTTACTCTTCATGGCCTCCGGAGGCGCACCTGGTGCGACCAGCCCGCGCAGCAGCTAGCTCATTAGCGCGCTAAATCCGGTGCGTAGACATTTCCAGTACAGCAGCTAGTTTCCCCTTTTGATTTCTTTTTAAATAATGAAAAAAAATCAGATGCTTTTAGTAAATAAGCGTCCTCTCCACCGCCTGCGTGCAGATATGCAGCCAACACGCGCACGCTCACATGTACAGTCATGTAATGACTCAGTCGCATTTGGGCGATGACTCAGCACTGTTACAACAACACACGCACACGCGCGCACGAGCATCAGTGTGACGCCGACCGGTGTGACAGACTGATTGTGTTTCTCACAGGAAGGGGAAGACACACAATGTTCCCGGCGAGAGTGGAAAACACAGGCTCATGCACATGGTAGGTACACGCCACCGTGCACACGTTTGTGCTGCAGGTCGGTCAGAGGTAACGACAGGGACGCTTCTACAGTGTTTAACCGTGTGTGTGTGTGTGTGTGTGTGTGTGTGTGTGTGTGTGTGTGTGTGTGTGTTCAGGGTATACTCAGGCAGTCGAAGCTGCGGTCCATCAGTAAATCAGACGCCGAGATGAACAAGTTGAACTGCAACGGCAAAAGTGAGTCCGTGCACGAACACACGTCGCGCCGCCGCTGTAAACAAATAAATGAGCAACAAACAAAATAAAGCGCAAAAAACTGCGTAGAAACGAGCACAAAAGGGGATGAAAAAATCCAAAATAACGCAACGTAAATAAGCAGATGTGGAACGTAAGTCTGAGGTTTTGTTGTCGTGCCTCTTAGTGTGAATGTTCTCTCTTGTCCCACGAATAACGGTGCAGTGAAGGCATCGTTCTGCTTTGATCCCCGTTCTTTGGCTTTGATTTCTGATAGAGACACAAACAATCCACAGATCAGCTTTGATGATAAAATAGAGACATTCCCACCAGTGTCCCCAGCAGAACCAGAACGGTCTGATTCTGACCTCTGACCTCTGACCTATGTCCTCAAGGCAGGCAGCTTCCTCAGATCCCGTCTGGAACCGGAGAGGACGGCGAGCACACCTACTCCGAGGTGGGCCAGCGTTCCTCCGCGGCGCGCCCTGACGATACCCTCTACTCCATGGTGGGCAGGGCCGGACAGACGGACACGCCGGCCCCTCCGGCGGTGCCCGCCAACACTCCCGCCCCCCCGGACCCGGACGGGGACGTGGAAGGAGGGATGCCCGAGTCGGAGGCGCAGGTGATGTCGCCGCCTCACCCTCCGGAGACGGCCGAGTACGCCTGCGTCAGGAAGCTGAGGAAGGCGCCGCAGAAGAGGGACAGCGGGACGGACATGGGGGAGCCGCCGGCGCCGCCCCCCAGACACGCCCCCCCGTCGCATCCGGCCCCGCCCCCGCCACACCCTCACAGCACAAAGCTACCACGCAGAAACGTGGACGCCTTCAACGTTCCGGCGTTCCCGAGGGTTCGTAAAGCTTTTTTATTCACACCTGGAAACGGCGTAAAAGTGTGACAGAAACCGGTTTTACTGGGATTAACAGGCCTGAAGGAAATTAAAGGAAGTGGTTATACTGGGACAGAGTTTAAGTGGACTGGTTATACTGGGACAGAGTTTAAGAGGACTGGTTATACTGGGACAGAGTTTAAGAGGACTGGTTATACTGGGACAGAGTTTAAGAGGACTGGTTATAGTGGTTAAACTGAGAGATTTGATAAATAAGATGGTTTTATTGGGACAGTTAGTGTAAATAAACTGGTTATACTGGGACACAGAGGATAAATGACTGGTTATACTGGGACACAGAGGATAAATGACTGGTTATACTGGGACAGAGTTTAAGTGGACTGGTTATACTGGGACACAGAGGATAAATGGACTGGTTCTACTGGGACACAGAGGATAAATGGACTGGTTCTACTGGGACACAGAGGATAAATGACTGGTTATACTGGGACACAGAGGATAAATGGACTGGTTATACTGGGACACAGAGGATAAATGACTGGTTATACTGGGACACAGAGGACAAATGGACTGGTTATACTGGGACACAGAGGATAAATGACTGGTTATACTGGGACACAGAGGATAAATGACTGGTTATACTGGGACACAGAGGACAAATGGACTGGTTATACTGGGACACAGAGGATAAATGACTGGTTATACTGGGACACAGAGGACAAATGGACTGGTTATACTGGGACACAGAGGATAAATGGACTGGTTATACTGGGACACAGAGGATAAATGGACTGGTTATACTGGGACACAGAGGATAAATGACTGGTTATACTGGGACACAGAGGATAAATGGACTGGTTATACTGGGACACAGAGGATAAATGGACTGGTTATACTGGGACACAGAGGATAAATGACTGGTTATACTGGGACACAGAGGATAAATGACTGGTTATACTGGGACAGAGGATAAATGGACTGGTTATACTGGGACACAGAGGATAAATGACTGGTTATACTGGGACAGAGAGGATAAATGACTGGTTATCCTGGGACACAGAGGATAAATGACTGGTTATACTGGGACACAGAGGATAAATGACTGGTTATACTGGGACACAGAGGATAAATGACTGGTTATCCTGGGACACAGAGGATAAATGACTGGTTATACTGGGACACAGAGGATAAATGACTGGTTATACTGGGACACAGAGGATAAATGACTGGTTATACTGGGACACAGAGGACAAATGGACTGGTTATACTGGGACAGAGAGGATAAATGACTGGTTATACTGGGACACAGAGGACAAATGGACTGGTTATACTGGGACACAGAGGACAATGCCCTGTGTTCACTTGACGTGATATTTTACTTCCTGTGTGTTAGCAGCAGCGGGAGTGTGTCTCCAGCTGTGTGGTGCACTCCCGGTAACCGTGGGAGATGCTTTGTTTCCATGTGCGAGGGCAGCGAGGTCGTGCTCTCCCGGTGACCTGCGCAGAGCGGGACACGGGTGTACAAGCGTGCCGGCTGCTCCGCGGCGTTGTTGATGCAACACTCAGAAACTCCGTGAGCTCGTAGCTGCTGTCCTGCGTCACGGCACCGACGGAACCTCATTTAGTTCCTACAAACACGCCAGACGCTTCATTCCTAGACAAACGTGCATTTAATCTCCTGTTTAAACGGCCGCCGCAGCTCCAGATATGTTGTGTCCCGCCCGACAGGAGGTGATGTTCATGGGGAACGGGGAGCAGTACATCTGGAAGCCTCCAGAGGACGACGAAATGCTCGTGCACCAAAATAAGGCGCTGGCATCGCTGGGTGCTCACACGGTGGACAGCATCCAACCATCTGCTGCTGTGGTGAGCGACCGAACTCCAGTCTGTGCACCCGTCTCTCACTGCTCGCGCATTCGGGTCATTATTCCGCAACATTCCTCGGTTGAATCCCCCCATCGACAGTCGTAAAAGCGGCGCCTCTGGGTGGCGACGCTCAGTGGGTCCCTCCGGTGGCGGATCTGGCGGCCACGAAACCCCCCCCCCCGAGCCTCAATCGTGAGGCGTCTGCGCAATAAAGCTGTGGTGGTCTTTGATTTCAGGTGGCTGAGATGTACTCGAAGGTGTGTAAACCGGGCAAGAAGAAACGAGCCGTGCCGGGCTCTCCCCCGGGCAACTCCGGCTTCCGGACCTTGGGTCGAGGCGACCGGGACCGGGACCGGGACGGAGGGTTCAGCGTGGTTGTCAAACCCCAGACGTGGGCCCTCCAGGAGGGCAAAGCAGCCGGGGGGCCTCTCGATGACCACTGCTACGAGTCCATCGGGACGGAGGAGTGCGAACCGGCCTACGAGAACCTGGAGGGAGGCGCCTGGAAGAGGGAGCGGCCCCCCCAACACCTGCGCCACCCTGCGGCCACGGAGGAAGAAAGGCCAGCAGCCTCAGCAGCAGCAGCAGCCCCCGCCGCCGCCGCCCACGCAGCAGAACCCCAAGTTACAGCACCTGCCCGCCAAAGCCCTGCTGCTGCCGGGGGAGAACCTGTACGAGAGCATCGGCGACCTGAAGCAGGGCTCCGCCACCTCCAGCACCACCACCATCTTCACCTTCAACGACGGCATGGAGATGTACGTGACAGGGCTCTGAGCCAGCGGCTGCACTGTGAACCCCCCCCCCCACCATCCTTCCAGCACCAAGAGCGGCGGCGGAAGCCCCCGTCACGCCCACACATACGTACTGTTTACATTCTTGTCATGACGCCATGCCTCTCACGGGCTCCGAAGGCCTTACGGGCAACAGTGTCCATCCATTACGACGTGAAGCGAACCCAAAGGCGGCGAACAAAAGCGAGCACAAGACCATTGCGGCGCGATCTGTAGGTAACAGTAGCACTTCTATTTTATCAACACCACGCGTGCAAAGCACAAGAAAGCTAAATTTGAATCCCAAATCGCTCCCCCTCGATCCTCGGGGGGGTCAAAGTCGGACGCGTGTCGGCACAAGGTTGTGGGAAATGGCTCCGTAGCACTTAGCGGCCAGTCACGACGCCATTCAGGATGAAATTTAGATGATATTTTGAAAAAGCTAATCAAAATGGTTGAGAGCTCAGGGACCAAGAGAATCAAGTATGAAGAGTATTATCGAAGGGAAAGGTGCATATATTTTGCGATTCCTGCTATTGAAAAGACGAACGCCATCGCCATACACACGTGAGCGGGCGCGTTCCGCCCCCCCCCATCATGGACTGAACACTGTCTCCATGGCGTCTGTAAATGAAGTGTTTTACTTTGTTGATCCCGTTTCTGCACTTTGCCTGCTATAAATTGCATGCTTAAAAAAAAAAAAAGTGATAAAAAAAAAATCAAGCACTGTCATGTGGTACCTCTATATGAATGTTTTTTATTTTTTAATTACTGTTGTTGGTTGTTTATTTATTTTTTTATGGTGTTGCTTTACTTTTCAAACGAGGGCGTCTTCGGGCTCGGTGGAACTGCACACGACTCGAAACTAAAGAACTGACAGAGTCCTAAAGATGGAGGTGGTCCCTAAACACACACACGTGCACACACGCACACACACACACACACACACACACACACACGCACCATCGTCCAGCCCTGTGGTCGTATGAATCTGCTCAGTTTCTCCCTGCGCGTCATCGTGGTCCCCCCACGAAGGAACCTACTCGTTCTCTCTGTTCTGAGTGTTAAAAAAGAAAAAGAAAGAGCAGAGGATGACACACTCATCACATCCTGGACAGTTTCAGTCGAACAGTACCCCCCCCCCCCCCCCAAACAATGTGATTATACTGTATGTCGATGCGATGTGTATGTACATTACAAAAGAGAAAGAATAATAAATATATCATTAGTGTCAAGCAATCTATCCTTTTCCATCATGTTTAATTGTGTTTTTGACTTATCTTGTGACACAACCTGCGAAACAGCTGCAATGTAAATTTCCGTGTGTTCTGTTTGTTGTTTTTTGGAGCCATGAAGCTAACGGTGTGTTCTCGGAAAGCCTGGCTAAGTTAAATGTGGCAGCTACTGTGTGTTTGCTCTTCAGACTTACAGGGTCTTGTACTCAGAAGCGTGTAATTAAGTGCTAAAAGTGCAAAAGATTGTAATGTTTTATATCAAGATTACTATTCATGAAATGTCAGTCAAGTTTATACTTTTGTAATAAAGTGGCACAAAAAAAAAAGACGGCTCATCTGATAGTGTTGTGTTATTAAGAATTAACACAAACCGACGAGATCGGAACCCCGTGCGTATCATCGTCTCCTTCCTTTGTGAGCAGCCCTACAACCTCACCGTGGAGTAGGTGCGCGTGCACGTACGTGCGAGTGGCATCGGCATGTTTATTTGATGTGCGCGAACGTCAGGGCGCACGTGCGGAGAGTAGAGGGGCCTGCGTCTGAGTAGCTGTGCGGGAGGAAGGGGGGAGAGAGGGGGAAAAAAATAGGTCACCCCTTAAAACAAAAAGCTCGCAGTCAACATCGCAACTGTCTGCCGAATTTTCATTGGCCGGCTTGTCTCCATGGTAACAGGTTAACCTTGAGGCAGTAGTCACATGGGCGAGTGAGTCTTATGCTGTCTTGGAGAATACGGAGCGAGTCGCGTGACATCCGTGATCACGGTGTCACCCTCTCAAAAAACGACGAGGCCAAAAAAACGCGCGTTGGAGCGCACGTGCACGTGTGTGTGGGTGCTGTAGGTGTGAAGATGATAGAACATTCACAGCTTATGCGGCGTGTTAATCTCGCCGTCGCAGGAGCATGAATGACTGCACACACATGAATGGAGGCTGAAAGATTCATTGAAGGTGCAGGACGGACGGCAGAAATGATAAATGAGAGACTGGGGGGCCACCAGTACCACCAGCCTCACCAGGACGACTGGACTGGGAACACAGCAGCCAGGAAGGGACATTTTATTGCTCGTTTTGTACCCAGGTTAGGAATAAAATAATTAAACACGTGGTCACGTAGACTAAAATAGTCCTGAAATCTGAACACTTGTAGTAAAGAAGGAGTCTGTTGCTCCTCCACTGTACATGGACCCCGGCCTCTCCAGAGGGATGCAGATGCTCAGTGAACCGCTGAGCGGCTAACTGGGGGCGACAGCGCCCCCCTCAGGCCACGGAGTGCATCACAAGTGGAGCTGGGTGGCCTGGATCTGAACCCTGAGAATCACGGGAGCGTGATGAACGCGGCCCTGACCTCGAACTGGTGAACCACACCTCCCCAGCCGGCCCAGAACCCAAACACGGCGTCCTGGCGACAAAGACTCCGTCCGTTCGTCTGAGAGCGGCGTGATAAAGTATTGGACACAATAAAACCCCACAAAATTAGATAATAAGCAGGAATATTACAAACAGGCTGAAACAATGTCAGGATGGGCTTGAGCATATAATAATTTAAAAAATCATCAGTGTCTTAATACATTTCTTAATACAGCCCCCCCCCAGAAAACAGTTAGAAAACATTCATGACGCCTTAGAAAACTCTGGTGGTTACAAAGACCGAGGATAAACTCCCTAAGAATAGAACGGTGTCTTCTGTACAGCACCAGGACAATATTGGCACTAAAAATAGAACTGAAAATGCTTTGATGATGAACTGGGACTCGTAAACTACAGGCCTGGCACCTGTACAGGAGCGTCTTCGGCTTTTTGGAGGCGGCTTTTGTGTCGGCGCGACGGCTCCTCTTGGTCTTCTTCGCTCCAGCTGTCGGTGCCATCGGTTCCAAAGTACCGGTCCCCAAAATCCCCTGAAAACACAGGAGAGTCGGCTCGGTTCAACACACGGAACCACCAGCTGTTTAATGTTGTTCGGAACCATAAAATCCTGATTCACCGCAGCTAATTAATTTCAGCTACAGAACTCATTAAATATTCATCTCAATGTTGGCGTGTGATGTTTAATTATGTGATTCATTCGTTCACTTATGTTTACAGACGACCTTCTGGTCCAACCGCGGGAGTTTGCTACGCTGATCCGGAGCACAATAATTCCATTAGAATCGGTGGGACCGTCTGACGTGCGGAGCCTTTTTTTTTTCTCTTCGACTTCCTGTTTCTTCAGCGGCGTCGCCACTCACCGATACCAGGCACCACGTGTAAGAGGTCGTCCAGGCTCTTGTCCACGGCCGTGGTGATGATTTTGACCTTGGGGAAGGCGTAGGCCACAGAGTGGACGCCCAGCTCCGCCATCAGCAGCGAGACCAACACGATCTGGTCCTCCCGCACCTCGTGATCCTGCGCGCACACAAATAGTTCCCTCACCAACTGAATTCTTTTTGACGCTGTGACGTGTGTTTGCGACGTAAAGCCGCGCGTGTGCCCGTACGTGCACGGCAGCGGCCTGGCCGAGCTGCGGGGGGGGGGCTCGGTTTTAACCGGTTTTACTGCAGAACATGGACGCTAGTCTCCACCCACCAGCAGGACTCGCACTGCCATCATGGCCGCAGCTCCGGTGGAAACTGTGCTGTCCATGAGGATGACATGATCTTCGCTGATGTCTTTGGGCAGACGCAGGTAATGCAGCTGGCGAGGCCGCGGGGGGAGGAGACAGGTTGCCATGGTTACAGAAGCAGGAAGGGTATGGTTACCACAGAGACACATGTTATGTGGAGGAGAGAAAAGAGGCGATTAGGAAAAAAAAAAAAAAAAGGATCTGCTGCGACTCACCTCCGGTTCTCCTGAATCCACGTTGGTCTGGATCAGGATCTTGCCGATGCGGACGTCCTTGCACACGGCCCTCAGGGCGGGCTCCATCGTCTCGCCGGCGCGGAGGACCGACACGCCGGTGATCTGTGGAGACGAGGATGGATGAGCGGAGGAAAACCTCCTGGAAACACAACCGTCACTCACCCCTTTCCCGTCGTAACGCCGGCCTTCGTACTCGTGACCCTGCGGCGTCTGAACCACGCACGTCTGCCGGAGGAGAACGAAAAAAATAAGACAGCAAAATACGGCTGACGACAGCAGCCACACCTTTAACACGAGCGCGCGCTCACCTGAGACGGCAGGAAGGTCAAAGCGCGCTCTATCAGGAGCCGCATTAGTCTCTTGGAGTAGAAGATGAACTCATCTCGGCTCGTTTCTCTGTTTCTGCATCGGGGGGAAGAAAGAGGGGTTGAAGATCAGACCCGTGCCTGGACAGGCGGGGACGTGTCCGAGCGGCGGCCGGTACCTGATGATGGTGTGCAGGCCTCTCACCTGCGGCGTGCTCTCCAGCACGCTGAGCGTCTGAGGCAGCGGCTGCGTCTGCTGAGCAGAGGCCAGGAGCGCCCTGAGGGCAGGGAAAGCAAAAGGTTAGTCTGACGAGTCTGATGAGGCGCCACATCCAGAGCAAGTCCAGACAGGTTAGGATGTACTGTGGATGAAAGAAAAGGAGATAATAAATATGAACCGGCGTACCTGACGCTAAGCTCACGCTGCAGGAAGAGAGGAAAAGAGGAGTGAAAAAGGAAGAGATTTGGTGAGAACAGCAGCATCTGAGCTCAGATGGAGGCGTTTCTGCTGACGGATCAGCCCTGACAGTTTCAGGTCTTTTTGTGCTTCTACTCCCTGACGAGGGGACGGAGGATTTAAACGGCTTTCTTTCCAGAGCACAGGCAACAACAAGGACGACGTCTTAAGATCACTTTAGCGGTGATAACAGGAGGCGGGTGTGTGACTCGACACGAGCCGGAATATGTTGCGACAACTTCGGCGGCTTCTTAAACTCAGCTAAATTTGCTGCCACCAGATCACATTTAAAGCTTTTCCGTTTTGACTCGCGGCAACAAGGACATTTGCAACCGAACGTCTCATGTGGTGAGAGACGCTTAAAAGATTAAAGGACTCAAATGTGATAAAATAAACAGATGATACATGATTTTACTACTAAATTAGATCAAAGGGAGGCAGGCTCAAGTGCAGCAGCAGGGGTTCTGCCACAAGGTGGCGCCATCCTCTCAGTCTCCCGTGACTCACCTCCTCCAGCTGGCTGTGAACGTGCTGGACTATCAGATCGATGGCCACCATGTTTCCACCACCTGAGGAAGAGACCTGTGCATTAGCAGGCGAAGACGCGCATCTCCAGAGCTAACGAGCTGAGTAATGAGGCACAGATGAGTGGGGAGGGGACCCCGACGGCCTCACCTCTGGGCACAACGATGTCCGCCAGCCTCATGGTGGGTTCGATGTACTGCTCAAAAGCCGGTTTCACAAACTTGTTGTACTGCTTGATGACGCCTTCGATGTCCCGCCCGCGCTCTGTGATGTCCCTGCGGAGCCGGCGGACCAGCCGGATGTCCGAGTCTGTGTCCACGAAGATTTTCATATCCAGGAGCTGCAGAGGGAGAAAAACAAACTGTAATTTTCCTGTAATTTTAAGCTGCTTCGTGTGACCAAAAAATCCTGCACATCAAAAACGCCTTACTTGAAGAAGCTCCTTGTCTGCAAAAGACATAATTCCCTCAAATATGATTACGCTGGCACCGTACACGTTCTTCTGCAAGAAGACAAATGGATATTTTGGAACATTAAAGCTGCGGAACTTCTTTTCATCTTTGAAACATGAAACCACAGAAAACACTGAATGCATCATTTACAATCTGTCACAATCTGTTACCCCAGATAACACATTGAAAATAATATTAACATCTCTCTCAAATGTTTACATCCAGATCAGATCACTCCACCAATAAACCAGTCAAACTGGGCGTTTGTTCTGGGAATTTGACTGTACTCAGGAACTGGCATGCGTAACGCACAGTTCCACCGACAGGCGGTGCTGTTTGACGGACTGAAAGTAAACTCACCCTTGGCAAACAACTCGGTAAAATAAATACACACAACATAGTTATTGAGTGTGGTCACACCGATGATGATCCTCAAAGCCTTACAGCTGTGCTTTTATTGTGGTAAAAGAGCGAGGCATGTGGTCCCCGAGCACTCACCCAGTCTTTCTGCCTCTTGTGTGTAGTGAAGTCATAAACGGGGATCTTCACACTCTTGCCCTGCTTCAGCTTCCGCACGGTGGCGACCAGCAGCTCGAAGTCAAACGCCCCGGGATGGTCAAAGTTGTAGTCGTTGCTCGCCGCCAGAGTCTGCTCTTCTGGGGACAGAACCTGCAAAACAAAACCCGTCCGTCAAAGCCTGATGGCCTGGACAATTTCATGCTTGTTAACAATAAAAACGATTGGGTTTTTTTTTCTGACCTTGTAAAAAGAATCCATGGACAGCAGCACGACCCACGGCACATCCAGCGCCTCGATGATCTTATTGGCAACTGTGGTCTTCCCTGAGGCGCTGCCGCCACACAACCCTGCACACCCACAGTATTTCAGAGGCTCGTTTGTGTGTTTTCCAGAGTGTGGCTAATGTTGCCTGGCATTGTGAGTGTGTGGTGGCTGCAGTAGTCACAGCAGATGCTGCCAGTTCAAAGAAAATGGTCAGAACTCATCATACCAATGACGAATGCCTCCTTTGACTGTGCGCCATGCTCGTCATACCAGGGAGGTCGGCCAGCTGTGTAGATGGTGCGTGTTCCCGTGCGCAGCAGAGGAGGTTCTGATTTGCTGTGTGAGGTGGTGCTTTTCCTCCGAGGGGCTCCGGTGGGGGGCAGGAGCCGGTCCAATGAGTCCTCCCCGCTGCTGCAGGGAAACGACACAGAGGCTGGCAGGTTAGAACACACAGGTGAACACACAACCAAAGCACTCCGTGATGTCACCATTATGGAACTGTTACTTTATGAAGTCATTATTGGAGTTAACAATAGATTCAGATCCTTTATTGTCCCACACCGGGAAATTTAGAGTGCAACAACAGCAAGAGCACGCAGAGAAAAATAAGATAAAATCAGATAGAACAGGATTTGGGATATACAAAGAGGATGTATATTTACAATAATCCAGATAAATGGATACTCGGCCTCTGTGTACCTGTACATAGTACAGAGGGTGAATACAATATACATATCAGAATATATAATATTCAGTAGGTGGGAAAACCAGATTTTCCATTTTAAAATGTATCATTTTTTTTAAACTGGTCATTAAAATAGCATCTATATACCAGTGGATGCCTTTATCACATTTTTCCTTGAAATTTTCAGGATTGTTTCCTAATAGTTTCGAGTGTGTTTTATTTTTGTCCGAAAAAGTTTTGTTATTGTCCGACATAAAAGGGCTACCGATGTGAAAATAGTTCCACGCCATGGTTCCGGTCTATATTTAACTCGGACACTTGAGCCCGTTTTTTTTTTAATATACTATAGTATTATTAGCTGAATAATGAACCGTTTGTCAGTGAATGCCTGTTGTGTTTTTTTTCTTTATTTTTTTATTTTCTAAGTCAATATAGAGAAAGACAAAAATAAGACGAAGATAGAGAAATTTCCTCCCGGTCACTGACCTCCCCTGTAATACACCAACCTCACCACAAGGGTGCGCTAATACCTACTATAACGAGAGCTTTAACTTTTATAACCATACACAATTCAAAGAGCATGTTCTGCTCTAAAACAATAAACAATACGCCATTTAAATTGCATTTCATTAAAAAGTGAAATTTAAAACTTAAACTCTACATATTGATTAATTTGATGAGCAATTCGTGATAGTTTTTGTAGCTTTGGCTTGGTTACAGGGAGGATTGTAATTTAGGATTATTCTCAGATTCCACAGCATTTGAAAGTAGACACCATGGAAAAAGAAAGACTAATCTTATTTTACACACAGTGTATTCTGTACCCGAGGACATATAAATGACAAAGAACCCGTCTCTGTGTGTGAGGGGTGTTTCCAGAACAAGAAGCACCAACAACATTTTAAACATTCCAAAATACCTGCAGAACAAAATTATGCATTTTCTCTCCTAAGTTTAATAGCAGTTTTCTGCCCTGGGGTCTAATCCAGTTTTCTGCAGATATTCACACACTGTCTGATCCTGACTGGCATCCCAGTAAATAATTTATAGGTTATAAATTGTTTTAGAGACAATAACCAATGCGAAGGTGTCAAAGTGAGCTGCAGGTCCCACCACTATAGGAAACCAGCAGTGCACACAAGCCTAACTGGGAAAGAAACTAATGATTATTTTGCATTTTCCACCGATGCGTTTCATAATTCTGCAGCCCCCTGCTGAGACAGAGCAAGGCTGAAAAGCCAAAATCCCGACAGTAACCCAGATCCTGCTGACCTCTCAACAACCCCTCAGTTTACAGATTATATTTATAGCTCCATATAGTGCCTGAGAATACCCAGAACGTGAAGTTAAAGACAGAAAAAAGGGAAAAAAAACATTCACATCTTACCTGCGATCAGACCTCAGGGACCAGCAGCCAGAGATTCTGGCTCCTGTGCCCTCCAGCAGAGTCACATCGGACCCGTACGACAAACGCCTCTCCTCCGGCTCACCTGTTGCCATGGCAACCAACCTTAACACACCACCGCCTCAATAAGCCTCAAACCCAGGCCTGTGTCCATGAAACCATCAGTGAAAATGACCGGTCACACTCATCTCCTGACTGCCGCAGGGTTCTCTGACCGCATGGTGTGTGCGACCGTCACTAAGAGGATCACTGAGACGGCAGGAAGGGCGGCTTGACTGGTATTAACAGAGGAATCTGCCAGTCAAAGCAGGGCAGAGGGTGTCTTCTGGTGTAAAATAAACCAACCTATTCCTGAAGAGGCTCCAACCCCGCCACCGCAGCTGGAGCCTTACCTCCTTTGTTAGGGTCAAGTTCAGTTTAACATCCTCAGATTCTAAAGAACATTTCTGAAGCGGATGCAACAAAACTAGCACGATGGTTGTGTTGATTCGGCGTGTAACCGTTTGGACCAGTGTGCACAGCATCTGCAACAGGAAGTGGAGGGTGACGTCACCCCTGGGGGGGGGGGGGGTTAGGCCACAAACAAACTCACCTAAGAATGTGTTAATTATACACACAACTAAAGATAACACCTACAAATCACATTTATCCTTTAATGCTTTATCCCTTTAAAGGGTTAAAGGTCTTGGTACAACCAAAACTCGACAAAAATAAAACAATGAAATATTGTCATCTATAAGAGTCAAACACAATTTTCATCACAGGGGAAATTAATTTATCTTGACCAAAATCACACAAAGCGCGACAGTGAAATAAATATAATATCTGGGAGTAGTCTTCTACAACTACTACTACTAAGTTGATCTGAAATATTACATATTAATATATATAACATCAAATATGGAGAGACGCGCCAGACTGAGCAGCACGACTGTGGTTAGCGTAACCTTGCGCGATGGGCAGGTTGATTAAAAAAACCCAACAATTTCGACACAATCATTCAAACCGCGTCAGAGAAACATTTTGATACCTGTCCGAGCGGGACGACATTGTTCTGCCAGACTCCTGTTCCACTGAGATTCTGCGACCTCGAAGCCGGCATCGGCTGATGAACGCCATGGATGCCGCCTGTCCACGCTGGGGGATTGTGGGTAATGTAGTGTCTTCGTAGCTCCGAGGAAATTCTTGATTGTGAAGGATTGATGCGCACAAATCACAGCGTTATCAATGCACAATTATTGAGTTATCTTTTTATTTATTTTACCTTCTGACATTAAAAAGCCAAACACACAGAACATTAAAAAAACGTTTAATACAGATAAAGAGGTAGAGACAGACAAAGAGTTTCTTGTTAAATACAGAAAAGAGTTATAAAATGTCAGATTGTCATGGGGTTTCCTCATCGTGGGTCAAAGTCTGATGTCTGGTGCAGATAAGGAAAGAAAAAGCTGCCAATGTCCACGGAACAAAATAGTTCCAGATATTCCACAGCAACAAACTTATTCCAAAAACCTGCTATGAGATATTTCCAAAAGAACCTGTGAAACAAACAGAAAAATATATTAACACAGCAACAATAAGAAAGGCTAATAATTAGTTAAAAAGAAAAAAATTCTATTACATAATGTGTACAATACATAATATACAAGAATGACACTGCCTCAATCTGAACAGTAAAAATTCCACCTGGGGATTCTTTGCAATGCAATTTTAATTAATTAATTAAATTAAGGGTCTTGCGATTGATTGCGTGGCAGTTCCTGCATCCGTCATGCTAAGCTAAGCTAACTCTGAGGACTCAATCCTCGTCCGAGTCGAAGCAACGATCTATGAAGAGAGAGAATCGCACCGTGACTCCTGCTGAGCAGCTGCAGGTTGCGTCCCTCCTCCTGCACCTGGAGCTGCAGCACCTGCTGCAGCAGCTCCTGCCGCAGCGTTTCCTGCACCAGCCCCATCCTCTCCAGCTTCTCCCCGTTCAGCCGCAGCAGCGCGCGGCCTGGAGACGGAGCGAGCAGAGCCCGTGATTACCTCTCACCTTTAACCTCTCGGCTCAACCACGTGCTGTTTATAAAGGGCGGACCTGTGATGGCGTGGTGGGAGAAGGCCTCCACGTAGGTCAGGTAGTTGTGTGGACAATGTTTCTTCAGCCACTTGCAGACGTCCTGCTGCGACCACAACACCACGGGCCGGATCAGGCTGGGCTGAGTGGGGCTGGTGTGATATATCCCATAATTGTCACAGGAGCGATGCTGCATTGGCCAGAGATGCGGGCGGGGGAGGAGACACAAACGGCCATTTAACACACGGTGCTTCAGGGTGATGCTGAAACATCCACACACAGGAAATGTGATGCACTGAAGCCGGTCCGATTCCCGCGGTCGACCTTCAGCACCGCTGGGTTTGAAGCTGGGTTTTTTTCTTTGAATCTTTGGATCTGCAGCAACGTGACTTCTGACTGATTTTTGAGGGGGTTTTTATCCGAACATCTACTCGTGACATTCATCAGGAGAAACTATAACAGCGAATTTTACCTGTAAATCAGTAGTTCAGATTCTGCTGCACCGTCCCGTGATTAAAGAGTTTGACTGGATTGATGGAAACTGTGGGACCAGGTAACTGTTTAACTGACTAACACCTGGATATTTGGCCTATGGACAGTTGATCTGTGTCTGTCGATCAAACAACAGGATTATGAGGAGGGGGAGGAGGAGGTGGAGGGGGAGGAGGAGGGGGAGGGGGAGGAGGGGGAGGGGGAGGAGGAGGAGGAGGAGGGGGACGAGGAGGAGGGGGGGAGGGGGACGAGGAGGAGGAGGAGGGGGAGGAGGGGAGGAAGAGGGGGAGGAGGAATAGGAAGAGGGGGAGGAAGGGGAGGAGGAGGGGGGGAGGGGGAGGAGGAGGAGGGGGGGAGGAGGGGGAGGGGGGAGAAGGAGGAGGGAGGAGGGGGAGGAACAGGGGAGGAGGAGGAGGAGGAGGGGGAGGAGGAGGGTGAGGGGGAAGAGGAGGAGGAGGGGGAGGAAGAGGAGGAAGAGGAGGAGGAGCAGGGGGAAGAGGAGGAGGAGGGGGGGAGGGGGAAGAGGAGGAGGAGGAGGAAGAGGAGGAGGGGGAAGAGGAGGGGGATGAGGAGGAGGAGGAGGAAGAGGGGGAGCAGGAGGAGCAGGGGAGGAGGAGGAAGAGGGGGAGGAGGAGCAGGGAGGAGGAGGAGGAAGAGGGGGAGGAGGAGCAGGGGAGGAGGAGGAAGAGGGGGAGGAGGAGGAGGGGGAGGAGGAGGGGAAGGAGGAGGAGGAGAAAGAGGGGGAGGAGGAGGAGCAGCCGCCTTAAACCAGGACAGTTCACAGCACAGAGCGACTGTGTCTGGCCTCTAATGAAGCCGTCGCCATCTAAAAATATCTCGGCAGCAAAAACGCAACAGTAACGGTCGAATTCTTTACTGGTGGGATTTGCGTCTCTGTCCTGCACCGACGTCGCCTTGAGGACCGCGAGAGCCCGGCCGCCGCGGGGCCCAGCAAGGCGGCGAAAGACGGCGACCAGACGAGCAGTTTCTACCCCCCGTTCGTCTCATGGAGACGACGTGGACGAGGCAAAGGTGACGGGGGGGGGAAGGGGGGGGGGGGGGGCAGCTGAGCTGAATCCTCCTCACGCTGTTCATAATCTGTCGAAGCTTCGCTTCAGTGATGCCGCGGTGGCCTTTGGCGTCCCAGCCCGGGGAGGGCAGACGCAGCTCCGCATACCTGAGGGACACTAATGATCAGGTGCCCAATCAGGCGCCGATCAGGTGCCCGATCAGGCGTCTGGGTGAGACCTCCCACATCACGCAGCTGACAGACGATTCCGTTGTTTTTCCTCCCTCCTCCTTTATTCTTCTGCTTGTTGCGACACGATTTAGTTCAAAGGCCGTTGTCTTTATAAAACAGCTCAAATGGGGGCCGGAGCAGTAAATGAGCCGCTGCGTCAGAGGAACAGGAGGAAGCTTTTGTTCGTCAGACCCCAGCTGAGGCGCCTGTGGGCCAGAGGAGCGAGAGACGGGTCGCTGCCGTTCTAACAGATAAAATCTTAATTTTCCGTCTCAGGACGGCTCCTTAACGTTGGGACGCCGTTGCCTTCAGCCTGTGGAGATGCTCCTGGAGGCTAACGGACGGCCGGGTGGTGTCATGTGACGTTTTGAGGCGGCGTGCCCGTTCAGTACCTGCAGGGCCTCCGTGCCCGGCCGCTGCAGCAGCTTCACCGTCCGGCCTCCCGCCGTCTTCTGCCCCCGCCCGTCGTGCCAGGTCAGGTTCCCGCCCGTCCGCCGGCTCAGCTGATGCTTGAAGTCCTCGGACAGGGCCCGGTACTCCACGGCCGGGCGGCAGAAACTGAAACTGGACGCCGCTGCGGAGACAAAAGCAGAAGCCGCGCTGAGGGCGAGGCGGCAACAACGACGCGGCCGAGACGCCGAAAGGCTGGAGGCCCCGTGGGTTACCGGTGACCTCATCGGCACGCCGCCTGCTCACACACGCTGTGTTTACTCTGCCTCACCTGGACAAGTTCCTCTTCCAGATGTTTGCTAGCAGGGCTGCGCGATGAGGCGGGAGCATTAACCCGACATCCAGCCATTAATTGTAAACAGGGCGGCGCTGGCGCTGATCCCGACAGGGTCGTTACTGATTCATGTGCCAGATAGGAAGATTTTCCTTGATGTGTTTGAAGCTACGCGTGCACGCGCGAGAGTGCGCGCATGCACTTTCGAGGGCCTATCCGACTAAGAGAATTTAAAAGGAGGACAGAATGAGAGAAGGTGCATCCTGGGAGATAGTTGGGGGATGAAAGAGCGCCTTTTTAGCGTTCCCCCTTTGTTCCTCCTTCCTTTCCGTCACTGAACACGTCCGAGGCCTCGAGGCGGAACAACACCATCAGCCTCTTGTGGGGAAAAGTCTGGATGTGATTTTTTTTAAATGAAATTAAATGCAGATAATCAGGAACACTTGTCCGCCTCCTTTTCCTTTTTACGAGAGGAAATGTTCTCATTAATGAACACAAAGGAACTGCGGCGCGGGATGGAAAAGCTGGAAAAAACCTCTTTAATGACCAAGAATCCCATTAAAATGCGCAGCTGATTAACGCTCCAATTTGTGGGTTGTTTTCTTCGGCGTGATTTCGGGTCATACCGACGAGGCAGGTCACCTTCAACCACGGGGATTGGAGCTCTCGGTGCCGTTCGGAGCGCTGTCCACTTCAGCACCGACAGAATCCAACCTCCGGACCCTAGAGGTCCGGAATGGGCCGCCACACTTTCGGTTCCGCCTGCTCCCATGTAAAATCCCCCCAGTGGAGCCTAAAAGGGCACTTTTCTCTCATGAAGTCCGAGCTCATGTGGGTTTTGGTGAGCAGTACCGGCACAGCGGACCTGGGAAACCGGTCTCGCGCTAAACCAGGCAACTGCCGCGCGAGTGTTCGGTTCCAAAGGAACCTTCGAACCAGGTTAAAGAGACGTAAAGAGGTGCCTACCGTCCACGGCCATGGCGCTTCTGCTCCGTCGCGGATCTACTCAAAGTCTTCCATCGTCTCCGGACCGACCCCGTCCCGCTGCCACCTCTGCGCGTCCTTCCCTGCGTGCTAAAGTTTCTGTGGCGCGTGCGTGAGACAAGAAGAAAGTGTGGTTAACGCTTAAAAAAAAAAACCGCCTTTAAAGCGGCTCACGCGCCGTCTGTCTGACCTGACGACAGGAGTGTCCACGCGCAGCTGACGGACTGGTTCCGCTGGCTCAGGCGCGCGCTCGTGTGTACTTTTACGTGTCGTGAGAATCAGCCGCGCGGCTTTTTCTCAAGAGTGCGTGAGCGCGCGGCCCCGGGCCCTGTAATTAACCAGGCAGAGCGGCTTCTGAAAACAGCCGGATGAAAAGGCTTCTCATCACCGCAGCATCCCACTAAAGGAATCCCCCCCACCGCCAAGAAAGGGAGCTCTGTGCGCGCCCCCGGGCACTGGGCCCTCTCTGTCACAACGACTCTGTGCGGGGTTTGTTCAGAAACGCGGCAGAAAACATCACCAGATCCTTCTTTCAGCCTTTACGCGTCCCACAGATCAGCGGAAACGGAACCTAATGATACAAACCAATATACCTGCTACTATAGTGACGATAATAACAATAATACAGGATGTTGACAACATGGACCCCCGCAGGGAAATGCCACTGTAGGTAGATTGGTTACATAAATGAAAAAGCTTTTTAATTTTAAATAGGGCAACCTAAAGTTTGGCTGCTCGCTGCAACAGTTTTTAATAAAACCTTTGGGAAAAGCCGATTCTCGACGTGACTTGAATTAAATATTTTATCAGCTCCTCGACAGTATTTTCCATAAATAACTCATAAATCAGGTTAGTCTGGTTTTGGGAGCCTCCAAAGACGCGCCAAACTCTGATCCTGCAGCTAAACTGGCGCGAAAATAAAATAAACAAAATCGAAATTACAGACTCAGCCGCGACATAATCTTCAGGTTTTACACGAATCACATGGTGGGCGGAAGTTAAGGGATAAAAAGATTAAAGTGGCACCTTGAAAGTAAATAAATATGCAGCGAGACGCAAACACCGCCCCCTAGTGGACACCGGGGCGACGCAAAACAATAAATGTACATATATTTAGAACTTGAAATAGGGGAAATAGACAGAAAACCGCGATAAAAAGCAGAATTTGCTCCTTTTTCTTTCCGAAAACAATATTTGGGCCAGTCTGATGACGTCCGATGTGATCACAGCAAAGTTTAGCCTCATGTCCGAGTGTCTCCCCCTCGTGAAAAAAAAGCCCCCCCCCCCCCCCCCCCCCAGGTTTGTTAAAGGACGCTACACCCCCCAGTCTGAACTGTAATTACTCCGATTCTCGAGCAGAAACTATTTTCCCAATACGTTGTTGGTGATTTGCTGGTCATTTCCTGGGAAACAGGAAAGAATTGTTTGAATTAAAGCGCTCGAAGGAGAATCATCAATGAGATCAATTGATCACAAATACGCTTTACACGCCGACAAACTTCGCTGTTTAACAAAGATGGTTTCTCATCATTTTACACCGAGCCAGATTACCTTTTTGTTATTGTTAAATTATAGAATATACTGTACAGTATACTGAATCGCCAATAATACTGTCATTACCAACAGCCAACACAAGGGGGCGGCATCGCTCCAGTTACAAGAACACGAGCCAGTTGACATTTTCATTTAAAAATAAAACCCTTAAAAATACATTACAATTTAACTCCAATGCTATAAATAATATTGCTCCCCCCTCTCTTAACATGTGATGGAACAAACCATTAAAGAAATAATGGAATCTTCCTTCCAGGTGGTCACGGATGTTGACCACAGTTGACCACGAGCAAGCAAATGAAATACTGTACATTCCTCTGTATCTTTGGTTGGGAGGTTATTTTTACGAGAACTTTGGCAATGTTGTCTCGCTTTATTGCCAGAGTGCTCGTAAAAATAATCAATAATCAATCAAACAGCCATTCTGTTATGCATCTATTTACATTCTGCAGGCACACACACATGAAATTAATTTTCCCTGTAATCTCCAGTCCCTTTCTTCCCCCCCAGGAGGGTTTCAGTCTGGCAGTTTTAATCACAGTAGTTTTAATCACAGTAGTTTATTCCATGGCTGATATTAAAGAGAACGCAAACGACCGTCAACTTTTCAGAAACAACGTTTCCTGAGCTTCTCTCCTTCAACTTGAGCTCCTCTCAGATGGATTATCGGGGGTCACGCTCGCACTCTGGTTTTTAACAAAGCTTTGGATATGAACACACACACTCTTATTCTTTACCATTTCTCTGAGTTTTTAAAGTGTAATTTGCTGGATTATCTGTGTGTGTGTGTGTGTGTGTGTGTGTGTGTGTGTGTGTGTCTTCCAGATGTGCACACCCAGCCAAGACAGTCCAGTAAAAGTCAACATCTTGGCTAATGTGTTAAGTGTGGGTGACCTCCGGCCCTGCGTGTGGTCTCCAAATGAGGTTTAACCCAGGAAAACATTTGCTTTGTTTAAAGACGCCTCATCAGGAACTCTTCAAATCTGCCAAAGTCCTGACATGAAATCAGAGCTGGGTCTAATTTCTGTATTTTCTAGTCCTTTAGGGTGATTATGTGACTCGCCACCCTTAAAATGCCCCTTTTCAGCCTTCAATTGCTTATGGAGGTCAAATAAGATAAGAACTTATCAGATATAACAGACACCACATTTATGAGTGTTTCCATAATCCGTGTGATTAAAGTTGTTTGTTACCCGACACAGTCAAACCACTACGCCGCCACGTTAAGCTGAATGAAGCATAAATCTCAAAGAATGGGGTTTTATCTGGATTAAAATGATGCCACGAGTAAAAAAAAAACAACTTCATTCTATAACTCATCTGTCTGTCGGCTCCAGCAAATTCCGAAGTGATTCAGAAGGACTGTTGGGGGAGAGCGGCCGAGGCTAAAGCCGAAACCACTCAGCCTAAAGACCCACAGAGAGATTTTCATCTCCCTTCAGAATCTGGACCAGCGGTGTGAAAACTAAACAGGCACAAAGAAACAGGAAGGAGACAAACACAAATGCAGCTGCGCAGATGCGGCACAGACCTTCGCAGACGTGTTTCAGGGGTCAAGGTCGCCCCACCTGCATGACGCGGCCACGTGGAGGCTCTATGAGCAGGCCGACGCACGCCCGGCGATGGGCAGCTGCGGGTGTGTGATGCCATCGAAGGAAAATCCTGGGTGGAGCCGCCGGAGGAACAAAGCTGGGCCTGTTTCACAGCGGCAGAAAGTCGGAGTCAACGTGATTTATGTGATACAATGAGCACTTGTTTACAAAGCAAGTGTGTAAAAAAGAGCTGAATGTAACACACACACACACGCACACACACACGCACAGGGTGGTTCCAGGTAGAAGAAGGTAGGACTTCATGCAAACAGGATACAGGAAATGAGCCTGTCACTACAAGACTCTTACAAAATAATGGACACAATGTTGCCTTTGATGAACATGAATTTAGTTGCAACAGCAGTGTGTGTGTGTGTGTGTGTGTGTGTGTGTGTGTGTGTGTGTGTGTGTGTGTGTATATGATCTGACTCTAAATTGCAGAATGAATCCTATTTTCTTTTATTTGAGCAAAGCCACAAAAGAAAACCCCTCATAAATCTCCGTCGCCGAGCTCGGAGCCGTCGTCTCCCCAGTAAACAGGCTGGTTTTGTCCTTCTTCATCCTCGTCTTCGTCGGACTTTCTGCAAAAACAACCATGTGACTCAAACGCACACGCGTGAAATCTTTGCCGCGATTCCTCCGATTCAAAAGAGGATATGATCCCGTCCGTCTAAACTAGGCCTTTTTAAGCTTCATACTTGCATTTAATGGACCGGCGCGGCTGATGTTGCCTCTAAACGACCTTTGAACTCTTGTCAACACAGGAAGGTGACTTTACCCCACCGCACAAAGACCCATGTTGTGACTGAAAGTCCCGGTTTGTGTGCAGCTTGTGGGCGTGTGCGTGTCGCAGGCTTCCACACAGACTCTTTATTTTTATTTGTTCCCGTTTCTGGAGGTTTGCTGTTAAGTGGGCGTTTAAACGATCTCAGTGTGCACGTGCGCAGTAAAAAGGCTCAAGATGCTTCGCAGGTTCCGCTGCCCAAGATTAAACTAACTAGCAACAAAACCCTTTAAAACCAGGAAAACAGATCCCAAATCACATCACAAAGCCCTGATTTATGTTCCTGTTGATGCAGATTCACCTTCAGACCTCCTTCACTCGTGCACTTGGTGCCGTCGTGCACACAGTGACGTTCTGTTCCCAGTCAGGTTCACCATGATCTCACCACGGGAAAATACGTGAAGTCCTGGTATATAATAAAAAAAACACACATTCTGGACTGAGGGTTACGGAAAACCACGACCGCGGTGACGGCTCTGCTCCATCGCTGTCAGTTTGGCGTTACCTTTCGGGGGTAGAGGGGGAGGAGACATGCAGATGGAGCCAGGGGAGACCTTTTAGTGGCGTCTGTGGTGCGGCAGCTTCACAGTGGACCGTTGTCGCGTCCACAGAGTCCACCACACCCACAGCATCAGCGCACAAGGTGGAATTCTGCTGCTTTATTCCAGGAGTGAGTGCAGCTGACGCTAAACCTCGAGGAGAGAGCTGGAATATTTGTCTCCTTTGGAATCTCCTCGAACCCAAGAGGAGCGTGTGTGGATGTTGGAAGATGACTTTTGAGAAGTGCAGTGTTTTCATCGCTCTGTGTTTGTCCCTGGCTGACGCTAAGTTCTACAGACCGTTCCAGCTTCACCAGTACAACACTGGACTCAGCCACCACCATGACCAAGGGAAACCAACCAGCAGGCACGAGTAAGTTCTCATCCTATCACCTGCCTTCCTCCTCCTCTTCACATGAAACGCGTGTGTTCCATTTATCTTCTGTCGCCTTTCCTCTCCCCTTTCAAAGCGGCCACTGCGCCTACGTGGTGGAAAAGACGGTGACCTTTACGGTCCAGGATGGAGCTGCGCCGTACGTGAAAGCCGAGTACAACAAGTGCTCCTGGGGTCAGAAGTGTCCGACTCTCCTGTGAGTAAACGGCTGTTTATCTGTTGGAATCCAGCCCTTAAACCCTCACAGCACTTCTCCAACTCTTCTGTTCAGGTACCGTCTGCTTTACAAGCCTCTTTACAAAGTGGCTCATAAAACTGTCACCGAGCTGGAGTGGCGTTGCTGTCCTGGGTTCTCTGGTTACGGCTGCGTGGAGGCGCGTCCGATTTACCAGCACCCCATGAGACCGATGCCGCCATTCAAAGGCCCGCCAATGAAAGGGCCACCCATGTTCAAGGGCCCCCCTAACGCTGCCGTGAAGTCCGGCCCATGGAGTCGACCTGAAGGACCTCCCACCAGCAGCTTTAACCCGTACACAATGCGCCACTTTGGGCCTCCGAGGTCCTCCCCCCACATAGACACCTCCTTTGAGCCTTATCCATCGGAGCCAGAGCTGCTGCCAGAACCAATGCCAGAGCTCCAGGAGCCACATCGAACAGAGCATGACCAAGAACATGAGCACGAACCTGCAGAACATTTACCAGAGGAAGCCCCTCCACCTCAGCATCCTGAGGGGGAGACCACAGGTGGGCGGGGTTTTCATATCACATCATGTCTATGTGTGTTTCATTTTTCACAATGTTTTTTTTCCCCCCTTTTTAGGTCACGCTCTAGACACTGAGACGGAGGACCGAATATATCGAATGGAGGAGGACGTCCAACGTCTCCACCAGGGTCTGGAGACCCTGAGAGGAACCATGAATGGCCTGGAAGACAGTCTGAGAGCATCACTGAGAGAAGATGCCAATAGGATGCTGTCAGCGCTGCTCTCTGCAGCGCCTGGTCCAATTTCTGCTCCCGCTGTATCCTCCAGCCCATCTGCTGTCGGGTTTGGGGAGATTCCAGGGGGGGATCTTGAAATCGAGGGTCTGGATGGCAGAGGTGGGTTTCCTGGCCTTTCGGAACTGAAGGTGAAAGTAGAGGAGCTCAGAACAGCGCTGAAAACTAAAACAGCAGAGCTACAAGAACTCAAAGGAACGGTGCTGAGACACGACGGCACCCTAACAAAGATGACCGGCAAACCTTCCTCAGACTCTGCTGGAGGTTTGCGGGGAACCAACCAAACATCTCTGGAGCAGCTGATCGAGGCCAAGCTGAGTGAAGCCAGGACAGAAATTCTCGGTGGGTTCGAGAAACGCGTCGAGACCGCAGAGGGCAGATGCGAGGAGAAGGTCGGGGACGTGCATCGACAGTGTCAGAGGGAGCAAGGGGAGCGCCAGGAGCAAATGGGGGACGCCTTGGAGGAGAGCACCACAACTCTGAGAAAAGAACTGACTGATGTCAAGACGCAGATACGCGGTTTAAAGTCTTCACAAAGCTGCTGCGGCAGAATGGCTGGACTGGTGGAAAGAGTACAGCTGCTGGAGACGTCTGTAGCGGGTCTAAACCAATCACAGGGGCACCTGAGAGCAGAGCTTGGTGGGCACAAAGACCACATAGAGGGAGTTCTGGAGGGGCGTCTGGGATATGTAGAGTCCAAGCTCAACCTGACTGGACAGAGTAGGAATGAGTCCAGGAGACTTGACAAAGGTGAGGAAGGACAGGGTCTGGAGACCAGGATGGAGGGTAAGTTGAGGGCTTTGGAAGAACGTCTGCTGATAGCTTTGGAGGAGTTGGGTAATGCAACTGCTCCGGCACTCCTGGAGGGCCACACTGTCCCCACTCTGGAAACAGAGCTGGAATCCATCCGAGGGAGACTAGAAGTGGATGTGGATCGAGTGCAGAGAAAAATGAGCAGCCTTAAGATGCTCTGCACCTCCTCCTGCTCCTCGCCTCAAAATCCACCGGACATACAAAGAGACTCTTCTGCAACTATGTCGGAGAAGCGGAGCGTAAAAGAGGCGCTGGACATGCACGATGACCGCTTAGACACCCTCAACGTTACCCTGCAACACATCATGAGGCACATGACCATCATGGACCGCCAGAAACAAGCAGAAGAGCACCCCATCCAGGGTGAGCTAACAATACTAAAATTCAATATCCGGTCAGTCAACCACACCCTGAGGGACCTTCAAGATACACTGGGGTCAGTGGTCCACCAGGTGGGTCAAGCTAACAGCTCCTGGCAGGAGAGAGAGGCTCGCCTCGCCCAGCAGATCAAGGGTGTGGTCCAGTTGGTGGGGCATCAGGCTTCCATGCTCGGGGCAGGAGAACGTAGGCTGACCCGACTCAAAGGTGAGCTGCAGGAAATGAAGAAACGGCTTGCTCAAGCAGTCCAGGGCTGCCGGAGCTCGGCCATAGGGGTCCAGAAAGAGGTGACTGAGGTCGGGGGTCGCGTTGCAAACGTGGAGGACCAATGTAAGGGTTTGAACCACTTGGCAGAGGACCTGGAGAGAATCAGGGAGGAGTTGGAGGGACAGTCGAACGGGCTCCTACAGCAAGTCAACGGCACTCTCTTCATCCACACACAACAGCTGTCCGAGTTAAGAGACGAACTCAGAAACTGCACCGCCACCGCGAAGCCATCACAGCAGAGACGTGGAGACACCTTCACTCTGAATTAGCTGTTTTAAGAGTGTGTGTGTGTGTGTGGGGGGGGGGTGCTTCAAAACTCCAGTTTCATCATCTGAACTAAGGGTGGTAAAAGTGCACTGAAATAAAGATGTTTGTAGATACAGAAGGAAGCGGCAGCTAATTGTGAGAGGACAGGTTTAAAGGAGCCACCGGGGCTTTTTTTTAATGTAACGGACTGTTGCAGAGGGCCCTGGGATGGGCTGCTGTTATGTTTGAATATATGTTAAGAATCTGTTTAATTTTATTCTGATTCCTTCGATCGCTAGAGTAGAACTACCCAAAACATGTTTTATATTAGAATTCTCCATCAATGTTTTCTACCTGATTTGTAAAAACACCAGCTAGAGCTACATAAAACTCAGCGCCAGGGTTTTAAAACACTGACAAACCAATAAAAACGATGCTTATGTCCTTTGCTTTCTTCGTACGTGACTAAAACGAACCATCACACACGCCCCAAACTGCATTAATTAAAACATTGGAGGTGAGCAATTACCGCCAACGGCTCATATCTTAGTCCTCCTCTCCTGCTGGGCTATAAATCTACTAAGTCAGCTGCCTCGGCTCACTTCCGAGATGATGCTAATAACCCAGGCCCGTTATTTCCTGCCTGCCCATCACACAAACAACCATTAAAATGGCAGCAGTGTGGGGGATGAGCCCACTGCTGCGTGAAAACCTTTTAGCCAGTGACATGGAGGGAATAAGAAATGTGGAGGTGGGGGGAGGAGGGCAGATGGGAGAGATAGACACCTCATTTACTGTACGTCGGCAGAGTGATGGAATCATTTTTATATGCGCTGAATATGAGAAACGCAGGTGAGTTTATCTGCATTTCTGTAATATTTCACATCACGCAACAAAAAACGCTGCCGCCAAACAGCGAACGCGCTTATTTCTTATCGTCCATGTCGTCGGGCAACACAGCGTTCCTGACTCTGACATCAAGACCTTAAGACATGAGGAAGGTCACCGAGGCTTGGGTCGGCCGTGCTGCTGCCCCCTCCGGCGCCCGCGGGCGGGCGGGCGCGGCGTTTGTGATGATGCAGACGTGACGCTGCTGCAGGACCAGAGGAAGCAGAGAAGAATCCGCCAACAGGAGAAGAGACGACGGGCAAAATAGGCTGGCGACGTGAGGCTGGATTAAAAGTCTTGTGGTGCAGATAACAACCAGCCTGAAGCGGGTCCGTTTGGCACTACTGGACTGTGTAGCAGATAGTTAAGAACGCCTCAGCGTCCTCCTCCAGGGACTAGAACACTCTGGGCGTCCACGGTTTATAAGCCGGACTCTTCAGGAGCTCCTTAAATGGAACTGCTCACACAAGCCCCACGTTTGCCTGGAGCCTTTCTGAGCAGATGTCGGGACAGAGAGGGCGGCCGGTGCCTGGTAAAACTGTCTCCCCCGACTCAGAGTCTCGCCACTGCTCACACGCGGATTTTGAGGTCCGCTCCCAGCACACAAAAGACGTGTGTGGAACCAGAGAACATCTACACATGAATCACCCCGTGCCATGTGCCTAAGCTAAATGTGTAGCACACACACACACACACACACACACACAGAAATCAAAACACTTTTGTCCTTCAGATGTTATTACTGACATAAAAACCACTCTGGAAAGACATGGCAAGAGGTTGCATCATGAATAATTCCAATAAAGGGATTAAGGGCTTTTTAATGGGAATCCTGCACCCATTTAACGAACAGGCCCATCAGATGAAACACTCAGTGCTTATCTCACCACTTCCATTCGTCCTGGCTCCAACACACGACGGGTTCCGGTCAGAGTTAATTGTTAAAACCTGGCACAGGCCTCAAAGCGGAGGGCGAGGACGGCAAGGAGGAAATTATTTCCAGCCTATGGAGCAACTATCTGACACGCTGCTTAATTAGATGTTAACTGTCCTCGGCACGGATTCCCCTCACGCACTCCTGCTCCACTCGGATTGGATGTTTGCGGCGTCAACGGAGTTCAAGGATCGCACGCAGATGCGAGCCGGAGAGCAGGATTAACCGCCGGGGGAGCCCTTTAGCGCAGCCAAGCCTAATAACCGTGGAGACAATTCACACAGGAGCACATCTGCCGCATCTGCAGTAAAAATATAGCTCATAATGGAAAAAGGTGGGGCCAGAACAGCATGTTTCCGGTGTAATGAAGCCCTCCACCGGTCTGCCTGAGCCTGCCCGCTGTCACCCACAGTGAGTCACGCAGCAGCAACATTCCGGACCTCCAGCGGTGACCCCGGGTTCATCTAAACGTGTCGGAGGGAGCAGCCCGGACCCTGCGCTGGAGTATTAATATGACAGAGGCTTCCTGACAGCCCCGCAGCCTCGGCACAGCTCAGCCACTGAGCCCACGCAGCCTTAAGCGGCTTTCTGTGACGGCCATTCAAAGTCATGGAGCAGGGCGGCGGGCACGGCGACGCGCGGCGGAGCGCGGCGGGCGCCGTGCCTCAGGTGCAGGGTAGGGACGCATTCACTGTCAAGGTGAGGAGGAGATCTTCTTTCTGAGGCTGTCCCCGGTTTCAGAATCTATTTTATGTGCGTTGTCTTCGCAGCCACGCCCCTTCCTAAATAATCCTTTTCATTTTTCTAAAGTGCGAGCAACAGGAATTAATATTATAAAACGCAGACCGGAACTCAGCACTCAAGAAAAACACCTCTTCGGATGATTTCCTTCATGATTTTTTTTTGTCTTTGTGCCAGTTCTCGTCTTTCTCGACAACTTTCCCATCCAATTTATGTATGAAGCACATTTCTAGCATAACAGAAGCATAAACATTTGGTGCTTTACATTTATTTATCTTCAAAATACAACCTGTGGTCTGAATCTCTACAGTAAATATGAAAGCATGTTGAACCCCGGGAGCAGAAACACAGCGACGTCCTTCCACATCCAGACGGATTTAGTGTTTGATTTATGACAGACGCGTGAAAAACAACCACAAACGCATAAAACAAGGAGGAAAAAAAATGAAATGTGCATCATTGATTCGGGGATGAAATGTCCCTGGAAGCTGAGAGAGAAATTAAAGTGTCAGGGACGAGTGCGGAGAAGTGCTGAGAGTTTGGCCGGATTGAAGAGCGGAGTGGGGAGGGGCTCTTTGAGTCATCACACTCCCAGCTCACTAGTATTAGGCTCATCCCTCTCTCCCTCCCTCCCTCCCTCCCTCCCTCTCCCTCTCCATCTCTTACTCTCTCACCTTTCCTCTCTCCCTCTCACTGCTTCTCTGTCGTCCTCTCTCTCCATCCTCCTCTTCCTCTCACTGCCTTCCTCTTCCTCTCTCTCCATCCTCCTCTTCCTCTCACTGCCTTCCTCTTCCCCTCTCTCTCTCCATTCTCCTCTTCCCCTCTCTCTCTCCATCCTCCTCTTCCTCTCTCTCCATCCACCTCTTCCCCTCTCTCTCTGTCTTCCTCTCTCTCCATCCTCCTCTCCCTTTCCATCCTCCTCTTCCTCTCTCTCTGTCTTCCTCTCTCTCCATCCTCCTCTTCCTCTCTCTCTCCATTCTCCTCTTCCTCTGTCTCTCATCCTCCTCTCTCTCTCCATCCTCCTCCTCTTCCCCCCTCTCTCTCCATCTCTTACTCTCTCACCTTTCCTCTCTCTCTCACTGTTTCTGTCGTCCTCTCTCTCCATCCTCCTCCTCTCTCTCTCTCCATTCTCCTCTTCCTCTCTCTCATCCTCCTCTCTCTCCATCCTCCTCCTCTCTCTCTCCATCCTTCTCCTCCTCTCTCTCTCCATCCTCCTCTCTCTCTCTCCATCCTCCTCCTCTTCCCCCCTCTCTCTCTCCATTCTCTTCTTCCTCTCTCATCCTCCTCTCTCTCTCTCTCTCTCTCTCTCTCTGACCTGCAGTGACTGGTGGCTTCTTCCATTTCAGAGATGCTCGCTGCATCTCTCAGAGCTGACAGGAGCCCGTGTGCGTGTGTTTCCGGGAGAATACCTTAACTGGACTCTTTGGGGACACCGGTCCGGTCCCCCCCCCCCCCCCCGCCGTCTCCCTGCCCCCCCTGGTCTTTGTTCCTCCACCGAGCCTCCATGAGTTTAACTGAGGATGAGACATCCATCCCTGGAAGGTAAGCGGCACAGGACACAATTAAAAGAGTGATGGTGATTAATTAGGAACGGCTTCTGTTTACAGATCCCAGACAAATCATGTCAGAACAATAATTATGCCTCTTTGTTTATAAAAATGAATTATTAATCAAACTGATGACTGAAGGACAGTTAGTCAAGGTTCAGCAACCAACAATGTGAGTCAACTCTGCAATTATTGTTTTAAATTAACAGCCTGTTGACACTAACGTGACTGTCAAAACAGCACGTGCACGTGTTATTTTCCAATTACCTACAAGCATTGACTCAATCAAAGTGGATGACCTTCAATAATTAGGCCCACATATATCTCACACTGAAATCAGCCCCCCAACACCAACTCAGACTGTGATTATGTAATCTATGATGAAGGGAGGCAGTTCGGGGTGAGTGATGAACTGCGCCTGATTATCTCGTGCGCTCTCTGTGCACGTTGTCCTCCGATCATCAGAATTGTGACATCTCCAGCTATAGTTGGGGGAATGGCACCAGAGCCGTGTCGGATGACTCGGATCCCCTCATAATCTCTGCCTGACTGTCAGCTCCTCCATTCTGTGACCGTTCCAGTTCCCTTCCATCTCACGGGATAAAGAAATAAATTGGACCTTAACGTGATCGGCATTTGCGGGAAAGTACCGCAGGTACTATCGTCACATTTAAGATCATCGGCCCCCTCTGTACCAGGAGTCTGCAGCACATTTAAAAGTATTTCAGAGGTTTCTTGGAAATGCTGGAATCTTGGCTGTGATGATCGGAGACCCATAAAAGTCTGAAATATCTGGACTGATATGAAAAACAATAAAGCACAGTCAAAACATCTCGCCCAGGACTGTCGACAGTTCTCCAAAAATGACTCCAAGACGTCCTGATGGCTCCAGAGTGGCTGCTCGGAAATCACATCAATGTTTTTCTTCCCTTTCTCCTCAATCGTTGGTTTTATTTATTGCACTGAAAATGAAATTGATGAGCTGATCACCTTTGATTGGACGTTTACAGCGACGGCAGAATTCGTGCGCAGATGTTGATATTTTTGCAACAGTTGCAGGACATTTCAGCACGATTTCACATTATAAAACAACTAAAGTTTAACTAACTAACTAAATAAATAACTGAGAAAACTGGTAAACTACGTAGTTATTAGTTTGATCCCAGAGCCTAGTGTCATAATGCAGTCAGCCGCTAGAGGGCGTCTTTATTGTTAAAGAAGACCTATACATAAATATAGGTTAACCTGCATATATTTATTATTGCATATAAAGAGTAAACACTGCAGTAGCGGCAGGATTTTAAAAGCTCCACCGGGAAACTCGTGAATTAAGTGATTTAATTCATAACTAATTATTGCAGTGTTTTGGCTCCAGTCGCGCAGTGACAGGAGGAACAGATGACCTGTCTGTCCTTGTACTCATCATCAGGGCAAAACAGGCAGATTAATGCATCTGTCAGTTTTTGCATGGTAAAAATCAACTCGGCAAACTGAAACAATTGACGTCGGGTGACGAGTGATTCAGATCTGGTCAGCTCAGATTACAAGAACGCTTCAGCGCAGATACATTGAATGATGTGTTCATTCTCCACAGTCATTACATAAGATATGTCACCGCACTGCCTGTGATGTCTGACAGAGTGGCCTCCAACTACTCAGTCATGCTGCTAAAGGACATGGTAAATACTGTCATTCGCTCCCAGACAGTCACACACAGCCACAGCAAATATTCCATCTTCGATCTCATAAAGGTCTCGCGGCTCTTGGGGCACAAACGCATAAAAAAGGTTAAAAACAACTGAATATAATGCAGCAAACTGTGAGCTTAAGGGGGAAAAAAGAATGGCCTTTTTCCCAGCTGCCGTGCCTTGAAACCTCCTGGAAATGCAACGCAATTACATTTTGAACTGAAGGGACAAAGCCAAGAAATAAGGACAAGAGACACGAATGTTAAAAGCTACATGTGACGTCCAGAATTGTGGGGCTCCGTTAAACACGGGAGGTTTGACTCAAACACGAAGATTTCATCCTGCTATGAGCTGTTTTACCACAGCAGTGAGGTCGGCGTTGCTGCCCGTGTCAGAGACGTCCAAATAATCACAACTGAGCACCAGTCAGGCAGAAACAGCAGCGTCACAGCTCCAGCAGTCTGTCAGACCCCCCCCCCCCCCCCCCCGCTTCACTCGTGTGGCTGGAGGCCGTTCGTTACCATTAATAAGAAACGCGTCGCTACATTCAGCTCCAAAACGCAGATATGACTCGAGATCCGGAGCGTTCAAGCATCCAGGTGTAAGAATTCCCCTCATCCCACACCTGAGCGTACAGACAGAGCCGGAGCCCGAGGTGGTCACATGCCCGCTAACCTTCGCCGGCATCATTACTCTCAACATCTGCGACGGCGACGATTATTTGCCACCCCGGAGAATCTGAAGGCAGAAGGATTAAAGCGCCGGTTTATTAGATCAACTTGGCAGAAAGCGAAGGAGGACAGGACGTTTCTACCGGTGCTGCTGCTGCCGTCGGGACGGAATAGTGATTATTCCAGTTATACTCTACGGATGATGTCATTTGCTGATCACTGCGTTGTCCGACAGCGAATCTCTTTTTTTGTGACTTTGGCGTTGACCTTAGACTCTGAAAGGCTCCGACTCAGGTCCAAAGCACTCAGGCCGGCTGGACGTGTCGTCAGCGGCGGACGCGGCAGATCGCATAACGATGAATTCTGGTGCTTTATCCCGGGCGATTATCCGAGTCCTTGAACATCAGGGTTTTCGCGGCACGCTCTCAGATCATTGTGTCCCCACTCTGCTGGATTTATTTCTTTTCAAATAATAAGTATTATTATTCCATAAAGCAGAAGCTGCGTCAAGGGACATAATTCATCCCGGCTGGAGGAGATGATGCCGTCCAGATCCGGAATTCATCCCAGGCTGAAAGAAGAGAATTGTTCTGTCAACATGTGACTCTGGTGCTGACCTCTGACCTCTTCACACCGTCACGTATGACCCCGTGTCAGCTGAGGGCGCCGTGGCGCTCCTAATATATTGCAGTTGTTTTAATTGAGACTGTTTTTCTCTCCTCCAGCTCAAAATCCCACAGATCTGTTGCAAAGCCTCAAAGGTACAACCCTCCTGATTCTTCCCATCTGCAGCTCCAGCTTTTTATATTAGTGTTTAATACCAGCTGTCCTCAGCTCTCTTTTTTTTTGTACGGGATTATTTTTTCAAAAATCTGTTTTCACATCTGCGGCTGTGAGCTGTTGTGCAACACGGACAATAGAAGTCCGGCTTTCACTACGGGCGACGAAAGCGTCTCAGCCGGCGCCGGAATCCAGCCGAAACATCAACACCGTTGACTCCCACGCAGCTTCAGTGGTGATTTACTTTAATGCCGTCTGCGATTAACTATTCTTCCCCCCCTTTTTTTTTAAATTATTTTAGATGGGAAACGCTTCTGAGGCCTCGGATATATTCCTCTCCAAAATCTCCAAAGAGCACGACATCCTCATTGGTTCAATCTACAGCGTGTTCTGTAAGTTGGCGGCGCGGCGCAGACGCTTCCCGTCCCGCACGGACCCCAACGGCGTGTTTCTTTGTCCCCGCGCAGGTTTGCTGTCCCTGGCGGGCAACTGCATTCTGCTCCTGGTAGCGTATCACAAGCGGTCGATGCTGAAGCCGGCCGAGTTCTTCATCATCAACCTCTCCATCAGCGACCTCGGGATGACGCTCACCTTGTTTCCTTTAGCGATACCTTCGTCCTTTTCGCACAGGTGTGTCACAATGTGAAGAACGTTCGGTCGTGGGATGGTTGGCACCGGCGCTTGTGAACTGTGGCTTTGGTCTCCGTCACACCTCCGTCTTCTCCTCACCTGTCAACAGGTGGCTGTTCGGAGAGATCACCTGTCAGCTCTACGCCATGTGCGGCGTGCTGTTTGGCCTGTGTAGCCTGACCAACCTGACGGCCCTCTCGTTGGTGTGCTGCCTTAAAGTCTGCTTCCCTAACCACGGTGAGGCGCCAAAAAACCCACCTGGGGTGAAGAGAAGCTCAAGGTCACCGAGACCTCGGGTGGGGGTTGGGGGGGGTTATGACACGAGCGTGAAATTCCATCTACTGTCTCAACAGGGAGCAGGTTCTCTTCATCGCACGCGCGCCTCCTGGTGGTGGGAGTGTGGTGTTACGCGTCGGTGTTTGCCGTGGGGCCCTTGGTGCAGTGGGGCCACTATGGTCCAGAACCTTACGGCACCGCCTGCTGCATTGACTGGCAGGCGCCCAACCACGAGCTGTCCTCGCTGTCGTACATCGTCTGCCTTTTCTTCTTCTGCTACGTGCTGCCCTGCGCCACCATCATCCTCTCCTACACGTGCATCCTGATGACGGTGCGGGGGTCACGCCAGGCCATCCAGCAGCACGTGTCACCACAGACGAAGACCGCCAACGCCCATTCTCTCATTGTCAAGGTGATTTTGTGCATTTTAGACACTTTGGGGAGAAACTTAAAGTACAGTGGGACCTCTACTTACGAACGTCTCTACATGCGAATTTTTCAGGTTACGAAGCGTCTCAACGGGAAAATATTTCCTTTTGTTACGAGGGAAATTTCAGGATACGAAAGGCAAGAATACGCTACTGCTGCTACTCGCAGCTCGCGGAGTTTAGCGAACACAAACTTGCTTGTAGCTGCTCTGCCATTGGCTATCGCCCAGCATCTTCCTGTCATCCCATTGGCTAGGAGGGACGTCAATATGTACAAGTTTGTGTGTATCCCAGCGTCTGGGTGTTCGTATGTTTGTCCATTAGATGGCGGTGTTACCACAAGTGTTAAGGTTCGTTGCTAGTAATGACGGCTAATGTAAGATTAGCCTGTAATAAAGTTCATTTTGTTCCTGGAGAAGCCTTGCACTGAATTCCTACATTTATTGTGCGGTAATCTAATTGTAACATGTATTAGTTCTGATGCATTTTTATGATTTATATAAAAAAATTATGTCCGAATTTTTGGGGGCGAATTTTTTGGACGTCTCTACTTACGTAATTTTCAGGTTACGAAGCAACTCCTGGAATGACTTAAATTCGTAAGTAGAGGTCCCACTGTATTTCATCCCTTTTTCGTAGTGTCTATTCATTGTTTGCAGTTTCATATCCTCTCTGTCCGAGTATGAACAGTCCTTTTATAATGTCCTGTAACTTTCCCTTGTATTTTACACACTGTGATTAACTAATCACTACAACTTTGGACTTCTTCTCCCCACAGCTGTCAGTAGCCGTATGTATCGGCTTCCTCGGCGCCTGGAGCCCTTATGCGATTGTGGCGATGTGGGCTGCTTTTGGAGACGCCACTTGGGTTCCTCCTGATGCGTTTGCCATCGCCGCCATCCTGGCCAAGTCCTCCACCATCTACAACCCCGTCGTCTACCTGCTGTGCAAGCCCAATTTTCGTGAATGTCTCTATAAAGACACGTCCACGCTACGGCAGAGGATCTACAGAGGGAGTCCACAGTCTGAGCCCAGAGAACGCTTTGGCGGCACGTCGCAGCGCCACAAGGACCTGAGCATCTCCACGCGCCTCTCCAATGGACAGCAGGACAGCTACGGCACGTGCCTGCATTGTGCTGATGATGCTGAGCGGGGTCATGTGACCACCAGTCAAAGGACCGCGTGCATCCTGACAGGCTCCACCTTCACAGAGGTGACGGTCGGCCAGCTTTCAGCCGCACCAGCTGATTTACTGTAGCTGAGCTTTAGTGACATCGGTGTCTGCTTATTTCCTGTTGGATGATCCTGCGTCGTGTTCCAAAGGATCCACAAATGAGCCCAAAGTGTCTCGGCCTCCGTCAAAGTCAATCAGGCAAAAATGTGACGTTTCAGAGCAGGAAGGCAGTCAAGCTGGGAGCAGTCCTGTTTATCGTTTTGCGAGTGTTCAGCATTTTTAATGTGTTTTTCTGGTATCACTGAATATAAAGATATGTATATACCTGCCTGTGGATGTTATCAGATTCTTGTACAATCATTTGAAAAAAGAATAAAAGCATTAGACAATCATGTATCTACTTTATTTCCCCATAAAATCTAGAATTTTCAGGATAAAAATGCCCTGATAAGATGAGATAAGAAAACAGCTTATGGCACGGAAGATTGTTATCTTTTCATTTTAATAGATTTGACCTGTGCAAGTGAATAAAAATCCATCTGTCTCTCTGTCTCCATACGTCCTCACTTTAATTAACCTTACTTTATCCATCAACATATACTACAAAGAATTAAAACATTGTTTGATAGATAAGGACATAATCAGTCTTCTCTTTATAGATTAGAATTTTTAAATAGCTCTTTTTATTAGGAGCAAACACTGATGTTTTCATTTTATTTTATTTGTTGGTATAACGCATCTGAAAAAGCAGCTATATTGGATTCTTATTTATGGACATTTCCGGCTTTCTGCATCTTTATTTGATCTGCATTTACTGTGTATTTTTCAGCACACTGAGCAAAATCGTGATGACAGCTTAGCTGCAGCTGCAGGCGTTTCAGCCCCCTGAAGATAATCAACATGTGCAGGAGGAAAATATAAGAAAACACAGCAGAACTCATCAAAACCGACGCCAAACCTATGAGGCAGGCTTGTCACGTGATCAATGTGATTTACGTAAAAACTGATTTTAACTGGCAGGAAAACAGTCTGCAGGATAAAGACTCACCAAGTGGCAAGAACAGCCAGAAGCAGGAAATAAAGATTTGGTTGAAGATATTTTAATTGGGGGTAAGTCGCATTATTCAAAATGATACATATGTCCGTGTCAAACTAATTAACTAATTAACTTCACAGACCGTTTCCGAACGTTTCTGTGCGGAAGTGACGCGCTTGCGCGATGCCGCCATCTAGCGGACAAATACGAGAACGGCACATTACAAATCTCATGTTTTGTATCGTCGAGATGTATTAAACGAGACGCTTATATAGAGAGTCTTGGTTTTAAAAGCCAAATACAAATATTTCTGTGCTTTCGTGTCGTGTGTTCTGCAGTACCTCAAAAAAACTGGACATCTTGCTTCTTCCCGAGCTTTTGCGGCGCGCCTTCAGCTGCAGTTTGGGCTCCTTTACCCCAAGAAATGACGCCGTTTTAAGAGAAGGAAAACATAAAGATTTCTATTTAAGTTTCATTGCATAAACAAAAAGTTTTGATTGTGTTCTTGGAATGATCCGAGTTAAATCAACCTTTTATTATCTCTGGCGGAAGTCGCCATTGGTCTCGCGCTGAGGAAACGCGGCATTTTTAAATTTCGAAGCCCGGCAGCTCGATTAAAGCCCGGTTATAAAGCGACGTTTGTAAAAATTTAATCAAAATTAAGCGACTTTATAGCTTACCCTGGGGTTAGAGGGAAGTGAAATGCGTGCCATCGTAGAATCGTGTTAATTATATCGAGAGAAAAAAACAAAAACAAACTATTGCATCGAGACTGACGCAGATTATTTAGCTAATTAGCCGACCTTGACCAAAGAGGCTAGTGACGCGACTCGGTCATAAAAGTACCGAAAGTGACCAACATCGACACTTTTGTCAGCTGTTGCCTGCAGGGCGCCTCCATCGTCCCATCACGATGTTCTATACTCAACTCTTCACATCCAGCCGGGGGCCTCTCGCCAAGATTTGGTTAGCAGCACACTGGGAACGGAAGCTAACCAGGGCTCAGGTTTTTGAGTGCAATTTGGAAATAGTCATAAGAGACATGATTTCGCCCAAGGTATATATATATATATAAGGAAACAAAGAACGTCTACGATAACATTGTTACTTTTGCAGTGATGGTTTGGAAATGTCTTTGTAGGTGAAAATTGGTTTGCGGACTTCCGGTCACCTTCTGGTCGGAGTGGTCAGGATTTACTCCAGAAAAGCCAAGTATCTGTTGGCAGACTGCGGCGAGGCCTTGATTAAAGTGAAAGATGCATTCAGGCCAGGTACAGGACAAATAAAGAAAACCAAGTATGGAAGTAAATGCACCGTTCAACATAGAATAATGTTACGGTGCAGCGTAGAAAGGTGTTGGAAACGCGTGTTGCACGTTGTTTTTCTATATAATATTACAAACTTGTAGGTATATAAAGAAGGTAGACCAATTGCACCAAGTATTTTATGGGTTTTCCTATATGTGGTGGGGAAAGCCACCAGAGGGAGACAGAGCCTTGGTCCTTTAACATGTTAATTTAGTGTTCAGTGTAACCTTTCTGCAGTTTGTCTGTCATATGTACATAAAATAACACAGGATAATAATCCTCATCGGTCCACTACAAAAAAATCTCACTGTTATCCCTAAGGCTAAAGAATACATCTGCAAATAAGTCTGTGTTATGAATCAGTGGGAGCTTTTCATTGTTTTTCTCATGTTTTCATGCACCAGGTCAGACGGATTTGGCTGTCAAGGAGGCCGAAAGAAGAGCTATCACACTGATTGAAGATTTCACGGCTTTTGAAGATTTTGCTGTGTTTGATGCCCGGCTGCCGGACCTGAGGTAAAGACCTGCGGTTCTCTAATCTAAGCTGAACAGGACCTGAGTGCTTGTTCTGCCTTTCAGTGACATAGACCTCGTGGATCACTTCTCACTGAACCAGAGTCGAACAGAAGAAATCACTCTGAAGGAGGATTTTGGAAACGAGTTCTTGACCTTAGTTGATTTTGGTAAGGAACATGTTTTTGTGCTTGATGTAGGTTATTGTTTAAATGCAGCAGCAATAAATCTGCCACACCTGTCTTGTGTGTGTCTGCTGGGGGGGGGGGCAGGAGATGAATCTCAGATCAACCACACCAGGCTGATGGACATGAGCCTGCAGAGCCTGTCTCACCATGGGGACGCGTTTGGAGACGAGGGCAGAGGATTTGACCTGCTGGGTAAGAGCGTTTCCTCTTTCTGTTACCTAGAGTCCTTTAAAGGAGGATTTCTCCGGCCATTCGGTGCAGAACATATTTAATTTTATTCCCAATAATTTCCTCCTTGACTTTCAGATTTCCTGACAAACTCCAGTGACGACGCAGAGTCGACCGACTTCATCGCAGGAGGAGCTCGGAGGGAAAACGCCACGATCCCGCCGCTCGCCTGCTCACAGGGTGATGATGAACCCGAGTGCCCTTTAAGTCGCGGCCCAGAATCTGTGTTCGGACTGTCCGCGCTTCCAGACGCAGGGCAAACGCGGGTGGAGACGCCGGCGCTCAGCGAGACCCCCGTGCTCGGCGTCGAGGAGACGGGCTTTGCTCTGGAACCTGTGCCCATCACACGTACGTTCCCGACGTCCTGCTGCCTCACCCTGATCTCCTCAGGAAACCTGGTCATTTCCTAATCTTCTTTTCCTCAGCCAACTCTGAGAAGAGGAGGGGAAAGAGGAGACGCAAGCTGATTGTGGATCAGAACAAAGAGCTGAGCGACGCCACCATCAGGGCGCAGATCTCCGATTTTTCCGACCTGGTGGCCACCATGGACCTGGCGCCGCCCACGCAGCAGCTCATGTTTTGGAAGGAGAGCGGAGGCGCCCGGCGGCTGCTGTCCCGTCCGTGCTCCGCCGTCGTAGCGCCGCAGGTGATCGAGGTAAACGCACGCAGCTGGCGTCCCCGAATGAACGCCGCCGTCTTTAGAGCCTGTGTTTTCTGTGAAGCTCTTCTCCAAGTGTGGGAAACCTGGCGCCCGAGGGGAGGTGGAGAAGATGCGCCAGGACCGACGGGAAGGCAGGAACAGTCCTCTCAAAGGTTTGGACGGCCTGTTTTAAAAATACCCCCATTCTGAGCGTTATTGTGCTATTTAGATCGGAGAGACGCCAGCGTCCTCAGCGCCGACGGCATCAGTATTACGGATTCTTCGCTCCACCGCGACCTCGCACTCACCAGTCACATGACTGCTCCTCTGGAGACTCCTTCCAGCTGCACACAGGTGGACGAGAGCCAGGTGAGCTGGCGCCTTCAGTGATGTTCCCCCCCACCCCCCTGGATTTGGGATTGATCCTCTTTCTTTCAGGGTGAGAGCGGGTCAACGTTGGCTCAGCCAGAACTTCCGCCAGAAAACTCCACGTTGGTCCATCCATCCCTGGAGGAGGAGGGGATTCATCTGTCTTCGCTCAACTCTTGGGTGCCTGTGAACACACACACACACACACACACACACACACAGGGTTGGACCCCGCTGGGCTCCATATTTGTCTTGATCACACTACAAACTGTTAGCAGATGGCGAGTGTTTGTTTCCTGGGTTGTTTTGAAGATCTGTCCAACGCTGACTGGAATCTTTTCCTAACGTTCAGTCTGCAGAGGACAGCCAGGTCTTTGAGGACGGCAACATAAAGAGGAATGTGCAGGAGCTTCTGGACACTCTAAACGTAAGAACCTAAGCGAGAACACAGCTAGCTTTCAACACGCTGCTAACCGCAACGCTAAGTGTATCATTCTCTCTGGCGTTTTCTCTAAAATTCCTTCTTTTCGGGTTTGTCCAGAGCGACAGGGACGCCACCTTCAGCCTGAAATCGCTGTGTGATGGCGTCACGCGTTCCCAGGCTGCCAAAACCTTCTTCTGTCTCCTGGTCCTCAGGAAACGGCAGCGGCTCCACCTGCAGCAGGACGGTCCCTACGAGGACATCCTGGTCATACCTGGACCTAAAGACAAGTCCTCTCACATGGGCGCCTTCTAATGACAAACTCCAACTTTTCTACACTTTTGTGCGTCTATTTTTGTCTCATTTGTGAGGAATCTTTTGTGTGTGTGTCCCTCCCCGGATCCTTGGGATTTACTGGGCCGTATCCATGACAACAGACATGTTGGTTCGTAAGTCTGGTGTTCATTCCCAACACAGGCAGGTTTACTTCTGGCCTGGTGACTAACAGACTGTTCTTTTGTTGTTTAAAAAGGTTGTTTTCATCGTTCTTGGGCTGTAAATATGTGTTTGATGTAACTCGTTGGAATAATTGCATGAACTTTCTTTACAATTTAACCTGTCGGTCGTTCCAGGGTGAAAGTTCGCCGTCACATTATTGTCTTGCAAATCAATTATTTAAAAAATAAATAAATTTCTCTTTCTGAAATGTAAACATTTCATCTGTGTAGCCCCCTAAATGTGTCATTTCTTAAAATGGTCCCTGAAAAACATCCAGTATTTTATTTCTTTAATATATCCGTGACCTGTGGTGGTCAAAGTGGGCGGGGCTTGCCACGGCATCGTTGCAGAGGTCGAATATAGCGGATTAAAAACCCAAATGCTACCTGAGCTCTGGCCCCCGCAGACAGCACGACGACTGAAGCTCCCCCCGGTGCTGAATGCGGGTCTTTTTCCCGCACTGCGCCTTTAAGAAGCACCGCAGCAGCCGCAGCCGCCTCACTTGGTCTCCGGCTCCAGGGCTGCAGGATGGACCCCCCTCCGCGGCAGCAGCATCTTCCCTCCCCGTTGCCACCAGCGACGGTTCGTGCGCGCGTCGTCGGAGGCAGCGATGGCGGCGTGTGACCGCCTGCGTTAGGACCCCACGGTGCTCGTGACATTGGGACGCCAGGTGACACCCCCCGTGCTCCGTGTAGGACACACCTGGGATTAAAGATGCCGTCTGGGAGCCCGGCCGGAGTGTCAGGTGACCGAGAAAACGCACTGTGTCCGCGTGCGCGTCCACGTTTTCATGATTTCGCAGCTGGACTGTGCGGGGGGAATGTCTCGCGCGTCGTTCAAGGGCGAAGCGTGAAATCCGCGTGCCCGTGATCCCGCAACGGTGCGTGTGGGTGAAGTTTGACACGCGGGCGGCGAGATGTCGCCTGATGACTCGCACTTACGTAAGATGATTGCGTATTTCTCACAGCAACGCGCGCGCCACCTGTTGCGCGCGGAGGAGGCGTGAGGATGCGATTCGCTGTCCTAGAATTTAAATTTAGCGATTCTTCCGTCTGTAAAGTCTGGTTTTATTCCGTGCGTCACGTCACAAAGCAAATGACATCACAACCCGTATATCCGCCACGTGACTGTCGCGAACAATGTTTGTTTGTTTTTTCAATTTCTCTGCTTTGTGTCATCTCAGGCGCGTGACGCCTCGTGGCGCCCCCTCCCTGGAGACAGCAGAGGACAGTCCGGCCGCCCCCATGTCTCTGACCCCGAGTCGAAAGCCCCCCCCAGGTCAGCGCAGGTACCGTCACAGAGGCGACACACGTCCCACATTAGGAAGGACGCAGGCGTGTCTCTGTTGTTGATGTTGACGTGTTTACCCTGAAGGCGCTCGGGGGGCACCGGCGGGAGACAGTCCCACAGCGACCCGTCCACCTACCTGGGACCAGTCCGGACACCAGAGGACAGCCCAGTAGCCCGCACGTATCCCAGTACACCCAGGTAAAATCAGCCTGGAACTCCAAAGGTGGACCAGCTGCACTGGTTATACTGGGACAGCTGCACTGGTTATACTGGGACAGCAAGGATGGTTATAATGGGAGGGAAAGGATAAATTAACTGGTCTTATTGGAACGGGGGGCAGCTGCACTGGTTATACTGGGACAGCAAGGATGGTTATAATGGGAGGGAAAGGATAAATTAACTGGTCTTATTGGAACGGGGGGCAGCTGCACTGGTTATACTGGGACAGCAAGGATGGTTATAATGGGAGGGAAAGGATAAATTAACTGGTCTTATTGGAACGGGGGGCAGCTGCACTGGTTATACTGGGACAGCTGCACTGGTTATACTGGGACAGCAAGGATGGTTATAATGGGAGGGAAAGGATAAATTAACTGGTCTTATTGGAGCGGGGGGCAGCTGCACTGGTTATACTGGGGCAGCTGCACTGGTTATACTGGGATGAAAAGGACAAAGAGACCAGTGTTAGTGGGACACTGAGGATACCTGGGCTGGTTTTAGTGAGACAGACTGTTCCATGAATAGATTTTGCACGTCCCACTTCTGCCCCCCCCCCCCCTCCCCTCCCCTCCCCCCCCCTTCAGGCGCCAGGCGAAGCATTCGGGCTGCAGCGACAACCATGGGATCAGGGCGCCCCCCCCCGAGCAGTACCTCACCCCGCTGCAGCAGAAGGAGGTGTGCATACGACACCTGCGCGCCCGGCTGAGGGACAACGTGGAACGCCTCCAGCACAGGTGGGCGGAGCCTAACGCGGCGCCCGGGTAAAGAGGAAGTGCTCTGTGCCTAGAGACGTTTCTCTCCTGTTCCCCCCCAGGGATTACGAGATCGACGAGTTGCGGAACCAGCTGTACAGGATGCAGGAGGACTGGATCGAGGAGGAGTGCCACCGCGTGGAGGCCCAGCTGGCCCTGAAGGAGGCCCGCAGGGAGATCCTCCACCTCCAGGAGGTGGTCGAGTCTGTGAGGTCCAGCGCGGGCGTCCGCGAAGACCCGCACGACCACAAGTCCCACGCCGGGTTACAGAGACCCCCGCCGGGGGGGAAGTCCCGCTCCTGCGGCTGCTCCCCCGCCAGCACGTTGACCCGGGGCGGCGCCCACACCCGCCTGAGCAGCGAGGCGCTGCAGCTGGAGCGCTCCGAGGCCAGCAGGGCGGCGCGGCCCGGGGGCCAGACCCACTTGCTCCTGGAGGCGGCGCTGGTGTCGGAGGGCCGCGCCCCCGCCCCCCCGGCGGTGCCGCGCTCCGCCACCTACGAGAGGATGTGCAGCGGCGGCGCCGTGCTGCCCATGTCCCACTCCTGCCAGACGCTCAGCAGCAGCTGCAAGTGCAGCGGCCACGCCTTCCTGCCCCACCACCACCTGTTCCTGCACCTACCCCAGGAAGAAGCCCCGCCCACGCTGGCCGCCGCTTCCGATCCGATCCCCGAGGCCAAGCCGGAGGTGCGCTCCCAGGCGTGCAGCCCGACCATGACGTGGCTGGACGACGACCACCTGGAAGACCTGAGCGTCATTTCTGCCGACGTCACGGCGCCAGAGATCCGTCCAATCCCGTCGCCCGTCACTCACCTCGCCGCTCCAGAGCCCTCGCCGGGTTTAGACCCCCCACCACGACAGGTGGAGGGTCTGAGGCGCTGCGAGGTGGGAGGTCCAGCGAGAGGGGAGGCCCACACCTTCCAGCCTCATCCGACAGCTGCACTTCCTGTTAGGCAGGAAGTCGTCGTCCTGGAGACAGAAGACGACGGCGTTGAATCTGACGGTGACGGCGACGACCCCCCTCAGGTCTCCCACTGGAGCCGCTATTTCCTCGTGGACCTGCTGGCCTTGGCGATGCCAGTGGTCCCGACCGTGGCGTGGCTGTGGGGGGCGGCGAGGGACGTGGTGCCGGTGTACCACATCGGCTCCCTGCTGAGAGGATGCTGCGCCGTGGCCCTGCACTCGCTGCGGCGCCGAGGCGCCGGCGGGGGGCGGAGACCGGCGGGCGCCAATAAAAAGACGCAAATCTGACGGGTTCAACGGCGCCACGCACAAGCGGCGACCAGCTGAAGACCACGCCGCCTCTCCCGCCTACGTCCTCGTCCTCCGCCGAGAATCGCACAAACCCCTGTAATCTGCGGAGGCCGGCAGGTTGCCGTGGTTACCGAGCTGGCTCTGATGCCGAACCAGTTGGTCCTCGCGTCCTGTCACACCTGTGCAAACGCCACCGGAACAGTTTGATCCCTCAAACGTCGAACGCTGAGCTCAGCCGAGGCGGATCAGTAATCCGGTTGATTAAACCAGATTAAACCGGACCGGACCGACGCCGAACTCAAACACGGCGCGAGCGGCAATCAGAGGAGGCGTGGCCACCTCTGGATCTGTGGAGGGTCCCCAGAGACCCTGCAGCTGGATCAACATGTGGATTTCTCCGTTTTAGAGGAAACGGCAGCAGAAATTAGCTGAACGATCTGATCAGAATGTAAATAAAAATCAGAAAAAAGGTGGTAAAATTACTCTTTTATTGTGTATAGAGAAAGGAACAAACATCCACAGCTTGTTACACACAACTCCTTCAAATAAAGTCATCACGAACCCCCGATGTCTCCTTCAACCGTCATGCATGTTCAAAAACTGTTTACACCAGATGTTTCTTCACAACCTATGGAGGGGGGGGGGGGGGGACAGTCCAAAATAACACAAATACTGTCAAAGTTGTCATTTCAAACCCCCGGAAATGAAAAATAAACACTGCGACTGAAATAAAACCCCAATCCTGCAGACTTGTAGGCAATTCGTGGCAATAATGTGCTTTGAGCTTTAAGATTTTCCTCGTTTAACCTGGAGCTTCGCAAAAATACACCTGGCCAAAAGGCTTTTAATTAAGACAATCCGACGAATTTTAGACTAAAAGGCGGCAGAGCCCCAGGAATGAAACCCATTAAATATCCATGACAAGATTCTGAAGCTGGTCCTGATGTCAAAGACACTTTTTGGAGATGTGAAGACACACAGAGAACGAGCCAAGCAGCCTCTCTGGTTTCTGGCTGTGACCTCTAAAGCAAGAAAGGATCAAGATTTTAAAGCAAACGTTGGGACGCAGAGGAGGGGGAACCTGTGAAGCTAGAGACACACGTAGGTCCGATGCAGGGATCAACAGCAGGAATCATCCGGGTTTTAGTTCTCATCCATGTTGCCGAGATAGGAATCGACCTGCGGGGGAAGGAAAGAGAGGTCATTGAATGATGTGGGCGTCTTTTATCTAATTAAACCACTTGTGACGCCAGCGGGAAATTCACATGGAGTCACGTCCTGGAAGAGAAGTGGGCTTGTTAAAAATAATAACCAAAGCTCTCCCGGTTCTCTCTCTGGAACAATCCGGCTTCGGAGGAAAATTAAAAACAGACAGATTAAAGTGCCTGAACATGCAAACCTGATTACCTTCTGGTGGATTATAAGCAAAAAGTCCACATGGGTTTTATGGACCCTCCATCAGGAAGGAGGCCCACCCGTGACTCTAGTCGCAACTTAAGGCGTTTTGAGCTAAAATAAAGATTCGTGCCAATGATTTAAATCACCTCACCCTGAAAGTCTGAGTGGAATTCAAGTGGGTGCAGAAGTTTCAGGCTTCCAGGCTCAGCAGCTCCACGTCGAAGATGAGGGTGGCGTTCGGGGGGATGACGCCCGGGTGTCCTTTGGCGCCGTAAGCGTAGTCTGGGGAGCAGGTCAGCTTTGCCCGCTCACCCACGCTCATCTGTGGCCATGCGAAAACAGGTGCTGAATTATGCATCGCATGGGGGAAGACCGTAGCGTTAGCATGCCAGGTGCTAGCTTACTTGGGCTACTCCTTCCTCCCAGCCACGGATCACCTCGCCGCGTCCAATCTTGAACCTGAACGGCCTTCCCCGGTCCCTCGACGAGTCGAACGTTGTCCCGTCCACCAGCGTGCCTGAACGAGCCCCCAGAGACGAGAGAGGCCAGTCAGCGGGCAGATTAGTGGACCAGAGCGACCCCGTAACCGAGCCGAGCGTTAGCCGCCGTTAGCATCGCGGAGGGGTTAGCTGCTAACGTCGATGACAGCACCACCGATAGCAGCGCTAAAAACCGTCTCAAACACCACAACCCTTCAATGTAAACGCAGCTTAAGCGACACTAAACTGCGGTCAATTTCCACACAGCATCGTAAAAGGCAGCTGAGGAGGACATGGAATAAAATAAACCCCCAGTTTAGCACGCTAGCTGCAGCGATAGCATCAATATCCGGTGCAGCTGGATCCGAAATTTAGTTCCCCTCCCCTCCAAAAGCCCAGTTCCACACCAGAAGAATCCCCCATTTTCGTCTAATAGTTGGGATTATCTGCCCCTGGGGTAGTAGATCCACCCAGCGGGGGCAGCCTCCCCACTCACCGACATAGTGCACCGCGACCTGCTGGCCCTTCTTCGGGAACGTCTGTCCTGAAAACAAGAAGACAAAACCTCAACGAGGCTGCGGATCGAGCCGAACATCGGCACCAAGGCGGCGCTTCTCACCGTCTCCGGGGGTAATGGTATCAACCTGCACTCCCATTTCGGCTCTTCCCTGCGCCTTCCTCGCTGGTCACGACTGGTACCTTCGTTGAGAGCGGAAGCTGGAGGCAGGGGCGGTGCCTGGATGTGGGCGTGGACTGTGGGCGTGGTCGATGTGCGCGGGGGGGCGTGGGGCGGGGCCTCTCCAGGTGGAACCTCCCACAGATTATGTTGTTATCTCAAATTAAAACCTCGGAATAATTACGGAATAATGTGCTGGATTAGCATCTGATCACTTCTGATGAGGACTTAATCTGACTTTGTTAATCTGACTTTGGGGTCAAACGCAGACGTGGTTTGTTTATTTTAACAAATTTCACTTTTCTTCCTGTTGTTAGGGTTAGGGTTAGGGTTAGTTAGTTAGTAGTTAGTTACTCTCTGTTTTTAACTGTGAAGCACACGTGAAGCATTTGGGAATATGTTCAATTCAATTCCAAAGTCTTTCAGTTTTCACTGGTTTCTTTAAATCATTTCAGTTTGGAACCAGGAAGTGAAATGAAACCCAGGAAATCCGACCATTCCAAACCGGTTTATTGGAACATCAGATTGAAAATACGGTAAATGTGCGTGGGTTGTGGACAAGAACTTGCATTTTGTTATTCTTCATCTTATCGGTAATAATGCGGTTACTTAATCACACTGCGGTTAGCTTGTTGCTAACTGGCTACACCCACGTCACTTTGGTCGTCACATTTGACCTTTTGGAGTAGGACGGAGGATCTGAACCCTCTCTGGAGGACCCGACGTTGTGGTTTAAAGGGTCTGGAGCCCGGGCAGCCGGTGGCTCCTGCAGACCGGTCGGCTCTTCAGGGTCTCTTCTCACCGCGGTTGAAGACGAGGCAGCTTCTAGTCTTTATAAGACATGAAAAGGAAGGATGTGGTTATTATACAGGTGATATCAGAACCTCTAGATTACACGTTTGGAGGTTTCCAGGGTCGTGATGGACAGCTGTAGCCCCCATACAGAACTCACTTACTGGGTCATACTCGTCACGTCCCGGAGACGTAAAGGTTTCCTCTCATGGATCGGGTAGGAGCGGAAGATGGCCATGCCCACGAGGAGAAGCACGACGGGGACTGGGGCAAACAGCACGATCAAAACTGTCCGCACCCCCTCGTCCTGGGAACACGCGCCGGATCTGTACCCGACGAACCTAGGGTAGCAGAAGAGGACGTGAGGGGAGGATAGAGACTCGCCGTGGCTGGACAGAAGTTTGACTGACTGGAGCATCATGGCGGAGATTCCAGCCGACAGGCTGCCTGCCAGCTTGTTGCAGAAGGCATAACAGGAGAAGAAGAGAGGTTCCAGGCCTTTGCAGGAAGGATGTTTGGAGGCGAAGTCGTCCACGACGTCTGGGAGCATGGACCTGCGGAGGACACGGGTTCAGGACCCTCACCAGAGCTCTGAGGCGGTCTGAGCCGAGCTGGGACGGGACTCACCAGGGGAGCAAGAAAATGGTGGCCACGCTGAAGCCCATCAGAACGCACATCGACAGGAAGACTGGGAGGCTGCTGGGAACACAGGCGACGATGATCACGGCTGGTATGAAGAGCTGGGAGGAAAAAAGCAGGCGTTTGAAACGGGCTCCCCTGGGCGGGGGCTAACCAACCAGCAGCCTGACCGAGAGTCCCAGGAACACTGTGGCCTTCTTCCCGATTCTCAGCAGAACCACCTGCCACAGCGGCACCGCTACTGAGGCTGCAACCTGGGGGTGGGGGTGGTGGTGGGGGTAGCATTTAATCTAGCATCAAGCTAGCATTTAATCAGAGCGAGTTTCTGTTCGGGTGCTGGCTGGATCTTACCAGTAGAACCAGTATTAAATACTGGTATTGGGCTCCCAGTTCCGCTGCGTGGCTGCAGAAAAGTGCAAAATTCCCCAGGGACATCTAAGACAAAGCACCGGGAGTCATTTAAGTCGATTTAATCGTGAAAATGAATATAAAGGGACATAAAAGGACCTGAAATGCAAGAACGAAGAACACAAAGCTGAGCACCAGCCGCTGGTAAGGAATGTGGCTCAGCAGCATCCTCAGGGCAGCCAGGTAGGACGGTCGCTCGTGCTCCTCAGCGCTCAGCTCTGCTAACGTGGGAGTAAAACACCTACATTATTCACCCCCGACACTAACCCGGCCACTCCAGGGTGCGTCTGTGTGTGTGTGTGTGTGGGTGGGGGGGGACTCACATTTCTGCTCCTTCACCCCGAGGAACAAAACCAAGCTGCAGACGAAAAACACGGCGCCCATGGCCACCGCCGAGGTCAGGAACGCTCTACGCTGGGACGTCGATAGCAACATTAAACAAGCTGAGAGGGCAGCAGGGGAAGCTTAGGGCAGACAAATGAGGCTAGCAGGCTAAGCTAACTGTGGTTCACACTTACTATAAGCTCTGGTATGATTATTTTAAACCACACAAGACAGGTATTATTGGATGCCTCTCTCTCTCTCTCACTCTCTCTCTCTCTCTCTCTCACACACACACACACACACACACACACACATTCAGAGGCAGGTAACCTGCAGAGCAAGAAGATATGCCTGGGACTGTTTGTGCACAATGCAGCTCAACCGCTGAGACGGAATCTGAGCCGTTGCACCAACGGACACTTTTGATTTCGGCTACCGTTGCCACGAGGGAGGCGATCTGTGGCGAAGGCGTCGTGCTTGCAGGTGCGTCCTCTTCCAGATGTTGACACAACTCTTGCCTCTCCGTGTTGTACACAACCACCACTTTACCCTGAATGACGGACGCCATCAGCATTGCCAGCATCTCCGTGGTCATCCCTGCAATATAAAGGCAGAGAAGAAGAGTCGGGGGGGGGGGGGGGGGGCCCAGAGTGGCCCCCCAGGGTGCGAGCGTCCCTTGTCTTACTGTAGGCTGTGGCCGAGTCTCTGTCCCTGTGATCCCCCCCGAGGAACATGTTGAGGGACAGATAAGGAACGTGGTAGCACTGTTGGCAGAGAACAGGGGAGCAGACGAGAGGCGTAAAACTCCGTATCCACGGTAACGCAGCGTGGCGCAAGATGGTAAAATTAAACCAGACGGTCAAACACAAAAAGGGGTGAAATGACTTTCATTGATTTACACTCATGAGGGTCTCAAACAGGCAGGTGGTCACGAGGAACCACAGCACGCCGCCCGCCGCCGCCCCCGGAGGTACGAACCACAGCAGCAGGTAGGAGAGGACGGCAAACGGAGTGGACAGAACCAGCCTGCGGGACAAACGTCTGCTGAGCGGAGGGACGGGACGGAGGGGATTTTTGCTTTTACTCAAGGCGGAGCATCGTGTCGCCAACCAGGGGCTGAGTTTTCCCACGCTGGTCCAGCGACTGCGGCCCACCAGGTACCCGATCAGAGGGTCCGTCACGGCGTCCCAGGCCCGGCTCACGAACAAGACCAGGGACACGTAGAAGGCCTCCATCTGAGGAATGTATTGTGACTTGAAAGTCAGGACAGGAAGGATTTTTTGTGTGAAGGATGACCTCTACCTGGACGACATCCAGAAGGAAGATCTGCAGCGACACCGCCATGGCTGCCGTGGTTACCTGGTTGGGGACCCCACCCAGTGCGTAGCAGATCTTCCTGATCAGAGGAATCCCCCCAGATCTCTGAAGACCAGACACGGAGATGGAGGTTTTCTCTAGACTACACGCTTCAGTTTACAGCCTTTCAAAATAAAAGCACCTCGTTGAGGGTCCTCTAAAAACACATATTTGACGTTTGTCACAAAGAAGTGAAAACGGCTTCAAGCCGTTGAACAGCAATTTGATAAGCATTAATTTGGAGTAGCGTTCTTTGATCCTTTCATCTCTGCTCATCACCTGAGAAGCTCAGCAGCTGAAGTTTCTTTACATTTCTCAGGTTAACTGTGGGCAGTAGAAACACACCTGCTGTCCGTCACCTGCCTGCGTCAGAAAGCGCCTCGTCATCGTCTCCACCCGAGATTTGAAGTCCTTTAAGCAACTCATCCTTTGATGTAGGCGCTGATCATTCCGCGTGCGGACTGTCGTTTCAGATCTTCACGGACATCCCGAGGTCCCTCCGACGCTCCGATCAGGCCGGACGCCTCCGCCAGTTTTAAACCCGCCCTCCTGCTTTCGTTTACAAGCTGGGAGGACTCACGAAGGATTTTACAGATCAGATTACAGATATAAACCCTACAGATTATCACAAGGTGAACATTTAGACAGATTTCAAAGACTCCGGCCAAGGTTTGTGCAGTTCTGACCTCTTGTGGAACAGATGTGAAATTTGACACGATTTTGGGGAACGTAATCTTTGTGGGACCAGGCTAGCGTAGCAGTTAGCTGCCTCACACGTGTTCCCATAAAAAAACAAAACAACGACGACAGTTTTCAGCCTTGAGACTTTAATTTCTCCACATGAAGACGACACATGAACCAAGTTAAAGGTCTCCAAGGACAAAATAAATACTTTCCCGAGGTAAAAATAATCACGTACACTTTGTGCGAAAATTAAAAAAAAGGAAACGAAAATTTCAAAACAGACTGTAAATAAACGAGCAAACACACTCCCCCCATCAGGTTGTCACAGATCCGTCGTTCATACTGAAATTTTTTGTGATTTTTGAGACGCCGGCTCATAAATCGGTGCTCTTGCTCGCTCCGTCTTTAGCGCTCCGGAGTCCATACAGCCATTTAATGACTCTGGCGTTCCGCTCGATCACCGAAACGCCGTAGGGAACACGTCCTTCAGGCACGCCGGGGCCGTCCTCCTCCTCAGCATCGTTCTCGTCTCTGTTCGAGGCCTCGCACTCTGACCCGGGAGCGCTGACGCTACGGAAACGGGCCATGGATACGATGTCTGAGGTGGATCCTGTCCACTCCTGCAGGTCTGCCGGGTCCAAACCACAAAGGTTGAAGAATCGCTCCAGTTCCGTCCCCGCTCGGGAACACCGGTCGCTCAGGTCCGACTTAGACCTGGTCAGCGAGGGGCGTTTCCTGGAGCTGGAGGAAGACAAGCGGGTTCTCGCCGGGGAGGAGGGGGGCAGCGCGGGCAGGGGAGCGGGAGGAGTAGCTTGGACTGGGGTCCCGGGGGGAGGTTTTTCTGGTTTGGACGGCACGGCGACGGGTTTGAGGGGAGACGGACCTGGTGTCCTGGGCTGGGAGAGGTGGAGCTGAGAGGCAGCCGGGCGGAGTGATAACTGAGAGGTCAAAGAGATGGGGTGGAGGGGCTTCCGGATGAACAGGGGCGGTCTGCAGGGGGGGCGCGCAGGGCTGGCCAGAGGCATGACATCCACCCTGCGAACCGTCCCAGCAGCCGGAGCTCCAGGGACACCAGGGCCCCCCACCCGTGAGGGCGCGGACGCCTTTAACCTCACTTTTGCGGGACTGGACCAGTCAGGGCGGGGAGGCGGGCACGGCCTCTCCGTCTTCAGCTGCGCCCTCGGACCGGGATCGCCCGGCGTGGAATTCCGTGGCTCTGGGGCGGCGCTGGTTTGAGCGGCGTCGCCGACGTCGCTTATCAGCTTCGTCAGGTGCTTCAAGTCGAGCTGGACGCCGTCTTTCCTGGGAATCGCCGGCTTCCTGGTGGGCTGGGGGGCGGCGGCGGGGCCCCGCGCCACCTTCTGCGCGTCAGGCAGCTGGACCGGCAGCTGTTTGGACAAAGCAACTTGACTCTTGACGTATTTAGCCTTGTCGGCCTCCAGCCTCTCCACCGCGCTCTGCTTTGGTCTCCCCGCCGCCGCCGGGAACTGGCGGTGGAGGTCCAGCCCCACCGGCCCCTTGGGCCGCAGGCGGGGGGGCGTGGCAGAGATATCCCTCCTCACTGGATGCCGAAGTCTCTCCAGGGGCATTTTGTGCATAAGCAGCTTCTGTCCTTGGGTGCCGTCTCCGTCCCTCATCCTCCCCCTTCGACCTCGAAGCGAATGTTCTCAGATTCTGGTGAAACGGTCCCTCGCGGTGCCTTTGGGATCACTCTCCTGGGTCAAACTCCGACCAGGACCGGGAGACTTCAGCATCTCCGGTCCGACATCCTGCGGAACAAAAGAGAAAACAGCCTCTTAACAGAAACGTCCGTGTTTCCCTTTTGTCCAAAACGTCAACGCTAGACTGTCCCCCCCCAGTGTCCACATGGCCTCCAATAAATCATTAAAAGCTAGTGAGCTCTGCCCCACCCCCCCAGTAGGGCTGCTGCACTGGAATATTTTGGGTAAAAATAAGAAAAACATGGCCTGGAGGGCAAAGGTCACCTACTGCGTGAGGTGTCCACACACAGCAACAGAAAGACGATAGATACTGGTGGTTTTCCTCATTTTGGTCAAACCGCCCTTAAACAGCCAGCGCAGCCATCGACCCCCCCACAGACAAACAATAGCTTCCTTTTCAGGATGTTAAAAGTGACAGAAGGCGAAGGGGAGGAGCGGCCCTTTGTCTGGAGGCCTTTCAGGAGATAACAGGGGTTCCACGAATGACAAAGGTTAGAGTTAGTCGTGGGCTTAGTTAGCATAGCTGTGTGCAAAAAAGCACTAGAAATCCAGGATCCAAACGCCACGTGGAGGAATTTTCCACATCCGCCCGCCAGTTTCGACAAACATGATTAGTTCTCGGCCTTATCAGGGAAAAGAAAGTCAACATTTGGCTTTCAAACCTGCTCTTCAGGCAACAAACCCATCAGCTAAGACTTCCTCCTCCAAAAGCAGGAAACGTGAAATAAAAAGGCTTCGCCCGCAGGAAAAAAACAACAACTTCTGGAAGATAAACTGAGGAATGTGTGTCGGCCTGCGGGCTCCAGAGATCCGAGGGACAACTTTCTACCACTATCCTGGACGTGAGCAAATACACGCACGTCTCACCTCTCCCGAGCGTGTGCGCGGTGTGAAGGTCACAGTTGGGAGACTTTCATTTTAATGTGACCCGGAGTGTTGGAAAAGCCGCCCGAACGCGCCAGTTAACATTCCCGACATGCCATTCCAGGCCGAGCCGAGCTCCAGCTGCTGGGGCTCCTCCGTCCACACTTACCTGCTCCCAACTTCCCCAGCGAAGGTAGCCCAGTCCTCCCAGTCCTCCCAGTCCTCCCAACCCCCCCCCCCACCCCGGCTGAGGCGCCAGTGCTGCTGCCGTGGTGGCAAAACAAAGAAGAGCCTTCAGAAGTGGGTCAAATAAAAATAGAAACCACTAATTTGGTGTTTGTGAGCCGAGCGGCGGCGCGGCGGCTCACGCCACCAGGAAGCAGCCGGACGCACACAAAGGCCTCCGTGCTCGGCCGGTCTCGAGCAGCTCGCGCGCGGATCAAGGTGACTCACAGGAGTCGGTAGATTCCTTAAAAAAATCAATACTCACCTTCTGTCTTCTCTGGATCTCTTTTCCTTTCTGCTTTCCTCCCCGAACACAACAACCGCAGCGGCTCCGCGTGTGTGCGTGTTTGCGTTCACGCACTTAAGCAGCTCGAGACTAACCTGTTTGACAACTCATGTGCGCCCGCCGTGACCACGCCCCCGACCGCGGCCACGCCCCCAGCCGCCCCTGATTGGCCACGCCGGCCCTGCTGCGCTCTAAATGGCGCAATCGGAAAATAATCGTCATTTAATCCTTTTCTGCGGAAAAAGTGGATTTATTCTCGGAAACGCTTCATGTGATTTTAAACCACTTTTGCTCGCGAGCCGTTTTAGATTTGATTCAATCTACGGTCCGAGACATAAAGACAGACGTGAGTTTTGAATGTTCACAGAGGAAAGATGCCTCTTTTCGACTTTATACCTGCAAATGTGTGGCTGACTTTATTTAAATAACGTGCCTGCCACTCAATAACCTGGCCAGTATTTTTTTACAGTAATTTCACAGGTTTTACAGTAATGTTTTTACAGCTGTTCAAAGGTCTCTGATAACAATGTCTGATAACACTAATAAAAAGAGCCAACTACATAAATGCAAATGGACTAATTGGCGACCTGAACGTCACAACAAAAATAAATGTACGAGTGTTTCTCTCTGCGATTAAAGACATGGGATTTACTTCAGTCACGTTGAACTCTTACTGGGACATTTTACTCTCCAATCAAAAAACACGCATCTGTCTTTTCCCAAGAGGACCCGACGACCCTGGTCACGTGACGCCCCGTCTGCCAATTGAAAGCATCTGCAACGGCCTCCACAGCAAACGTGACCCAATTATTCATGATAATCTGCAGACTTTGTTGTGAGCCCTTTCGTGTTGCTGTTTACTATTTCAGCTGAGGAGTCACGTGGTGCAACAGGGAAAATGTAAACATTAACTGACCTGGTTCAGCTGGAATGTCAGTTTTTGTCAGCTAAACTCTCGTCCACTCTCCTGGCTCCAATATTAAATATTCCAGCAAATTCCGGGGAGTATCTCGAGTAACATGGTCGTATTCCGGCGAGAAGTTGTTGTTTAGTTTGATGAATCTGCTTTTATTGTATATAGAAAAAGGCAAAACTTGTGTAACTGGGCACTAGACACGTTTTTGATGGTTTTAATAATCGTGTCCATATAAATTCCAGTGCAGCATTTAGCCTGAAATCTGTCACAATCATAACAACATTCACAGATTATAAAAAAGGTTCTTCAGTCCAGATCGACCACCTGTCCCGCCCCCCCCCCGGAGAAACCTTCAATGAAGTACTTCCTGTTGTGCACCATGATTTATGAGAAACGTTCGAGTCTGAGGCTGCAGATTAGGAAATAGCACAGTTTTTATCTCTGTCCTTTGCACCCAGACTGTGAGCTCTCCTCCGCCGTATGCTTCCTCTCAGCCCCCGGTCTCGCTGCACCTCCCTCCCCCGCTCCTCCTCCCCGCCCTCCTCAGGCTGATGTTTTCGGAGCTGGGGGGGCAGCGGTATGGGTTGTCCCAGGAAATAGCCCTCTTCCTCAGAGTCCGATGATGAGGAACAGGTGGAACAGCAGTCTTCGTGTTTGTACTTGCTGGGTCTGAGGGTAAGAGGCGAGGCGCCATCGGATTCCTGCTTATTCCCGTCTTTCTCTCCTCTTCGTTCCAGGGAGTCCAGCCGAGGGCGGGTGGACTGCGAGCTCCGATGGCGCCTCTCTGTTCTCCTGTGGAGAACCGGGTCTTTAGGGATGCCGCTCTGGTGCCAACCTCGCCGCAGGCCTTCCTGGCGGTAGGAGAATCCATCTGGGTGGAAGAAGGAATTAAAGAGGAACTGTCATGGAGATTCATGCCGGTGTAGGTTCCATATTTCTGGCTACAACAATCGACCAATTAAAATAGATTCAACACTCGAAGGTTCTTCCTCACCCAGCAGATCCATCTGGGGCGGAACGCCTTCCCGCAGGTGCAGCGGATTCCCCAGAGCTCCCTTCTCCTCATCTGTATCCTGCTGGCTGCTGTGGACCTGCTGCAGCTCTTCCTCTTTATCACCCTCATCCTCATCAAGGGAGTAGCAGCTGCTGATTGGCTCCCTGAAGCTGACCCTCGCCGTGCCGCTGCGCGTCAGCGGGGGCGGAGAGTCGGGGGGAGCGTCCGCCGGTCGCCGGAGGGTCGGCGATGGCGGCTCCTGGGGTCGAGCTTCACGCGATTTAACGGGCAGCGGAGGAGGGAGGGCGGTGGCGGCGGCGGGTGGAGCGTCAGGCGAAGTTACGCGGTTCACGTTCGAGTTCTGAGGAGAAAACACTGCGGAGAGAGGACCTTTGATAGCGAAACCTTCCGAAACGGGATTTGAAATCACGGAACACCGATGCTTTTGAGAGGAAAAGCCCGCTTTAGTTTCAGATACCTATGACTTGAGTCGAGCTGTCCACCCAGTCTTTAGCAGTAGACGTTCCTCTGGAATTGATGCCAGTTCTTCCTGCGACTCTGTTCGGTTCTTTGTGAAACTGAAGCCCACCGGCAGCAGGTTTGACGCCACGGTCCCCCGGGAGTAAACTGTAATGCGGGACATCGCTGGGCCACGACGGGCCCAAGCCGTTCCCCAGGTGAATGTGCGGCAGAGGCGAGTAGGAGCCTCTGGGATGTGGAAGATGACCCCCAGATGAAGGAACGCCGTTCTGAACTGGAGCTTTGGAGTTGCCTGAAAGAAGCAGAGCGTTCAGACACCGAGGACAGAGGTTCCAGGCGCGCGCCACTCTTCCTCCCTACCGTGAACACAGTCTTCCGCAGTAATGACGCAGGTTTTAACGCCCTCTGGTGGCTGCAGCGGAGAACCGCACTGCTGTTTCTCCGCGGCCCCACCGCGGCGGCGCTGGGGCGGTCGGCTCTGCACCGCCGAGTCGCAGGAGTCCGAGTTGTCGGGGTCTTCCCCCAGGGAACAGGCCCGGGAGCAAAAGATAAGCCCCCCGCGGGGGAGGAAAGGGCGCCCCAACAGAGGCAGCCGACAGCGGGCGCAGCAGAAACACGACTCCACGGCGTGCCAGTGCTGACCCTCGTAGGTCATCTGACCCTGGTCGATACCTGACAGGAAACCACCTCTTTACTGTCGGTTGACGCGGCATTGAAATGTCATCACACACATCTCATCAAGAATAATCAATCGCTGATGTATTAAGCATCGCCAAGAGGCGACAAAAGGAGCGGATTAAGGGCAGCACCGATGTGTTCTCCACAGGTGTCGCAGTACTCGGCGTACAGAGACTCGTAGCAGGAACAGCAGTACGGCCGACTCTCCCCCATGATGTAGCGCTGGCCCCCCAGCGCGGCCTCGCACTCAAAGCAACAGAAGTGCTTCATGTGCCAGTATCTCCCTTCTGCCTCCGTACACTCGTGCGCCAGAATAATCTGGGATTGGGAGAGGAGAGCACAGTTAATCACACGCTAACCGACGCCTTCAGTCACATAATGAGCTACAGCAGTAGAGGGTTTAATAGAGTTTAAACAAGGAGGCGGCCTCACCTCGTCACAGGCCTGGCAGCGCGGCTTCAGCCTCTCGGCGTGGTGCCTGCCACAGTACATCTGCCCGTCCTGGTAGAAATAGATCAGATCCACCAGCAGCTCGCTGCAGGAGACGCACTGGAAACACTGAGGGTGCCAGCAGCTTCCATGACCCGCCCGGCTGGCAAAAACAGCAATGTCTCCACCGCAGATCTGCCGGCCACACTGGAAAAACACATTCGGTCGGGGCGGTGCAGAGGTAATTAAGTTAGACTCAAATATAGCTCTGAAACATGCCTGCACCTGAACGTCCGTCGGGCTCCAACGTTTATTTTTTATGTCTCTTTTGAACTCGATGCAGGGAAAACTGCCACGTCCCATAATAAAAACATCCCTCACCTGCTGGCAGATGGCTCCCGTCATGGTTACTGGGAAGGGCCTGACGACGCCTCTGCCCAGGTTCTCTCTTTTCCTCTGCTGGCTGAACTGACGCAGCTCCTTCTTCTCCTCCTCATCCAGGGAGTTACAGTAGTGGGGCTGGAAGAGACGCAGACGTCAAGAGTCAGACGTTGGGGGGGCGGCTATTGAAGGCATCATCACCTTTATGTCACCGTTTTTACAGGTGTGACGACGCCAATAAACGGTAAATGACGTCGTCTGAAAGGGCTTGTGTGACGGGGGGGGGGGGGGGGGGGGGGGGGGGCAGAGTTTACAAATCACAAAAACTTAAGCGGCTTTATCGGCCGAGCATGTGTGCAAATACAAGGAATTTGACTCAAAGGGAATTAGAGCTCTCCACAAAGAACAAAGTCTACTTAGAGGTTTAAAGAAAGGTTAGCATGAAAGCTAATAACAAGCTGTTATTGTGCTGCGACGGAGCGACGGCATCAAACGCTGTGGGCCCGGATGACGGGAACGCCGCCGGCCAGGAGCCCCGAGGTCAGCGGTACCTCGCTGTCGTGGGCTGGAAGCTGGTGCAGCAGCTGCTTGATCCGGTACCGCTCCCCTGGGCTGTTGACGTAAGGCACCCTGTCCTCCGGGAGGCAGCTGAAGTACTGGTAAACCTGCGCGAGGAGAGGCCAGACAAGTTGTAAAGGTGTTCTCAGTGTGTACAAACTTGTCCGATTGGAAGATTTACACCTGTACAGTTAATTTCTCCGCCCCGCGGCTCTGCAGCCACTCCGCACCCTTGCTGCTACCTGTTCGGGCTTGAGCCCAGGTGGGACCCACGCGTACTCCTCGGAGGCGCAGCCCGAGTCGTCGTCGGAGATGGAGTTTCTCTGGAAGTCCGACACCAGTCTGCTCATCATCTTTTCCAGCTGGCCCGGGACCGAGTGCACGGCGTGCTCCTCGCGCACGCACTTGCAGTGCACGCAGATCTTCCTGAGGGGGGGGGGGGGGAGGCGTGCGTTAGATGTTCATCTTTGGAGGCGACCCGTTCAACATCAGCTCCACGTGTCTGAGGCGAGCTTAAACCTCATGATCTCACACGGCAGGACCGCCACCTTAGTGTTGGGGGTGTCGCCCCAGTCACTCTAGACCCAGTAGTAATGCCCCCCCCCCCCCCGGCTACAGTCAGGGTCAAACGTGTGTTGATGTGACAGTGCAACCATGTCTGTCGTGCACCGCGTGCGTCCATATGTTACGATTGCGTAACAGACAGACCACCAGCTGGCACTTGTGGCTAAAGTTTGCACAAAGCTGCTTTACCCCCCCCCCCCACGCACACAAACAGCCGCTTGTAAACTGCTCTGCCTCTAATCGACTGCTTCGAATAAAAGATTTCCCAGCACCTTTTCACAGGTCGGGATTGAGCAGCTTAGAATATACAGTCACAACACGGATACAAGCAATAAATGAGGGAGAGTGAAACACCAGTGCCCCCCCCCTCCTCCCCCCCCGTTGGTGCTGAAACTGTGGCGCACGTCAGTGGGCGACAAGACCCCACCGGCCGGAGCGTCAGCCTGAAAGTGAAACAGGGACAGATGCCCCCCCACCAACATAAAACCCACATCAATGACGAGATTAGAGGAGCGGCGTGCTGAGGACGTTGGGGGGAGGAGGGGCTGAACTCGGGGCCCCAGGTTTTGTGGGGGTGTCTCTTACTCGCCAACGTGACGTTAAAACCACTCAGACGCCACCTGGAGCGTTTAACGTTCCGCACGAGGAGCTGGAAAACAAAGCAGCTGCTCATTTAAAGGGTGACATCACTAAATTTGAGGGCAGCCATTTCAACACTGTAATTCACCCCCCCCCCCCGACCCGACCCGGCTCAGGAGGCTGCAGAGCCCAGTTTGTGCGGCGCCGCGCTGGATGTCAACACAACAGCTTTAATCACTGCACCCTCACGCAAAGCTGACAACAACAACAACAACAACAACAACAACAACAACAACACGCCTCCAGCCGGTCCGCTGCAGCTTCTGACCCGTGTGATTGTCCGCTCAGCTCTCTTCGATACCCCCCCCCCCCCCCCCCCGCAGTTAAACTCCACCCTCTGACCCCGCCCTGGAGGTTCTGGCCCGCCAACGATTTTCTCAGCGCCGGAGCGGCTGGTGTCATGGCGGCGTCGTCAGCGCCGGGCACGAGCGTGAGGGATCGACCAGTGACATCCCAACTCCTCTGACCCATCGGGACAGTGTCGTGTATTCCATACACGCCACGTCTGCAGCGGCGTTCAGCGGCGCCACTTTCGGACCTGATCTCAAAGCCCAGGTGGGCTTCAAGTCTCATTTAGCAGCTTGGTAACAGGTGCGCGGCCACGCAGTCTAACAAGGAGGGCGGCTTTGACCCAGTCTAACAAGGAGGGCGGCTTTGACCCAGTCTAACAAGGAGGGCGGCTTTGACCCAGTCTAACAAGGAGGGCGGCTTTGACCCAGTCTAACAAGGAGGGCGGCTTTGACCCAGTCTAACAAGGAGGGCGGCTTTGACCCAGTCTAACAAGGAGGGCGGCTTTGACCCAGTCTAACAAGGAGGGCGGCTTTGACCCAGTCTAACAAGGAGGGCGGCTTTGACCCAGTCTAACAAGGAGGGCGGCTTTGACCCAGTCTAACAAGGAGGGCGGCTTTGACCCAGTCCAACAAGGAGGGCGACTTTGACCCAGTCTAACAAGGAGGGCGGCTTTGACCCAGTCTAACAAGGAGGGCGGCATTGACCCAGTCTAACAAGGAGGGCGGCATTGACCCAGTCTAACAAGGAGGGCGGCTTTGACCCAGTCCAACAAGGAGGGCGGCTTTGACCCAGTCTAACAACGAGGGCGGCTTTGACCCAGTCCAACAAGGAGGGCGGCTCTGACCCAGTCTAACAAGGAGGGCGGCTTTGACCCAGTCTAACAAGGAGGGCGGCTTTGACCCAGTCTAACAAGGAGGGCGGCTTTGACCCAGTCTAACAAGGAGGGCGGCATTGACCCAGTCTAACAAGGAGGGCGGCATTGACCCAGTCTAACAAGGAGGGCGGCATTGACCCAGTCTAACAAGGAGGGCGGCATTGACCCAGTCCAACAAGGAGGGCGGCTTTGACCCAGTCCAACAAGGAGGGCGGCTTTGACCCAGTCCAACAAGGAGGGCGGCTTTGACCCAGTCTAACAAGGAGGGCGGCTTTGACCCAGTCTAACAAGGAGGGCGGCTTTGACCCAGTCTAACAAGGAGGGCGGCTTTGACCCAGTCTAACAAGGAGGGCGGCTTTGACCCAGTCTAACAAGGAGGGCGGCTTTGACCCAGTCTAACAAGGAGGGCGGCTTTGACCCAGTCTAACAAGGAGGGCGGCTTTGACCCAGTCTAACAAGGAGGGCGGCTTTGACCCAGTCTAACAAGGAGGGCGGCTTTGACCCAGTCTAACAAGGAGGGCGGCTTTGACCCAGTCCAACAAGGAGGGCGACTTTGACCCAGTCCAACAAGGAGGGCGGCTTTGACCCAGTCTAACAAGGAGGGCGGCATTGACCCAGTCTAACAAGGAGGGCGGCATTGACCCAGTCTAACAAGGAGGGCGGCTTTGACCCAGTCCAACAAGGAGGGCGGCTTTGACCCAGTCTAACAACGAGGGCGGCTTTGACCCAGTCCAACAAGGAGGGCGGCTCTGACCCAGTCTAACAAGGAGGGCGGCTTTGACCCAGTCTAACAAGGAGGGCGGCTTTGACCCAGTCTAACAAGGAGGGCGGCTTTGACCCAGTCTAACAAGGAGGGCGGCATTGACCCAGTCTAACAAGGAGGGCGGCATTGACCCAGTCTAACAAGGAGGGCGGCATTGACCCAGTCTAACAAGGAGGGCGGCATTGACCCAGTCCAACAAGGAGGGCGGCTTTGACCCAGTCCAACAAGGAGGGCGGCTTTGACCCAGTCCAACAAGGAGGGCGGCTTTGACCCAGTCCAACAAGGAGGGCGGCTCTGACCCAGTCTAACAAGGAGGGCGGCTTTGACCCAGTCTAACAAGGAGGGCGGCTTTGACCCAGTCCAACAAGGAGGGCGGCTTTGACCCAGTCTAACAAGGAGGGCGGCTTTGACCCAGTCCAACAAGGAGGGCGGCATTGACCCAGTCTAACAAGGAGGGCGGCTTTGACCCAGTCTAACAAGGAGGGCGGCTTTGACCCAGTCTAACAAGGAGGGCGGCATTGACCCAGTCTAACAAGGAGGGCGGCATTGACCCAGTCTAACAAGGAGGGCGGCATTGACCCAGTCTAACAAGGAGGGCGGCTTTGACCCAGTCCAACAAGGAGGGCGGCTTTGACCCAGTCCAACAAGGAGGGCGGCTTTGACCCAGTCCAACAAGGAGGGCGGCTCTGACCCAGTCTAACAAGGAGGGCGGCTTTGACCCAGTCTAACAAGGAGGGCGGCTTTGACCCAGTCTAACAAGGAGGGCGGCATTGACCCAGTCTAACAAGGAGGGCGGCATTGACCCAGTCTAACAAGGAGGGCGGCTTTGACCCAGTCCAACAAGGAGGGCGGCTTTGACCCAGTCTAACAAGGAGGGCGGCTTTGACCCAGTCCAACAAGGAGGGCGGCTCTGACCCAGTCTAACAAGGAGGGCGGCTTTGACCCAGTCTAACAAGGAGGGCGGCTTTGACCCAGTCCAACAAGGAGGGCGGCTTTGACCCAGTCTAACAAGGAGGGCGGCTTTGACCCAGTCCAACAAGGAGGGCGGCATTGACCCAGTTTAACAAGGAGGGCGGCTCTGACCCCGTCTAACAAGGAGGGCGGCTTTGACCCAGTCTAACAAGGAGGGCGGCTTTGACCCAGTCCAACAAGGAGGGCGGCTTTGACCCAGTCTAACAAGGAGGGCGGCTCTGACCCAGTCTAACAAGGAGGGCGGCTTTGACCCAGTCTAACAAGGAGGGCGGCTTTGACCCAGTCCAACAAGGAGGGCGGCTTTGACCCAGTCTAACAAGGAGGGCGGCTCTGACCCAGTCTAACAAGGAGGGCGGCTTTGACCCAGTCTAACAAGGAGGGCGGCTTTGACCCAGTCCAACAAGGAGGGCGGCTTTGACCCAGTCTAACAAGGAGGGCGGCATTGACCCAGTCTAACAAGGAGGGCGGCTTTGACCCAGTCTAACAAGGAGGGCGGCATTGACCCAGTCTAACAAGGAGGGCGGCATTGACCCAGTCTAACAAGGAGGGCGGCTTTGACCCAGTCTAACAAGGAGGGCGGCTTTGAGCAGTCCTGAAGCGTGGAGAGGCCTCTGGGTCCGAAGTACCTTAATTCACCCTCTGCTGGCAGCAGGAGCCCCATCTGCCCCCCCCCCCCCTCCAGTTTAATACTGGACATTAACCCAGATGTGATGGGTCGGTCTCTCCTTCAATCACGTTCATATTCTAAATCAGTGACTCTCCTGTAATGTTGGACGGCAGAATAAATCTTAATGAAATAAAAGTTGGTGTCCATCCTTAAATCCCATCTTTTTATGGACTCCTGACGTGATTTACAAGAGTATGTTTGTGCTATAATTATTTAATACCAAAGAAAATCAGCGTTTCCACATTTAAATAAGGAGGTTTGGAGGAAAACTGAGGCTGGATCCGCTAAGTCTGATTAGCTTCAGTGACAGGATCAGAATCCAACCAGGTGGAACTCCGGTCAGGGAGAGGAAAGGTGGGGCTCCAAAGAGGCTGTTCAGAACAATAAAATCCATTTCTGGAAGTTGTGGAAGGTTCGCAGGTTTGATCTTAGACAGCAGGAATTTACAGGTGCGGCCTTGACAGGTTTAATGCTTCCCTTCGTCAAACACTCATCCTCCCGAGTACAAACGTCTCCTCATTAAACCTGGACCCTTAAGAACCGCCCCCCCCCCCCGTTTCAATCAGTAATCTAAACTGTTCCTGCCTGCACAGCTGCTTCTGCTGCAGATGTTTGGGCTCAAAGCTGCTGCCTATGCTTCTAATTCTTCATGAGCACGGGAGCCCAATCCCCTCCCCGGGTATCAAATACTCCGACGACAGGGTTCTGTTTGTCTTCGAGCTTATATTAGCACTCAAGCTGATTTGTGTTGGCAGCTTCTCAAGATACCAACAGACTCAGATTAAGCGTTAATGTCGGTCCAGACGTCACAAGTGTAACCAAGCTAAACATTAAGTCCAGACAAACGTTTGCTGATAAGGAACCAGGGATGTTTGGGAGCCTCCCGCTTCGTACCTCCAGCCGTGGACGCGGAAGCCGGGGCACTGGTCTCCGCAGCGCATGCACGGCTGACCCCTGTCCGGGTCCTCCTCCTCCGGCTGAAACACACAGCACAAACTCTCCTCAGCCCACATTTCCCACGGAGAAACACAGAACGCTCGGGCGACGGGAGGGTTTAAGGCTGGGGCGAGGGAGAGGGCGAAACCAGGGTGATGAGCGTTAGCAGCAGCGCTAACGTTGATTTAATTCCTGTGTGTGTGTGTGTGTGTGTATGTGTGTTTTAGCGATGGGAGGAAGGAAGCAGGATGAGAGCTGCACCCTTTCCCTCTCCATGCAGCCACTTTCTCCCCCCCCCCCCCCCCTTGGCTCTTTGTTCCAGACTGCGAGGGCTCGGCGAACGTCGCCAGCAGGATGAAAAAGTGTGTTTTCCACAGCTCTTTGCTAGCGACGCCGCCACCAGCGGACCGGCCCCGCTGACCTCCGGCGCCGTCCCAGCCAAACAAACGTCGCCGCCTCGCGCGTTAAAAGCTGCCCCCAACAGAATAGAGCGCACACGAAGGGACCTTTTAATGATCCGACGCATCGGAATGCCGCGTTTATGGGATTCAGACCCGCGCCCGCCTGCTCCGCCTCCGTCCCGTGATCAGCTGGGCCAAACAGAACTATTCTGTTGTTGGTCTCCAGCTCTAGAGGAGCACCGACCCGAGTCACGAGGCCTCGCCGCTCTCTGTGACAAATTCATCAGCTTCGGTGTGACACATAAAGGTGCAGGGAGCTCGGAGCGGCGCCGGGCTGAACCTTGGACATTAGCTTCGCGTTTCCCCGGGCTTATCGGCGCGGCGGTGTCCTGTGTCAAGGTCGCGCAGGGAGACGCAGACGAGGTTTCGGTTTCCCGCAGATAAAGAGCGCGGGTCCACGCCGAGGCTGAGCTCATTGTGCTGCCGGGGGGGTGGGGGTGGGGGGGGGGGGGGGGCGGCAGGGGAAGTTTGTGTGCGTGGCCAAAGTAAATAACGCTCTCACGTGGCGATGACGCCGGCGCCTGATATTTTATCGTCTCCTTTGTTTTCCCTCGCCGCCGAGGAACCGAAGAAGGTGAATCGGGTCGCCGGGCGGATGCCAAACTCTCTAGATGACGCCGCCCACCCCCAATTCGTTTTCATTCTGCCCCTAATTGTGACAGCGCTGGAGGGGTTAACGATTAACACGGGAGGTCAGAGGTCAGGGGGCTTTTCTGCCCGGGCAGGCTGAGTGTGTGCACCTCTCCTGGCTGGACTGGACCAAACGGGGCCTGGAACCGTCTCAATCTTCCTCCTTCGCCAGAACTTCTGCCATTTCCTGCTCACGAGGTCAACTCAAACAATAACTTTTCTGAACTCAGCGGGAACCATGGCAACGGGGGGCGGCGATGCCAAGGCATCTTCGACAGCGGCGGCGGTCATTGTTCTGGGACGGCGGGCGAACCCGGAGCCTTACAGGTCCAATAAAAGCGGTCCAAACACGGCAGAAGGGGGGACGAGGCGCTGACGTCATCTGATCTGGAGTTGCATCCGGTCTCTGGATCTATTTTCCCTGTTCTCCGGGGCCAGATGTTGATCGGACGGACACACAGCTGCTGGTCCGACTCCAGACCAGCACCGCTGGTTCTGTAACCCGACCGTGCGAGCTCGGCTTCGGGCAAAGAGCCAAGAACATGATTTAACGGTTCAACAATTGTTGATCGGGTGAAAAGCCGAGTGAATAGTGACCGTGTTCAGGTTACATCCCAACCTGCTCAGGTAAAAAAAGAGGAAAAGCCAGTGACGTAGGCTGACCCCTCCTGGTACCTGGGGCGCCTCAAGTGACTCAAGAAACAAAGAATGTGGCTAGAACTTAATAGTACACAGATTTAAACATTAACACGAGATTTGGGGGTCGTGAAAGACGTGGACATTTTCTAATAAAAGAAACTTATTAACGCTCAAAACAGGTGAATGTGGACCGAAGTTCGGCGAGAACACTCGAACACCCGAACAGTTCGTGATTAGCAGCCTAAAACTTCCACTAATGTCAAGCAGCTTCGACCTGTATGAAATCTTCAATGTTTTTACGAGTGTTATGTAAAGGGTCGAGGATGGCTCAGTGATGAAAATCACGGACTAAATAAGTCAAGAAAATTGACTCACCGAGCGGTTCGACCGCCGCTTTTTGGATCCGCGCAGGAACATTATGTCGCTGGGCGCTAAAAGCTCATCGGAGTTTCTAATTAAACATCGGAGTTGCAGAAGAAGCGGGGTTTAAACAATTTTAAGAGGCAGACTCTGCTAAAACTACATGATTTGGTCCCCCGGACGGCAAAACTCCTCCTTCCGCCTGAGACACTTCGGCGTCAAGCGCCTCTGAATGAAAACTACAACTTCCGCTTAAGATTTCAAAATAAAACGGGTATGAAGCGTTGCTCGGCAGTTTGAGCTAAACTGGTGAATAATTAGGTATAATTTAAACAGAGTCCCAGTTCTCCTATTGCATTTAGTCACTCGGTTTTCCTGTGACTTACAGTAAATAACGTTTCTGCTTTTGTTTTGAAGGTAAGGCTGCGGAACTACTTCCTGTCAAGAAATCTCTAACTTGACAACCCTTCTCATGAAAAACTTGAGCTCTGTCGTTTTGGCCTGGGTGTTTTTAAGCTTTATTTGCTCATCTGTGGAACACGGATCAAGCTGAATAATAGAGTTTTTGGTATAGACGTCTTAACTTGTGATTATCCCTGAAAAAATAGCTATCAGTCAGGCTTGTAATGCAGCGGCCAACATGGGATTAGTCTGAACAATCAAGTATGATCCCAGCCCAGGATTATCATTCCAGGACTTGAAAATTATACTGGAGGTGTCTAAACAATGTATAAAATACACACAGCTATAATAGGGAAATAAATGCAACGTTAACTTAGTTTTGAGGCTTTTTCTTTTCACCTAAACTAGACGTTACAACAAATATGACCCATGTAAATGTATAAGATATGTTGTTTTTACTCATACGTGTAGAGACGATTAAACGTTGTATCGTGACATCTGCCATTTTATTATTATTTTGAATCAATGTTGCCAAACTGTCTGCGCCCCTCTGCCGCCACCTAGTGGCGATACGACAGAACAACATCTAAACAAGTTTTTAAAAACTCAATTTGAAAATCACGATATTCTGCCGCAGTCTCCACCAAACCACTTAAAACGCAGTTAAATTTCTGTAACGATGGCTTTTATTTCCCAAGCAAGGCTGCTTTTAATTCTGAAAGTAGTAATAGAGCAACAGTTCACTCAAAACACATGTAAAGGTAGAAGAATGACAGATCATATTCAAACTGTACTCGTCACATCACAAAATCATAATAATCTCATTAGAATTTGCTTTTTTCCCCAGCCAACTCATCAAAAACAACAAGTTATAGAGGAACATAAAGACAAAACTCTTGATAAAACTTATCATCAGTCAGTGGGAAATGTTATAAAGAAAATATACTGCACTGCAATATGTGTTACAAATATTAATGTCTTAAAAAAAAAAACCTGAGTAAGAATTTGACCTGTAATAAAACGTGGGTGCTGCCAAAAGGATGCCTACAGCTAGAAACTAACGTCAATCTGTTATTTAGCTTAAAAGTGGATTATTAACGGTGAAAACAATCAGTGAAATTCTGAAGGATTCCAAAGAGAAGATGAACCGAGTCTGCAGAACGAGGCATTAAAGCAAAAGCAGAAGCTTTTATTGTGTCATTTTTACCCTCCCGTCAACAAAAGTAGTCATTTATCTCTGAGAAGAAGAGCAGAGAACCGTCTTATTAACAGGAAAACCTCCCTGTCACGCTAACATTAATTAATCCGACTAAAATGTGCATTTGTTTTCAGTCGAGGAAAATCAATATGGATCAATATGGATGGCAATTTTATCTATACTTTCAAATAATATTAAGCGTTAAGATTCAGGACCAGCTGTGACGACTTTAACATTTAAACCTGTTTAATGGCTGGATAAAGCTCAAAGCCATTAAAAAAGAAAAGCACCATCTGAAATAAAAACTGTCGGCCTTTTAGTTTAGAGTCCACTAATCAGGGGGATGGAACTTCATTAAACTAATGACCAAATCAAATATCCCAACAGTTGGAACTCGTTGCTTTAAGGCACTTTAAGATTTAAGGAGTGTTGGAAATGGCAGAATAACACAGACACCATCCCAACATAAGCATGGTGTTAAATTGAGCTGTAAATCTCTAATTCTTATTTAGTACAAACATCCCAAAGGACAGAGTTATTATTTAGTACAGCAGTCCGTTACAGTAGACACAACCGCCCGTTCTCGGGTTTCCCTTGGTGAATCAGCGGCAGACTGAGGTGGGGGGGGGGGGTTACAACCACACGCTCCCCTCAAACATGGCTCTAAAATAAACCCTCTGGTCTGCTCGCCTCCTACAGTAGCTGCAACTCAACTGCGACCTGTTGGATCCGTCGTCCTCTCCGACCCCCCCCTGGCGTTAACATCTGCCCTGGTTCTCCAGCTGTGATCTTGGGAGGTGAACGTCAGTGGGGGGGGGGGGGTGTTAAACTCTGTCGTCTGGTGAAGAGAGAAAAGATGCGTCAAAACCGTTCAAAGTCATTTAAAAGTAAATGTTAAACACCCTCCCACCAGTAGAGGCCGCTGTGTGCCCGGAGCCTTTGATCTGGAGGAAGATGGTGTAGGTGTCGTAGGCAAACAGGATCCCGGCGATCAAACCGAACACCTGAGAAACAACAAACAATCAACAGGAAGTAAAGATACTTCTGTCAACGAAAACTATTACACACTTAAAGAGAAGAAGCACCCCTCTGGTTTTAGGCCTTAATCTCACACTCAACCCTGACAACATGGGTTTGGTGTCATTTCCAGGTGAATTATTATATTTTCCTTATTGTTTGCAGAAGAAATGTGCAAACCGCAGCGGCAGAATGGGAGTTTTGAAAGAAAAAAATGAATAAAAACATGAATAAATCTAATTATAATGACAATTTGTCTCCAGGGGAGAGCCTCAGGACGTTCCCCTGATGCACGGACAAGCGTTTCTGTGTTGAGCCGATGGCTCACCGATGGCTCACCGATGGCTCACCGATGGCGCACCGATGGATCACCGATGGCTCACCGATGGCTCACCGATGGCTCACCGATGTCCATCGTGGCGTTAACGGTGGCCAAGTGTCCGGGTCAGCGCCGGTGTGCTACGCTACTTCCTGTTTCCTGTTACAGAGCAGTCGAACCTGCTGGCGACTCAAGGCACCAGACAAAAGAGCAGCGTCTCAGCGTCTCAGAAGTCTGTGGGGGGTTTATTTAGGGGTTTTATTTTGAAAGGACGCGAGCTCCTCGGATCGGACAGCAGGTTCCTGCGAGCGACGGGCAGATCAGAGAACCTCCGGGTGGGACTCACCCCGCCTGCGATGCGGGCGCCATCGCCGGATCCCCCGATCACGCAGATGAGCGAGGTGATGATGTAGAGGAGGGCGCCGATTCCAGCGCGGAAAAGGTCCTGCAGAGAGGGGGAACGTCAAATCGGGCTCGTGTGTGTGCGCGTGCGTGTGTGTGTGCTGGGACTCACACTCCAGACCCAGTTCACCACTTGGATCTGCTTGTCCAGCTCCATCATGAAGATGACGAAGAAGACGATGGCGAAGACCATCTCGCAGATGGCCACGGCGGTGTAGCCGCCGGACTGCGAGGCGGCGTAGCAGATGATGATGATGAAGCTGATGAGCTGGGCGGAACCACAGGAAACACTCGGTTACAGAACTCCCTCTTTCCCTCCGCCAAAAATCTACAAAACCCAGAGATCTTTTCCCCCGGAACCACGTTTAGAGCTCATGAAACCGGAGGAGCGGGGAGAGTTCGGAGCGTCCCGTCGGTCCCGGCTCCGATTTGCTCCAGATTTTTCCATATGAGGAGAAAAACCACATCAGCGGCATTCCTGACGGTCCGGTCCCCTGAAACGCCGCCAGCGTGGAGGGACGGTCTGCTCGGGTGGCCCGCGAGCCTCCGAGCGGCTCCGGCGCTCGCCATCGTCGCCCTCAGACGTGTGTGTGTGTGTGTGTGTGTGTGTGTGTACCTATTAAAGGCTGTTTCATGGACGTCACATCTATTCTCGTGGCGTCTGACACACAGATAACACACGCCGACACATTTCAGAGCGCCCGGCCCAGCGTGTCGGGTCGCCTCCGTCTGAACGACAGGCGTGACGTCAGTGACTTGACACCAGCGCTACCTCGTTCACCACGGGGATCCCCCCCCCACACACACACACGCACACACACACACACACACACACGCACACACACACCTCTGTGAAACTGTCACTGTTACGCAAACGTGCATCCAGATGCATGAGTGGCTCATGTGTTCTGGAGGCTGGCACAGGCCCCCTCTGTAGTGAGGCCGGGGGCCCGGCACAAAGGGGGCTCTGTTGCAGCCCGGGCCCTCGGCCCCGCCCCCCCCCAGCACAAGAGCCCCTCAGAAGAAAAGGCCGCGACACGTTGACACCTTTATGTTGTCCACGCAGCGGCAGATCTGTGGGGAGGGGCTAGCTTTTAAAGCCCCCCCCCCCCTTCGTGGGCTCTGGGGTCCAGAATAACGAGCCGCTCTTCTGAACCAGCTGTGGGAAACGGTCACGAATACTCGGCTAATAATAGTCAGCGGCTACATTAGGGCCGGGACCTGGAGACACACCAAACAGCAACCGTTGCCGGGGGAGTCGCCGGTGGTTTCTGCTGCGGCCTCGAGAGGAAAATGGAAACACGACTTCAACTCTAAGAAGAGGGAGGGGCCCTATACTAGCATCCATACTGGGAAGGTCAAAGGTCAGCTCAGCGGGACTCACTGGAAACCATTAAAAGTGGCAGAGTGAAATAAACTCCTGTGGAAAAACCCAGTCAGCCAGGCTCCACAAGAAGCAGCTGAGTTTGTTCCGACCCGCTTCTGCCGCTGGGTTCTGGGTTCCAGCTCCGGCCTTTTGAGGCGTCTGCACGCCCCGTGGGTTTCCTCCTACGGTCCGAGAACGTGCACATTAAGGACTCGACGCACCTGGAAACGAACCCACGACCTTCCTGTCACCCACAGCTGCACAATATTACCAAAGTTTAAGCAAATTTCAGCTGAAGACGTTTCTCTTCCTTCCTCTTTGCTGCGTTTCCTTCCCTTTTTACTGACGGGCGCTGATGTTACCCCCCTGCTGTGGCTACACACCCTGATAATTATGGATTCATTGAAGCAATGACCTTTATTTTTTTTATCAGAGGCTCCTGCATGATGACTAATTAACAGATTGCCCAGTAATGGCTGGTAACTTCCTGTTTTGCCAACCAAGCCCGTTTCCTGGGCCATAAATGAGACCATTAAAAAGGATTCTTCCAGATTCCAGCAAAGACACGAGGGAGGGGACAGAAAACTTCTGCTATTATTCGTTCCCAGGAAAAACCTTCACACACGGGCTGGAATTCCCATTAAAGGGGGGAGAGGAGAAACCAGGACCGGGGCAACACCAGCCCAAGGCCGGACCTGATGAGTCAGGAGGGCAGATCCGGGTCAGTGGGACCACAAAGTTCTAGTTTTCACAGTTTCAGGAGCTTCTGCAGATGGAAGGATCCGTTAAATTCAGCTGTAGCGAGTGAGAGAAGGTGCAAAAGTAGTGACCACATGGCGCTGGTGTGAAACCCGTTTCCAGGGCAGCAAACATATACAAAGAGCACCTCAGACAGGAAGTGGTTGTATACTGGCAGGAAGTGATCCACTTGACACCCCAGCTGCTTATGAAGCGTGTCGATTAATTAGAATATCGCCAAAAAAGGTGTCAATCTATAGATTCATCCCACAGATGATATCAGTGCCAACGCGCACAGCCGAGCTCGCGTTCAGTTCCGTGCGCGTGAAGGCTGCAGACTGTGATAATGAGGCGCCAAACCCTCGACCGACACACGTGACCTTTTATCTGCGTTTGACACCCCGGTGCCGAAACACCCCCCTCCAAAAAAAGCTTAGGTGACAGGTGTAACCCTTCACCCCTGCTCGTCACCCCCGGACCACACGCACTGTTTTAAAATGGGTTGCTGGTTTGAAAACGTCCGAGGCTCCTTGAGGGCAGAGGTTATTTCAGGTTTTATAAGCTCCGTGGAAACCGCGCCCGAGCTAAAGCGACATTTAGGCGTAAACTTACAATTTCTGCTGCGAGGATGAAGCCTTTTTGGGTCCTCACGTAACTTTTCAGCTTCTCCAGGCAGCTGCCTCCGGGGTTGGACGCGGTCGTGTCAGCCATTCTGTAAAAACTCACTTATAACCGCGTTACGCGCTCCGACAGACGCGTCGAATCTTTCTCGAGGCGCCAAAAGGGAGGATTTTTCCCCCGCGTTATTCCCGCTGCAAGTCCGGTGAAAAGCGTCTGTCAACGGACTCCCGACGCGAACAGCGGCTCCGCAGAATCAAAGTATGTTTTCTGGAGGAGTGAAGGCGGAGCTGAAGGGCAGACTGGGGCGTTGGCTTTCACTTTTCTCCGGGGGGAGCCGTGGTAGCGCCACGGTGGAGCGAAGCTGCTCCCGTGATGCTTTCACGCTCCTCGGAAAACTCGCCACTGTCTGTTGAGAAGCTGCAGTCCGCCACAAAATCACGACGAAAAAAAAGCTACTCGCCAGCGTTTGATGTTTGTTTTACACCACACCACGTTGGGAACTTAGAAGCGAGCGCCGTAGGTATGAAATAGTGCAGAATAATCGTTTTGGTTTCTGTCGCCGAAACGAACTTTTTTTTCAGCAGTGAAGTAGCTCAACTGGAGCGATAGTTCGTCCTAGAAGGAAAGTTAACTGGTTAACGATCACCTGTCGTGTTTGAGGTGAAGAACACGCCAACTAAAGCAAGACAGTCAACTATAAAGCAAGAAAGAAATGAGAAAAGTGCTTTAGTACTGCTCCTGCGGTGTGGGCAGAGGGCCCATATAAACCCTGAGGATCCACACAAAGACACACTTTAACCTTCAACAGAACTTTTAATTTTATTTCATTTTGTTTCACAGGAATCCCATATAATAAGAATACAGCAGAATTCTGGAGCCTTGAATATTTGTTTTTCTCGGACTTATTATCATAAATACTAATTTGAATACGTCATACACAATAAACACAGCACTATCCAAAGGCGTAGAGAGTACCACAAGACATCATTCACCACTAACAACAGAGTATATTTCATTTCAGCATATTTATAAGAGCTATAGTGAAAGAAAAAGAAAGAAAGAGAGGTGGAAGAGGAAGGGTGCTTCTACACTGAAGTGCAGCACTGTAAAAAATAAGAACTTGCTCATTTTTTTTTACAGTGTCAATTCTAGTTGATGGATCACATCCTGGAGATGGACATTAATGCCTCCTGAAGTGGACAGTGGAAGCTAAACAGCCAATCAAAACACACCTGTTTGGAATCCTACGTGTCCAAACAGAAGCTGGGCAGAGCAAAGACTGCATTTGTGCTTCGAGTAGAAGAGAACAAAGCCGCTGTGCACGCGTCTGGTCCTAAATATCGCGGTTCCGCTTTGCCGTCTGACTACCCCGCAGGTGAGGAGGATGCGTTTGGACGCGAGGACGCGCGCAGTAGATCAGGATTAGCGCCCTGTCCGGGGAAATCGTGTTCAGATGGCCTCGTAACGACTCTTTCCGAGTGTTCGTCTTAATCGCTGATTACCGTGTGATAGAAACACCACTTAAAAAAATATATGCATATGACTCTGTTTTACAACTTTCTGGACCACATGAAAAGGCGACCAAAAACAGGGGGGACCATCGACAACATCAGATAAGCCCAAACGACTCCACGACGACGCCTCGCTAGCTGTCGCTCACAGAAGCTACCATGCTCGCTAATATTCTTTACTTAAAATTCGGCGCGTGGGGAGAGTTCGGCCTGGCTCGACAACAACACCCGATGGAGAGAGAGAAAAAAAAAAAAGCACATATAAAAACAGAACCAAAGCCCACTCACTTCACGTAAAACCCACGGCTCACTAAGATCACGCCTCCCCGGCTCACATATTTCTAGTCCTCTTCTAGTCAGGAATGCCGACGGAGGCACCGAGAGAAAAGAAGAGAAATAAAGAACATCTGAGGTGAAGAGCTGAAAATAACCCGATGGACTGAGAACTATGCGAGCTCCTAAACAGAACCAACGTAAATGCAATTGAATAAATCTGTGCTCAGCATTTGTTGTATAACAACTTATATGGAGTGCACAATTATTCAACTGTGGACGTATAATTTTAGATATCGGCATGTTGATATTTACACAGCACAGACAAATACATTCTCCCAAGTTAAATATTACTACTTTTTTTGTTTTTAATATTTTGTTTTCTTTTCATGACAAGTTTTGCTCTTAAATTTTTCCTCCACGAATGTTTTGGTATTTGAATTCAAGTTTTTCTCGTATAACCAAACAGACAATCCTCTGTTGTCTTCTACAATTAAATACAACACGAGAATAAACATCATGTAACGGTAACGCCCCCCCCCACCCCACCCCAAGCCCACCCCACTTGCCCCTGTGGTTCTGCCCCCGCCCCGGGACCCACCAGATTCTGCCCTCGGTGTTTCCCTCCCTCCGCCTGCCAATTCACAGATACACAAACATACAAACAGAGGAGTGTGGAAATGCAGATGGTGGTCGAGCGCCACCGTCGCCCTGGGAGGGAGAGAAGAAGAGCAGAGAGGTCAGAACAGGTTAATTAGATTAACAGGTTAATTGTCACCACAGAACAGGTTAATTGTCACCACAGCTTAATTAGACATAAATGCTGTACAACATTTAAAAAGTGTAAGGTGGAACACCGCCCCTGGTGGCGGAATGTGGTAAGACAACAGGCCCCACCTCCTGCTCTTATTATAAACGTTTAAAATAGCACAAAAAAGTGCACTATACTTGCTTGATAGTACTGACTTACAGTACTGGCTTTGTTTCTATGTTGTGTAAATATATATATATATAATATATTGTAAAATAAGGTTGGCTGAGAGTTTAATGTTGGGAGAATATGACCCCACCAGTGTTCGCATCGGCATGAGTATCAATTATAATCAGCAGAAGTCAAAACATGTATGTTTCCAGCAGGTCGTTAAACACACACGTCACATCACAAATGACGGGGGCCAGGGTTACTGAAAATAGGACGTTTGTCACGAAAGGCTAAACGCATTCAGCCAGCCTGTGGGTAGATATTAGCACCCCGAAAACAAAGTGCAGCAGCTGTATTTTCTGTTTTGTTCTCACCTTCCTTCAGCTGTGGTTTGCTTGGACGGATTCACATCTGATTAGAGTAGGAGGTGGGCTGCTGGTCGTAGCCCTGGCTGTAGCCCCCATCCTCAGCGTAGCCGCCCTGCTCTCCGTAATCTGGCTGGTAGCCTCCCTGGGACCCGGCGTAGGGGTCCTGCTGGCCGTAGGCGTTGGGAGCGGCCTGCTTTTCCTGTGACGGGACGTATGTTCCGGAAAAGGCCGCCATCCAGCCGGTTTCCTTGAACACGAACCAAAGATTCCCTATCCAGAGAATCACGTTGATGAAGCCAAAAGCCTGCAGAGGAGACGGGGGACACGAGTTTGCAGAGACCAGGATAGCATTAGCCACGGGTAGCTTAGCAGTCGTCGATCAGAATGTTTGGGTGTGTAAAAGGAAGCCGGGACCCACCACAGAGGTGTTGAGTCCGGAGACTTTGGGGTCGTAGACCTCACGGCAGCGGTTCTCCATTTCCTTGCAGGCTGGGAGGAGATCCACGACCCTCTCTGGGTCCGTGGCTGTTTTCACATCCGACAGGCCTTTAGCCCAGGCGCACGAGGACACCAGCCACATGAAGGCAAACACCGCCGTCACCACAAAGTCCTGGCGACCAACGAGGCAACACCATCACGTTGACGGCCGTTTTAAAAAAAAATGAGGTTAGAAACCAGCTGACGGGGGACACTCACAATCTGGGGCCCTTTGTTGTTCGCGCGGTATTTCTCCACAACGAAACAGTAGGCGGAGAGGGCTGCCATGGAGTAGAGGAAGGAGAAGACGGCGATGGTGACAAAGAACTCGGCCGAGGAGGAGTAGTCCCCGACCAGGAAGGAGCGCTCGCGGTTCCCCCCTTTACAGGTGGGGGCATCGAAGTACACCTGATGGAGCCTGACAACAAGGAGGGAGGACAACTCAGAAGAGGACTGGCGTCATCGTGTGTCGCAGGTTCTACTGTGGTTCTGATGGGGATCGCCAGAAGAGGTCAAACCCCCTGAGTGGAAGCATCGGTACCTGAAAGGGTATTCGAACTTTACTTCGATTCCCAGGTCGCTATCGGATCGGTTTTTACACTCCACGCTCATCTTGAACATGCCGGAGTAGCTGCCGCATGTCGAGAAGGCAAAGATGGCAAAGATCTGCAGGTGAGAAGAAGACCGGACGGAACACGTGGTGAAAAAACCATTTACAGAGATCCTTGTCTTTCTATCTTTATGAGGACTTTCATTCCCCAGCTACTAACCCCCCGACCTCAACCTTAAAACCACGTCTTGACCCCTGACCTGTCCTTTGAAATGGCGAGGACCAGACAAAATGTCCTCACTTGCCCAAAAATGTCCTCACTTTGTTGGTAGAATGCGAATGCTGGTACTCAGTACGTAGCAAGTACAAGAACACACACACACACACACACACACACACAGATTAGTCAAATCGGACTATTTTTACCTCAGCGGCTCTCCACCATATCTGACGGGATGGAAAAACCCAACAATTAATCTGAGCGAGGTGCTCTACCATCTGTCACCAAATACTACAAGCTAATGCAACACACACACACACACGCACACACACACACACTCTTGTAAACTTGCTTTTGATGCATTTAAATCTGTATTTTTATATATATTTTTATTTATCACAATTGCATTCCTGCTAAATTTAAATACTTTTCCAGTACTCAAGCACTTAATTGTCTTTGAAGAAAACATAGAAATATAAGATAAAATATATAAAAAATCTTGTATCTATTGTACAGTAAGACTTTGGAAAATTCCATTAAAAGTCAATCTAACCCACAGCAGCTGTGCACATTTTTGGGATTTTTTTTTTTTACCTACATGGGTTTAATTTACATTTCTGCTTTGGATAACATCCCTTAATCCAAGTCTACGTCTAAGAGGAGCGATCAAAGGTTTCAGAGCTTCCGTGTAATTCCTTTATCACCCATATGGAACCAGTGATGGTGCTGTTGTTGCTGGAGTTGATGGAAGTCAAACATTCTTCAGGAAGGACAGTTGCCAACGTGCAGATGTCTGAATAAACCTGCGCACTGAGCTTCTTTATTTCAACATGTGATCATAAATATTCATGCACAGATTCACAACAAACACCTCCATCGGCTGAATCCATGGGGGGGGGGGGGAGTGTTGTTAATCCCGGAGAACTCAACTTCTGGGAGCTGATCCCTCGTTTGTGGTGGGGACAGAAGCCGCCGCTCCAGAGACCGAACGCACACGCCGACACAATTAAGACGTCTTTTATGGTTATGGATGAGAGGAAGGATGGGGGGGGGCGGGGGTGGCAACGCCGAGTGTGAGGCGCCATGGCAACAGTGTTGGCAGCAACACGTAGCGAGGAGGCAGAAGCTGGTTTCAGGCCCTCCCGGTATGCAAGCCAACACTTCTGCGCTGAGAAGACCGAAAGCATTTTAAGATTTATGACTCTTATTTCGCCTCCGCTGAGAAAATTCCAACAAAAATGTTTGTTTTTAAATGACCTGCACCGTGTTGGCGTTCATATGAAGGTTAGGAGGGTTATTAAATACCAACAGGCTGGTAAAAAATGAATTATGTTTGTTCGACAGTGTTTAATGAAAACAACACCAGCAAACACACACACACACACACACACACACACACTCACATTGACACTTGTATATCTGAAATAATCCAGATGGTTGGGCCTGAATAATCCCCCGAGCTACAACAAAGACAACAGCTTTTTATTACACGTTGGGGACTCGGCTAAAGTGAAGAGGCGGTTAGTTCGTGTTCTCACAAACAGCCTCGTTACGCCGGCTGGGACGTGAGTCAGAGTGTGAAATCTTTAATGCAAATGAAATCCCAGATACACACAGCACGCAGCGGTTAAAGGGAAGGGTTTGTTTCGCTACGCAATGTCTTACAACATCCATCAAATTTGGGTCCGTCAGCACTTTTCCCCAGAGACAGGAGGCTTGTGAGTGGCTTGTGAGTGTGTGGGTGTGTGTGGGTGTGTGGGGGGGGGGGGTACATGAGTCACATGTTCAAAATGCTGTTTAAATTTCAAAGGCGCTGCAAAGCTCAGAGAAGACGTCTTTATCGCGACAGGATCTGTTTCCTGTTTGAATCCGACCTTATCTGCCACACACTCACTGGTTGCAAACAAAAGCCCCAAAAAGGTTTGTCCCTGATGCACAGAAGCATCCATTTCACCGTTTCTCCTCCCCATCCTCCTTAAAAAACACCAGCATACATGCCCATAATAATCTCTTAGCAGCTCCTCCTCCAGTCCGACGCCGAGGCAGGCTGGGCCCTCTGACAGATGATTCATGGGCCCTGGCCTCCAGAACGCGGCTCTTGATTGGTGGGTACGCTCGCTGTGACCCAATGAGGCAGGGACGAGGTGCTGGCACACTCACGCAGCCCCAGGGAAGGACTACAGAGAAGGCTCATTCCTCTGGCGGCTCCCTGGCACATCTGTAGGAGATGCTTCTGCACGGGCGCCCTCATCTGGGGCGCTTTAACCGAGCACTGACGCTGAGGTCTAAGACCTGACCCGGCAGGACGGGCGGCGCTATGTAACCACTCACAATAATGAACAATACGGTCACACTTGTATAAATATCTCCTCTCCAACTATGTGACTAAGAAAATCCCTAAACCGGGAAAAAGTGCAAACATGGGCATTAAAATGGACTTTTATAGATCTGCACCGAGCCCCCGCCAGGACCGACCACCAGGTGGCGCCGTTGCTTTTGCTTCAGCTTCTTCTTCACAAGCTGCATCAGGGGTTTTCAGGGAGGCGTCACGTGTCGCCTTAACGTCTGCTTATCCAATCAGTGCAGCCGCTATCAACCGTCATCACTTTATAGATGAAGTTTGACCAGAACCAGACACCCAAACCAGCTGGTAACACGGCAACGGGGATGATCATGGAATGGATCATTAGAATCACGCCTCCCCGCAGCCTTTATAATCCAGCTGACGTTTTATCTACCAGAATCTGGAGTGAAATCACCCAGATTGCGTGTGATCCCAGCCACACGCGTGTGCAGAGGTCGTGACCTTTCAGGGATCTGCCAGCCTATCCCAGCGGACCGTCAGTTCCTACTACAGCCGTGACGTAACACACATGCTGCTGTCTCTGCCAAAGGGAACAATATTGTGACGTTTGGCCAACACCAGGCGTCGTCACCATGGAGATTTCTCAACATTTTAATAGTCCAGGCTCATTAACTACACGACCTCTGTGTGGCAGAAGGTCGTAAAGCCGTCCTCCAGAGACAAGGAAATATGTTTTTAGGGTATTTTATCAAGATTATTGTTAACAATAAATCCAAAGAACACAGAACTCACCCACTGTAGAACTTTTATAAATCCCAGAGGTTGTTTGATGATGGTGAACTGCCCTTGGGCCACCAGCTGAGGAGACAAGAGATATAAATTAGATTTTAAATCCTTTTCAGAGAGCCCGGTTTTACACACAACCCCCAGAAATGGAGACGAGGCCGCCTTCATTAGACCCAGCTGGAATGATACTGTGTTCCTACAGGATGCTACATAGCAACCATTTTTTACATCCTTAAGGTGAGCGTGTGCGTGGGGGAGGGGGGGGGATAGACTTCCTGTCAGTATTACAATTAGACAAAGCTGCTTATCTGTCTTATCTGCGGCACACTTCACAGCAGCCTCTTTACACATTTGTGGGGAGAATCCGTGCGCAACTGAGCCGCCAAACGGAGGAAACCCGCATTTGTGCGCAGGTGAATGCGACACGACGCAAAGAAGGCGGCGTGTGCCCGTGTGCATCAATAAATGGCCGCACTGGAGACGGCAGCCGCTCCGCGTCGAAATTCTTTGAATAAAAAGGAGAAAAACATGACGCACGACCGTAACAAAGGGGATGCTGGGCAGCAGCCTTCATCCCAGACCACAGATATGTGAGAGGTGATCTGCTGGATGGAGGAGCGCGACCTGCTCCGTGCCCGGCCTACTGCGGCTACCGATGGCCTTGGATATTAATCAGATTTAGGGTTGTTATCTTAGCAACAGGAGGCTAATTAAGATATGAGCGGCCTAAATCCAATAGCCGAATCCCCGGAGTTACTGGGGAAACATCCTCTCCCTCCATCGTAAATGTCATTGCTGCAGCAATCTCTGGACGTGCACGGCGTCAGCGGGCCGCTCGCTCCCATCGACCGCAGCTTCCAAGTGAGGAGGCAGGAAAAACCCGCAAAATGACACCCAACTCTCTCGCGCCTTCGCACCGACACGTCTTTGATCCCCCTTTTTAAAAAAAAAAAAAAAAAAAAAAACGCGAACGCATCGTTTTGAATTGCCAGTGCATCGACTGCAAGACGGTTCATTCTCACTGTCGTCGCATCTTTGCGTGAAAATAATCTTGATTAGCGCGCAAAACAAAGGGGATGGGCGCCAGCATCCGCGAGACATTTCACAGAATAAGGGTGATTTTAACCCCAAACCCTTACCTGGTTCACAACATCCATCTTGGCCGCTCGGTCGCCGATAAGAGGATCAGAGGGGCGGAGGGGGGGGAGGCGTCTCGCCCGGAACAGCCCAGGGGAGGAAGACACCCGCGAGGAAGAGCCGACTGCGTCACGGGCTCGTGCGAAAACGCGTGGAGCGTCGTGACGTCAAACGAGTAATTCACGCGCCGCGCTGCCGACCAATCAGAGCGCGGTGTGCGGCCGCGAGCTGCCCGGAGGTGAGACGCAGAGGAGCGCGGAGATGCGTGCGCTCCGGTGGGCAGCAGAGAGATGTAAAGGTCGGTGACTGTTCCAGAAAAATAACATTCCTTTTTATTCCAAGTCACACGTCACGTGCATCAAACACTCACTGCGCGCAAACAGGCCGGAACAAAGAAGAAACGTTAATTAAGGAGGACAGCGAGTCATTATTGTGCCACTGAAAATAAAAAGAAACCCAGATGTTTTCCAGCTGCAGGCCCACTAAGTCTTATTATATAATTCGCTGAGCTGACGTTTTGCTGAGGTTTTTGTCACATTATAGCACCGCCAGAGGTGGGAAATGTCACACAGTATGTATGATTTTAATATATAAAAGAGAAGAATCACAGAAAGACATTTGAGAAAACACTTTTATTTAAAGCCACACAAAAAAAACCCAAAAACTTTTCTATAAGTTTGTATGTTCTGTATATGTGGGTACGGAACATTCAGTAAAGATGTCTATACAGTATATTTGTGTAAATTAATGTATACTGATGAGGCTAAATGTGGGTATTCCCTGATAACTGAAAACGCAACTAAAAAATGCTGTAAAAAATGAGAACAGGCTATTTATTGACATATTTATGTATGTGTGCGATATGTTATTTGGCATAAATGCATTCCTTACCCCGTTTAACTGTAGAACAGCAAATTTTTGTCATTGGTGTCTCGTTCTTCTCCGCACGCATGCGGATCTACCTCTCACACAGTTTCACCGGTTCTGTCCATCTCAGTATGAAACCACGCAGTTCATTTCGTCGGCCAGCTCGTCCTCGAACCGCGAAATGGACCGAGTGGCCCCGCGCGCGATGAGGTCCGTGGCGGCGCTCTCCATCTCGTCCATGCTCATGTGACAGGCTTCGGCGATCTCGCGCTTGGCGAAGCTGACAAACTTGGGGTCCCTGGCAAAGACGCCGAGACCCTCGGAGATCAAGATCTGCAATCAGGAAGACGTAGAAATCAACCGTTTTCTTGACTGGCGTCTTATTTCGTGATGGGTTGACTCAGAGATGAATAAAACGCTCGATTCGATCATCTAAAATGGTGTAAATAAACACTCACCGACTCCACAAGACCGTCTGCACCTCCTTTGCTCACGTATCCCTGGTTGACTGGTGGGATCCTCATGCTGTTGAAGGTTCTGGCCTGGGTCGGGTACCAGCCAGGGCGGTTTCCAGCAGGGAGGCTGGTGGTGCCATCGGTCCATAGAGGCTGCCTCGTGCCCGTGGCTTCATCCACCAGCATCATGGGGGTGTAAATGAGCTTCCCCCTGCGGCCCGAGGGGTGAGTTATTCCTGGAAGAGGAGTGCAGCCAGCTGCTCCCGTGTTTGCCCAGGAAGCGGACGACATCGAGGAAACGCTGCTGGGCCGGGAGTCGAGACTGTGCTGGTTCTGACGCAGGAGGGCAAAACAAGAAGAGACACTCGTCCGTGACTGCTCGCACGCACCGAGGGGCGCTGTGCCGTACCTGTAAACGCGACCTGGACGGGGACGAATTCCCATGGTAGGTTCCTGGGATGGGAGTCTGCTCATCCAAACTCCTCTGTGGCTTCAGACACTGGAAGTTAAAGGCTGGTCTACGACCTGAAAGTGATCAGGGTTGAGAATAGTCCATCCGCACATGTTCAGCACAGTGTATTGCTGTTTCTCACCTTTTGGGATGGCAGGAAGTAGCCGCCTCCTGACGTTCTTGCTGTCGGCGTAGCCGCTGCCGTTTTCGTTGCACGCGTTTCCGTTCGTGTTGGTGCTGAAGAGGCTGCCGTTTTCACTGTAGCCATTGTACCCGTTCCCGTTGTACCCGTTCCCGTTGTACCCGTTCGTGTCGTAGGGCGTGGGGCTCGTAGCAACGCTGCCTCCATTCACGTTGCCGTCGTTGTAGCCGTTGCTAACAAACTCTTGAGCGTCCTGGTGATCGTAGGCTATCTCCCCGATGCTGCTGGCTCTCTCCAGGTTCTGTCCGTTGTAGCCCGTCTCAGTCGGAACAGGAGACACAACTTCTGGATACGCGTACCTGGAGGAGGTTTAGAGCTTTCTATATCAGATCAGGTGTTCCAAAGATAGCTCATCAAGGCACGTGGGCTATTCAACAAATAAACCAGGAAGAGATTAGAATAGGATCAAAGCTCCGTTTCTTTGTTTCGTACCTGTTGACCGAGGCAGCGCTCGCATCATCACCTTCCCGGCTGTATCCCGCCTCGGTTTCTGTGGTCAAAACCTCCACAGCCGGTTCTTCTACGACAACGCCACTCGTGTCCTCTGGAAGAGGCAACACCTCGGGCGGAGGAGGAAGAGGCAGGTCATTGATGGAGTCCACCCTGACCAGGACAAAACGTTATCCTAACGACTTTTACGGCGACAGTGCCTGAGTGAAAACAGCGGAACGCACCTGATGACAGGCAGGGGCTCAGACCTCACAGGCTGCTCCGTTACAATGGTGACCCCTGCCAGCTCAGATCCGGGTCTATGTTCCATCTCCAGACCCTTCACCTGCTCTGTGATCACTTCCTCTTTCTCTGCTTCGGGCTCAGGTTCCATGAAGATGGCCGTCTGCTGCACCAGAGTGTCTATGGGTGGAAGTGGCGTGGTGGCGGGGGTGGTGTTCACCGAGGTCCCAGCTTCGCTGCCAAACACTTCATCGCCTGTCATCTCCCCGTCCGCCCCCTCCTCATCTTCCAGGTCCGAGGCCATGGCCAGACGCATCTCTGGGGCCAGGTCCTGCAGCGAGCGCAGCCCTTGCTGAGGAGGCATCAGAGGGGGGGAAACAGGGACGTTTGGACTGTTGCAGATTACCGCTGGTCCACGATGTCAACATGCGGCGAAGCCTCACCTGCAGGGCTGCGGCCTTGTCCTTCCGTTTAGATTTTCTCTCCCGCTCTTTTCTCTTGCGGAACTTTTTAAAATAGTCCTGGATCAGGAAGCTGGCGTAGAATTTCCCACAGGTCACCTCATCTCCTGAGGAGAGACATTTTTTCATGCAGGTGTCTTTGAGGAGATTGATTTGGTTTACATGTGTTATTCCAGGAGCTGTGGGCACCTCTGGGGGGAGGAATGACTTCATCAATCAGCTTCGGTTTGGTGCGCTTCCACAGCTTCTTGATAATTATCTTCAGCTCTTCGTTCTGCTGATCTATGGGGCCTGAGGAGGACAACCACGTTGTGTTATCCATGAGACATAACACACAGAGACCTGGTGTGTGTGTGTGTGTGTGTGTGTGTGGGCGTGGGCGAACCTTCAGTCTTGATCTTCAGCGAGGTTCTCACCAGAGCAAACAGAGTAGCGTTGAAGGTGACGGTCCCGTCTGGATGCAGCGGGACGTTCATATCCACCAGTCTCTGCAAAGCCCACAGAACAAGTTCAGCCCGTCGTCCGCGGGTCGGAGATGCGGGTTCGGCGTGGACGTACCTTGCAGGCGACGCGATGAGGACACAGTTTCCCAAAACCGAGAGGAGGCTGAATGCGACGGAGCATGGTGACGACGTCGATGTGCTTTATACGACCGCTAGGAGAGGAAACGGAACCTTGAGTTCCCGGGAAGAACAAAGGGAAGAACAAAGGGAAGAACAAAGGGAAGAACAAAGGGAAGAACAAAGGGACATGAGAGGAATCATTCTCACGTGGCTTCTGGGTCGTAGTCCGACCAGACTCTCTTAAACTCGTCCAGGTGGTGAGTTCCCAGAACCGTCCAGTCTCGTGTCAGGTATTCAAAGTTGTCCATGATGACGGCAATGAACAAGTTGATGATCTCAAGGAGACAAAAAACGAAAACATTTGGCTCCTCAAAAGTTCTGATAAAGAAAAACTTCATTTATCTATACTTGGCGTATTTAAGAGATAAATGACGTCATAGTTTAGCTTCATCTGCAGCCTCACTCACCAGGTAAGCACAGAGCATGAAGAAGCTGATGAAGTAGAGGTAGGCCAAGTTGCTGCCGCAGGTGTACTCCTCACCGGGTTCAATGTCGGATTCTGGGTCACAGCGTCTCCCCGGAAGTGCTCCCAACATAATCTCCTGCCACTGTTCTCCAGTGGCACACCTGTCAGAACACAGAACCAGCATTCTGACCTTCCTGGACTGGTGGGAGACCCCTTATTCCTCATTAAAAGGATGAAGGAAGTGCAAAAATCGGCTCATGTTCCAAAATAAGGCTCACCTGAAGAGCACCAGGACCGCCATGAAGAACGTCTGGAAGTTGCAGTTCCTGTTGATGTTGGTGTTGTCATCGACGGCCACTTTCCCAAACATCTGAGGGGACAAAAGGAAAATCGTGATCCTGCCGTTTTCAGGATAACGACAGTTTAAAGGCACGACTGCCGACACTATATAAGAGTCCCGATCGGCCAAAGACTCACCTGCATGCCGATGACGGCGTAGATGAAAAAGATCATGGCGATGAGCAGACCGACGTACGGCAGAGCCTGCAGGGACTTGACGAAGGTCCAGAGGAGCGTCCGGATGCCCTCTCCTTTACTGAGAAGTTTAACCAACCGCAACACCCGGAACAGACGGAAGAAAGTGATGGACACTTTCCCGCTCTCTCCTTTACTGCCCTATAGAAGGAACCGCACATAGAACCAATGTTGTCACTAATCAGTAAATGTGATCGCATTTATTCAGACGGAACCATGAGAGCAGCCAGCACCAGGTCCATTGCTATTGTCAGGGCTGTGCTCACCTCGCCATGGCCGCCTCCTCCCTGGATCCAGTGTAACCAGTGAGGAGCAGCAGGTGTGGAAAGGGAAGAGACCATTGAACCTCATTAATGCCTCCTTTAACAGAAGATGCTGCTCAGGCCTCTCAGCTAATAAAGGTACTAAAAAGCTCACGCTGAACTCTGAGACGGCGATGTCCAGCACGCTTCCCACCACGATCAAAGCGTCAAAGGAATTCCAGGGATCGATGAAGTAATGCTACGGAGGAAAAAAGAACAAACTCAAAGGAAGAGTCGGGTGACGCGGGAGTTTTCTTTCAAGGGAGACGGAGCCTCACGTGAGCGCGCAGAGCCAGCAGCTTGATAACCATCTCCACGGTGAAAACCACGGTGAAGATCATGTTGAGGATGTCCATGATGGAGGTGAAGAGCTTGGACTGCTCGTAATGCTTGATGAGGAGACACAAGAGCACTCAGACAAGGGTCGGCCTCTCCGGACAGTGAGGAGTGGGTGGTGCGAGGCGGTACCTGGATGGCCAGCGTGAGCGTGTTTCCCAGGATCAGCACAAACATGATGTATTCAAACTGGCTGGAGTTGATGATTTTCCAGAATTTGAGCTGGGACTGGTTTTTAGGGATGTAAATCTTAATGGGCTGAGCTTTGAGGGCGTAGTAGACGCACTGACGCTGGAACAGACAGACGGGGGCCGTTAGGATTCAACGACGAGGCGCAGAAAAGCAGAACCACAGACCTGATTCTTGTTGAGTTCACAGTTCTTGAATTCGGCCTCTCCCTGCTCCCGAAATGTGATGATGACGAAACCAACGAATATGTTCATCATGAAGAAGGCGATGATGATGATGTAGATGATGAAGAAGATTGAGATTTCCACACGGTAGTTGTAAATGGGCCCCCGGTTTATGGCGTTGGCGTCCACGGCTCGATAAAGGAGTCTGGACAAGTGTGAGGACAGAAGTGGGAAAGGTTCAGGGAATCCCCCAGGAAAATGGCCACTTTTCTCGATTAAACGGAAGAGAACTTTTATTCTGAAGGGTCTTCCCTACTTCCTACTCCCGCCGCAGCATCACATGCTTTCCCTTTATCATAAATCGAGCGTCCACTCACTGCGGCCATCCTTCAAAGGTGGACACGGTGAACAGCGCCAGCATCCCGTTCAGCACGTTGTCGAAGTTGAAATCGCTGTTTTCCCAAACCCTCTCCCTCACCATGGGGTGGTTTATGTCCCCGTCTTTGTAGATCACAAACGTTCCTCTGAAACCAGAAACAGGCGACGTTAAGAGGCCGGCGAGCCCAGGTGAGGAGGTGGCGGCAGGTAACTGGAGACTGACTTGCACTCCTCGGGTGTTTGTTTGGCCTCGTCGGTGCAGCTGTAGAATCGGCCCTGCGACATTAAACACACGCAAAAAAGGGCGGCGTCAAGCTGCCGTCCTGGTATCGCCTGTTAAACATCCACAGTTGGTGACTTTGTACCTTGAAGAGCTGCACTCCGATGCAGGCAAACATGAACTGAAGGAGCGTCGTGACGATCAGGATGTTGCCGATGGTCCGGATGGCCACAAACACACACTGCACCACATTCTGCGAAGACGGGACAACACACACTCGTTAGCTACGATCACAAGGAGCCGCCAAGTTCTGAAAGTCACTGAATATCGGATTATTGGACCAATTCTTATACCTCCTTCTATTTGATGATGGTTTGAATCCTGAGATGTCTAAGATGTCTAAGATGAAAGAAATGAGTCGAGACTGATTACCTTGAGTCCTTTAGCTCTGTTGATGGCTCGAAGAGGCCTGAGAACGCGCAGCACTCTCAGGATCTTCACCACCGAAATCGCACTCGAACTGAAAACAGCAAGACAGGCGATCTTCAGCCGTGAGAGGAGTCGGGCGACGTGCCGCCCTTAAAGGCGTCCGCCCCCTAGTCTGATCCACTCACTGCAGAAAGAAGGAGGTGAGCGACACGCCGACGACCAGCAGGTCCAGGAGGTTGAAGGCGTTCCTGCAGAAGGACCCCGTGTGCAGAAACGCCCCGTAGACGGTCATCTAGACACGAGCGGCAGATGTTAGGGTACGACGTGAGGCAGAAACATCGATCCACAAAGGATCCCCGCAGCCGTTACCTTCAGAACGATCTCCACCGTGAAAACGGAGGTGAAGACGTAATCGGCGTAACCGAGCACCTGAGCGGGAGAGAAACCAGCATTCAGACCCGGTTTTAGAAGAGAGATTTGAAAAGGCTCTTAAACATCTTACTATGTTTCTGAACGAGTGGGATTTGATTGGATCCTCAGCAGCCAGGGAGATGCTGCTGAGGATGATGAAGATGAGGATGAAGTTAGTGAAGTAGGGGTGGTGGATGAGGTTGTGGCAGGCAACTCGCAAACTGAGAAGGAGCGGGAGAAACGACAGAAAAGGAGGTTTGATTCACGTTGGATCCTGTGAAGGAGGGCCGAGGTTAACGTGACGCCGCAGCAGTACCAGTTTTTCTTTCCCAGGATGAAAAAGGAGCTTCCGTCAGGGATGGGCACGATCTTCTCTTTGGGCCCAGAGAAATCCGGCTTTAGCGGAGCGACACCTATGAAGAGGTGCAGAGAAGATGTAGGTTTCATGTACATGAATTGAGCTCATGACCATGTAGGCCCACTGTGGGCCCCCCCGTGGGCCCCCCGTGGGTCCCCTGTAGGCCCCCCATGGGCCCCCCATGTCAGGCTCACCCTCCAGCCCCTCGATGGCCCTCAGCTCCTCGTTTTCCTGCCAGTCGTCGTCCTCGTTCTGCACAGGAGGACAAATAATTGAAACAGTGTAAAAACTTTACATAAATGTGCTCCAATCCTCAGTTTCGAGGGGTTTTATTCTGTACCGCAGCATCTTCATCTTCCTTCTCCTCATCGTCATCCCACTCTTCCTCGTCTTCCTTTTTCTCTCTAAGTGATAGAAAGGAACAATTACACGAAAGTGCCTTGTTTTTTGGTTTTTAAAAAAACCTTTTCAGCATGATCGTGAGCCAGAAATCATCGTCTTTCTGCCAGGCTTACTCCACTTTGTTCTTCCCGCCGCCTCCAGCCAGGTTGTCCACGGCGATAGCCAAGAAGACGTTGAGCAGAATGTCTGATCAGAAAATTTAGGAGGCCGTTTCGTTTGCCTGACAACCTGATAAAGATGAGAATTCAACCCAACGACTACAAAAAGAGGATACAGTTGCCACAAACAAAGAGGATGACGAAGTAGATGCACACCACCATGTTGGGGAAGATCGGCCCCCCGTACGCCATGATGCCGTCGTACATCACGGCGTTCCAGTCTTCCCCCGTCAGGATCTGCGAGGAAGAGGATGAGCCACAGGTGAAGAGGGAAATGAATATAAAGTGGAAATGGGAGAAAAGTGTCACCTGGAAGCACGTGAGCAGAGCCTGAGGGAAGGAGTCGAACGTGCTCCTCTTCATCTGAGTCTCGTCGAAGTTAAATTTGCCTCCGAACAGCTGCATCCCCAGCAAGGCGAAGATGATGAGGAAGAGGAAGAGCAGCAGCAGAAGGGAGCAGATGGCTTTCATGGAGTTGAGCAGCGAGTTCACCAGGTCGGACAGAGCGGCCCAATGGCTTCAGACACACAGAGACAGGACAGGAAGAAGAAAGAGTTGAGATATTTCTGCTGACAAGCGCCCCCTGCTGGCCAGGACGCCCGCAGGCTTCCGTTTGTCTAAACCAACAGTCACCGAGTCATCTTAAAGATCCTGAGCAGTCGGATGCAGCGCAGCACGGCGATGCCGATGGGCGGGATGACCTCCATCTCCACCAGCAGCATCTCCAGGATGCCGCCACACACCACGAAGCAGTCGAAGCGGTTGAACAGAGCCATGAAATAGATCTGCAGGCCGAAGGCGTACATCTTCATCAGCATCTCCAGAGTGAAGAGCAGCAGCAGCACCTTGTTGGCGCGTTCTGCGGGGGGGTCAGATGGATGTAAACCACGGGCCGCCGCCCCAATTACAGCCGCCATCACGATGGGAAAAATGCTGACCTTGCATTTCTGTGAGCCACTTGGGCTGCCCGTAATGCTCCGAAGCGCTGGCAACGGTGTTGAGGAACACCAGCAGAAGCACCAACCAGTAGAAGTTGGTGGTCTTGACGGCCACGCGGGAGTTCTTCCTCATGGTGTGATTGATCTGGCACAGCTGGTCGCTAAGACAAGGACAGAAACGACGTGAGGAGATGAGTCCAAGCGGCAGAAACAAGGAGAGGGGAGCGTTCGCTCACCAGAAACTATTGGCCATCATCTTCGCCCTGTCGGAAACGAAAGAAATCACACGTCAACAACGAGGTCGAGGTGACGGAAAACACGCACGTTCTCCGCGGCCTCACATGAGCGACGCGCAGAAGCCGCTGTCGTCGTCGAGGTAGGCGATGTCGTCATCCGAGTCCGACTCTGCGGATCACAACGTTAGACTGTTCAATCGGTAGCGAATTAGCGTGAGGGTGGAGAGAGCGAATGGCGTGAGGGTGGAGAGAGCGAATGGCGTGAGGGTGGAGAGAGCGAATGGCGTGAGGGTGGAGAGAGCGAATTGCGTGAGGGTGGAGAGAGCGAATGGCGTGAGGGTGGAGAGAGCGAATGGCGTGAGGGTGGAGAGAGCGAATGGCGTGAGGGTGGAGAGAGCGAATGGCGTGAGGGTGGAGAGAGCGAATTGCGTGAGGGTGGAGAGAGCGAGGGTGGAGAGTGAATGGCGTGAGGGTGGAGAGAGCGAGGGTGGAGAGAGCGAATGGCGTGAGGGTGGAGAGAGCAAATGGCGTGAGGGTGGAGAGAGCGAGGGTGGAGAGAGCGAATGGCGTGAGGGTGGAGAGAGCGAGGGTGGAGAGAGCGAATGGCGTGAGGGTGGAGAGAGCGAGGGTGGAGAGAGCGAATGGCGTGAGGGTGGAGAGAGCGAATGGCGTGAGGGTGGAGAGAGCGAATAGCGTGAGGGTGGAGAGAGCGAATGGCGTGAGGGTGGAGAGAGCGAGGGTGGAGAGAGCGAATGGCGTGAGGGTGGAGAGAGCGAATGGCGTGAGGGTGGAGAGAGCGAGGGTGGAGAGAGCGAATGGCGTGAGGGTGGAGAGAGCGAGGGTGGAGAGAGCGAGGGTGGAGAGAGCGAATGGCGTGAGGGTGGAGAGAGCGAACGGCGTGAGGGTGGAGAGAGCGAGGGTGGAGAGAGCGAATGGCGTGAGGGTGGAGAGAGCGAGGGTGGAGAGAGCGAATGGCGTGAGGGTGGAGAGAGCGAGGGTGGAGAGAGCGAGGGTGGAGAGAGCGAATGGCGTGAGGGTGGAGAGAGCGAACGGCGTGAGGGTGGAGAGAGCGAGGGTGGAGAGAGCGAATGGCGTGAGGGTGGAGAGAGCGAACGGCGTGAGGGTGGAGAGAGCGAGGGTGGAGAGAGCGAATGGCGTGAGGGTGGAGAGAGCGAGGGTGGAGAGAGCGAATGGCGTGAGGGTGGAGAGAGCGAATGGCGTGAGGGTGGAGAGAGCGAATGGCGTGAGGGTGGAGAGAGTGAATGGCGTGAGGGTGGAGAGAGCGAGGGTGGAGAGAGCGAATGGCGTGAGGGTGGAGAGAGCGAATGGCGTGAGGGTGGAGAGAGCGAGGGTGGAGAGAGCGAACGGCGTGAGGGTGGAGAGCGGCGGCGGGAGCAGACGTACCTCCGCCGTCCTCGCTGTGCTTGTACCAGCCAAACTTCTTCATCATCTTCTTCTTGGCAATGGCAGCGCCTGCAAATGGCGCGTCGTTCGTAAATCGTTCAAATCGTCGGAATCAGGCGAAACGCGCGGCGCTTACGTTTGTTCCCCTCCTCGTCCACGTCCTCGGCCTCGATGAGCCAGTCCATGTACCCGATCATGTCCTCCTCCATCTGCTTGCTCTCCTGGGCCTTCTGGAGCTCCCCGCGCGCCACCGCCTTTTCCCTCTCCTTGGAGAACTCTCTGTGCACACGGGGGGGACGCGGCGTGAGGCGCTCACCTCCGCCCTGGCCACGCCCCAAACGGGGACGGCGGCTACTCACCCGCTCAACACACCCAGAACCAGGTTGATGATGAAGAACGACCCAAAGATGACCAGCGAAACAAAGTAAATCCAAGGAATCTCGAAGCCAATGGCGTCATTCATCTGCGCAGACACGTACAGCGAGAGGGGGCGTCTGGTGTAACTCAGTAGTTCCCTAATTTGGTTCCAGGAACTTTTTCAGTTTTTCATACCCAGTAGAGAACGTCCGTCCAGCCCTCCATGGTGATGCACTGGAACACCGTCAACATGGCGAAGAAAATGTTGTCGAAGTTTGTGATGCCGCCGTTGGGGCCCTCCCACTTGCCCCTGCACTCGGTGCCGTTCTCCACGCAGAAGCGCCCGCTGCCGGCGAAGGCGCACGGCGACGCATCGTCCTCCATCATGAGACCTGGAGCGGAGAAGAGGTCCAACGTGAAACGGGGGACACAGCGCGCCCGCTCCAGCCCGGGCGGGTTGAGCCAGGAAGGGGGCGTCACCGGTGGTGGAGGAGTAGCAGGTTTTGTGCATCCTGCCGATGAACAGCTCCAAACCGATGATGGCGTAGATGATGATGACGAACATGACCAGCATGCCGATGTGCAGGAGCGGCACCATGGCCTTCATGATGGAGTTCAACACGATCTGCAAACCTGACGAGGCAAACACACCACACATGGATGCACGTGCGCCCCCCCCACACACACACACACACACACCAAGAACGGCATCGAGCATACTTGGAACTCCAGAAACCAGCCGCAGGGGCCGCAGCACCCTGAAGGCCCTCAGAGCTTTGACGTCCAGGCCCCCGGGCTTCCCCGCCGCGTGGTGGGCCTCCCCTGGTTTGTGGTCCGTCATGCCCTCGGCGATCACGCTGAACAACCTGCGCAGACGCGCCGCCCGCGTCAGTGAGGGAGGATCCGCCGAGAGGGACGGAACGCGCGAAGGAACGTACCCGACGATGACGATGACGAAGTCCAGCAGGTTCCAGCCGCTGCGTATGTAGGCGCTGGGGTGCATGACCAAACCGTAGGCCAGGATTTTAGTGAAGGTCTCGATGGTGAAGATGACGAGGAAGACGTACTCCACTTGTTCCTGGGAACGGAGAAACGTGGAATTGAGGACGTTTTGGGGTGTTTTTGATGGACTTTCTACCTCCGTATGTTCTTTAGATCACGTGCGTCACCATTAAAGTGGGCAGCAGCTTCCTGACCTCTTAGCCTACTGCCCTGGTGCAGGCTTAAGCCTGTCACACTCTCTTTTGGACCCTTCTGCTTCATGCCTCCAAACTCGCAGCTCTACTTCACAACAATCGAGGCACGACGCGGCTTTTCTACACCACGAGTGCGGCTGAAAGGGTGAGATTCACCAAATTGAGATTTAAAAACTGCAGATATGAACCCAGCAGGCTGTAGGAGGCTGAGGGAACGTGTGCGCTAAACTGCCAGCTTAGCTCCTCGGTGCAAATCCAATAAAAGGATCTAAGGCGCCCACAGGAGGACCTGGCTGTGTCCAACCTTTTTTTTTTTTTTTGCTAAATCACCTAAACTCTGATCAAATATTGTGGCCGAGCTGGTTCCACCGAGAGGTCCCGGTTAAATTGGGAGGCTGCCTTGTTTGAAAAATCAAGTTTCAGAACGTTCCGGCCACTGGAAACTCACCAGTTTGTGATTGGTGGCGTTGGAGTCGTCGTCGGGGAAGGGCTTGGTGACGCCCATGGCCACGCAGTTGGCGAATATGGCGAGGAGAATGAAAATGTCAAAGGGCTTGAGGACTCGGTTAAGGGTGGAACGGCCAGGAACGCCACCGGTCACCTGTGGGGGCGGTTTAAGGACACAGAGAAAAGGATATTTCCACTCCACCAGGGCCAGCGCCGCCATGCGGATGGGGTTGCTGAGGGTGAGGCAGCAGAGGGCCCGGGGGGCTCGGAGGGCAGACTTGTTGGCCTGCATCGCCTTCTTGGCCCCCCCACCTCTTTTCCTGGCGGAGCCAGTTGACCCCAGGGTGTCTGACTTGCCCACATCGCCCACAGGTGGGGCGTCTGGAAAAGATCGAACATGCAGGGTGTGAATAAAGACGTGTGCATGCACGACAGAGGTGCCCCCTCCGATACTTTATCACCCCAGAGTGACCAACATGGCAGCAGCGACCGGTCTTCTGCCCCCGAGGCATCCAGCACCAGATGTGACCCACTTCTTTATGTGCTGCTTAACTAACGTACAGGTGCCTGAGCACCTGTTGGCGAGGCCCCGCGCGCTGGATAAACCTGCCAGCGTCAGCCAAGATTAATAAAGGCCACAAATATTAGCACGACCCGGCTAACAGTACAGGTACAAGACAGTACAAGTATCCTTGTTTAAAAATGAAATAAAAGAGCGACTTTGCTGGATATTAAAAGCCATTTTTCATCACTGCTATTCACTTTGTGCCGACTTGCACCGTCGGCAGGCGCAAATCTCACCTTTCTTTGCCGCGTCCATGTTCGCAGTTCACTCCGCCAAAGGCTACATCCACTCCTCGGACCGTCTCCCACGCGTAATTATCCGCAGACGCACGGTGGGCACCGAATGAGAGAGACTTTCGAGGGCCGAAGCGTGAAAAACGGGCCGTCTGCTGAGGTCATTTCACGTCCGTGCGCGTCGCTCCGGCGCAGGTGCGGGTCTGCGGGGCATCCTGCTCACCCGCCGGGCGGAGCGCACCAATCCAATTAAAACACTTCCAGGACAAAAAAGTGTTTTATTACGGCGATTCCTCTGGCGCACGAGTGGAACAGTTTAAAAGGTCACGGCCGCTTTATTTTGATGGCGGCACATTAAAATGACGAATATTAACAAACGCGTCCGTGGACGCGCGGTGGGCGTGCGTCGGGATTAAGCAGCTGAGCCGTTTAAAAGGATGACAGTGGAAATCTTTCAAGGGGAACGTGGCGGAAGACTCAGGGGAACTCTGGGCTGTAAACTTAGACTGAAAATAAACTGTAATATCAGTGTATTATCATCCCACTGACTGGAAACTAAAGTTAAATAAAAGCGGGACTTAAACATCTTAAAGACTTAAACATTACGACGTTCAATGGTGCAGTTCCGACGTGAAGACAACAGGGGGCGCCAGAAGAACGTTTATATCCCCTTAATTTTTAAGCAAAGATTAAAAGAAAAGTGTCAAATCTTAAAAAAAAAAGGATTTGGTCTCTTTATTTTTTCCATTAACTCATAGGAAATACAATAAACAACACACATTGTCTATACAACGTATTTTCTATCATGTGTGGCATACAGATGCTATAAAACATTTAAACTCTACTGGAAAGTGCCAAGACTGAGATAACAAACTATACATTCCAAGTCAATGTAATCGGAATGCTAATTTCAACACGGTCGTCTACATTTCATGAGACAATAAAGGTTCCACACTTAGGTCTCATCACAGCTGCTGCGTGAGGAAGAAGACAGCGAAGCAAGGAACCTTCCGACACGCAGCGTGCACCATTTAAACAGCTCCTGTCAAAGACGGCACATAAATAAACATGTTCCAAAATAAAAGTGCATGAAAACAAGGATGCAGCATCACTGAGATCCCATCTGAGATCTGCCAAGAGCATCAAAACTTCTAAAACACATAATACTCAGTGGATAATTTAGGATACGAGTTAAATGGGAAGAAAACTGCTCTCGAGTGGCGACGTCCTAATAATCAAGATTCAAACAAGTAACAGAGCTCAGTAGTGGCATAAGAATATCTTAAACAAGACATTCTGGTTTCCTTTTAATCTTTGGACAGTCAAACTCCATCATTTAAAACATTTAAATACGACGGAGGAGCTCAGGAGAATATCAGAGAGGCGGCGTTCTTCCCATTTAGCGCAATAAGACTTGTTGGAACTCAACCCTGGAAACACGTCAACACTTCTCTGATCCTGTCCTGGAAGACTCTTATATAATCACCACAACGTCACAACCTTTCTTCACTATTACAGACCATTCTGGGATGTTCTTTTCTGTCCACAGAGGTGAAGAAACCTCTGCACCTGATGCTGCAGTACGGAGTTTTCAGAAGGATCAACGTTCAACGAATCACTGAAAAAAATACTAAAACTTTGCCCTGAGGTGTGCTTCAACTACCTGAAACCACTGTAGTGACCAGTACGGCCGTCTCCAGGTGCTCCTAAAACCAGCCGTCCCGTCTGGCGTCACCGTAGAAACAGCGGCTCTCGGGCCCGGCCTCCTCTACTGAAACTGCCCCTTTTCCCCCTGCGGATGATCCCCATCGTCTGGAGATGAATGACCGGGCTCTTCTGAAAAGGGTTGCGCTTGAAAAGCAAACAGAAGAATTTATTCATCCTCCACTTTAGATCACAGGAGTCGACGCTAAAAACAATCCTAAATAAATCACGTACGGTTCTGAAACTGCTGCGCCGTATATCTGGTGAGGAGGATTCCGAAACCCTCGATCAGAGCCAGCAGAATCCCCCCCATCATGGCAGAGCCCACCATGGAAACCGGTCCACCTTGGAAGAAGGAGATCACATCGGTTCATTTATTTCCGCTGCGTTTCCCAGCAACAGTCTGCAATAAAAAGTTCTCCGGGCAGAAACGCACATGTGGAACATCTGCAGCGTAACCGCAAATCACTCGTTTGTCTAAATAGGACAATTTGTGGCATATAGGATCTATAGGATCTGCTCACTGCGTGCAGCCAGAATGGCCCCAGTCAGAGCACCACTTGTTATGGAGTTCCACGGGTCCTCCTTCCTCCTCAGGCGAACTAAACCACAGTCGATAGTGGAGAAGAGTCCTCCCCAGATGGCAAAGCTCCCTGCAAATCACCAAATAACAAGCTACCACTTTGGGTCCTGCACCAGAGCAAGATGGCTGAATAACTGCCTCACCGCCAATCTGTGGCGCTCTTATTCTGACAGCATTTGCGCTTCCCCTCAGCCTGTGTGCCAAGCCCTGAAGAACCAAACAGGACTGTAAATTCTCCAAAAACAGACGTGTTCTTTGTTGGTATCGTATGTGGACTCACCAAGGGAGCGTTGCGAAAGCCTTTGACCGCCTGGAAGATGCCTCCTCCGAGTGTACCCATGGAGAACGCTCCTCCACAGTCGTCTACTATCCTCCAGGGACTGAACAAAGACATGATCAGAATTATAAAGTAATATCAAAAGTGTGAAAACCAACATTTACAGCAAAATAGGCCAGATAAAAAACAATTTCCACATAACGTCAAAGTAAAAAATATGTAACCTATGTTGTCTTTATTGAGACAAAAGTTCACCATTGATCTGTTTCAAAATTAATCTTTTAATATTTTAGGCTTTTCGCCTGATCAAAACAGTAAAATTAAGCATAGAAAGCAACTATTATGGCCCACATACTATTATGTTGTCTCCTTATGTTATTTAAGATTTATGACATTAAGAATAAATTTATAACGCTAATCATAAATTCTGACAACAAACACACACCAAACGTAACAGTTAATCGTGATTTAAGAGCTGAATCAATGCTTATTTATTAACCAATTAAGGGACATTTATTAACCGATTAAGAGATGTTTTCGGCTGCTGTCCTGTTATTTTATTTCCACTAAACCAGGCTGGTGCTCAAGTTGGTCAGTTTATATTTCAGTCATTGCGAATTTCCCTATTTTCGAGTCCTTCATAACCTCAACAAGACAGAAATATACATCAGATAAACATGTTAATGTAAATTGAAGCAGAAATGTTTACCAGGGCTCGCGGACATATTCCTCCATGTTCAACGTCCGTCATCCAACTTCTAAGTCGTGCTACGTCATCATTGTGCGCCCGAGTTTAGGAAGGCACCCATCAACGAGGAGGTTTGTTCGAAAAACTAAAATAAAAGGTACGGTTTAGATTAATAGGTTGGATAACTAATGCCTTTGTGTAGAAAATACACGACGTTGGAGTCTTAAAAAAATAAACTCGGGGGTATTTATGAAGCATAAGGGGTATTCGTTCATTCATCCTTGTAGCTACGCAGCTAATGAGCCAACGGTGCCTATTTAAAGAAAGTGCACTTTCCAGGCTACAATAAATGAATGATAACAATAAACAAATAATATCTGCAGTGTGAAGTTCCATTGTGTTTTATCTATTTTCCATTTTCATCTACGCCCTGTATCGGCATTGTGATCGTATTATCGCTCATTCGTATTGTGCTTTTCGCATAGTTGTTGTCGCCATATCATCTGACCAACTGTTGAAGACATCTGACCACGGTTTGCTGCAGAACCCTACCTTCTGTCTCCTGCAGGATGCCTCTTCCACCAGCACTGCTGGCCCGCTTGGCCAAGAGAGGCATTGTTAAACCATCAGACCAAGGTAGGAGAAAACACTCCTCATGTCCAAGAGACATTTTCTCTCCTTTATTCACCATTTCTGCACCTCTTGTGTCCCCCCCCCCCCCAATCCAGAGGTAGACGAGGAGATCATCGCTGAAGATTATGACGACAATAATGTCGATTATGAGGCCACGAAACACGAGAATCTGCCACCAAACTGGTACAAGGTGTTTGATCCTGCTTGGTACGTGTTTCTCAGTAAAATGCATTATTTTACATTCACTTATATTTTCAGTCAACTGATTGATGTTGAACACCACAGTTAGGCAGTTTTTGGTTGGTAGTTTTATCCCTAACTGTTCTATCTTAACTACGATTGATAATTAATGTCATTGGACATTATTCTTTATTACACAAGAATTTTCTTGTCTGCAGTGGTCTTCCTTATTACTGGAACGTGGAGACAGATTTGGTCGCTTGGCTGTCTCCAAATGATCCATCTTCAGTGGTCACGAAGGCTGCAAAGAAAGTCAGAGGTATTAATCTAGTTCTTAAGAAGTAATTAATAATTCATTTGGCCTCTGCTAATCGCAGCCTGGCTGTGGTTTGTTTCCTTCTCTTCACCTGCGTTCATAGCTGAGGGAGGAGAGGAAAGAACCGAGAGACACGAGAAACTGGAACGAGAACGGGAGCGGGAGCGTGAAAAAGAGAGAGAGCGGGAAAGAGAGCGGGACAGGGACAGAGAGAGAGATCGAGAGCGGGACGAAGGGAGGGACAGACGCCGGCCGAGGCGAAATGAAATAGCACCATACAGCAAGAGCAAAAGAGGTACTGATCATAGTCCATCCATCCACGTTGATATTGTTTTAAAAATGCTCTTTATGTGTGTGGATGCTACATATTTATCTTCTTCACAGGAAAAAAGGATGATGAGATGGACCCGATGGATCCTAGTGCTTATTCTGATGCCCCGAGGTATGTTCTGACAGCCAGCAGGCTTTCCCCCACCCGAACCAGTTAAAGGGGGAAATTATTATAAATTAGTGTGCGATTTATCTCCTGATGAGAACATATTTTTAATATATACTCAAATACACAGTAATGTACATAAAATACAGCTTCCCTCTGTTCAAATGGATGTTTAATTTCACTGAAAGTTATTTCTAATTGGATTTTTAACAACAGTAAGAAGCCGCTGGTGCGTCACAGCTCCTCCCAATGAGATGATCAGTTATGAGGGAACTCCTCATCAGATGATTCTTCTGGGCCGTGATTAAAAATTAGACACGGTTCCAGAGTTTTATCGACTCCCAGAATATCTGAATGAGTTGTGCTCAAACTTTTTGCCAACAGGGGCTCGTGGTCGAGTGGTCTGCCCAAGCGCAATGAGGCCAAGACGGGGGCGGACACCACGGCGGCGGGGCCTCTGTTCCAGCAGAGGCCGTACCCGAGCCCAGGAGCCGTCCTCCGGGCTAACGCCGCCAACCAGATCCCTAAAGAGTGACCTTGGGTCGAGGCCTCTAGCAACACAACAAAAACAGCCGGACAGTTTCTCCCCACCTCCATTTGGAAACCAGCGTTTGGTTTTTCCTGAAATGTTACTGCCGAGCTGTCAAAACCCGTTTGTAAATATGTTTTTATATGACTTGTTTGTGGCATCATCATTTGCTAATAAATGAACCTTTCTTCTGTGATGAACCCTGTACCCACGAAGCCTTTCCAGAGTTTTATTAGACAACTGCATGGAGTTAAAATATCAAACGTTACGAAAACAATAATTTAAATTACGGGAATCAACGATCCGCCCCTCCGACGTAGTGACAAATGGTGTCATAGTCCAGCGGGAACACTTTCTCCTCGTATCGGTCGAGCTGAACCAGCGCCCTGCATTTGTTCTTGTCCCTCTGGAGAATACGGCCCACCTGGAGCAACAAACAAGCACCACTGCTTTAAAGACAGTCGGGAGGAGGCAGCGCACCTGTACAGCCGCTCTGCTTACCTGTCCCCTCTGCTCACCCAGGACAACCATGATGGATTCATTGTCACCTTTTGGGACGATCGTTTCCAACATTTCCTGTTTCACATCTGACGGGAACACACAGGTTACTTTATGGCCACTATAAAGGTCTATTTAACATCAAAGCAAAGCGGAAAGAACCAAACCCAGGTGGGTCCCAGGTGCACCGGCGACTCACCGTCTACGAGTCGACCCTCTTGGGTTCGACACACGCAGGAAGTCGGCGTCAGGACGTCCTCCACAAACATCTAAGGGGGTGATAAAACCAGCTCGATTACAACCCTAAGCAGCAGCTGAAGCTCACGGTGTTTCCGTCACTACCTTTGAGTTGTAGTATTTGCCTCCTTTGAAATCTCTGTCGATGAACCGAACCTTCAAATCTCTCTGAAGCCAAGAAGGAGGAGCTGGTGGTTTCCGTGTTTCTTTCTCTGGATGTTTTTCTCTATAAAACACAAGCACAGATTTCAAAGATGTGTTATTGTTCCGACTAAAACTCAAAAATATGAGATTTCTGACTCTCTACACTTCGTACCAAACAAAATGTGTTTTCTATTAAACCCAGGTTAGTGCATCTTTACCTTTTAATGGGAATAGATCTGTCCGGACTCGACTCTCTTTGCTTCCTCTTCTTCTCATCTTTTCTTTGGTGTTTTTCTGAAGAATTGTGTTTCCCCTCATGTCCATCGCTTCTTTCTTTCTCCTCACATCTTTTTGGATCCTTTACTTTCTCAGCTTTGCTGAAATGACCTGTTAATGAACAAACCTTGTGAATGGATTTTATGCCAAAAAGCTCAAAAATAAACAAGAGTTGTCTCAAATGTTTGACCTATGAATGCTGATGATGGGCGAGGCAACTAATCACCCTGACAGATTCATTTTTTGATATTTACTATCAGAATAGCAACCAGTAACTGACAGATAGACAAAAGCCACATTTCTGGTCGCATTAATGGTTTTCAGTGTTTACACTGACAGCTTTATTCTGAAACAAACGTGTCCGGTACAAGTGGACCTCTGCCGGCATTACGCGTTCCCTGTGTTGGCCTGCAGGGGGCAGTGATGCGCATGATGAACGCACATGTGGTGCATCTCTGATAGTTTCCTCTAAGAGTCATTAAACAGGCTGAAATACATTACTGTCGCCTCATTCTATGCCAATAGTTTAAATGTGCAAACATACACTGTGACTATCTAGATGTGTTGCTACTCTCTTAAAGTGTCACTGAACCACAAACATCCCGATTTACTTACTGAGGTCTTTGCTGTATCTGTCATATTCTTTGCGGCCAACTAATTTAACGATATACTGGCTGATGTCCACAGTCCTGCCACCAATAGCCAGTCTCACCACCACACGAGCGTTGTCTGGATAAACACCCTCAATCTGCCGCACAGCAGAGATTTGGTTAGTAGAGAGTTGATGCACACTGAAGATGTTTCAAGCCACTCTGGCCTGGTAAAAACTCAACTCAGATCAACTCTACCTTGCCATATTTGTCCTTATGTGGCCCCGATTCCACAAGCACACAGCTGCCTGGGCCCATTACTAGCTCCTCCTCCTTGACCCGCTCGTCACCTGGCTTCGGGGGCTGCTTGCGTTTGCTGGGCTCCAGGTCCTTTATCAGCGAACGGTCGGCCCCGAGACCCAAACCCTTCGGTCGGACCTGATGTTCAACCGCCGTGACATGTCTGTGGATCAACATTACATCAGGATAAAGCGGGCGCGCGACGTCTCCATACAGTCTAAAAGACTGCAGTCTTTCCCATCCCATCCAATTTCACAGCACAAGGTGGTTCTTAAATGTTTGAGCCCACTTCGATGTTGAAGAACTCCCGCGTATCACTTACTGTTGAAAGGTGCGTCCAATTCCTTCCGATTTGTTCCAGCCCATTCCCCTGATCATAGCGTAGCCGTAGGCCTCAACAGGAACTTGCTCATAATCTGCCTCTGCTGACTTCAACACACACAAAGATTAGCGTGGGCATCGGACACAATCAAACAAAGACACCGTTTAGGAGAATCTCTAGAAGGGATAAATTATGTTCTGAAAAACAGGCACGCGCAAAAACGTCAGCGACAGCCGACTGTCAGAGGGAAACGGGCCGTGATGGCTGTCTTAGTCAGCCTTTTGGCTTCGGGCTGTCAGACTCAGATAACCACTGTCACCAGGCAGAAGCCCTCATCTGAGCCACGTCTCGACTCATCGACACTGAAGGCTTCGCTTTGAGGGAAACTCTGAGCGTCCGCGTTCTCAGCGAAGACTGGATTAAAATGAGCTGTGGGGCAGACTGAGCACGTTGGCGTCCACTCTCACATCGACGGAGCTTGGGAGCAAATAATGGATGACAGTGACGAGAGGGAGTGGCAGAAATAAAAGAAGCAGGGCCGTCACTGGCTGTCCCCGTGTCTCTGGGGAAAATGCCCACGCTTGAGTTTGAGCTTTACCCCAAAAGTCCACTGTATCCTGCAAATCTTTATGCACAGCAGGGATTTATTTTATTCATCTGACTGCCACAATTCTCACACATTCACATTTCAGTCAAAACACTCATCCAAGCATTTTGTTCCAACTTGCTTAAGGATCCGGGACTTTAATTTAGCTGTACTCTCACTACAGCATCAAAGGAATCAGCTCAAACACCAAAAGTTGAGATGTACTCTTTAGACAGACAAGGAAACGGCGTGATGAATGTTCACGTTTCCTTGCTTTAGGGCATCAGCGACCCTCAAATACAGGTTTCCTGAGTTCAGATTGCTGCTCCAGCGCAAAAGGAGCAATTCCATGAGCTTTCATGTACATATATGTGTATACTATCTACCAATGTCCCCAGAAAACAACTTAAAGTCCAATCATGGCAAACTGTATCGCAACGAAGCTTTACGAAGGATCGGAACTCAGTGATTTGTGTACTTACAGATTCAGGCCGTAGATCTACCTTGATATGGTCCCCATCTTCAAAGCCTTCTGGCACTTTATTCTGCATCAACAAGGGAATGTTTAAGTTCAGGAGCTTCTCTGGCTGGGGGCCGTTCTGCCACTCCTCAAGTTGCCTCCGGGAGTCTAGAAACGAGGGCACGGTAGCATCAGCCGACCAAACAAGACACAGGAGATCAGCCGCATCTTCCAAATGGTCTCACCTTCAATAAGCTCTTTGACAGCCTGGGAGTCCACAGAATTGTGGTCCTGGGCTGTTTTCTCCCCATCTCCCTCACTCTGTCCTTGTTTGTGCCAGCGGTTCTTCACAATCAGAGGGATGATGAGCTCCTTGGGCTTCTCTGATGAACTGCAGCAAGGTTCAGTTCATCAGCATGACAGCAAAAGACAAACTAAATAGATTTCTGTGCAGTTAATCCGGATGCGCCAGCAACAACTAGTATGTGACAAGAACAGCTACTTTACATCGGGGAGTTAATTACATGCATCAAACCAGCACTTACGTCACGGCGATTAGCATTAGCATTTGACTCATACCTTTGCAGTAGGCGTTTATCAACTCCGGTTAAGTATTCTTTTTCGTCTTTATTGGATGAGACGTCGGCACCGGAAGATTTAAATTTGCTAATTGTCTTGGTGAAGCCGAATGAAACGGCTGCGGGTTTTCTTTCTTCTTGGTCCTCTAGTGCCAGAACACTCTCACCGTTGGACGCCATTTCTGCGGGAAAGACGCAGTGCATGATGGGAAACAAGCCACACCCCCACATCCGTCAAACAGGAAGTTGCTTTTCTTTTCTTTTTTTTTAACTAGACCAAGGCGTCTGTTGGACTGTTAGCAAAATAACTCAAAAATTTATCAACGCATTTTGATGAAATTTTCAGCAAATGTTGATGATGTTTCAAGGAACAGCTGCTTGAATTTTGGTGATGTTCTGTGGATTCCAAAGTGACATTGACCTTTAATCAGCCAAACCCAAGGAGCTTTCATCATAAAGCATCCTATGTTGGTTGCAGTCTTTTAAAATAGTCATTCACAGAAGTAAGGCAATCTTCACATTGGAAGGTCGTGCAAATACATTGGTCACAGAATAAAAGCTTTCTGCTTGTTCTGGACTTTTGTTAAATTCGTGAAATGAATGAGACTGAGGAGAAAAGGGGTTTTTCTCTGTATTTAAGAAGGAATTTGTGGACCATCTCATTGCCAGAGTGTTGAAAACCAAGTTACTCTTAGCATCCATGGTGATGCCAAACACAGCGCTGGTTATTATGAGAGGAGAGATTTTATAACAAAGATCATCAGCCTTATTAATTTCATAAATACTACAAAAGTCCAGGAGGATCAGAAAGTTTTTATTCTGTGCCCAATGTATATGCATAATCTTCCAATACTGCAGAACTCCAAACACTCAGATAACCTTTTAGTTCCTGGTATGATTTGGTGATTAATTAATTAGCTCATTTACAGCATTCACAACTACTGCAGGTGCAGTTGCCTCACCTTTTCTTATGTGAACTCAATCATAGTCTTTATCTTGAAATTCCTGCAGGCGTCTGTTTAAAATTTTTGAAAGATATGTTGAGGGTAAAATAAAGTTTTTCCCCTTGATTGACTGTCGGAATGTGGAGTTGGTGTTCTTGGTCAGATCACGTTGATTTGCACATTTCGGATCTTTCAAAGCTATTTACATTTTCATGGAATTTGTTGGTCTCTAAAACAAAATTAAAACGAGCAATTAGGCGTCAAAACCGGACGTTCCCACGCCCTTTAATGCTGATCTACACCGTAAGCGAAAAGTGATGCTGCTGATGCAGGTGGACAGCCTGGGAAGATGAGGGGCGGTACTTTTAACTCTTTTATTCCCACCCCTCCGTGTTCATTAACTTCCCTCAATAACCCCTCGCCTGCCTCTTTTAGCTTTGTTTCTCAGCCTCGGAAGTAATTTGGAACCAGAAACGCCGCCCAGACGACACTTCGCAAGCCTTGATGGAGCCTCAGCTCTCCTCCCCGTCAGTGGACGCCCCGCTCCCCGTTGGCACCGTGGCTGCAGTTCACTGACACCTCCCGGATCCGCTGGATCAGGAACCACCGACGTGCACCTGCGCGCTCACAGGCAGCCCATCAACCCAGGACGAGACGGCGCGATTGGACGCGAATATGAAGGTGAGGAAACTGTTATGTCTAGCGCACTTATTGTTCCCTGTTCACGCACGCACACGACCACACACATGCGCGCAGACACGCGAGCGCCCGTTGGAAGTTCAACAGTACAAACTGCACATGACATTTGTCTACGTGCATGTGGAGCTTTAGCCGACCCCGGAATTATAACATAGATTAGACATGTTTCTGTCTGCATGAGCGTCTCTCTCCCTCTCTCTCCCTGCCCCTCCATCTCTCTCTCTCTCTGCCCCCCCCCCCCCCCCCCCCCCCCTCCGCTCTCTCTGCCCCCCCGCTCTCTCTCCACAAGATCACTACAGTTCTCAGAGCATCACTGTCCAAACATCCCGTCCGCCGTGCGCATCGCCGGGCTTATCTCCCGTGGAACCATACTCATCCCCGCATCTCCACACTCCTTTTTTCCCCCCAGCACATGCACGCACGTCGGGCCGCTGCCGTTTAACCAAACATCCGGTCTTCATTTAAAAGTATAGACTTGTTAACCCAGCCGCGCCGGATCAATGTATATAGACGCGTTCAAACGGATCCTCTTTGAACGGCTGAACTGCTTGAAAAGAATGTGTGTGTGTCAGCGACATGGCAGGTCAGTGTTTTCTCTAAACACGTGAAATGTGAGATTGTGTTTTGTGTAACCCATAACAGTGTGATGGGGAGAATGTGTGCATGTAAACTGGTGAGGAAGACTGCGTGCATGCGGATTGGAGGCATGTGGGTTTGTGACGAAGGTGGCAGCTCCGTGGGACAAGACCCACGGGTGAAGTTTCCAGCAGGGGGACTGCACGTGCACGCATGTGCGCGTGAGGCGTTTCTCCACTTTGCTTAAATTTCTCACCTGCTCAAACAGACCTGCAAGTAAAATCTGGCTGTGCATGACTGTGTTCAGACGGTCGGGCGTGGAGTGTCGGGCGTTGGTGTGTAGGTTTGTGTCTGAATGTCGTGGGTTAATCCTCGTTTAGGGTGTGGCCCTGTCACACCTGACCCTGACCTCAGGTCAGCGCTCGTGGCACGAATCACTCAGTTGTTGGAGAGAATCCATGACTCAACGACCTGTTCCGTGCTAACCTCGGAGAAGCCTTTGAATTCTGTCCTAAGTTTGTAGCTCCAGTAAGTGAAAATGCATGTCGACGTACAAACACGACTCTGCTCTCACTGCTAACGAGAGCTGAGGCTGAACCCAAGTGCAGCTCTCCACAGACAGAGTTCCGTGTGTCATTTGGGAGATGTTGATTGTCTAATTATGTACCTCCTGCGTCCTCGAGCATCATGCATATTCATGCTGCTGTTTTAAGGTGTGGTGTGTGTGTGTGTGTGTGTGTGTGTGGGTGTAAGGCAGTTTACCCTTGACAGGGCAGGGCTACGCAGGCATATTCTCCCATCTGTGGTCCAAACCTTTGCTCCCAGCCACTACATTTGGATTCTGCAGCTGTAGTTTGCTCTATTCTTAGTTCACAACATTTGATGTGAGCGCTGTGGTGAAATTTCAACACTGCCCCACTCAAACTATCAGCCTGCCCTCCTGTGAGGTAAGCCATGTTGAGGCGGTCAGACTCGGACCAAGCCAGCAAATCAATAGCCAATCAGACAGAGTGTGTGCGGCTATAATTTACACCACGCCATATTTGAAATGTCAAGAAGGCCGTGAATCCGTGTATCCTTGAGTCCGATCTGAGTTGGAGAACGCGGATCAATATCAGGTGGAGAGAGAGGCAGCGGGAGTCGGCGAGGGTCACCTTCATCGCTCCGTACTGAATCAGCATTCTCTCTCTCTCTCTCTCTCTCTCTCTCTCTCTCTCTCTCACGACACACACATGCTCTCCCACACACTTGAAGGCATGCCTCGTTTACCAATCTGTGACCTTACAAAAATGCTCATTACGGAGGGCCAACCCTCCCTTCGTTTCCTTTTGAATAATTCATTTCGCTATTATGATTTGGGCCGTCCCTCCACCAGGTTGCCGCGCTCTCTCTTCTGTTGATTCTACAGTTTTTCCCCCCCCAGACTTTCATCAGCTCCACTTTCTCCTCCACACCCTTTCGAAACACTCCCAGCATCTCCCCGTTTCTCCTCTCTCATCCGTTGTCTTTGTCCAGAAGCTGATCCCCTCTGTTTAATTAAACCGCTCTCTCCGTGCGGCGAGCGCGTCGTCTCTGATCGCAGCGAGGGGTGAAATGCGTCCTGGCAGGCTGCGCTAGAGGACCTGTTGTTAGAGTGCTGCTCCACAGAAGAGGCAGATTGCACACAACATGCCCCTTTAATGCGCCCCCTGCCTTGACCTTGATCCCTTTGTTGTTAAAGATAAGGTTGGCCCAAAGGGAACATCAGTGTAGGGCCTGTGTGTGTGTGTGCGTGTGTGTGTGTGCGTGTGTGTGTGTGTCCAAACAATGTTTAAGTCTTACACCAAATCCAATTGTCTTCAGTCAGCTCAGGAGCTGCTTTAATAAAACCACACACTGGAATAGATTATGGATTTATCGATGGCGTGCAGAAAAATGCCAATGGCTCTTTCTTTTCTCTGTCTCATCAGCTTTTTCATGTATCGAGTTTGTATTTAGCCAGAGAAACGATTCCCGGCGCGTGTGTGCGAGAGGGAGATATGTTGTCTTTTCCAGCCCACGAGCATTTAATCTTTTATTTCTAAATCTGTCGCTGCTGTCTGTTTTGCGTTGAGCGCTCTCCTGCCCTAGATTTGAGAGCGAAAGAGCGTCGGGCAGCTTTGGTGCACCCCTGGTCGCTGTCCCAGCCCGGTGCTGATGCTGGGCAAGAAGGGGCACAGATGTCCGAGGAGGGTCTCTGCGTTTGCCCCCCGTCTCCTCGGAGCAGTTCCAGGTCGTCTTAATTCAGGATCCTTCATTGTGCGACCTCCGGCTCCTCCCACGGGGGGTGGGGGGTGAGGGGGGGCTGTCAAATAAGGAGACTGGAGAGTTTTAATACAGGTTATAGTAAAGAGCGGAGACAGTCCATTAGTGGGAAGCAGATGGAGCAGGTCTCAGGATGATTGGTGGATAGTTTTAGTCAATTGGCTGTGCGTTAACAGCTTATAAGTCATTTTCTTTTGTTTCTTTTTTCCATACTCATTATATTTAGATCAGTTTATTGTTATTAAATTGAAATACATTGAAAAAGCTAGATGGCTACTAATTGGACAATATATACATGAGTGCACATATCAATGAAATTAACTTTTTCTTGTCTATTTGTCATTTAACATTTAAGCTTCTCTACAAAATATAGATTTTAGAGCTAAAATCATTCAGTCAGTTAATGGGGCCACCTACAAGTGTGTGTGTGTGTGTGTGTGTTCTTGTTCATGCCACATAGTGAGGACCAAAATATGCACTTTCGCAGCACATTGAGGATGTTTTCCCTGGTCCTCACAACTTCAAGGGTCTCGGGTTAAGGTTAGAAAAAGGGATGTAGGCGTGATGGCAGGGTGTGTGTGTGTGTGTGTGTGTGTGTGTTTTAACGATGCTGCTTGATGAATGTCTACTCAAATGTTGGCCAATAACACACATCACATGCTCCTGTTTGCTCTCCTCTTGGTGCTTTCAGACGTTGGTCTGGTTGGCGCAGACAGAAAAGAGCCTCCCATCTCTTCTCTCTCTCATTCCCCTCCGGTCCAGCCAGACACACCAACAAATGGAGACATTAGCCATTCTGGTCACACTGTGGCTGAAGAAACAGACAGTCAGACCATCAGTATTCTCACCATTTCACAATTACGGACACAACAGCACCACCTCCAACTTTAAGGGAACACGTGCACAATACCAAACGCCCTGAGATCAATTCATAGAGCGATCTAGCTGATCTGATTACAGAGGCTAATTGTGTTACGTAGGCCTCATTTAGAGCGGAAACAGAGCGCGGACGACGGAGGGAACGCTGCTCCATCACGTCAAACCAACAGAAGCGTCTGTGAGCGGAACAAACCGTTGTTGATGTAAAATCTGGGAGAGCTACAGCCGAGCAGCAGGATAATTGTAGGAACGTTTCTGGATCTGCGGCCGTCTGTCAGCCCGCGCAGCCGTCAAAGCTGATTATGACGGCGAGCAATCTACCGGCGGAGACGTGGGAGCGAGGGCCGACGTCTAGATAGACATCAGGGGTGCGAGGGGAGTCGGTGGCAGGTGGACTGCTGTGTTTTAGAACCTTTAAAGTCGAGGACGACACAAACGTGCACCCAAGGTCTTTGATCAGAGGCTCCGCCCCAGTGTCCTTTGTTCCCTGATGGCTTTTATCCATTGTTCTGCTCTGTGGGTGTAGATTTTTAAACTTTAACTGTCTTTTTTCGAAGGTTTATTTCAATTTACTTAATGTTGTGACGCAGCACTTTGACAATAGACTTTGTTCAATTCAATCGGAAGTGAGCGGAAACAATTGTGGCTAAACTAAAAATAGCGTCTGTTCTGGTTGGAGGGCTTGCAGGCATGTTTCGGCCAGGAACCGCTGTGTGGCACAGCTGTTTTCGAACTCCACGCCGAGTCACAACAGCCTGCAGCAATTATTACATGGCCTTAAATATAAACAGTGAGAAAAGTCCCAAAAAAAAAGAAGACATCTGCTCAGAATAACCTATAGGATGGGTGTTGGGCCAGTGACAGATTGCTGTGGTCTGAAATTTCACTGGGAAGCTGCGGAGATTGTGAGCAGGTCTCTGGTGCAGAGGAAGTCCGTGACACTGGATACGTTCTGGTCAGCTCTTTCCTGACCTAAAGGTCACAAATCTCAATTGAGCATTCTTTTTATAGATATAGATATCCTTGGCTGCTCACGCTATGTCCTCTTTACCTGCAGAAACAATAGTATCGCTGGTTTTAGTGAAAGTGCATCGAGACTTATTTTTAAAGGATTAAATGTCGGTGAAGAAAGAGTTTCACTACAAAAACACACGTGAACGTCTGGTTTACTATCCTATCATTCCCAGATCTCAGAAACTTCCCCCTCAAAACTGAAAACAACGAAAAACCTCCGAAACATTAAAGAGAGCAGCAGCGCCGCAGGAGCGCTGACAGGCCGTCACAATAAAAGCATGGATGTATTGATTTGTTGTGTGGTTTCAAACGCAATGAGATTACCGGCCGCTTGTGAGTTCAATGAGAGGGAAGAGAGGGCGTAAACAACAGGACACAACAATGCAACACTTCTAGCTAAACCTTTCCCATCTGGGTCACATGACTCCACGTCCGCCTCCCCTGCACATTATTCCAGATATAAAACCAGTCGAGTTTGGTGGTTAATACGGAAGTGAATTCACCTCTTGGACCAACAAACACATTCTCTAATCCAGTCAATAACAGTATCGCCGTTTGGCGTGTGGGGGCCGGTTCCAACCGTCAGCACCAACGACGGGGCGAGAACGCGACAGCGTCAGGGTGTGTCTGCAGCGGGACGTGTCCAGGCTTCCACGGACCTGACAGGCGGTGGCTCATTAAAGCCCCGTCACACTCAGGAGGTCAAGAAAACAACCACAGCGCTGCCGACACACACCGTCTCCCTGCATACAGTATCAAACACACACAAAATCCAGGCCCAGAGGATAATACTGCTGACCAATCGCAGGCTTTATTTTTAGCATTTTAATCGCTGTTGTCAAATTCTGAGAAATCTTTAGATGAAGCATAAAGAGACTTAAGGCTTATGCAATGATTACACAGTGGAAGATTAGATGAGAGAGTGGTTTCTTTTATTTTAAAATTGAATGAGAAGAGTGTAGAGTGGTGCTGTGTTTCCCTTCCCCGGCTGGTTTTAGTGGAAGCGGGTCACCAACGTGGCTGCAGAAGGCTTCGCAGTGGGGTGCGGAGCGAGTGGTGAGGGAAAGGCTCGGAGCAGCATTTGGCAGCGATGATGTGATAAGCATAATTTCAGGTTTGAACACGCCAGAGAAAATGGCTCAGATGTGCTGAAGCAGCAGCGAAAACGCGACGTGTTTCTCCGTCCGGTTCTCCCAAATGTGAGTCACGTCGCCCCAGCAGAAGTTCCGTAAGGTCAAACAAGTGAGTCCGACGCCAACCTCCGGCTGTGCTCGCCGTCTCCATCTGACCTCTGTACTTCCTCTCTCCCCTCTTTCAGGGGTGAGGCCGAATTCCATCATCTGCGTTTCAGATTTGTCTTTCTAACACGATGAGTCTGTTTTCTTGGGTGAATACACTCATTTATACAGCTGAAGTTAAAAATGACTCCAGCTGCAGATGATGATGTGAGCTGCTGCGCTATGACCTGGCTGCCATTATGATCAATGATGTATTATTAATGTCCCTACTCACTTGATTCCTGATCAAAGTCAGGGGCCATCGGCATCAAATTCCTTTTGGTTAAAATTACAGGTGATGTTCAAACCCCCTAAATTTGTGTGTAATTTATGTGTATCACGTCCTGAGTCTAAAGCAAATGTGTGTGTGAATGTTAGTGATAATTAAGCTCCTAAATTAACGGTCACGAGATAAAACTCCTTCCTTTAAAACGAGGTAGCAGCACGTGCACAGTTTGCAGGATATGAAAGGCACTCCTCAAGCCCCGCCCCTTTCTGGGCTCATGGTTAGGGTTAACCGTCAGTGGTTACCAGGTCCAATCTGGACTTTTCCAAGTCGGCAGCTACGTGTGTTTCATATTTATAGAGTAGCACAAAAAGACACCAAACCAATCATGATGTCACTTCCTGGATGATAAACTCAAACTCTTAGTTTTTATTCATTGGGCTTTCTCATCCCATTTGGAGCTGTTCTGCAAAGTCGCAGCAATTTACATTAAATTATTGATTAACGGAGCCTGGTGTGCTGCTCCGCCTCAACACTGCCTGGTTTTCTTTATTTATGCTCCAATACGAAGCAAATAACCTCGTATGTAAATACCTTTTGCCCAAAATGTCAAACTCTTGTGTAATCTGTGCGCCGTGTTCGTCCCTTGAGTTCCATTACTCCACCTCCTGTATCTTTGCCTTCCTGCGCGTCAAGGTGACAGTGTTGCTCTGAAAATGTCAGCGGGAGCGCCGTCCTCCGTCTCGGGACCTCACAGCTGTCAAGTCGCCGTTGACTCAAACGAATCTTCATCGTGTCAGCGACATCCTCAGCCTGCACTCGCACAGCTGCTCCCAGGGAATCGTGTCGCACGGAAAACACGTGACTTTAAACAAAAAGACTGCGTTTATCGTTAACTATTAAGCTGTAAACATCAATGTCTTGGCAGCTGTGACGTAGACGCAGCAGGATAATTGGAGCATCTCGAGGGCATTTCGTCATCGCCCCGAAAAATCAATGTTTAAATCTATATTTATGTAAATATGTCAGGTGCAGCTCCAGGCTGGAGCGGGCAGGTAGAAACCATGTTTGGCTTCAAAGAATATAAACTGTTTTCCCACGTCGCCAACGGAGGCTCGGCTGGAAGCTGCAGACACGTGTTTACATGGAAACACAGAGAAACGTCTCCGTCTCGGGGACTTTTTGGCATATTTGTCTCGTGCTTTCGTATGTTTGCATTCAACAAGGAAGACAGTCGCCTACAGACACGGTCACGGATCAGTGAACGCCGCCCTTCCTGCGCCATCCTGGTGCTTTTCCTGACTTTTACAGGTTTTTTTTTTTTTTTTTTTTTGCTCCCACAGAAAATGTTGTGACCTGTGAAGCTGGAATTATTCTTGACTTTAACACATTCTGGGGAGATTTAAAGCGATAACATTTTAAACAGTGACAGGAATGACACAATCTTCTCGCGCCTCCTCTCCAGCTCGTTTGCCATGTCTAAGACGGCGTTGAAGAAGCAGCACTGGCGCTCCCACGTGCAGGACAGCTTCATCCCCTTGCTGGGCTCCTCGGGGGAACTGGGCATCGCCGTTGGCGGAGGAGCAGATTACGGAGAGTTTCCCTTTGTCACGTCGGCTCTGGGGGGTGGACTGACGGTTGGTGACATCGTCCTGGAGATCGGAGGAACTCCGGTGTTGGGGATGACGTTAGGAGACGTGCGTGGCGTCCTGAACTCCTGCCCCCATCCTATCCGCATCAAAACCGTCTCACCAGGTAAGACGAAGCATGTGTACCTTTACAGTTCATTCCCACCAACTTATAGGTGGTTCCTCAGACCCAGAATGAAGACCTCGCCGTGTCCGTAACGGTGCGCTTGATCTTCACAGCTCTCCCCAACTCAGTTTGACCCCCTGCTGTTACACACCTGATGCCCAGACAATGTGCCCCGCTGGCGTCCATTCAAACCGCACCCAGTAAATGACCCATAAATCAAGACCGCCCTCCAAGAACAACAAAACAACCCATGCTCGCTCCTGCTTTGCATGCAAAGGAAGCTGTTGGTGCGATTCACAGTGTAAATTATCGTGGTGATGGTGCAAACGTCACGCCCACCTCAAGGAAATCTGGTAGCATTTATATAAAGGTAAACAGTCGAATCCCTTATTTACATTGGAGCTGGCCGGACAGATTGAAATGGGCTGTCAGCAAATCTGCTTCCTGTCAATTAGTCTGGAGAAGTCAAGGTGATTGGTCAATATCTGGTGGGGGAGGAGGTCAAGATTCCTGATGACAAGAGTGTGGCGATATAGCTGCCTGTCACGGGTAAATGGCCGCCGTGTTTGTGTCCAGGTAACGGATGTGTGTCGCCGCAGCGGCGTTTCGCATGACTGCGGCCTTGCTGGCGAGATTGAAAGCCGATTGGCCTCTAGGGTGTAAATGGGGACCTTTGATCCCGGTTCCTGTGCAGATCCATTCCGAAGTCCTCTCCCGGCTCGCCTGGCTGCGAGCGCCGCGGACAGTGATGGATGAGCTGACGCAGTGGTTCGCTGTATCACATCTCCTCCTCCCGCTCCTGCCATCAAACACAGGGCCGCCAAGCCGCATTTTGCATTCCCGGCGGGCGGGCGGGAAGTCCGTGTGCACTCTTTAACGAGAAATCTCCCACGATTCTTTAGTGGTTTATACACATTTAGTGTTGCGGTTCTTTTCTGACATCGATGTCAGGTGTGACAGTATGCATTTGAAATCAGAATGTTCTTCTTCTGCAGGGTAAAACAAACAGCAGCTGTTTCATAACCTGATGAACAAAAAGGCCATTATTCCTGCCAACATGCAACTAGCTAGATTAATCCCCCCCCCCCCCAACGCAGAAGCCATATGTGCCCAGTTGCCTGTGCAGTTAACTGCCTCCCCTAATAAACTTACGCCGCTGTGATGTCTTTTTTAATAGCGTTTGGCAAATTCAGTCTGCTGCTGGGTGGGACCGCTGAGACAGAGGGTGCTGGAGGTGGGGTGGGGGTGGGGGTGGGGGCGGGGCGGGGCGGGGGTGCGAGTGGTCGTCTGTCACCTGACTGACGAGCTGGAGATGCTCTCAGCCGATCCATAACGGCAATGACCTGTCATCTGGGGCTGTAAAGCACTCGACGCCATATGAAGAGATCAGAGAGAGGAAACCGAGGTGATCAGCCCCGTTTCCCCTGGCGACGGCAGCAGCCGTGGTGTCTGGAGCGTTGAACCCCAGTAGCTTGTTGATGTGTGCAGGAGACACATTTTTAAACAGTAGGGGAGGTGATGCTGAGCGACCAGGAGGTGAAAACGAACCTGTTAAGTAATGTTGAATAACCTGCAAACGGTTGTGAGAGTCTACATCCTCTCTGCTGACTGAGCTCCTCTCTCTCTCTCTCTCTCTCTCTCTCTCTCTCTCTCTCTCTCTCTCGGTGCTTCCTCCTCTCTCCATCACGTCTGCCCTTCCCTCAGGCTTCACACTGTGCAAGGATCTCAGGTTGTACCTGAGCAAATGCTTCACACCCGGTTCGGTGGACAGCCAACTGCAGCAGGTCATCAGGGAAAACCTCTACCTTCGCGCTCTACCCTGTAAGTGTCCCTCCCTCCTCTTATTTCATGGTTGTTTCATTAAAGGGCGGCGCGCTGTGATATCAACCGAAAAGGTATTTTATTTTGAAAAAAAATAAAAAAAACAGGAAGTTCCTGTTAGGGCGCACCGAGCCACCTCTGGATGCCCGTGGTGGCCTTGTGGTGACGGCTGAGAGGGCCCCAACCGGCCCGTAATCCAGCCCGTCCTGCACAGATTTGGAGGTGTTGATCCTGATCTCAGCTGCTTAAAAACCGACTGCAAACGATGCCGGCAGACGGCCGTGAACGGCGGGCTCAACAGAGTCGCCGTGTGTACACAACACTGCAATGGAAAATCCTGTCCAATGGGGGAAAAAAAATGCATTTGCATACACGTATCCTTCATTTGCAGGCTAATATTGGGATTATTTTCAATGGTCTGGTTATTTTAATCTACCCAGACCTACCTCTCATAGTTAGTGACCCTATTAATTCTTCTATTACACAATTCCCATGGTTGCTACTATGAGATCATCTTGGTGTTAATTAATCGCAGAGCTCTTTTCCACACTTCCAGTCAGGGCTGTTATGTGCGGGTTTTTTTTGGTTTACAGAGACAGGTTGTATCAGAGGGTAACGCCTAATTTATCTGCGCCTCTGCTTCAGGGTATTAGGCTGAAAATTGGAATTAAAGGCGGCAGCGGTTGACGGATTATTTGTACTTGCGCAGTTTTTACGTGATCCCTCATAAAGGAGCCACCTCTCTGCTGCGGTTTCTATGCCCATGAATATAATCAAGAGCGGCGGCCAGCGGCGGCCAGTTGTCGTACATCTGTTCCGTCCTAATCCGCTGTGAAATGACGTCAGTGGCAACGAGACGGAGCAGCCGCGCAGGCCAGAGCTGCGTTTTTAAATCAAATTTTCTGATCGGAGCTGTCCCGAATTATGTTTTATTCTGCAGTGATCGGGTACAGACAGACCACCTGGTGTGAGAGTGTGTGTGTGTGTGTGTGTGTGTGTGTGTGTGTGTGTTTGGTCTTAACCTCGTCCTGGCTGTGTGGACTTGCTGCTAATCTCTACTCCAGGAAGTAGGTCATGTGGGACAGTCTGTCACTCTTCTGACGGAGCGAGCCACAGGTCGCAACTCCCAGGATGCAGCGAGGGAGATTGAACGCCCCCCCCCACACACACACACACACCTATACATTATGCAAAATTATAATAGATGATAATGATATCTTAATTTCTCTCCGGCTTCCTCATTACCAGGTGTACGTGCACAGTATTACAAGTCCTGCCTGTAAAAATAAGAGCGGTTTTAGATTGAAGAAACAGGTTAAAGTGAAAAATGAAGAGACTAATACACACAATTACATCCGTCTGGAACTTTTTGGACCAAAAAGGCTGCAGATTTTCTTCAGACCAGGATATTTTCTTTTATTTTGGACCATTTACAAGCATCAAACTTGAAGAATGGCAACAACCCCCGCCAACCCCTGCAGTGTGTAATCCTCTGAGCAGCTGAGCTGATACAGTGAGATGCTGCTGTTCCCATGCCGACAACAACACCGAGGGCACGCCGTCCCGATCCGGAAAGGGCTCCAGAACCATCGGGCTTCTTCCAGACCAGTGCAGACATGTTGCTGCGTAACTTTGATCCTTTTTGCTGTATTTGTTGGGACGCTGCGATGGATCCAACAGGACCTAAAGGGAATTTTCACCTGGCTGATTGTGGCCCCCCTCAGGAGTCCATGTATGTTCTTTACTTTGATTTTTCTACGTTAGAACCTAAAACCAGTAAAACAAAGATTAATTTAGCCAGGAAAATGAGCTGAGGTTGAAATATTTTGTTTTGTGATGTCCCTTCCCCAGTACCACTGTGCTGTTTAGGGAGCGTCTGGATGGACGAATCCCTGTGATGAGACAATGTCCTCTGATGTTGATGCTGAGACATCGGGAAGCTGAGCGGTTGGCGGCGGGTCCGCGTGCGGTTCAAAGGGTCCGTTTGTACTGAAGCCAACGGGACCCTTACTGTGTGGCTTCTGGATTAAAAAAACATTCCAGTGTAATAAAAAGCCACTCTGCGCTTTATGAGTACAATTACAGCTAAATTCATGGAATTAATTACATTGACGAGGCCTCACCCTGACTTGGTCTTGGCCATTTGCATAATTTTGCTAACTGCGTGCACGTCGTGTCCTTGGCTGATCCAGAGGGGGGGGGGCATAGCGACAGGCGGGGCTCCGACTCTGCCTCCTTCTTAAAAGATCCCTCTGAGTGTCTGCGGAGCGACTCCGAGATAAGACGCAGCATCATTTAGCCGTTCTGACGCAGCCACTGTGGCGTCTGCGGCCTCCGCTCATTTGATTGTTGGCGATTTGTGTGCGGCGGTTGTTGGAGGACGGTTGTGTGTAATTACCCCTTCAGCGCCTGTCTCTCCCCGCTCCCGGGGGATCCGCGTGTGGCGCCTGCGGGGGCAGTCGGGGCAGAAGGAGATGTCAATAATCCATCCTGTCCCCGTCGCTGACAGGCCGTATATATTTCCAAGGAGGGCGCACGGATGATGAATCCCTGGCTGAGACAGTGTGTGTCCTGAGGAGACAGCATCTTCAATTCCATGCAGAAAAACTCTAATTTAGTTTAATTTGGTCTTGGGACTTGACTGGGAACCTTTAAATCTTTGGGTGGGGTGGGGGGGGGGGGGGTTCCTGATGGCAGCTGAGAGAGAAAAACGGCCTGATGAAAAAGGCAAATCTGCATCAGTCACGTACGTCTGTGATGTGCAATGATTGGAGGTCAGGCTGATGAAGGCTCTCCAGTGTTCTTCATGTGTGTGTTACAGTTGACAGTGGAGTGTGTGTGTGTGTGTGTTTGTGTGTGTGTGTGTGTGTGTGCAGTCCGTGCACTCCTGCTTGTGTCATTGTAGCCGGGAGGGTTGCTCCCAGGACAGCAGCGCATTAATCATGGGTTTTATAGGGTATCTGGGTGTTGCCCCCCCCCCCCCCCCGCAGACATCACATGTGGTCCTCCGGTGGAAGGACACGGATTCGTCCTTAATTCGACGCGTCTCAAGGTCAGACCGCGAGACCGTTTGTTCCATTTGCAAATGAAACCTCTGGCAGGTTGTAATTGATGGAGCGTTAAAAACGGGCGGATCTTCAGTTGTCGGTTCCTAAGTTTGTGGTTCTGCAGGAGTCGGATGTTTACCCGGACTGCACGCGTACCTCCCAAGGCCAAGGTCAATATGAATCAATTATGATGGCAGATCATTGATCATCCCGGTCCTCCATCCCTCTAATGGGGATAGAAAGACTTTAAGACTTTTACAGTTGCTCATTAATGTTTCAGTCCTTTCAGATCGATCTGCTCCTAACAAAGACGCTCTGGTAAACGCTCGCCGTCCTCACACTGAGGGCCCGATGACCTGAACCTGGACAGACATCAATGGCAGAATGGTCCAGATCAAAAGAGTCCCGATCCGCCGCCATTCTCATCAAAAATCAAAGCGAAACCGTCAAACATGACGAAACTGACTGATATTAAAAGAACTTATTTATGTTGGAAACGCTTGAAATTGATCCGGAGGCAGAAACCTCTCCAGACAACACTCCCGTCTTTGTCGTGCTGACAAATCTGATCAGTTGCACCAGTCGCTTCTTCAGATTTGTACATTTTCACCGACCTCCCCCCCCATCCTTGGATGCTGCTGCTAACGCGTCAGACAGATATTTTTTGTTGGACTAATACGCAGTAATTTGTCAACCCGGCGCTGTTTTCTGCTCTATTTATAACCTGCTGACTTGTGCTTCAACAGTAAAGGCTTGATTTATGGCCACCAGCGTGCATAAACGGCCCCCGATTAATGGAGATCCATTGCGTGTGTGATGTGTGGGGGAATGGTGGAATAACGCCTGTCGTCTTCCCCGCTCAGGTACGACCAGACAGCCCAGAGATGGGGAGATCTCAGGGGTTGACTACAATTTTGTGTCCATAGAGGAGTTCTTCTCCCTGGAGGAGTCGGGGGCGCTGCTGGAGAGCGGAAAATTCAAAGGTGAGGGTGGAATTTAAGTTGTTGGGTTTTTTAGTGGCGTAGGTCAAGTGAGAGAGCAGCAAACTGTTAGCTTAGCTTAGCTATTCATGCAATATTTCTGCTTCTGTTTCCTGATTCCTGGTTGCGCGTTGTAACAGGGCGGTGCGTCCAGAGTCTCCCCTTGCATGCTAATCCCATCAGCTGTTCCTCAGTTTGCCCTGCAGATGCCCCCTCCTCCAGTGTGTGTGTGTGTGGGGGGGGGGTCAGCAAGTTGCTCCTGATGAAAACACTAACGTCCATAATTCATAAGGGTTTAATGGGAGCCATGAATGGCGTCCCTGCTTGCTATGCACGTGGCACCGCTGTGGCACACCCCGCGGTGATGCAGCTGTAGCGTTGGCGGCCTTGTGGAGTTCCAACGTCTCCCCTCGACCCGTTTTAGATCTCAGGTGGGACGTAATTCATTTTCTTCTTCAGCGGCTGAGCTATGACTGAGACCTTATGCAGAAGGTGATCTCAGGGGCCCCGTAATCCACATACGACGCGGCTGCCGGGCTGCGCTGTGCATGATTGCGACGTACATACGGGCGCGCTCTCCTTTAATGTTCATGCCGACAGCATTAGCGTCCCCACCTCATTCCACACGTTTGCTTTGATCAAATAAATCAAAGCAAAACAGCGGCGTTCTGCTGCAGCCCCGGCTCAAACCGCATCGTTGTATTTGCAGGGAATTACTACGGCACACCCCGGCCGGTGCACGTGAGCGCCGACAGCCCCCCCATCACCTACCAGGAACACCGCAACCTGCTCAGGAACTTCCGCACACGCAGCAAATCGCTCAGCAATCTGGAGAAGGCTGCGGAGGACGGCGACAACAGCGAGGAAGACTCGGGCGAGTATCAATCTAAGGACAAAACTCAGTTACTCAGCTTTTGATTCAGTTATCACACACACACACACGTAGGTAAATACTGAATTGGGTTTCTATCTTTAGCAGCAGCCCCTGATACCCACATTAATCAATCATCAGCATGATTAGTATGCTTTAAACTCTCGGAGGGGATGTGGCCACATTGATTATCGGACCACCTCCACAGGAAGGTCAGTCTGTCTCCGGTCGAGCATGCGAGGATGTAAGGGAATAGGCAGGCCTGCCCACTGGGAGGCCTGGGGAAAAACAAACCGGGAAGGTCGCGCGGCGAAGGAAGCGCCAAGTGTTTGAGCTCGTTCCAAGCTGTAAAAGTCAACCCAGATTTTTCTGCTGTCGTAAAGACGTGACTGACGACTCAAAGAGCAGCAGCAGACCCGGGTTAAAGCACCTGAAAGGCCCATTAATCAGCAGAATTTACCTTTATTTCATTCCTCTGCGAGTCAGGAGAAGCTGGTTTCGTCCTGTGAGCTCCAAATTTAGATGCATTTATCTTTTTATGTTCAACTTTTTATAATCTTTGCCGTGAGATAGACTTCTTTTTTTCCTTTGCCGGCTGGGACATTAACTTCAGTGAAACCATCTAAGAGGATTAAAGAGGAGCCGCTGAAAACTTACAGCCCCAGTTAGACTTTGGCTTTATTATAGATAATAAGAGATGGAGAGTCGGCCTGCGCGGAGAATATCAAAATACCCCTTCTCTTTTTTTTTTAACACTGTTCTTGTGCCTAATGATCGAGAAGAAGAGAAGCAGGCCCGGTCTGTGGAAAATGAGGCAGTTAGAGAACCAGGACGGCTGCAGACATCCACCTTGTTGAGACCTGCTCCAAACTGTCAGGTAGATCCGCAGGTAACACCCCGGCCTGGCCAGGAGGTGGAGACCAGCAGCGTGATGGTGTTGGAGAGCTCTCCAACACCTCCAGTTCTGCTGAGTCATCCCCTGAAGAGGCGCTGCGTGAGTCGGCGGGTTCGCCAGGACTCGTCGTGGGCAGCAGGACCCTGAGTGTCTCAGCCAGAGGACAGCGACAAGGACAGCCAGCCAATAAATAATGGTTTCCCCCCCTCCTGGTAGCTTGGCATGCATGCGCTCACACGCGCGCTGTCCATCAGAGAGAGGACGGATCTGACCGGGGTGCTGACTTCAGGTCTTTCTGACGGCCCCCGGTGGAATTGTCAGCTTTAACATGCAGGAGAAGCTTCTCCACCTCTCGCATCTGTTGATTTGTCACCTCTGGGTTCCGAACTGCCGCTGTAACACTCTGCTGACGCTGTAAATCACAGGCGGCTCCGCGGGTGTCAGCCGCAGGCTCCCCCGGATCCACCGGAACCACAGGCGGCCCCGGGCATCGGGCGGCGGAGATGAGCGAGCCGCGGAGACCACGGTGACCGGCGGTGAGGGCGGGGCCAGGGTGAGAAGCGTGATGCCCGATCACTGGGAGCCCGCCTTCAGCGACCCCGGAGAGCTGCACTACATAGAGTGAGTATCTGCCTCCTCTCCCGGTTCGGAGTAGCAGCATTTTTGAATTTGAATTTCAGCTTCTCACTTCACACGCGGCGTTTGTTCGTAATAATGGTTCCCGAAATGGCGTCATTGTCGCGGAACGTGCAGATCTCCATGGCAATTTGCGATGAATTCGGGTTTTATTATATCCAGCATAATCATGTTTCTGGAGAGGAGGCACGTTCTTTTGATTCCCCCCCCCCTTTTCTTGTACCCACAAGCCACAACCCGAAGAGGACCAGCTGGCAGAGCCCTCGAGCCTCAAGCAGGGAAACAGTCTACAAAAATGAATGTGAGCTTTTTGTTTCCTTCCCATTCAAATGCTGATCACACTTTTTGCCATAGAATGTCCTAAATTAAGCTGCCAGTTTAAAAAAAAAAAAAAAAAAGGAAAAGGAAGCGTCTGACACAGACGGCTCGTTAGAGTCAAATGAGATGGAATGAGCTTTGAGATGAGCAGAAACATGTAAGTGATTAAGGCCTAAAGCTGCTGGCAAACAGCCAGTCTCACTGCCGAGGGTGGCGGGGTCGACACGTGGATGGCACGTGACAGGCAACTGAAATTCATGGTTTGATCACATGACCTACTGCTAAAAGAACAAGGACATAAACTACCGTAAGAACACCATCTGTCCCGCTGTTGTGATTGCTACTAGTCTCAGAAGTGTGCAGTACACCTCGGTCACCAGCAGGCGGCGATACGGCCCCGGCTATTGGTGGATCGTTTGCACGTGGAGGGCTTGTTTGTGTCCGTCGCTCATTAAACATGCAGATAAAGTTCGGGTTGAATGAATGATGGACAACACTTACCCACTCTCCCTCGAGCCTAGCCGCTGACATTGTTAAAATGTTCCGTTTGTCTGCGTGTTGTGGTGGCCCACAGGGTTCACAGATCAGCCCGGGGAGCTCAGAGGGTTCCCCGTGCGCGCCCATTTGACAAAGGGCTCCAGAGGATTTGGGTTCAACATTGTCGGGGGCAGCAAGCCGGACGAGTTCCTTCAGGTTTACAGCGTGACTTCGGACGGCCCCTCGAACCTGAAGACAGGTATGAGCCAGGAAAAAACGCGCGTTTCCGTCCGATATGGACGGATACGGTCCGTATCAGTTAGACTGGATTAGAGGGATTATTGTCTTGGATTAGTCAGACCCACAAAAATCACGCAGCGCCTCATTTGCAAATGGTGCTTATCAGCAGTAACACATGAAACAGATGTGAGCACAGAGGTGGAGGAGCTGCTGCCATGATGGTGTCTTTGCTTCCTGTCCTTGACCAGCGGACATCCTGGTGTACGTGAACGACGCCTGCGTGCTGGGGGCGTCCCACAGGGAGGTGGTGGAGATGCTGAAGTCGGTGCCCGTGGGCCACGGCGTGGATGTGGAGGTCAGGAGAGGGTACCCGATGCTCTACAACTACGACGGGTGTCCCAAGCAGCAGATGCCGGGACTGCTGGACAGCAGGGACCCCGTCCTGCTGCCCCCCACCACCACCACCACCACCCAGCCGCAGCCCCGCCTCCCAACACCCACCCATCACTCCCTGCACTTTGACTTCAACGAGGTCCACAGCGACGGCGGCTACATGGAACCAGGCCCGACGTTGGACTCCGACAGGAATTTGACGTCTTTGGTCACCAGGCAACCGCCCTCGTACAGGCGGCTGAGCATGAACGCCGCCTTTTCCCCTCCTCCGGCGCATCACCCGCGCTCCCCGAGAGGCTTGGCCCGGCTGCAGTCGCTCGACCCGACGCTCGCCAGCCAGAGCGACAGTGAAGTTGTGTCCGCCATCGGCTCGCACAGGTGACACAGCGTTAAAAAAAAAGGTTTAAATGGTGACGGAGTAGAGGCCGGTGGGGACTGACGTCACTGGGTTTGATCTTTTTTATCCCACCAGGGCTTCAATGATCCGCAATCACAACAATAACTCCCTCTCCGCACCCCCCCATCCTTTCCGCTACGGCACATCCAAGTCATCCGAGAGCGACCTCTCCACCTGCACGTTGTCAGGGCCCCGCCTGCCCCTGCCGCACTCACCGGGGAGGCCGACGTCCTCCCCCGGGGGCCCCCGCGGCACTCATTCCCACCTCTTCATACCGCAGACCTCCCGCCTCAGAACTCCCTCTAGCCCCGACGGTCCGCACCATCGCCACCTCAACGGATTCCACCCCAACAGCACCAGCCCGACCGCGAGCCCCAACAGCGCGTCGTCTCCAGGGGCGACGAGTGGCGGCGTGTGCGGGGGGGAGTTGGTGCCGGTGGTCTTGGCTCACAGCGAAGGGGACCAAGGACTCGGCTTCAGCTTGACTGCAGGCGGTCCGGGAGCCAGGATGACCATCGTGAAAAGAGTCTGGGACAGGAAGCAGTGCAACTCCCTGCAGCCAGGGGACGCCATCATCAAAATCAATGGTGCTGATATCCAGAGCCTTAGCTTTGCACAGGTAACAAATAATGAAAATATTGGTCCATGTATGGTGAATAAAGTCTGACAGTGAGTGGATTTGTCACCTTCGACAGGTGCAGACAGTTCTGCAGGAACACACCAAACAGGGGGAAGTCATCTTGTTGGTTTACAGAGGAGGTAAAAGACTGTGACGCCCGTCCCATGGAGAAACGGTCGCTATATCCAGCTGTCCTTTTCTCTCCCGATCAGGGACCTATCACTCATCCGTGTCGCCCGGTTCTGTCCGGAGGCTTCCTCCACCTCAGCTGCAGCCGCCTCCTCCGCCCGTCGGCTCCGCCTCCTCCTCTCTGCTCCCGGAGACCCTACCTGTGCGCCACACCTCCACGAGCGCGCCCCCCTCCCCGGCCCCGGCCCCGGCCCCGGCGCGCTCCTCTCTCGTCCAGAGCACCAGTTTCTTGGAGTCCGTTCCAGTCACCCTGACCATGGAGCCCAAAGACTGGATCAACACGGGTCTGGAGGACGAGGCGGGGGCCGTCACGTTCCCTAACTCATCCCTGGAGAGGCAGGGGGGCCTCCGGCCGAGGCCGCTACGAGGGTTCGACGTGGAGCTGAGGAGAAAAGCAGGGGAGGGATTCGGGTTCGTCATCGCCTCTCAGGATGTAAAGAACGGCAAAGGTGAGAGCCCCAAAACAGTCTGGGGGGGAGGGGGGGGCGCAAGTCCAGCCCTCAAGGACTGGACTTGGTCGACCCTGGTTTAAGTAATTAAGTACACCCGCATTTGCACTCAACCTTTTCTGGCCCAGTAAACCCACTTGGGTGTCCTTGGGGACAGACGTGCATTCAGGCAATTACAGACAAAGTGGTCGCCGTGGCTACGCGCCACCCGATGAGTCATGGCGCACCATCCAGCTCCCGCGCCCTTGTTCTTCTTTGACACGTTGAAGCCACGGCCGATGATGTCAGAGGACGGAGATCCCGCCAGCTGAGCAGCAGAATCTGGGCTGATACCGGTTCTGGTGTGTGTGACATCAAGCCGGCGAGAACTGCCGATTAGATGTTTCGACATCGGGCGTTTTAGCTGAACTTGGGCGGTTTGTTGCAGCACGTTGACCAGTGTTTAAGCTCCCAGCGCTACAGTGATGCTAACTTTGGCGCTAACGTGGACGCTGATGCTAAGGTGCTCACCACTGTGACATCACTGCGGCAGGATCCTGGGTTTGGATTCCGGCCGGGGGGCCGTGAACTACCCCCAACCAAGAGCGTGCTAGAACCGATCTGTGGCTGCAGCATCCATCACCCCCCCCCCCCCCCCCCCCCCGTTGTTTTGTTGGCTGTCCTCTGGTCTGCTGATGCAGTTTAATTTGCTTTATGGCCTGAGTGAACACACGTCTGTGTTGTCTTGGTGAGATTAAAGCTGTAAGTGCACCTGTCGCTGCAGCAGAGACCCCCCCTGCATCACCAGACCTCCAGCTCCCCCCCAATACACACACACACACACGCACACACACACACACACACATCCTCATCCTCATTCGTCACCGACGACACACACTTATAAATAGAGGACCAGAACCATTAAGGCGTCACCAACTCATTGTGGTTCCTAGTAGAACCTTTTATAAATGTTCTGCCTCATCCTAGAAGATGAAACATCGAGAACCACACAGGAACCGATTCACCCAGAACCTTCACTATTCAGAATCTTTCATTTAAAATTCACCCATTTTCCACCAGGAGTGACCTCAAATTCAACTGTTTATTTTTGACGCGTGAATCAGTTAAAAATATTGAAATGAAAGACGGCTGTTTCCAGTAAAACCATTTAGATTTTTTTTTAAATCCCCCGCTGGTTATTTGCTTGATAAGAGGGACAAAATAACTTTGATAAACTTTGATATGGGTAAATCTTAAAGGTTTACAGGAGAACAAGTTCTAGTTCTAGTCTACTACCAATGTGGGGACACCGTGGGGAAATGAGGACATGCTGGTTGCCCTCACAACTTAAAGAGTGTGTGTGTGTGTGTGTGTGTGTGTGTGTGTGTGTGTGTGTGTGTGTGTGTGTGTGTGTGTGTGTGTGTGTGTTTGGTTGTGAGTAGAGTCCCCTGAAATAACTCGAGGATGACCGTTTACTGCTGCAGAAGCTTTTATGGTTCTAGCGAACAGTTTAATTTCTGAAAGTGCATCTTCCCTGTTATCTTTCCATTCTTATCTTCCTTCTCTCTTCCCCTCACACCTTCTTCCCCTCCCCCCTCTTTCTCTCACTCCTTCACTGCAGTAAAAACATCCAGTGGTTTTCTCCAAGATTAAACATCCCTCTCTCTCTCTCCCTCTATCTCTCTTTCCCTCTCTCTCTCCCTCCCTCTCTCTTTCCCTCTCTCTCTCCCTCCCTCTCTCTTTCCCTCTCTCTCCCTCTCTCTCTCTCTCTCTCCCTCCCTCTCTCTTTCCCTCTCTCTCTCTCTCCCTCCCTCTATCTCTCTCTCCCTCTCTCTCCTCTCTCTCTCCTCTCCCCCCCCCCCCTCTCTCTCCCTCCCTCTATCTCTCTCTTTCTGTTGCTTCCTAAATGCACCTCAGTACATTTAGCTCACAGACGAGCGACTGCAGGGATGACGGTCCGGCGTTTGTAGCTTCCTGACTCGGAAACAGGGATTTCTTTTTTCATTCCTTGGTGTTTTCCTGCTCTTGTGAGCCCCAGAGCCATGCTGGAGAGACTGCAGTCCGCTCTGAAAACTGTGAAGGACTCCAGACGTAATTATGTTTTCTGCCTTTCCTCATTTGCTTTAGGAATTCGGTGCCATTAGAGGTTCTTGTGTGTGTGTGTGTGTGTGTGTGTGTGTGTGTGTGAGATCCTCAAGTTTGCTCTGTCGCCCGAGTTGTGAGGGAAGTTCGATCCATTCAGATTATTCTGCAGTTGTGCTAAATGAAGATTGTTTCCACAGCTACAGACGGGAAACTGAATCTGCTGCAGCCAAAACTTTGCCTTGGAATAGTCGGATATGATGTGTTCTGGATCTGACGGGCGGCCCGTCGCAGCTGATGCGCCTGTACTCCGGAGTGGGGGGGGGGGGGGGGGGGGGTGATTGTACAATGGCGCGGAAAGCGGGGGGCGGCTGGGCAAACTGCAGCGGGATTACTCTGGACAGGAGGACACGCAGAGCCAGAGGAGACGTAATAGAAATCAGTCCATTTGGATGCATCTGCGTGTAGTTTAAAGGCGCGTGTAGCCGAGTACATCTGCCCCAATCCCTCTACAGGGAAGTCAGCCAGTGTGTGTGTGTGTGTGTGTGTGTGTGTGTGTGTGTGTGTGTGTGTGTGTGCGCGGGGCTGTTGCATGTGTTTTCATGAGTTGTGCATGATAAGACGACTATGTGCAAAGCTGCCTTCGCTCTGATTCGACCTGATTGCCCTTTCTGCCCGGTTCACCCAGATTAGGCCCAGATTGGAGATGAGGCTTCCGGACTGTGAATTATGGGATGTGCCTTTTTAACAGGGCCATAATTCAGTCCAGCTTGGTTGTCATTATACTCCCAGCACCTACAGGAGAAGCCTGTAGCCGTGACGATACTGGGTCGATGTACGGGTGTTAGCATGTAGCTAAACGACATTAATTAGTGTAGTGGTTCACTATCATGCTGCAGGTTCTTAAATTTTGGGGGAGAAGAGACCGCCTGTTTACCTCCGCTGAATGTTCATGCAGCATCCGGGGTTAGACGGGGCCGCCGCCATTGCTCTGGAGGGGCCCAGCTGGCACCGCAGCACAGCGGGGGGGTGGAATTATGAAGAAGCCAAAACACTGAACAAAAAAAAACCCGGTTTCCTCTGTGTCCCCCGACCAGCCGCATCGCTTCTCCCTCATCGGTTCGTGACGGTGCGTCGAGGCAGCCCGGCGGCCAAGAGCGGTCAGATCCGGGCCGGAGATCGTCTGGAGGCGGTGGAGGGCCGCTCGGTGGTGACCCTGCCTCACCGGGAGCTGGCTCAGATCCTGCGCCGTGCCGGGAACACCCTGCGCCTCACCATCATCCCCCGCCCCAGCACCTGTAAGTGCACCCAGATGTGCTCCAGACGTGCTCCCTCCCTCACCGCCCTCAACCGCCCTCTTCCTTCCCCAGACTCGTCCAGCCTGTCTGAACCCGAGTACGACGCCGCTTACAGGAGCAGAAAAGGTCAAAGGTTACGTCCGAAGGTCAGGGCGCCGCGGCAACCCATGTAAATGTGACGGTTTCTGGACTCCTCCCCCCCACGCTGACTGTGCACTTGTCTCCCAGCGTGACTCCAGGTATTACAGCGTGGACCTGGAACGCGGGCCCTCCGGCTTCGGCTTCAGCCTCAGAGGGGGCAGCGAGTACAACATGGGTCTGTACGTCCTGGGACTGATGGGCGGGGGTCCGGCCTCCAGGAGTCACAAAATGGAGGTCAGTCTGTTGTTCCTACTCTCGTTAACGAGCCTGTGGTTTGAGAGCGTGCAGCCCCCCCCCCAGCTTTGTGACTGTGTCGCCTGCAGGTCAGCGATCAGCTGGTGGAGATCAATGGGAACAGCACCGCTGGGATGAGCCACAGTCAGGCGGTGGAGCAGATCCGCAGGGGGGGCCACCACATCCACCTGGTGCTGAAGAGAGGAAACGGCTACGTGCCTGATTATGGTGAGAAACCTCACCCCTCCTGGGTTGTTAGCTGCACACTTTCTGCCTGTTAGTTCCGGTTAACTAATGGTTCCCTCCTGAATGTCTGATCTCTTCTTTGTCTTTGGGGCGAATTCTTGCTAAAATTCTTTGTTTCTTGTGGGTTTTCTCATCTGTGCTCTTTAATATTCCCTCACCACCTTTTCTGGGTCTTTCCTTGTTTCCCTTTTTCCTTCTTCCTTCTCTCAGTGGAGCTCTCCAGCTTGTCTCTATGCATGACCAACTCCAAACTAGGCGAGCCTTGCTTCTATGTGGTTGGACGGACAGAGAATACGCGGTTGGTAATGGTTCCTGTTAGTTCTCCCATTTTTCTGTCTCTACATTCCTCCACTCAGTCACCTCCCTGACTTTATAGCTTCCAAATTTTGTAGAAAATCCTGATCACCCTTTTTAGCAACAGTGGTTCTCAAACTGCGGCGCGTGGGCCACTAGTGGTACCTGAACCCCGACAGGGCGGACATTAGAGCTCTAACTACCCCAATGACCACAACTGGCCTTTACTCCATATTACCACCACAAGGGAGTGGACTTCTTGGTGTAATTAGCCAAAGAAGCAGCATTTCCAACTCATCAGTGTGCTATTAACAGACCTTTGGTGACCTCTGGGAACAGAAATTGACACATTTGCTACTTGAACCACACACAATGTGAGACTTAACGACGCCAGCGAAAGCCTGTCTGAGATTACAGATTACAGCCTGTTGTTTACCGTCTGCTCCTCTCTCCACCCTCCACCCAGGCCGTGAGCACAGAATCACCTCCCCCTCCCGCCCGCCTCACCCCAAGGAGCAGGGTCTGGCTGCAGTAGGCTCCGCCAGGCAGAAGAGGAGCAGCGCCAAGCAGAAGAAGCGGAGCAGGTCTGCAAACGGACACGTGAGGGAGAAAAGGACAGGAAGGAGACACGGGGTCTCAGAGGGCGGAAGTCCCTCCGATTTACAAAGCCCCAACTCAGAGGTGGGAGAGGAGGGGTCCCCGGATGCTAAGGATAAGCGGAGGAGCAGGAGGAGGAGGGGGAGGAAGCAAAGAACGCAGAGTTTACCTCGAGATGCCCTCAGGAATAACGATGAGAGTGAGGCAGAGAGAGAGACGGTGAGAGGAAGGAAAAAGGAGAGGAAGAGCAAAAGGAGGCCTAGGAAGAGTAGAAGTGCGCGGAGTGTGAGGAGGAGGGAGAGTGAGGAGGACGAGGAAGAGGGAGAAGATGGCGTGGAGAGGGAGGTAGGAGGGAGGGAAGAAAGGGAGGAGAGAAAATGGAGCGAAGATGACGTTTTCCTACCTGTTCCCAGTCCTGGCCAAAAGCTTCCTACGCCCAAACAAGACTGGGAGGCTGAGGAGAGAGACTGGGAGGCTGAGGAGAGAGACTGGGAGGCTGAGGAGAGAGACTGGGAGGCTGGGGAGAGAGACTGGGAGGTGGCAGCAGGGTACCGGGAGGTGAGGAGGGAGGAGCTGCAGGTGGCATCATGGGAAGACCACGGGGCTGAAAATGGAGAGGCACACGTGGCAGAAGACGGCGTAAAGAGGCCTTTACCAGCGGCTGCCACGATAGATCCGGAGTGGCAGGAAGCGCCCCCCCCCTTCCTCACTGCCACGTCTATGGAGCAGCGACAGGAGGGTGAGTCAGATTCCGGAGGCAGCCAATCGGACGCCAGCATGTCCGCCGCCAGCATCTCAGGCCTTTCTCTGGCAGCTTCCGACACAAGCGGAGCCCGAATGCGTCCAGGCCCGTGGCTCAGGCCCAGCCAGCAGAAGGTGGCAGAGGTCACGGAGGGGGGGCGGCTCACGCGTGCAGAGCGACCGGCGCCGCTCTCGTGACGCCTCATCAGGAAGCAGCGGCCACTCCCTGGTGTCCATTCATCTAAAGTCTTTGTGCCTTGTTACAGCTGACCTCCGACCCACCTACCCCCCCCCCCCCCCCCCCCACCATGACACCGCTGGTCTCCCGATGCTTCACGTCTCCGCCACCTCAGAATCCTCGATGTTACCAGGACAACACGTCATTTCCACACACCTCGAGTTGCCCCTCCTCCCACGCTTCTGCGTCCGTCCTCCCTTAACGCCCCCTCCTTCCTCCTCCTGGGAGACCGCAGGAACCTTCAGTTATACCTCAAACCGAGCATCAACGGCGGAACTTCCCCTTCTGGCCCAGGAGGGAACCGTGTTCCAACAAGCTCCCCCGTGTCTGCTTTGCCTTTGTGACGTCGTTCGGTACATTTGAGTGTTTGATTGTGAAAATTCCCTCTGACGGCAGGTGTGAAATCTACATTCTGTAAATACGTGTAAAGAAATAAAAGATGGAACCGGAGCCAAACCTCCCATTGCTGTACCGGAACACAGACAAGTCCTCATACATGCTAGTATATGCAGTATATATGTCCCTGTATCACACAGCAGTTACGCATTGATATTTATTATTGTGTGATGAGGAATCGTGTCAAAAGTGATCTATAAAATGTAAACTCCAAACTCTATTGTACTCGCCCTATTAATAATTGAATGTTTTGTAATATGCTGCTGTATATGTTGCACCAGAGGTCAGAGGAAGATGCCAAAAATATGCATCCATATGCATATATATGTATATTACATATATATATATATCCTGATATTGTGTACCTGGGATCAGAACAAAACCACTATTTGGATTCTAGAGAGTGCCGTGCCCAGTTGCCTTGGTAACGTGAACCCGTCCATCCTGAGTACAGATATTTCTTACTGTGAAAATCGCTTTTCTGCTCCGAGATTTGCAGTACAAGTCATGTGGGCGGGGCTTGTTCAGCCAGTCAAACCAATAAAAGCCCACACTGCCCCCCCCCAGATAAAATCAGTCCCCAAAATAAAAGCACATCGTATCCTCATGGCTCTGTGATATGAAAATCATACGGAGAGAAAAAACAAAACTGTGAGATCTTATTTTTCTACGGAATTGTCTGTTTTGAAACGCTCAGGTTGTCCGACACTTTTACGCCATTATGGGACAGAACCCCCCCCAAAGTGACTTCAGGCCCGTTTCAGAAGACGCAGTTTTCATTTGAAACGTTAGAAAGCTTTCTGTTTTTTTTTAAATGGCAGCATTTTAGAGACGCAGACTGTTAAAGCTGTTTGTTACAGCCTGTAATTCCATAAAGGTTGATGTTTGAAGCCCCCCCCCCCACACACACACACACACACTCATTTTGAAGAGGAGAGGGCTGAAGTTAAAATGCTTGATTTTTGTTTTATTTTTAATGCCGCACTGCCCAATAAACGGACATACAGCGACCAAACTAACTTCTTTCAATCCAAGTTCTCCCCCCTGCTGAGACTTGTTTTATAAGATTTGCTAATCTTCTTTTTTTAAATGAATAAACAGAGCTTTCATTTCTTATGGGAGGTTATAAGGCTGCACTGTAATCACATTCTAATAAAACTCAAAGTGCTGAAGCTCGTCCAGGTGTGGTTCTTGGTCTTGGTTCTGTTGTTGACAGTCCAGACGTTTCTCATGAATGACCAGCAGGGGGCAGCAAAGTCAACGTCTCGGGAAGAAAATGGCAGATAAAAAATTGAGACGCTGAGGAGGGTGAATAAAAATAAACCAAATGAAAGGCACCAAATGTAGCGAGAGCATTCAGAAATGATTATTTCCACCTATCAATTATTAACCCGCGCTTTTGCCCGAGAATGTGAATTTCACATTTGCCATCCAGGCTTTCAGGCCAATATTGACACAGGTCCTGCAGCATGATATTATTCTGAGAGGAGCAGGTGGATTTTTTGTGTTGCAGTTCAGATATGAGCACTTAAGCACTAAAAATAACAGCGCTCCGAGGCCTGACGGTCGCTCACGTTGTCCTAAATCACATTCTTCTGCTCAGTCTTCCTGCAGCACAGACGAAATGCCAAAGCCCATTCAAGGAATAAATCAACCAGAAATCACGATTTATCATGATAAAGTCGGGGTGTGGCCCTTTTGTGGATGGGATTGCTCAGATTTCCAAGGTCCGAATTTGTTTTCTTGCAAAAGGCTGAACATGCAAACGAAATATAAGAGCCACATTATCAGGCTGTGCATGTTACAAACAGCTCTAAATATTATAAACTATGAAGAGTATGAATGGAATAGAAAGATATGAAAGTAAAAGCTGGAGATGAATAAGTGATTTGATGAGGAACACTGTCATCCAGTAAATGTCTGAGAGGGAGCAGCTTGTTCCAGGCTTCCGCGTTGATTACGCACATTGTGACATTTCAACGGGTGTTTCTTTTTTTAAGGTGTTTTTTTACGGAAATAATTGGCAAAATCCAGAATTCATCAGAAATTGAATAGTAGCTGAGTTTCAAATCATACATTATCCCTCTCTGGCCTCGAACAACCAGACATGTATTTTTCTGTGTGATCTACACCTATTTTAATCACTGATCTTGTGTACTAATTATGCTCAAATTACAGTATTTACACATAAGCGATCATTGAATCCAAAGGTGCCAAAATTGTGCACATGTACTAAAGGAAATAACTAAGACCTTTTATTGGGCCCCATTTTCAGTTCAGTTCAATTAAAATTAAGTTTCAAGAACATTCCGACATGAGTGTAATGTCTGTTGAAATTAAAACTGCTGAGATCGTTTGTGCTTGTTTGTTTGTTCGTTTTAATACTTTGTTATTATAGGAACATTCCATAGCGTCTGTTAAAACGCAATAATTATTCCCAATTTCCTCTTCCGGTTGAGGTGTTTAGCGAAACGCTTCCGCAGGCGTCTTTTATTTTGAAGCTCTTGTCCGGAAGTCGTTCCCCACCTGCTCTGACTTGACGGTGGTGCGTTCAGCGCAACCAGAGCGCCTGCACGGCTGCAGATGAGACGCACAAGGAGCGGATCAGTGCTGCCTGTGCGCCTCCGCAAAGAAGAAAGGCGGCTTCTTTTCAGTGGATTTACCGAGATGAAAGAGCCCAAAAGCGCCTCAGATAAGTAGCAATTAGCTCACGTTGGTTTACACCGATTTCAGATGGACATATGAAGCAGCAAGTGCGGTCTGAGGAATTGCCACAGGCGGTGGAGACTTTTCTTTTTGTTTGATTTAGAAATAGACCTATATGCATATAAAGGCTTAAACTAAAAATAAGAATTCGCTCCTTCAGGAATGTCACGTCTCCTCCGCCACATCGGCGGTCACGCGTGAAATGAACTCTGCATGAGAAGCCTAAAGAGACGCACAGTTTGGGAACTGATGTGATTCGCGAGCAGCGCGATGTAGTTGGGTCGGACCCGAGGGGACGGTTTCCTTGGACCCGCAGAATGAACTTCACGACCCCCCTCCGCGTACTTTCCCCGCAGTGAGCACAGTTGGAGCCATGGGTTGAAAGCCACGATGACGGACTGCGGGGATGTTCAGCGTGGGAGGGAGCAGAATTTTCCGTGTTATGTAATGACTGACAGCCTCCGATAATTAGTGGCAGATCATCTTGCCAATTAGCCCATCTTCCCACCCCCAGCCCCCCCTCCACGGTGGCTCATATGTAGAAGATAAATAGGTGAGATAATGGCGGAGCTCTTGGGTACAGCAGGACATGTCAAAGGTCAGGAGACGTGTTGAGGTTGGACTCTTGTCTACTCTATTTATGCCTGTTTCTTTTTTTGGCATATTTTACTTCACGATGCCTCCGAATCCCGGATTTCAGCTTGATCTGAGGCGATTCCGTAAACTGACTGTGATTTCAGATGCAATCAACAGCTTGTTCTTCAGCTTCGGACTCTTTTCTCAGCCTGGTGGTGATTTAAACGGCTTCTAAGATGCTATGATGCTCGTTTTGGCTCTCAGATTTGGGGATATGTAGTCGCTCTGAGCTGTCACACCTCATGGTCTCTGTGACTTCCTGGTTCTGACGTTCTGAAGACATTAGTTAATCTTCTCTAGAGTATTTGTTGGTCCTTCCCTCCCCCCCACTCATCAGGGCTGGTGGGGAGGGGTGGATCTCGGGCCCCCGCCGGGGTCAAAACCGGGGCGAGGCTGGTGGACAGATAGCGGCCCGCCATGGAGAACAGCACAGAAAGCCCCAACAGGGCGGTGGAGTATCTCCTGGAGCTCAACAACATCATCGAGAACCAGGCCAAGCTCCTGGAGACCCAGCGCAGACGCATCGAGGAGCTGGAGGGCCAGCTGGACCGCGTCAGCCAGGAGAACCAGGACCTGAAGCAGGAGCGGAGCCCGCGCACGCCCGGCTCGGACACACCGGAGCAGGACCACAACCACAGCCAGCCTCTGTCGCTCCCCATCCATCACGGCGGCGGCGCCTCGGCGGCGCAGGTGACGGTCAGCTCGGCCACGACTCCGGGGCCCAGCAGGGAGAGGAGGAGCCACACCAGGCTGACCCGGGGGCTCTCCTGCGGCTCGTCCACCACCGACCGAGACCGGCTTGAGCGCACCGACAGCACCGACACCAACAACAGCGCCACCATCCGCCGAAAGTAAGTCCCGGTCCTTGGTCGGTTTTTATCCAACAGTTTAAGTGGATTTCAGGAATTCTGCACAACTATGTTCTGGTTTTGTGGTCGAGCAGCACCATGCTGAAACTACAGCAGCTGTATGTAATCTAGTCACATTTAAGGTCCCGCAACGCGTATTATCGCCATCTAGTGGCGCATGAGGGGAGTGCAGGGTTACCTGGAGCATTGAGGAGTCTGAGGTGAACGCTTTCATATTTCATGCAATCTTCCAGTCCAGAAAAGAAAATAACTTTGTCATCAGCAAAGACACAAAAAAAACCCACCCAAAGTTCTATAGGTTTCTTTCCAAGGTCACTTATGGTCTAAACAATAAGAGCTCAAAAACGGAGCCCTGCAGAACTCCTCGCTCTGCCCGGACGACATGCACTGCCCAAGCAGGAGGGTTCGGATTCTGACGGGCGGCAACGAAATCGAAAACCTGCAGAATTCCACCCGCCACTTAATCTGAACCGTGGGCCTGTTTCTGCCCCAAATTCCCGGCTGACCTGTAGTCTCGCTGCTGCGAAACCGCACGTTGGCAAACAGCGAGTGCAGCTGTCCTCGGTTCTTACTTCACCACGCACAGAAACGCGGATAGAGCCGGCTTTTGTTCCGGAAGCATTAAGATTTGTGAGTAGGCAGCAATTCATGCTAGAAAGGGACACTGTGAAATACATTGTTGGCGCCTCGGCGAGGGAAGAGTTCCACAGTAATCGCCGCAGTTAATAATCGCACGTCTGGATTCAGACGTGACTAAATTCCCGATTGATTAGATCAGGTGCCTGCGTTGTCGTCGCACAAAAGCCGGCGTTCACGTCGTAGGCCGTGGGCGACGTGGACCGCCGATCGCCCCTTGTTAACCGCCGTCACGTCCGACTCTGGATTAGAGCATCAGACGAGCGCAGCATCGGAGGCGTCGGGTTTAATAAAAAGTTCCCGGCTCTATTGTCCCCGTCTGGCCGTGACTCAGACTCTTCATATTAGCTTAGATCACAGAGCAAAACATCCCATCTTTGATAGCGAAATCGGCGAGGGTTTTTATCGCTGCGGCGCTGCAAATGTGAGCCAAAATCAGAGGGAGGGCCGGAGAGAAGGAGAAAAGTGACCCTGCCTGCCTCCGTCTGAGGGAGAATAGGTGGAACACCCACTGATGGACCATCTGTCCACAGAGGACAGAGGACTCTGGGCCAGAGGAGGCAAAGCTCGGGCGCCTCTTTATCCTTGTTCAGTTAAAAACGTCCTCCTCCAGCAACGCTCCTCATCTCTCCGGGCTTTTGTTGTCGGCCGAGGAGGAAGATTGTTATTATCCGTAGCCGTGCGTGCGGAAACGGCGCCCGAGCAACTTACCGCTGTCCTCCTCGGCGTCCCCGCGGCGCCGCGCGAACAGCTGTCCCGAATGCTCCCCTCCTCCCGTTAATGGCAGCGGGAACAATGCCGGCGTGCAGCCTCTGGGAGGAAAAGACTTGGGATGTCAAGGCTCTCCCGCAAGTAGCGGCAGGGTCGGGGGGGCATCGCCTGGACGCCCCGAGCGCAGCAGATGTTTTTGGGTTGGTTTTTAAGAAGTCGACATTTTGGAGGTTACGCAAGGGCCTTTTTTTGTGAGCGCGGCCAGAACATGTTTCTGGGAGTGAGTTAGCGCTATTTAGCTATTTAGCGCTATGATTCTGTATGTTTTCTGTTTATTTTAAGCGTGCAACCCCCCCCCCCCCCCCCCAAACTGCAGACACAGATCCTCCCGTGCTGGGGAATCTCTATCCCGGCTCCCCATCTGCTCTCCAGTCTGCCATGTTGACGGAAATAGAGACGGAAAGCGCGTGTCCGGTACTGCAGACTACCACCGGAGGGCAGCGGAGCGCCAATTGTTTTCCAGGCTTTTTGGATTTATGTTTTTTTTTTTTAATTTTCACCTCAAGAAAGAAACAAATTAGTTAATAAAAGCGTGACAAGAGTGTCCGACCAGTACACCAGTTCAAACTGTACAGACACTGTACAGACTCCGGGAAAGGTCACCCGGAGCGCATGAAAGATTAATTAGTGTGACTAGAATATAATTGCCAGTAACCACGGGGTGATGATCGGCGCCGCCTGTATAATTAAGAATAATAGATGTGCGCTGTTGGAGATGGGCGGCGTGTCCGCGATTAGACGGGTAATGTGACCCTGCCGTCCACGGCCTGTCATTTACAGTGGTGCCTCCTCATGCAGCTGAAAGGATGAGCTGCAGGGAGGCCGCCGCGCTCGCCACGCGCCTCGTCGCTTGGCCTCCTCAAGAGCGGCGGGATTATGTAATAGGAGAAGATGGGGGGGGGGGACCCGGCCCATACTTTTGCTTCTTCACCCCAGGCCGTCACACGAGCGCTCGTTTCTGGAACCTGGCGTTCTGGGAGAACCGGGAGCAGGGATGGACACTATACTACGTACAACCCGGGCCCCTTTACAACCCCCACTTCACCCCCGTCGTGCTGGATCTCTTTTCTTTCTGTCATATCCACACACACTCGCACGCACACGCACGCACACACACTCCCCCTCGCTGTTTCTGTTTCCCACTGCTGCAGATATGACTCAGAGAAGCTGCAGAAATTACTCTTGTGCTGTTCTATTTCTCTGCTCTCGCTCTCAATGAAGCGCTTCTCCCCCAGATTACTTCATTTTAAAGCCTTTCTGCAGGCTAACAAAAGCGTCCCTCACGCGCGCCGCGTTGGCCGCCGCCCTAAACCGGCTCGCATCCGCACTGGTGTGCGCTTGTCCTCGGGCGGACGTGTGGGTAAGTTCAGCTGAGCCTCTCTGACCTCCTCTCTGGGAGATTATCTCTCTGGGCTCGCTGTGGCGAGGCAGCAGCCACAGCCGTTTCAGGAATCACACCCTCCCCAAATGTTCCGTCGCAGGATATGTGGCGGATTAACCAGGTTTGGTTTGTCTTTGACCCACATTAGAATATTGCAGCATGATTACCTAATCTCGGTTTAGCTCAATGTAAATTTTATTTTCTGTGTGTGCGCGCGTGTGTGTGTGTGCGCGCGTGGGAGGCAAGTGTTTGTGGGAGGTGTTTTTTTTCTTCCTTCTCTTCATTTCTGAGCATCCTGACTTCATGTGGTGCGTAAATGAACAGTCGGTCTCTTTTCTATTTACATTTGGTCACTTGTGACTCAGGATTCATCAGGATGCATCTGTGCTACAGACCCCCCCACACACACTCACACACACACACACACACACACACACACACCGGTGACGATCTCAGACGTTTATAAATAACTTTAAACAGAATTAAATGCAAAGGAAGAAAATTACTCACCTGCAAATTGTGATTGCGCAATAACAGCGACACGTTTTAGTGTGCTCTGTTCATGGAATAAACCAACTGACGGGGCCGTTTAGCCTATGTGCTGATCTCACACGGTGACGCTTGACCCCCCCAAAACAAGTTTTCCCTTCGTCCTTTGGAGCCGTCCCACGAGGCCTGGATGTTGGCTAACCCAGGCTAACGACACTAAGTCTCTTTGCTGTTTATCTAGCGGGAAAAGCCGATAAATTGACATGAAGGTGAAAGACACACATTCTTCCGTCGCGGTATCGAGTGACTTTCTTCACCCTCACTCTGTCATCCTTTCAGACTCGACTTGGTTAAGGGCACAATTCTGTGATAAACAGTCTCACAGGAAATGAGCTGTCCTTGGAAGAGAAGTGCCTTGTGAGACGTGGTTGCTGTGGAAACTGTAAAGCAACTCAAAGAAATATCTGTTCCGTGCTTTTCTGTCTTGGTGTGAAAAGAGAACGGGGGTATCCCGGTCCTAAAAGGCCGGTTCCAACAATAAGCAGGCTCACTTTGTGGTTGAGGAATGCAGCAGAGTTCTATAACAAGACTTCTGTGCATCTTAATCCTTTTTATGGGCTGCACAATATTTATTAACTCCAAATCAAATTTGAATTGAGCTCAAAATTCACTTATATTTTTTCTTAAAGTAACAACATGTAGCTCGGTGCCTCAATAGTGACGCCTAGTGGCGGGAAATGTCAAGGCGCTGTTGGCTAAAGCTAGCAACAAGTTAAGGAAGGTAAAATAGCTTTTCCTTCCGCTCGACCGTAGCGTCGAACATGGCGGACTGGCAGTGGAAAGAGCCTCTCTGCTGTGGTATCATGGGCTGTATTGATAAATATTTTACAACTTTCCGACTCCTAAAATTCTGATGTCTTTGTTCATTGGGATTCCCCGTCAAAAAAAACAAAACCCTTTAAGTGGCACTTTTAAAGCGGAATGTTTGTCAAACACACTCCGTGGAGCATAATAAGGGAGCCTGGTTACCGTGGGAACGCTGCGAGTTCTTCTGTGAAGAACTCTGTGGGCGAGAGACACAGAACAGAGAGATGGAAAGAAGAGACGAGAGGGTAGGAGTGGGAGCGGGGTGAAAGACAGAAGCCGGATTGATGAGGACGGAGGAGAGCAACGCATGACGGATGACTCCTTTACCGCAGCTCGTCCTTCACCGCAAACTTTGGGACGTGGCTCCTCCCGGTTCCTCCCGACCCGGATCCGACTCAGCCTTTGCTGGACCCCCCCCACCCCCCCCGAGGTGGCAGTAGAGGGTTGTAGCTGTCTCGGTGCGCCCCTGCTGCGTCTCCCACGTCCGGTTGAATTGGCTCCCGGTGGGCTCGAGTGGATGGTATCCAGTTCAGATGCGCCTCACGCACGTGCGCACACACACACACACACACACACACACACACACACACACACACGTAGGGTACAGCAGGTGCCTGGTGTGTGTGGTTGAGTCATAACTGTAACTGTGCCCCTCCTTTGTCAGTGCCTTCGCCTGGCACTCAACACCAACCACCCACACTGGCAGTCCGCACGGTTGCCAAGCAGCAGGAGACTCGGAGTGAAAAGCAAAGGAGGGGTGGGGGTGGGGGGGGGGTGTAAGAGCTGGTGGAATGGCTTTTTTCGTGGGGTAGGGGGTGGGGTATTTCAAAAACACGCAGTTAACTTCAGCGCGATCGAAGTCCCTGCCGGCGGGAGTCAGGCGGGTCCGCTGCCGTCCCTCTCAGCGCAGCGATGGGGAGGTGAAGGAGCCGATGGGGTAATCTGAGGCGTCGCGCTGTGACGGAACCGGGCTGCTCTGGATTTGCCAAACAAATCCACCAGGATATTAATAGCCCCTCTGACCGCGGGCTGCTGCGGCAGCGTAAACACCTGCCACGAGAGCGGCAGCCATGCTTTCTATGTGATGGCCTCCCTCCCACTCCTCGCTCGTCTATACATAGGCCTCACCTACGTGCTGACCCCCCCCCCCAGCCCCTGCACGAGTTTGAGGAAGAGCTAATCCCACCGTACGTCCCCCCCGTGCTTCCATCCCCACTCTCCTCCTCTCCTGATTGCGTTCACCCTTGCCCTCCTCTCTATTCCACCTCTCCCACTCCTGCAGCTCGCTCTCCTCCCACTCTCCTTCCTGCCTCTAGTCAACCTGCAGCCTTAAATACACCTCACACATTCTCCCACCGCACCGCTCGGGTGCTTTATGCACGGACTTCCTGTACCCTGTCCTGTACCCGCTCCGTGCTGCTCTGGAATCCTTCCACAGTGATGCTTTAATAGTGTTTGAACCACTTTGCAAAAGTATCGATATCACGATATCATCGCGATTTAAATAAGACTCAAATCTTTTCTCCTTTACGCGTCACAATAGCTTTATTTGAAATGCATTAAACCAGAATTATAATCTATAATAAACTTTAACTATATCCATTTTATATATGGTGAGCACTTTAACCAGCCCTCCCATAATTCATTTAACTGGTTTCTGTGCACCTTCTGATGGCAGCAAGACAAATATTTTAAGTGTGTGTGCGTGTGTGGGCAGCGTGTGTGTTTCTTCTTGGAGGTGTAGGAGAACGGCGAGGCCCACTGGGCCCATGTGTGTCTGTTTTACGGCACTCTGGGATCCATGATGGGAAAATCAGGCCCCAAATGAGACGACGCGGGAAAACGCTTGAATTTGCAGAACATCTACGTTGTCTTTCACTTTATTACTGAAGAATAAACCCGAAGAGTCCACGTGTTACCAGGATATGTGGCGCTGGGGACTTGGAAAACTCTTCTTCCACACTTTTATCATTTGCTCTAATCACCAGAACACCCCCACCTACGTGATTATATCCTTAAAGCCTCCCAGTTCCTCTCTGATTACCCCTTAAACCGCTGCCAATGGCTGCTTCCCTCTCACGAGTCGTTTTTAAAATGGGCCTTCTTATCTGACAGGCTGATCCGGTTTGGAAGTTCTGAGTCTAGTCCCGCTCAGGGTTTCTCCCTGGTACGTACGCAGCTAATGCCCTGTGAAAATGTAAAAATAAAGCCCGATGATGCTATTTTGGAACGTATCCTCGATAAGCCCGTAATAAATACCTTAAAACCATCTCAGGGAGACTATTAAACTGTTTTATATAACTGGAAAATGCACTGTGAGCAGTGAGGGGGCTCCATTTTCCAGCTCTTTGCTCACGCCACGTCGCCGCTGCTGCATCTCTGAGAGCGTTTCCGTGCTAAAATGACAGGTACTGGGTGTCCTTGACAGCAGCTGGCCCCGCTGTCGAAACCAGCCATTTACATACTAATGTCCACCGCTGCTCGCTCACAATCTCCAGATGGAACATCTCTGGTTCCTGCCGGAGTGGAGGGGCGGCAGAGAGGCTTTTGTGTCGCGTCTGCACTCTTGCACACATTCCGCAGAGCATTCTCGTCATTTCATACCAGGCGAAGCGCAGAGGAGCCTTGACAGATAGTCAAGTAGAGAGGTTTCCATATAATCCGCCGGGCTGGGCGGACTTTGCTCTCTCTGAAATCTCATTAAACACCTCTGGCTGGGAGGATTTCTTTTCTATTTTGCCATATTTGTGTTAAACCTTCCACCCGCGCTGATGCCACCGCCTCCAACCATCTTGTTACCCGTCAGAACTGTCTTGGTCAGCGTCTTGTGTCGCCATGGTGGTGTAACTTGTGATTATCAGTGTTCCGCCTCAGGTCGGTGCCGCTCTGCTTTGTGCGTCCGCTGCTTTCTCGCTGACTGTCTGTGTGTCTGTTTCTCTCTGCTTCCCCTGCGTCCTCTCTCTGTGCCTCGTCCGTCTCTGGTCCTTCCTGTCAGTGCTCGGCCATCGTCCATCTCAGGGCAGCCCACCTCGGCTCCTGCCACTCCTACGGCAGCTGCCTGTGCCGCTCTGTTCCCCACCAGTCTGACCGTTCACAGCTTCGTCAGTCTCCATCAGTACTGCTGCCCCTCTGCCGATCAGGGCTCGCAGCAGGAGGACAGGTAAGGGCCCCCGCAGGCCCTGAGTACAGTGAGTATGTCGCAGTAACCCCCGGCCTGCCTATCGTCATGCCTTCACATCGTAAACACTCATTATTCCTACTGATGCGCGGCATCGAGAGCTGTCGCGCGGCGTCCCGATGTCACTTTGAGCCATAGCTGCCACTCGCCTGTCAATCATCATACTCCAAACTGTCTCATCTTTTCAAATAACTGAAGCCAAATTGGCACGAAAACTGAAAAGACCTTGAGGGAATCATCCACTTTGGATGCTTCAGAGAGCATCATGTGCTCATGAGTGTAGCTATGAGCCATCATGATTAGACTCCCAGTCCTCTGATCTCTCTGCACTGTCACTTTCCTCCTCTTTCATCCTCATATGCATGTTTTCTCTTTCCACCCCACCCCCCCCAGCCCTCCCTGCACCCCCCAGTCCTCCCTGCACCCCCCAGTGTTTGTTTTATCCTCTCACATCTCACCCCCTGGTGACTAACAGTTAAAGTCAGGTCCTCTGTCGTCCACCTGATGCTGCTCTCAGAAGCCTCACACACTGCAACGCTGCCCCCTGAAGGCCGCAAACAGCTGTTCACCTGTGGCGGCTGCTGTCGCCAATCAAAGCGCATCATTTCCCCTTTGCTCTTTGTGTGTCGTGCTGTGTCGTCTCTCTCTCTGTCGTCCGTCTGCTTTCTCACATTTCTCTGCTTTCTTTGTCGTCCCGCGTCGCTTTCCAAGAGGGGAAGGCGCGGACGAGGGCGCCCATCAGTTCTGTTGCGCCGCCTCCGGCTGCAGCAGCCCCTCCTCGCGCTGAGCCGGCGCGACCAGCGACTCGCTCGTCCGTCCGTCCGCCTGTGACACGGAGCTCAAAGTTTATGCTGCCAAAGGGAGGCCTCGCTGTATCGAACACACGTGCATGTAACCTGTGACTTCCCCGTGTAGGTGTGTAACATGCTTATTGGCGTTCCAGCAAACCTTGTCACCTGTCTGTGGTCTCCATGATTTCTCTCTGTACTCCAGCGCATGTGAAGCTATCGCAGCTTATCGTTGTCTTTGCTTCGCTGTCCCACTTGTCCCGGCTCCAGGAGCCATGTCGGTTCAGTTGTGCCCAGCAGCCACTTCTCCTCATCTGTGCCAACCTCAGTATAGTCGTGTCACTCCCAGTTATGCAACAGCTGGGCTCCTGTTTTATTTAAGGAATTAAGCTTTTGCACTTTGTTTTGCCCCACTTGTCCCCACCCTGAGCTTATGTGCTGATCCACGGGCAGATGATTGGTTCCTGTGGTGTGACCCCCCCCCCCACATGTTAACCCCTCTGGAACCCCTCTGTAGGCGGAGCCTCTAAAACTTGTGGTTTTGTCCATTACACAAAGGGAACACACGCGTAATCATACATTTGGAGAGAAAAACTTTGCAGCTGTTGCCTCTCAGGATGTTCGCCTGTGGATATCTATCAGACCTCAGAGCATTTAAAACACCAAATGCAACTTTTTAAAACATGCTGATCTTTGGAAAAGAATTTTACAAGGGTTTTAAATTTCCAACCAAACTCTGCTTCTTCTTTTTACCTGCTTAATCTCAGTATAACCTTGATTTCACCTGTAAGAGAAACCCCAAACGTGTCCCCGAATAAAGCAAAGATGAACATTTCCCCTTGTTATCATCAATAAATTCTTCCACTTCTCCTGTGTGTCTCTGTCACTTCCTATTAGCTACATTCTTTGGTTCTTTAGTTTGGCAGTTATGCAATAAAAAAAAAATGACTGTGCATGTGAATGTGGTCTGGTGCAGCGAGGGTGGGGAGACGTTCGGATCTGTCAAAATGATGTCAAGAATGTAACCTGTGCAGCTCGTCAGGGCGAGCGGAGGGAGCAGATTACAGAGCGCGAGAGAGAGCGAGGTTGAGCGTGAAGACCGCTGCTCCGCTCTGTTTGGGACCCTCGTTCTGACGGGAGCAGCGGGGTAAGATCCTGCATTCACTTCTTTCCTCTTTGAATCTCGGCATGTCTGGTGTTTGATGTGTCGGCGTTCTGATCCACGAGGCGCCTGTGGACCGCTGCTCCTTGCAGAATGTATCGTAGAGACAGAAAGACGGGGGGGGCGCCCGGCCCGGCCCGGCCCGGCCCGGCCCGGCCCGGCGCGTGTCCGATGGGCGATCACTGAAATGGGCAGCACAGCTGCGCAACATGGTTGGTTTTTCAGAGGACGCGGGTGTGAAGTGAGTCACGCCAGGATCCGCGGGCCCACAGCCAGGCCTGCGTGCACATGCCGTTCAGATGACAGTGCACATTCTTCTGAGCTTCTGCATAATCTGCATGTTTTCATTTTCCTGGGGCTTTTTCTGTAGGCACTGGTAAAAGAAAAAAAAAGAAAAAGGAACCAAGTTCGCACTTCAAATCTCCACATTTCAGCGGCATCAGTGACGATGATGAATGATGATCGGATCAGTTGGAACGGGAGGTTCTGAGGGGGGTTGTTTGATATGTAAACATGCGCTTAGATTTGTTCCTTTTTGCCTCTGATTGTTGCCCTCTCGTTCTTCTTCTGCCCTTTTTTGTCCTCGTTCACCTGGCTGCTAAGCAGAAGAGGCTATAAAAGGAAAGTTAGATTGAATTGAAGCTCTGGATCAGCCGTCTGTGGCTGACTGGCGGCAGCGCTGGGGAATACTTGGAAAATCCCAGATGCAGACGTCATTTTCTGTTAACTTTAGCAGACATCTGCCTGCTTGTCTGGATACGTCTGAGCGTCAGACACCAGATCTGAAACAATTTCCAACACCTTCCATTTGCAAACTCCGCGTCTTCATTAAACAGGAAGTCTTAAAAAACCCGCAGGGCCTGTTGAACGGAGGGTCTTGGCGCTGAATCTCAAGTCAGGGGAATGTGCGAGTGTGTGACCCAAAGCTCGCACCAAGGGTGTGAAACGGTGAAGTGGCGGTCGTGGAGAACGTTGGCGGCGGAGGAGGAACGCTCCCATCTGACCTGAGAAGGATCGAATTTGTTTCCCTGTGTTTGCCCATGTGTCAGTCCTCACTGGTGATTGATTTCAAAGCCCAACATGTTAATTACCCCTCAGTCGTCTGCTGCGTCAGGATTTTCCGCTTCGCTGGCAGCTTTGAAACGGAGAAATGAGGGATTAGCTGCCGCTAAGGTGACAATGACTCAGCGGATGGGAATCGTTATTGGCATCTTAATGGCATTTAACAGAGGGGTTAATTTCCCCTGCCTCCATGTTGATGGCACAGTCAGACCCACCGCTGTCAGCACATCAATATTCTATAAAGGAGGGCAGGGGGCTGCAGGAGAGCAGGGTGGCTGCAGTCAGTCAGTCAGCATTGTACTTTTGTATTTTGCATCCATTAGCGACTCTTTAGTACTGTTGTTTAGAACGCTTGCTAATGCTTTGGTGTATTTTATGCTGCAATGACATGAGCGTTCATCAGCTTTGGTCTCAGCTCTAATTAAATGTTCTGTGAGAGAAACTCTGAGCTTCAGCCTCCAGAGAGAAACTCTCTCTGGCACCACAACAGGAACACAAGGTTTCTTACATAAGTAATGAGGTGTCCGTGCCAGCTGTGTTATGGACACGCTCATCTTTTATACACCAACTTTTCTTTCTTTGGTGGATATCAAATTTTCCTCTAATTGCCTGTTTTTGTCTGAGTTGCACTTTGAGCAAAACCTGGTATGAAATTGAGTTTAATGGATGCATAATTACTAATGATTAGCAGGGCTGCTTGCTATAAAAGGTGATTGGTTTTTTTTAATTATTGCATAAATTTGAAAGGTTCAGTGACCAGTAAAGCTTCCTGCTCAGAGGAAGACGGAAAACAGGCTGCTGAAAACAAGGATCATTGAATTGTTTTCTGTTATTGATAAGATTTAGGGCTCGGATCCAGCCGAGGATCGAGCCATCAGTCAGAGAGAGGATAAAGAAACCGGGCTTGCTGCTTTTAATGTATTTTTGGTTTCAGTGACTCGGTTAAATGGAAATATCTGCTCCTGCCGGGACGTTGAGATGAAGCTGAGGGGCTGCACGTGTCCACCTGTTGGAGCCGTGCACGCGTTCCTTAAAAGGAGTTCCGTGGATGATGGAATTTTTCTATTCACACTTCTATTCACAGGACTAAATGTAAATACTGCGCGTGATTTCGTGACAAGTATTACTCCGACTGTCATTCACAACCTGCAGAGCATCTCCAACACCCACATCATGGGGTGATAACAGTCAATACATTGTCATGGCAACAACACTTCTCATCCTAACAACTGCCTCACCGCCCACAAAGGTCCCGCAGCAACCGTCACCAAGCAACCCCCTCCCTCTTCTCAGTTTCTCTATTTAAGGAGCAGAGGAGGAGGAATGATAAACGATGCTGCACAAAACACTTTCAAGTGGAGACTTGTGCGCAAAGCTCCCTCCGCTCCCTCAAAATGGAAACAAAGTGAGGCCTGTTAATGGCATTAACTCCCAGTAAACCTAGTTTAGCCGTGGTGAGTTGTGCTCTCCTGTAGATGTCAGAGTTGGGGCTGAATAAATCTGTTATGCAATGCACAAGTTTTTTCCGTCTCTGCTCTGATCAAGAAGCTGCGTTCCACAATATTTGTCTTCATTTTGCGTCTATTAGGTTTTAGCACTGGTTACAGATTAAAGCACCAACGGGCCGCTTCCTTCTTGCTGGCTTCACACCAGCACAGGAAGAATTTGTGCACGCAAAGGGGAAGGAAGAAGAATGAAAGGACATTAAACTGCAGCGAACAGAAACTTCACAATCGAGATCTGCCAGTCGTGTTCCCATAAACTTCTGACCCTGCTGGTGTCTCAGACTGGTTACGCGACAGGCCACAGAGAACAGGAAGAGGTGTGGTTAAAGCAGGGAGGAAATGAGGGCAGGAGCATGCGCCCGCTGTTGTTCTTCCAAACAGAAAAGGAAGGAATATGAGGGCACTGGAGGAACGACAGCTTTAACCTGATAAGTTTTGCCATTATAATGCTGAAGCTGCTGATATTCAATGGTTTGTTGTCAAATATTAACATCTGGGTGAGAGAGGGAGAACTAACTGCATGTGTCAGAGTGACTTTTAGTACCAGCCTCTACCCACAACCCGGTCTTTCCTGTCAGTGAGGTGTTGCTGGTATAAAGATGTTCTGTGTCTGCTGCGACTGTCAGACAAGGAGTCACTACAGGCCAGACTGTAGGGTGGAAAAGAAAGTTCTGTATGGGAAAAAGGCTGTGCGTGTAGATGGAAGAAATTATAGGTCAGGAGGACTTTTTGATCACTAACTTACTTTGGAGAGAGCAAAAGCTGTGAGACGTCATTGCTTTAAAACAAAAGCTCAAGCTGGAGTTCACTATGAGTTTCAAAAGCCGGTGGTTATCTTCTCGTCGCTCTAAAATTTACATGTAAGTTCCGATAAAACGTATGTGTGGAACCCTTCTGTGCCGGTGACTTACGATTAAAAGGGTGTGTTTTCTGTTCCAGTGTGGAAGGGGAGTCCCAGTTCCCAGATGTGGGCGCCCGCAAAGACAGCTCCTTCAGCAAGACCCTTTACCGCTCCGAACGCTACGGCGACAGCAGCAGCAGCAGCGCACCCTCGGGGTCCAGGGACCCCTCGTGCGTGGCCCCCTCGAATTCAGCCAGCTTGGCCTGGGCGCTCCGAACACGGCACCAGCCGGCGAGCCTTGCCCTCCGTAAGCAAGAGGAAGAGGAGCACAAGAGGTGCAAGGCTCTCTCAGACAGCTATGAGCTGTCAACAGATCTGCAGGATAAGAAGGTATTTCCTGCTGTGTGTGTGTGTGTGTGTGTGTGTGTGTGTGTGTGTGTGTGTGTGTGTGTGTCTCTCATGTTACCGTGGCTGATGCTGTACATGTGGCTCCAGGTGGAGATGCTGGAGAGAAAGTACGGCGGCTCCTTCGTAAGCCGCAGGGCAGCTCGAACCATCCAGACGGCGTTCAGGCAGTACCGCATGAACAAGAACTTTGAACGCCTCAGGAGTTCCGCTTCGGAGAGCCGCATGACTCGGCGCATCATCCTGTCCAACATGCGACTGCAGTACTCCTTTGACGAGCGGCAGCCGCCACAGCAGGCCCAGACGCAGACCAACTTCACCCACAGCGTGGCCATAGGACCGCCTCACTCCCCCGACACGGACCGTCCGGGAGACTACACCCAGTTAGAGGATTCCTTCTCCAAACAGGTAACAGTGCTGCGGCCCCACCCAAATCACCTCTTGACCTTGTCAAATCAACAAATGTTCCACCTTCTCTCCAGGTCAAGTCTTTAGCCGACTCCATAGACGATGCTCTCACCTGCCGTGGGGGTCGTAACGACTCCCAGGAGGGCAGCAGGGAGGGTGGCGGGATTAGCGAGGACTTCGGGGAGTGTGTGTGGAGCAGCAGCAGCAACCCCTCCTCCCAAAGAGGATTGGGAGAACGCGCCAGGGGGGCAGGAGGAGGACTCAGCATGCACGGCGACAGCACCGCCACCTCGTACAGCGACGTCACCCTGTACATGGATGACGGCATGCCTTCATCGCCCCTGTCCCTGGACCGAGCGCCCAGCAGCACAGACACAGAGTACTGGGGCCCGGGCGGGGGTGTCGGAGGGCGCGAGGACAGCAGGGACACCGAAGGAGGGGGCAGCAGCAACAGTCGGCGCAGCACCCCGTGCACCGAGTGCAGAGACTTCCGTTTTAGAGGCGCCCATCTGCCTCTCCTCACCATCGAGCCCCCGAGTGACAGCTCGGTAGACATGAGCGACCGCTCGGATCGGGGTTCTTTGAGCAGACAGCTGGTCTATGAGCAGGAGCCGGGGGTCGGGGTGGGCTCCCCTCAGGGAACCCTCAAACACTCCACCAACACGGCCACCCGTGCTTCCTCCACAGCTGCTGCCCAGGGTCAGACTCGGGCCCCCGGCAGACCCTTACCCACGCACATCCCGCACCAGGTGGCGGCTCACCACCACCATCACCACCACCCGGTCCACCACCATCAGTACCCCGACACGCCCTCCTCGTCCTCATCGCCCCAGCAGCCCCCCACCACCCCTCTGTCCTCCTCCTCGTCCACCGCTCTGCCTCCCGGTGGGCTGGAGCAGCCGTGCTGCTCGGACGGAGACAACGACTCGCTCAACTCCACCACTAACTCCAACGAGACGGTGAACTGCAGCTCCGGTTCCTCCTCCCAGGACAGCCTGCAGGAGCCTCTGCCACCTCTGGGGAAGCAGACGTATCAGAGGGAAACGCGCCACAGCTGGGACTCGCCGCCCTTCAACAGCGATGTGGTGCAGAGACGCCAGTACCGCATAGGCCTTAACCTCTTCAACAAGCAAGTGGCTTTTTTTGTCTAAACTCTGGTGTTGCAGCTTACAGAACCCGAAGCTTTAGCCATCAGATGATTAAAGTGAGCCCTCGCTTTTGTTTCTCTCCTACAGGAAGCCAGAAAAGGGAATCCAGTACTTGATAGAGAGGGGATTCGTATCAGACACTCCAGTTGGAATTGCTCGTTTCATCCTGGAGAGGAAGGGCCTGAGCCGCCAGATGATTGGAGAGTTCCTGGGAAACCGACAGAAACAGTTCAACAAGGATGTTTTGGAGTGAGTGTGGGAGCAAAATGAAGTGAATTATATGTCATTGCACGGTTCCTTCCGCCTGCAGCACATTTCAAACCGCACATCCCGGGCTGAAAATTTCTCGGTTCTGTGCGTTTCAGCTGTGTGGTGGATGAAATGGACTTCTCAGGTATGGACCTGGATGATGCTCTTCGAAAATTCCAGGCCCAGATTAAGGTTCAAGGAGAAGCCCAGAAAGTGGAGCGGCTCATAGAGGCTTTTAGGTTTGCATTTCTTTGTGGTTGTTGTTATTTTTTTTTAAATGCAGGATAAAGCTGCTACTGAAGATGTGGTCCCTGTTTAAACATGTTTCTCTTCCCTCTGCAGTCAGAGATACTGCGTTTGTAATCCGGCTCTGGTTCGCCAGTTCCAAAACCCAGATACCATCTTCATCCTGGCCTTTGCCATAATCCTGCTGAACACAGACATGTACAGTCCCAACGTCAAAGCCGAGCGGAAGATGAAACTAGAAGATTTTATAAAGAATTTAAGGGGTGAGAGAATGTTTCAGACTCCTTCATTCTGTCATAATATTATCAAAATAGGGCAAGTAAAAAACACAAGTCTGCAGATGGTCTGCATAATGGCTCCACACAAAAACCCACAAGTGTTTTTCTGCTAATTAGCCTCACAGTTCTGTCACAGTAAACAGCCTGTAAATGTACCTGGCTGTACCTGCCAGTTTAATCTGATCTGCCACCTGTCACATGCAGTCTGGCAGCCAGGTCCTGCATCCAAACACAGTCTGACAGGTACAAGCAACCAGTGCTGCTGTTATGATATATAATATGATCTCTAATAATAGTGAAACAAACATGATTTAAACGTTATATTCTCATATTCTCTAGGGGTTGTTTTGCCTACTAGCGTAGCAATCAGAGGAAATTATAAATTTGAGATGTAAGGGAAAATATCAACACCGTCCACAGGTGGAAACCAAGTTGATGGTGTGATTTGTGATTTGAAATGTGCTTCTGTGTCTGTGTACCAGGTGTGGATAATGGTCAGGACATACCCAGGGACCTGTTGGTCGGGATCTACCAGAGAATACAGAAGTGGGAGCTGCGGACCAACGACGATCACGTTTCACAAGTGCAGGCAGTCGAGAGAGTCATTGTGGGCAAAAAGCCTGTTAGTTTTTGTACTTTAATAAACCAGCATTGGGGTTTTGGAGCACAGTCTAGGGTCTAATCTTTATCTACCCGTACGAAGGTGCTGTCCCTTCCCCATCGCCGGCTGGTGTGTTGCTGCCAGCTTTACGAAGTTCCGGACCCCAACCGACCTCAAAGGACGGGGGTGCACCAACGGGAGGTCTTTCTCTTTAACGACCTTCTGGTGGTAAGACCTTAGGTGTAGCCGAAAATACACGTGTTTGTGTTTCTGTTTATTAAAAATGCCACCCATGTGCCGCATCAGGTGACCAAAATCTTCCAGAAGAAGAAAACTTCTGTCACCTACAGTTTCAGACAGTCCTTCTCTTTGGTTGAGATGCAAGTGCAAATGTTCCAAAACTCATGTGAGGGGAAAAATCTTTTTCTTTACGTTAACATTTATTACATGCCAGTTTAGGTTCACGTTCATTTGCGCCCCTCAGACTACCCTCATGGTATTCGTCTGACCTCGGCGATCCTGGGCGGCGAGAGGAAGGTTCTCATCGTCTTTATGGCGCCCAGTCAACAAGACCGCACTCGCTTCGTCAGTGACCTCAGGGAGAGTATTGCTGAAGTTCAAGAGATGGAGAAATATAGGGTTGAATGTGAGTACGCCACCTGCTGGACGTTATATTCAGACTCATTTAGAATGCTTTTATGAATGTTGGGGTGATATTCTAAAGAAAAATGCCCACAAAAGGTCAAAATAATCGGCCCAGGTAACCATTGCTGTGCTTTCTGTTTACAGCGGAGCTGGAAAAGCAAAAAGGTGTGATGCGGCCCAGTTTGCTGACTGGAGGCGTGGTAGGAGGAGGCGTGGGTGTGAAGGGCGACGTGGTGAACGGCACCCTGGGAAGGACGAGTTTTGACGACAACTGTGAGGGGCTGAAACGCACCGCGCTCAGCTCCTCTCTCAGGGACCTCTCGGACACGGGTGAGACAACAGAGACGCCGTGAACGCCATTTCCTTTGATTGCACGCCGTGCCTTTCTATCTGGCTGATATGAGACGGTTCTATCTCCCACTCTTTGCTAACCCGACTCTCCCTGGTGGGGTGCAGGGAAACATGGTCGCAGGAACAGTGTTGGTTCTCTGGATAGTACCATGGAAGTAAGTCTGAAATTATAGGTGTTATCAGACCCGTATCCCCCCCCCCCCCCACATAATTGTCCTTGACAGTGTGTGTACAGTGTACATATAAATGGTGTGTGTGTACTTACATACGTGTCTGCAGCTGTCCCGCATGGCCTTTTACATATTTGTGCGATTTAACATGATGGATTGTCACGACGTAAATGTTCTAAAATACTTATTTTGACTATTGCCTCCACATTTATCAACTTTTTTTGTTGTTTTGAATTGGAGCCAAAGTATTTTGTATTGCGCCTCTTCCCGGGACGGTAACATCGTCCCGGGACGGTAAGAATTCAGCGTTCCCTGAATAGAACCATGCGTGCACGTGCATTTACATGCTCTCCTCATGTTTCTGCCAGGGCTCCATCATTAGCAGTCCCCAGCCTCACCAGCGATACCCACTGCCGGGAGTGATGCCGGGTGTGATGCCAGGTGTGCTGTCGGGTGTGATGCCGGGTGTGATGCCGGGTGTGATGCCGGGTGTGATGCCGGGTGTGATGCCAGGTGTGATGCCGGGTGTTCTCCCAGGTGTGATCCCGGGATGCTATGGAACAGATGACTTCCGGTCTCATCGCCCCATCCTGAGCCCCGGGACGGGGGTGGGGGGTGGGCCGGGGCAGCAAAATACCACTGCTGGGACAGAAGTTGGGGGAGTCTCCAGCAGTGTAGAGAGAGCAGGAGCGGGGAGCAACCCTGGGGGGAGCAGCAGCAACAACAGCAGCTCTTTTCTGGGATCCCTGTTTGGCAGCAAACGTGCCAAACCGCCAGGGCCCCTTATTCCACCGGGGCCACCCTTCCCCGCACCTGTCCCCCCGCCGACTTCGGGAGGGCCCCCTCCTCACTCCCCTTCATCTCTCTGTCAGATGGACGGGGGACCTTCCAAGATCCAAGCGCTGCATGCGCAGTACTGTCACACGGGCGCCGTGCAGCCTCCACCACCGTACTACCATCACCATCGCTTCCACGTCCAGCCTGTCCAGGCCCCTTTGCAAGGCCTACCCCCCCATACTATACAGAGAGGCCCGCTACCCTGTCGGCCAGTGCTTGGCCCCCCACACACCCAGCACCTGCAGCTGGCCCATCTCTCCCAGCTCTCCCAGCCTGGCCTTCCGGGTCGCTACGGCAACCTGGTGTTGGGATGTCCTCCCCCTCTTTCTCCTCTCTCCCAACATTCCCAGAACCCCCAGTGCGCCCTCTACCACGTTCAGCCCACACACTCTATCAGAGGGGGCGGCGGTCCCGGTACCAAACTACCACTAACCGTGTCACACTCCCACCCACACCCCCACGCACACTCCCAAACCCACCCCGGACACGTGCACACGCCCCACCCAGCCAGCCAATCCACGCACCAAACACACTTTATATTCGGCACTCTGCCCCACAACCTTCCGTCCGCCTCCGTCAATGCGCATCACGCAGCCTCCGCCGCCCCGTATCTGCCCCAGTACCCTCCTCTCTCCTCCATCCCACCTCCCCCACCGCACTCCCCTTTACCCCCCCCTTCGTCCCCCCTTACCCCTCTTACCCCTCTCTCCCCTCACCCCCCCCAGCACCCCGGGCAGCCTCAGCAGGGGCCACAGGTGACTGGGGCTGGAACGACAGGTACAGGGGGCAGCTCCAAATCCAAGCCTATCAACCGGATAAGCACCGTGGTGTGAGCAGGATCTGGGGCCCCAGAGGTCAGAGTATGGATTACAGAGTGGAGGAGGCTGGCAGCAGGAGCAGGGCCAGGAGCAAGTCTGCCAGGACAGAGGGCAACAGCAGCAGCTCCAGTGACAAGAAGAAGCGCAGTTTGCTTCGCCTCTGTTACTTTCACCTCCGATTCCCACACATGTAGGTGGGAATAAAAAAACAAAGCTGGGCTTGGATACAATGAGAAGCACACGCACGCACGGTATACTGTTATTCACACCCACATGTGCAAACAGGTCCCATTTAAAAGACCAGAAGAATCTATAGCCATATTATTTAAGACTGATTTGAATCTGTACGATGTTAATTATTTTCATCCTATGAGTCTTTCTGAGAGGATCTACGTGTACAGCATACGGAGACGTTGTAATGTGGAGACTTTGTGTTCTGCTGCTCACATGGAGGTGTACATACAGACCACAACATGCATCTCAACACCGTTTGGCATTGAAACAGGAGAGAATCGCAGAAACGAAGATGGCCCCTTGACTTTGCAGTGAGTCCGTCTGTTGTTGCAGGTTTGGCTTCGCTGGCAGACTTGTTGTTTTTTTTAACTAAGACCTCAGTCGTGTCGCTTTGTCTTCTAAAAGCCGTGCAGATCTCTGACAGCCTTTGGCTCTTTAGTCTTTTCCACGTGAGCAGGAGCCCCCTGGTCTTATTGCATTCGTTGTCAGGGTGCAATGGGGGCGGGGGGGGGGGGATTTCTGTTACAATCAATAATATATTTGGAATGTTTCTGAAGCTTCTTGCTGTTTTATTAATATTATTATTTAAACCTGCAATGACTATGATGAATATTGTCCAATAATTGTTTTGACCAGTGATTAATTATACCACAAGATGTTTGTATATGGTTATAGAGAGTATATTAATTAATTCCCTCAGTTTGCCATCCACACTGACTTGTAAAGTGTGCTTTGCTTTTATCGTACCATTAGTTCTATTAAGTTCATCCTTTAATGACTAATAGTATTGACTGTTGACAATGAATGAGGTGGTGCTCCGTTACAGCACCTCTGCAGCGCGACACCGTTCCTCCGTCATTTGTTTGATGTGAATTAACGTGCCAATTAATGGAATGACTAACAAAACTTGAATTTCCTGAGCGGCTCTGTTTTCCTGTGTTAGAAAGGTGTATAAAGAGCTGAATTGTGGAAGACGCCACCCCCTGTCACACACATCAGATTTAGTCTTTACGTTGTTTTTTTTTTCTTCCCGTTTTTAAGAGGTTTTTTGTGGTTTTGCACATGTGATGTCTCGAGTCAGATGCGGCTTATTTCTTATTCTGCCTCTTCTGACACTTTCTGAAACACGACAAGAGTCAAGAATGTAAAAGAGCTCGCCCTGTTTACGGTGGGGGCCGTGCACGACCGTGCACGGGCAGTAGTTCACCTGCAAGGTCCACCACTTCCCAGGAAAACCCACACTCATCCTGATTTAAGTGAGAAGGATTCTAAACAAGCACATGAGAATCAAAAATATAAAGTTCTGCAGCCTCGAGGAAGGGAAGCGATGGAGGGTTGGAGATTTTATATGTCGTCTTTTCTTTTTTTGGGGTGTTTCTGACTTTTTGCATGAATATATCTGCACTTATTAACTCGATTGTACTGTATAAACCTTAATGTACATATTAAATTATACAGAGGCTCCTTAACATAACTACGGGGCGAATTTCTCCCATTCTGTATTCAGGTGTGTGCATGTGAGTGCTACCAAGTATGTACATATAAAAGAGAGGGAGGAGAATTACAGAGGTCGGCTCGAAGAAATGTTGACTTCTTTTCTCTTCTTATTTCAGACTGAAGGTGAGAGAATGATTAATCAATGACCTAATTTTAAGATTTAAAAAGATGTTTATATGTCAGTGCACCTATTGACATCATTTTGAGCAAATGATTTCAATTTCTGTGTATGTATTTTGTGTACTGAAAGAAGGTGTGGATAGTTATTGCTTCTGATGAATTAAAGTGTCCTTGCAGTGAAATTGTCTGTGCTTAATGAATTTTTCTATATGATCTTAATGATTTAAACTTATGGAATCTATTACATATCAGCACATTTTTTAACCGTTAAACCAAAGTGAATTCTAATCATGAGACAAGATTATATTCATGATTTTTTATGATATTTATGTTGAGCGAAGATAAAGACAAAAGCGAGATGAGAACAGACATTTCGCATAATGTTCATTTTCAAAAAGTAGAGAAGCCCGCTGACCTTAGATCCCCGAAATGGGTCGGGAGATACGTAAAAACCCTCTTGACACTTGATCATCAAAGGCCAAGTGGTGATCAGATCTTCGATCAGAAAGCAGCCGATTACTCTCGACTGGCCCTTGTTAACTGGCAGGTATGTTTCAACAATAGTTCAACAGGTTCCACGAAGGCGCAGGAAGACTCGCTCCCTCTTCAAGAGGAACGGGTTGTTTTGGATTTAAGTAATGAGCTGCTGGCGGAGGCCGGCGCTCTCCGTCGGCTTTCTGCTTAAGGAAGGTTATTACTATGTTATTAGGCTATGAATAGAAAACTCAAACCGCCCTTTGTCTGATGAAATTATTCAATAAAGTTCCTCCTATCCAATACAGACTCACAGAAATTCAATTTTAGTCATGATATTTTCGCAGATTTGGACAATCAGTATGACCTTTGGACCGTATTAGATGTATTAATTGACCTGTAAAACTGTCACTATTCCTAAAAATAATTATTATTATTTATTTATTTTTTTAAATCACATTAACCACAAATTTTTAAAAAAGACTGCACACTTGAGCTTTCTTTGGGAGTGGGGGGGGTGCTTACGTAAACTTTAAATACTGCTCTACTTCCTGGTGACGTCATGACGATAATGACAATTACGGGACTTTATTGGCGCATGTGGCGCGTATTCGTACTACTTTCGGGGTGTAAACGTGAGATACGTGGTGCGAAGATGAAGAGGTTGTGCTTCGGTCCTGAGAAAAACTAAGATGGCGTCTCGTCAAGAAAGATAGGGTGGCCTGAAGAGACTGATGATGGTGATCGGAAATTGATTAATAACGAGTAATCGGCAAAGTTCGAGGGTATCGTTTACTGTTAAATGGACTTCGTCCGCCCTTGGTTTGAGCCGGTGTGTCTGACACAGCGAAGTATATGGGAGAAGTGAGCCTGAAAATCGGTCAACTTTGCTAGCAGCGATAGCTAGCCAACAGGACCGAGCACAGCTGGCCAACCTTAGCTAACCACCAGTCATCACAACAACAGAGGGAAGAGAGCGGCCCCCAGCCCTATCATACCCCGGGACATCGAGGTGTCTTCGGTCAGTCACTGAAATGTAACGAGGCAGTCGAGTTCAAAGGGATTCAGATAGCTGCATGTTTAATTTCGCGCACACACAAGGATGTAAATAATGATATCTGGCTCGTTTTAAGCTAAATCGGTTAACGTAGCTCGCCTCTGTTGCGGTCATGCTGTTGACTTTTTCCTCCTCCAGAACAATTGTTAGCTAACTAATGCTAGTCACCTAAGCCCGGGGGAGGTGATGGGACTGGACCATTGAATGTGTATTACTGGGCTGAAAATGTGGAGGCCTCGATGCTAACATTAGCTGTTAGCGTCGTTAACAATGTCGATCACAGAGAAATGCTCCACACTAACCATGCTAAGATCCACGTAGAGACCTTTTATAACAGTACAAACAATAAACTACGTTGGTTTGCCTTCTCCGTTTTCGCATGTGGCTTGAAGGTAAGGTTTGCTTCCAAGCCCAGTAAAGTTACAGATGTCCGTTTTTATGTTATTGAGGCTTCAGCAGGACGTGTTGACAGATAAGATCATTTGGTTCCGAAGTTCGCACAATTCCACAGTTTCTCCGTTAAAGCTCATTGTTTGTGCAGCTCTCAGCCCTATTGTGATGCTTTTTAGAGCTCAGGGTTCATGGCCTCCACGCTATTGTTTGTGTCCAGGCCAGGCAAAAAAAGATGAACAGTCACTGTAGGAAATGCTCGTTTTAATATTAATATTTTAATATAAAAGCAGCAGTTCCGACCAAATTAGTATATATGAAGGTTAATGGCTGGTTGGCCTTGAAACTCACAAAGCTCTTTTTACATTTACACTTGTTTTTGTCTTTTAAAATGTAATGCTATTGTCCTATAAATGTTGCAGCAGCACTTCATACTATTTACTTTTAAAAGCTGATACGACAAGAAAGGATGGCGTCTCCTTTGTTATGGCTGAAGGGCCCGTGTTCCTTTAAGAGAAGTCTTCTGCCACGAATTTTGCTCTTGTATTCAGACTTTAGGGTTATTAATAAAATCTAAAATTCTACGAAGGCGTTGAGGAAGTTTGCCATTCATAGTCGCCCTAATGTGGTCACATTAAAATGTCAGCTTGCCTCTGCCAAAGAGGTTATGTGACAGCTGGCGTTTGACTGGTGGCAAAATAAGTCAGTTACGAACTGCTTCTAATGAAATTGTCAGGTAAATTCTCTTTTCTCTCTTCTGAGGATCATAAGCAGCCTACTCTTTTAGGTACTCTTATAATACTGCCTATACATATATATTTATATATAATGAAGCATTCTTTATCGTTGCTTGACAGGTTTCTGCGCTCCGAGTGTTTTTCTAGGTAAAGGCGGCTGCAGTCAAGACAGTTGTTTAACAAGTCAGATGAAGTGCACTTAAAATGTCTCATGGTTTAATTCAATTCAAACTTCCAGTGGCTTTCTGGGGTGCTGCCGTCTGCTCCACGTGGTTGATTCCCTTGTTTTGTCTGTGTTGCTGCTCTCAGGGCAATGGAAGGGGAAGAGTTTGTACCTCCTCCAGAGTGTCCAGTGTTCGAGCCATCATGGGAGGAATTTCAGGATCCTCTGGGCTACATTGCCAAGATTCGTCCAATAGCAGAGAAGTCAGGAATCTGCAAGATTCGGCCTCCGCCGGTGAGTAATTCTGCTTAAACGTTATATGCTCGGCATGATGTAACCCTGAACTTACTGTTCCTGTCTTGAACATATCTCAGCCCTTCATCAGAGAGCGTCTGACAGGAGTGTTGTGTATCTTTTCTCCTCATGTCTTGAGTAAGATCTTAGCAAGAGCCCCCAACGCTGGCCATGAAAATTAAGCGGTTTTCCTATTTGAGAACTTGAATCATTCCCAGAAAAACATGTATTCTAATGAAAGTGACACAAATATTTCAGTACACAGCTCTTAAATTCCTCACTCAAACAGAAGCAGAGAACTGAAACCTATTCGGTTTCCAGAGGCACATAATCAAAGCGCAGTTCTTTTTGCTCCACAGGCTTCATTTAAAACGCCGATCTTCCCTATTTTAACTTGGGTTTAATTTCCGTGGTTACACGCGTCACTGTCCAAGCTGTAATTTAGGTTTTACTGCAAAGGTTCACATATTTACAAGCAGCTTTCTTCAAAACAGGACTGGCAGCCGCCGTTTTCAGTGGAGCTGGATAGCTTTCGTTTTACGCCCCGCATCCAGAGGCTTAATGAGTTGGAGGTAATTTGTTTTCCCTCTGGGAAGCTCATACCTGACAGAGCTGAGGTTCACGCTGTCGCTCACGGTTGGTCTTTATGGAACTTCTCAGGCGGAGACCAGAGTGAAGCTCAATTATTTGGACCGCATTGCCAGGTTTTGGGAGATCCAGGCGTCCTCCTTAAAAATCCCACACATCGAAAGGCGCATCCTTGATCTTTTTGGCTTGTCGAAGGTACGTGCTGTTTGATTTCACCTCACCAGTGGGGGAATGTCAACCTTACTAATCCCATAGCTGATGTGGTTGGTCAAACCTGTGTGTTTCAGGTCGTGGCGGACGAAGGAGGCTTCGAGATGGTGTGTAAGGAGCGGCGCTGGGCCCGCGTGGCGCAGCGGCTGGGCTATCCTCCGGGCAAAAACATCGGCTCTCTGCTGCGCTCGCACTACGAGAGGATCATCTACCCGTTTGAGATGTTCCACTCTGGTGCTAGCCTCCCGGTAGCATTCCACACATTTCTGCCCTTCATTTCTAGTCACCAGCAGATTTAACACCTTCTGTATCCACAAAAACCAGGAAACTTTACCCAAACCACACCAGATCTTGTCAACATGATGCGTAGAAGAGGCTTTTCACCCTGCTGTGGTCGCTGTCGTGAAAGAAACCTGCTTGGTGTTGTCCTAACGTCGTTTTCTTATTCTTTTAGCACTGCAAGCCGAAGCACTATGACGGCGAGGATGTCGATAAAGAGTACAAGCCCCACTCCATCCCCCTGCGACAGTCGGTGCAGCCGTCCAAAATGAGCAGTTATGGACGCAGAGCGAATCGCTGCCAGCCCGACGTGAGTGGCAGCACCCATCATTTAGTATGAGAAACACCCCCGCGACCCCCACACCTCCACCCACTCAGAGGAGGGAATCTGAGTCCAGCAACTGTTTACGTGGCAGTTTCTTTTTTTCCTTTTTCATGGGTCTTTACACGCAGATGCAAACAGGTTTGCCACGTTTGTGCTGTTATTAAAAATATATTCTCTCATTAATCTCCCCGTTCGGAGTCAACCTGTGGTCAATTCAATTGATCGGACTTGATTTGAAGAGACACTCGCCACTCAATATCTGGTCAAAATAACTGCCCCCAGACCGTAGAGATACAATGTTTGGGGGCACAAAATGCTCAGGACTTCAGACTGGGCTGGAATTTCCCCTTCCAACAAGGCAAAGACTAATCTAGAGGAGATTAGACACAAGTCTGGGTGTTTTGGAGAGCTGGGTGTTGATTAATGAGAAAATAACTGATCATCTAAACTAAAAGGCTCTAATAAAGTAGAGCGAAAGGCTCATCCAGTAAATGTGCACACTAGAGGTGCCTTTTTTACGAAAGGGTGTAAATCTTTGATGATCTGAGGTGGCTGTTGTGCGTCCCCGTGTAGCGGTTCACTGTCTACGTCCTGCTGATCATCCAAATAACAACAGCTTACATTTTAAAGGGCTGGCAAAATGTCAAGCAAAGGCCAGCGGTGTGTTGGATGATAGTGCTGGAGCGCGCCATGCTGTCATGTCCAGTGTTCCCGTGTGTGGCCCCCCTGCCTCCGTTACAGCATCTAAAGATGTGATGCAGCACTCAGCGCATCTCCGCTTGCTCCCTGTCATCCTGCCAGACCTCTGCTGCTCACCTGCACTGTGGCTTTCTGCTCTTTTGTCTCCCCGCCGTCTTTCACCTCACGGGTGAACTCGCCCTTTTCTTTATCATTACACCTCATTTTCAGCGGCGTTGCCACTGCCTACGTGCATTTTTTCCCCATCCTGTTACCGTGTGCTTGATATCTGCGAGCGGCTAATCAGGAATGACCCCTACCTTTGCCGCCAAGTTGGCATTGACTGTTTCCTTAGCGAGCTAGCCTGTGGATGCTAGTTTTGGTAATTCACTGTGCTTGAGAATGGCTTCTTTGTTTTCATTCATTAAAATGGAGATAATAGCACAACATGCAGACATATTAAGGATGATCCATTAACTGGGTCTACCCAGCACTGGACATTTACATGGTTATTTTCTAGGTAAAAAAAGTAAAGTCGACATATTTTAGTGTTTATTAACCATGAAAATGAATAGCTGGTTTCTAAACTTGCACTAATTTCCACCTGGTGCCAGCTGGAGAATAAATCTGGTGCATCTTCTGGCCAGTTTAGGTTGGAACTGTCCTAAAATGCTGGACTTTTAATTGGTCCAGTTCTGTGACCCAGTCAAGATTTTTTTTACTCTGACTACTGGCTTTGTCCTTTTCCAGACTCTCCCTTCCCTCATTTCTTTCCCCCCTCTTGTCTTAGTTTATTGTTCCTCTTATTGTCTCCCCTTGCAGGGTCCAGAGGATCTGGCCCCCCATCCTCTCACCACTGGCTCTCAACACATCTCTGCGGTACTGCCTCTCGAGCATATGAGTTCTCCCCTGCCTCTTTTCTTAGACCTTTCATCTGAAGATGTGTAGATGTTGGCATTATTTTAACTAACCACCTAAACATTCTCATAACTCATTAACTTCAAGGTTGGCAGTCCATAATTGGATCACATGGCAGCTGCAGGGTTTTTGTTGCATGGAAATTCATCATAATTTCAAAGTCTACAGGACTTTGAGGTTGATTTTTCTAATGTGGTTCATTTTTTTAACACACTTTTTGCTTCAAAAAACGCCCGTAGTGCCATATCAGACAAAGTTGTTTTGTCTGGGAATGTTGAATGACCTCAATTTGACCTCGACTCTGCGTGAAGAATGGTTTCCACATGGTTTCACGTGTCCTTACCCTACATTTACGCCACCAGCTCCAGTTCCAAGTTCTTTTCTTGAAGAGCTGAGTTTCTGTGCTCTAGCTGTCTTACCTATATTTGCTCTCTGGATGTTCTCTGCTTGCTTTGCTGTGTGGGCTGTCTTGGCTCCTGTGCTCTTCTGCTCTTTCTGCTCAGCGTGCCACAGCAGCTCACTGTTGGCTGACTGCATGCGTCCTTTGGAGTGCGCTTGTACTGAAGACGCTGCCAGCTTTTCAGATTGATTTAAGAGCACCGTGTTCTGGCGATTGCAGTGGACAGTCGACGCCACCAAAAAGCTGAACAAACGAGTTGTTGGCCTTTCAAGAACAATCAGGGAACCAACAGGGGGAATTACATTAGAAGCTATGTAATCTGTTATGGGTTTGTTTCTAGCAATTCTTCTATTTTTGTTGAAATGTAGCATTTTGTTCAATGTTGCAAGGGATCGGTAGGACTGACGAGACACAGACGCACAGTTGAAGTCGCCACCGATGGCTCGTAGATTATTTGATCCAAAAATGTCTATTTTCATGCTTTCATCCAATCATGCTACTAATGCTCTGGACCAGCCTGTAGCTGTTCAGAGATGTGGTCAGGCCGTGCATTCACTACTTCTGCACTGCACGCTACAAAAAGCTTATGCAAATGTGAAAAAGGGGCTTTATCTCAAGCAGGGACTGACTTCATCAGCAAGGTGTTTGTTTTCTGATCAGTGTGGAAACTCTAAGCAGGTTTTTCTCTTGATGTAGATTTTTGGACAACCCAAAAGTTAAAAGCAACACTAAGCAATAAAGACTTGAACTGTTTAGTGTGTTTGATGGTTGTGTGGTCTAGTGGTGGGTCTTTGACTGTGAGCTGGGCTAACTTCCTGACTTTCTAACCCAGTATGATTCCCTTTTGTGACACCTTGCTGTCGTAACTGTTCTCCTTTGGTGTAGACTCCTGCTTTGCTCTGTGTTTTTGTAGCGTGTCGGTTCATGAATTTATAACAAAAGTCTCCTCTTTTCCACAGCCTGAACCTACAGAAGAAGACATAGAGAAGAACCCAGAACTGAAGAAACTCCAGATCTACGGGGCAGGACCAAAGATGATGGGGCTGGGATTGGTTGCCAGACACAAAGGCATCAAGAAAAAAGGTAGGCGCAACCGTGGCAACCTCAGCACACCTTTCAACTGTCCTGTTCACCTCATGAAAGCATCTTGCTTTTCTTTCAGATGAGCTGCCTCAAACTGTAACCATCAAGGAGAACGATTCCCCAGCTCCAGGTGACACATCAGTCAAAGTGGAGCCTTCGGACTCTCTGGAGAGCCAGGTCGATGGGGGGACATCTAGTCCCCTACTGCCGCCTCCTAGCGTCATAATGAAGTCAGAGGTGAAGAAAGAAGAACCGGGGGAAGAGAATGGAAAAGAAAACGAAGAGGAGGAGGAGGATGATTCAGATAGGCCGTTTAGCAAGATGACTATGAGGCTCCGACGCAACATCAGCAATCCCCAATGTGTAAGTTGACAAAAGGAAATTGTCAAAGCACCCGTACAGGCCTGTAATTAGTGCTTTGTGCTGCTTATTCACTGTTGCCTTTCTGATACAAACATCTGATTTATTTTGTCATATTCCACGTGTTGAGTGTTGCTGTTTTAAAGAGTGAGCCTGCTGTCTTCTTCTCTCCCTGATGTAGGTGGACTCCTTTGTGTGTCGGATGTGTGGTCGAGGGGAGGATGATGAGAAGCTGTTGCTCTGCGATGGTTGTGAGGATAATTACCACACCTACTGTTTACTACCCGCCCTGACTGATCTTCCCAAAGGAAACTGGCGATGCCCCAAGTGTGTCGCGGAGGTGAGGACCTTTTTTTTTTTAATTGTGCTTTCATTGTAGAAGATATCCTCTTGAATTCAAATGTTTTTTTATTTCCAAACATCTCAGGAATGTAAGAAACCCGCAGAGGCTTTTGGCTTTGAGCAGGCCACGCGAGAGTATTCCCTTCAGAGCTTTGGGGAAATGGCGGATGCTTTCAAAGCGGATTATTTCAACATGCCAGTCCACGTAAGAGCACCGAGAGTGGAGCGTGTTGGTTGTGAAGCCAGCCTGTGCTGTGATGGTCGCTAACGTTGCAATACAAACTGCTGTGTGTTTGGTGTAGATGGTTCCCACTGAGCTGGTGGAGAGAGAATTCTGGAGGTTGGTCAGCAGCATCGAGGAAGACGTGACTGTTGAATACGGAGCAGATATACACTCCAAAGATTTCGGAAGTGGCTTCCCGATGAACAATGGCAAAAGGAATCTGACAAAAGAAGAGGAGGTGCGCTGCCATCAGACATTTATTGCTCGAGAAATCCAAAGTCACTAAAGATTGGTAACGGAAACGCTGTTTTCTTGGTCAGGATTATGCCCGCAGTGGCTGGAACCTGAACGTGATGCCTCTGCTGGAGCAGTCGCTCCTTTGCCACATTAATGGAGACATCTCTGGGATGAAGGTCCCCTGGCTTTATGTGGGAATGGTGTTTTCAGCTTTCTGCTGGCATATTGAGGATCATTGGAGCTACTCCATCAATTACCTGCACTGGTACAGAAGTCCCATCTGCATGATAAGCTGCTTGGATAGTAAATGTCATATTGTTGTGTAATGAGGATGTCATGTGAGTAAATAAGACAAACCTGTCTTCTGGAATGTTCCATAACCGCCAGGGGTGAACCTAAAACCTGGTACGGGGTTCCTTCTGTGGCGGCCGAACGACTGGAGGACGTGATGAAGAAGTTGACGCCAGAGCTGTTTGAGTTCCAACCTGACCTCCTGCACCAGCTGGTCACCATAATGAACCCCAACATCCTCATGGCTCATGGTGTCCCGGTCAGTCTTCCTCAGTATCGTCAGTGAAACCTTGTGGTGTAAAAGTCACGTGGAGCCTTGTAGTCAGTTGTTTCTTTTAGTTTGTTGTGCTACTCGTCTGTCAGCTCATAGCCGGAGTCTGACCAGGTTTGTTGTCGACTTCCCTTCGTCTCATCACTGCTTCTCGTTGGCAGGTTGTTCGTACCAATCAGTGCGCCGGGGAGTTTGTCATCACCTTCCCCAGAGCCTACCACAGCGGCTTCAATCAGGGATATAACTTTGCTGAAGCTGTGAATTTCTGCACAGCGGACTGGGTACGTCCTAAATTGGGATTTCACACGTTTGCAGTGCAGCACGATCAGAGTCTGATGCCTGTCCACCCCTCAGCTGCCTATTGGCCGTTCCTGCATCGAGCACTACCGACGTTTAAGGAGGTACTGCGTGTTTTCCCACGAGGAGCTCACCTGCAAAATGGCGGCCAGTCCAGAGAAACTAGACCTGAACCTGGCGGCAGCTACTCATCGGGAGATGTTCATCATTGTTCAGGAGGAGAGGAAGCTGCGGAAGGCTCTCATGGAAAGGGTGAGAGGCCACATTTAGGTCTTCGTGTCTCGTTAAAACGAAGTGCATTAAGACCCCAAAACTTGTGCCTGCAGGGCATCAGTGAAGCAGAGCGCGAGGCGTTTGAGCTGCTGCCTGATGATGAGAGGCAGTGCGATAAATGTAAGACCACCTGTTTCCTCTCTGCGCTGGCCTGCTCCAACTGCTCCGAGCGTCTGGTGTGTCTCTATCACACTCAGGATCTGTGCAACTGCCCCACTGATAAACTCTACCTCAGGTATTTATCCCTCATGCTGATGTGTGTGTGCTTTCAGATCAGTCGAATCAGTGTTCATTTTTATTACTTTTTGTGTTTCTACAGGTACAGATATACCCTGGATGAGTTATTAGGCATGTTACACAGACTAAAGGTTCGGTCGGAATCTTTTGATCTCTGGGCCAACAAAGTAAAAGAGGCACTTGAACAAGAGGAGGGAAATAAGATAGGTGGGGGATCAATCTCCTGAGGTTTGTGTCAAGCCAAAGTTTATGGTTTTAAACATCAAATCTTTGACTGCAGTCATTAAAGACTTGGAGATTCTGAAAAATGAAGCGGCAGAAAAGAAGTTCCCCGACAACGAGCTTCTGCGGAGACTCAGTGGTGTTCTAAAGGACATTGAACACTGTCACAGGGCAAGCACTGAACTCCTCAGTCATTCGACAAGGTACGACAGCACCTCAGGCATGAAACCTGTAAGATGCTACATGTTCTGACACGTGATCATCTGTTAGTGAGAAGAAGATGTCCTTGGCAGAGCTGCAAGCTTTGATTGAGACGATGAAAAACCTCCCGTGTGTCATGAACCAGTTGGAGGAAGTGCAGGTACGAAGCTTAACTTTGTTTGCTTCAGTGGTTGTAAAGGTGATTTTAAATATAATTTACCTTCTGGCTCTTAAGGTGGTTCTGCAGACAGTGGAGGAGTTTCAGAGTCAGGCTCAGCAGCTGCTGAGTGACTGGAAGAGGGACTCTCCCCCTGAGCAGTTGGAGATTATGTTGGAAGGAGGAGCTAAGCTGCCTGCTGTCGTGCCAGAGTGCGATTTACTCCAGGGCCTGAAGGAACAGGGTCACTGGCTGACAGAGGTGAGGCGCACCCTGGGCAGCGAAGGAGGGGAGAGACAGGAAGTGACCTTGGATGTGTTGAGAAACCTGATGGAAGCGGGCTGCAACGTGCCGCAGAGCGTGTCGGTGGAGACGGCCATGGCTGAGCTTCAGGAGTTGCTAACCATTGCAGAACGCTGGGAGGAGAAAGCACAGATCTGCTTGGAGCAAAGGTCGGTTCAATGGAATTTCCTCTGTAACGGTTTCCCAACTTGTCCGGTCGGCACGGTGCCAAACGTTTCCCATTGTGTTCTCGTCCCGCCAGGCAAAAGCATCCTCTTTCCACCCTGGATGCAATAGTAAATGAGGCCCAGCTTATTCCGGTCAAGCTCCCCAACATCTCGGCCCTGCAGGGTTGCCTCACGCGAGCGCGGGCTTGGGCAACAGACCTCGAGGAGATCCAGGTCATTTAATTTGCCTTTCAGTCCATGTCCCATTTTATTACTTTTGCTTAAGTAAATTAAAATCACTAAGACGTTCACAGCCTTAAAGGATCACGTAGATAATTATTTTGCTCTGCGCAGAACGGCGAGCATTACCCATGTCTGGATGACCTGGAGGGGCTGGTTGCTATTGGGAGGGACTTACCCGTCTACATGGAGGAACTGAGGCAGCTTGAACTCCAGGTTGCCAGCGCTCACTCCTGGAAGGACAAGGCCAGCAAGACCTTCCTGAAGAAAAGCAGCCCGCACAGTCTGTTGGAGGTGGGCAGCGAGTATTCGGTGATGTCGGTACACGAATGAAGGCGTATTTCCCTGAAACGCTGTAGGGAACTCTTGGTAAAGTTAACAGCATGGCAGGAGGCACAGACTGTGACCCTGGCACTAACCAACCTTTTGGAATCTGCCCCGTGTAATTTGGACTTGCATTAAAGGGAACAATGAAAAACATTCCCCCCCCCAAAAAAGAACATTTGGAAACGTTGAAAAAGACATGGCAGTGTTAATTTATGCAAATTCCATTGGTGCCCTACAGGTATTATGTCCATGTGCAAAAAGAAAAGAGAGGCGAGATGAGACGGAGCCACTGGATGATGAGTCCTTAGATGACTCTGATAACAACACTCTGGGCCTCTCTGCACAGGACCTGAGGGATCCTGCTGCGATAGTGAGTTTAAGAAGCATGCCTTGTTTAGCTCGAGTAACGTTTTGAACCTGAAGGCAGGATATAGAAGCGTGTCCTGTGCGCTTTTCTCCAGGTGATGGCTTTTAAGGAGGGGGAGCACCAGGAGAAGGAGGCACTACTGAAGCTTCAGAAACTGAATCTGCTTAAATCAGGTCTTAACACTGCTGGTTACAAGGAAGCCAAGGACAATGGGAGGTGGGAGGAAGCCATGGAGACGGACTCATCCAGCCACTCGGAGAACTCTGTAAGAGAGAACGGCAGCAGTAACCACGGCAGCAGCAACCACGGCCGCAGCGGCGCCCCGCCCCAGTCGGTGTGCGTGTGCAGCGGTCAGCCTCGCACTCCTCAGCTTCGCTGCCACCTGTGTAAAGACTGGTTCCACGGGGGCTGCGTCCCTTTCCCCTCCCTGCTCCCCGCCTCCGGACCGCCGCTCAACCCCCTCTGCTGGTGGGACTGGGACTCGCGGTTCTTGTGTCCGCGGTGCCAGCGCTCGCGGCGACCGCGCCTGGAGACTATCCTGGCGCTGCTCGTAGCCCTGCAGAGGCTCCCGGTCCGTCTGCCCGAAGGAGAGGCGCTGCAGTGTCTGACGGAGCGGGCCATCACCTGGCAGGGCCGGGCCAAGGAGGCCCTGGAGACGCCCGAGCTGCAGCGGGCCCTCGCCAGGCTGCAGGAACTCAAAGACACTCTCAAGTGTGAGAAAGAGGAGGCCAGGAGGGGGACGGAAGAGAGTTCTGTCATTGTTCTGTCGGACTCGGAGGGCGGGGAGGGAGAAGACGGCGTTATCGACCTGACGGACGAGTCGCCCAAGAAGAGCAGCAAGGAGCGCAACGGCACTCAGGTGGGCGTCTGGTTCGGCTCCGCCGAGGTCACCTTTGATTGGGTCGCGGGGTTTTCCTGACTGCGTCTCATACAATGTTGCTCCTTTGTCCACAGGCCGAATGCGAAAATGGCATCAGCAAGAAGTCGAACGTCCCCGGTGAGGTTTTAAACGGCTGTTTTACAGTAACTACGGGCACCGTCGCCGGGCCTGACGCACTTTTCTCCGCCCCTCCCTCCTCAGGTGTGGGGGGGCTGCAGTCTCTGCTGCCCTCGCTGAAGGGCCAGGTTGTCGAGCTCTCGGCAGCCACCAGGACTCACCTGGAGGAGCTCCTGCTGGAGGGAGATCTGCTGGAGGTGTCCTTGGACCAGACATTCCTCATCCACAGAGTCTTACAGGCAGCTTCCCCCCCCCCCAGAGAGACGCTGCGCACTCTAATCCAGGTCAGACACAGGAACGCGTGCAGGATTTGGGCGGTTTAAGACTCCAGCGCTGAATTGGAGTGGCTCATCTCAACCCTCCTCGTGTCTTTTGTGTTTGTGCCACAGATTGAGCTCGAAGAACAGAGGCGAAGCAGCCGTGGTCGATCCAAGGACAAACGCAAGCGGAAGAGCCACAGGAACGAGGAGAAGGGAGCGCAGCGGTCCCCGCAGGCCTCCGAGTCCAAGAAGACCTGTCCCACCAGCCACAGCCACTCCGTTCCCCTCCCCGTCGCCCCCCACCCAGAGGTAACCCCCCCTCCTCTCGTCTGTTAAATCAGCCCAACGAGCTTCACACCTCGGGCTGATTCCGGTTTTTTTCAGTCACAGGTTTTGTGATAAAGTCCAATCCAGGGAACGAGGTGTTGCGTGCCAGAAGACAGTGTCACCTAATAGATGCAGGACATCCACCCATCAACGCCCCCCCTGTATGCCCCCCCCCCCCCCCCCCCCCCCCCCCCCCCCCCCCCCCCCACCTGTCACTCAGACACTATAACAGACTCCTTTTCTGCACTCCATCGTCTCAGCTGCGTCAGACACCATGGTTGTTTTCAGACTCCCTCTTTTACCCAAACTTTATTCATCACCTCTCCTGGACTCATCACTTCCTGTATAATATGAAGACGCCGTCGTGGGACGCGCCTGCAGAGGTCAGAGGTCAGTCAGTATGAAATGTTTATCCCAAATGTATTAAATGGTAGTTGAGTCCAGCCTGTCGGAGACAGTCGCCGTTTAAGTTCGCGTGGGGCCACTCGAGGGTGCGTAAACTTTGGGTTTATTGGGAACGTTGTGTTTGGGCCTGAAGCCCGAGTTGGGCTTCGACAGCAGCACCATTTGTATTTTTTTATTTTTATTGGGCTTTTCTTTTTGAGGGGAAATGCATTTTGACTAAACTGAGAACATTTTGGGAAGTGTTAAAAACAGACATTCATGTTTTTGGTGCTACTTTCCCAAAATGATTACGTACCTCTTGACTCCCCCCCCACCCCCCTTAAGTTGTTTTTTTTTCTTCAAACAACCATTTTATTCCTTTTTCCCTCCCTCTTTCCTTCAGTTTTCCCTTTCAAAACTTCAAAAGGTAACTTCACTGTAATTCACTTTGTCAGTTTATTTTGTTTCCTGGGTTCAGATTCTATTATTATTATTATTATTGTTATTATCACTATATTATTGATATTTCAGACACTCAGCTGTTGTGAGTTTGTGTATAAACCTTTCATTTGAATGTTGCCTATGTTTCTTTTCACTCTTGTTAGAAAAAATAAAGGTTTAGAATTGTTTAGGAAGCGCCGACTCGTCATTTCCTCTCCCCACACAAAAGGGCAGACTCGGGTCCGTCGTCATGACAACAGTGTTTATTGATAAAGACATCTGTGAATGGAGACGAGACGTCACGATATTAAACCAGCGCACGTTTCCTAGGCTACGACATTGACATAAAACACGGCACCACGACCACGATGAGCTGTAGCATGCACAACAGCGTTCGTTAGAAAAGTCAAACATCTCGTTTTTTAAGGTGTAAAAGTCGCCCCCTGAAGTTTAACAACGCCAGAGGAAACATTTGTGCTCAGTCTCAAAGCTTTTACTGTTCAGTTCTTCACAGCTTGGTTTTTAAATCATGGCAAATTGTGCTGATTTCTGAAGGAAAGGCAACGTTTACTGTGGGGTTTTTTTTTCTTAAAAACGAGCATTTACACACAGGACAAAGTGATAAAAGTGTTCGTTTGGACCCCCCCCCCCCACCCCCCGACCCGAATTTAAGAAAGCTTTTCCCAACAACAAAGGTAAAAACCCGACACCTCTCGGCGGGAGCGCTGCTGCTCCCATGGCTCAACAGCAGGTGGCGCCATCGGGGGTCGTTACCAGGTTCTGCGTTGGAAAAGATTCACATTCTTGGCGTGTAGCGGGTCAACGTTCGAGTGGCGGACTCTGTAGCCCCGCCCCCCCCGTCCTCAGACGGTGGTGACGGACAGCAGGGGGTTGTAGACCTTCTTCCCATCGGCCGACCTGGTCCCGTGGGCCAGCAGCTCCTGGATGGTGATCCAGTTGTCCAGGATCCTGCGGCTGCGCTTCTTCATGCTGCGGCGGTGCCACAGCTCCAGGATGGTCGTGGCCTCCTGCTGGTGGGCGCCCTCCTGCTGGCCTTCCTGGACCCTCAGGAAGTCCAGCCGGCTCTGCATCATGAACTCCCGCCGGCGCCGCTGCTCGCGGGCCTTCAGCAGCTGCTGCTTGCGCTCCCCTTTGCTCCAGTACCGGCCCATCTTCATCTCGCTGACGGCGTCGTCGTCCGTGGTCGTGCCGCTCCGCTCCTCTTTGATCTTCATGGCCCGCGCCTTCAGGAGCCGGTCCCTGACGGGCCGCTTGGCCACGTAGCGCGACCCGTCGCTGCGGATCTTCACTTTCCACTCCGTGCGGGGGGAGGCGGCCAGCGCGGGGGCGGAGAAGGGCGGGAACGGGTCGCCGCCGTCTTTGCACGTGCTTCCCAAGCTCATCGGGCTGGCGTCGCCCTCCGTGTCCCGGTCCCGGTCCCCGACCCGGTCGCAGGGGGACGGTGACCTCAGCTGCGTGCAGCTCAGGTAGCGCTGCGGCGGCCTCGTCTTCGCGTGGCGGTGGGACAGGTACGGGCTGTTCTCTGCACTGCCCCCCCCACACCGCTCCTTCGGGTGTCGCCCCCCCCTTCCCTCGGGGCCTTGCCTACTTCCTGCGTCCCGAGGGTGCGACCTAACCTTAAGTCCCGGGCTGGATATTTTGATTTCAGCGCCATTCCCCTGCGGCGAGTGGGTCTGGTTGAGGTTAGCTCGGCCCTCGCCCCCCCTGTCGCCCCCCCCTCCGTCTCTCTGCCCAGCCACAGGAGCTCCTCCGCCCCCCAGGCTCTGCTCGTTGACCAGCGGCGTGCTCCTGCAGCTCTCCCCCCCGGTGTTGTAGGCGCTGGTGCTGTCCTTGTCGTAGCGCTCCCTCTCCGGGAGCTCGTTGATGTCGGAGAGGCCGCGCTCGCAGGACTCGTGCCGGCCCAAAGCGGCGCTGGCGTCGGCGCAGCCCGACCCGGCGCCCCCCTCCCTCTTGTCCTCCGGGGGCCAAGCCTTGCGGCAACGCTCCCTCAGCTGCTGCATCTTCTGCGCCCTCAGGATGTTCCGGCACTTGAACTCCAGGTGCCGCAGCTCCTCCTCCAGCAGGGCCAACTCGTGCGCTGAGAGGTTTTCGTTCCTGTTGACGTCCAGGGACACCACCCCCCCCCCCTCCTCCCCCTTCTTGCGCTGACCCCTGACCCCCCACGGGTGCGCTGTACTTCTCATAGTAACATTTGATCTCCAGAAGCTCCTTGTACCGCTCACACTCCTGCTCCGTCAGCCCCGGCATCGCCATCCTCGCCGAGTCTCCCGCGTACGGCGGCTCCACGTGCTCCAGGTGGGCGCCGTCCAGGCCGAACAGCGAGTCCGTGCTGAACTGAAGGTCGTGGGGGAGCAGCAAGGATGGCGCGTCCCCTCGGCCGGAGAGGAACCTGCGCATGCTCCCGGGCGTGTTGGTGGCGTTGGTGTTGGAGGCACTCGTGTGGTCGTCGCCCAGAAGGTCGTGCTCCGACGACTCCTCGTTGCGCGTGCTTTCGTCCGTGCGGCCGACGCCGCTGTCCAGCTCCTGGCTGTTGCTCAGGACCGTCTGGAGAAGGTCAGGAGAGTCCCTGCTCATCCCCGTGTGGCTCCTGTCCATGCTGCCTGGTCCCGCGCCCGGAGCGGTGGCGCTCTTCCTCACCCGGTCGGCGCCGGCCAGGTGTAGGGGGTGATCGAGCAGCTCCAGGTCCAATTCTTCTGCGTCCAGCTGGTTGTCGTTCTGAGGAATAACGGCGGGGGTGTGAGGTTCAAACAGGAAAAACAAATGATTAATCTTGCATACAGCTGTTATTACACAGTGTGGAGATCATTTACACTTGCTGTTCGGCTACATGATTTAAAGTGTCCTCTGAGGTGAGGCGCTCATGACGTCATCTCTGCCTGCTATGACACGTACCTGCCACTAGATGGCGCCGCGCGCTCTGAGATTTTAGCAGGTTCTCCGCAATGATCAAAATAATAAACTGCAGCAGTTTTTCCATCGCATGTATACATTAAACTACCACCCAGAGCCAGTTTTATTAAAAAAAACATAGATTTGGTGATGTAAACACCAAAACGATGTAACTAAAATAACCATTAGATGAATGAATTTGTGATGGCTTCAATCCTTCAGAGTAGAGGAAGTATTGATTATCTTCATTCTCTTAGATTACCCCCACCAACACGCACGCACGCACGCGCACGTACGCACGCACTTTGATCTCTCCTTGTGAACGTTCCTCTGATGATTCTGTCTCTTGAATCTTAATGGGAGACCTTAGCAATATAAATCCTGTCGGCCTTTAACTGCTACGATCCCTCCAGTACAAGGACATATTTACACAGAGGAAGGTTCCTGTGTGTGCGCGCGCGTGCAGGCGTGTGCACGTGCATGTGTGCGTTTCTCTAAGACCATTTTAATGAGGGCTTTTTAAAATCTGCCCTTTAGCTACGTTCCAATGCAGCCGGAATACAGATTTGTCTTCTCCAGCAGCTGGTTTTCGTCCTGTTTTGCAGATGTTCTAATGGACTTGTGTTAACTTTCACGATTTGTTGCGATCTGGGAGCTTCATGAGCGCTCGTGTCTGCTGGAGGAGTCACCTTGAGGAAAGCAAAGTGACACCGGCGCCATTTGTCTTCACCTTTATCTCTACTCTCATCTGGGGTTTGGACCGCTGGGTTCTGGGTGCAGAAATACAGCAGCCGCAATCCTCGTGATAATGTTTTTGCAGAAGATGGGGGAAAAAAATCAGAACCCTGAGAATAAAATGAGAAATTCTGAGAACCCTGACCCGTCAAAAGTCAGAATTCAGAGTTTAAGTCCTCAGTAAATAGTTAAATGGTGTTAATATTGGTCTACAGCGGCTTGTTTTGGACTCTTACTGCGGCCCAGTCAGAGCGCCCCCCCCCCCCCCCCCCAACCAGGTGAACTCATTTCCAGCTCTGTACAGACGGAGATAAATGGAAGCGGAGCGTTTTGAGGTCGTTTCCCATGGCGGGCTCCCCCGGGAGGCGGCGTATCCCACTTCCTCACCTCGGTTTCAGGCCGCGCGAGGAGCAGCGAGATGTTGGTGCTGTCCTCCCTGGTGAGGATGGCCACGGCCTCCTCCCGGTCCTGAACGTCCAGGCCGTTAATCTGCCAGGGAAAGAGGAGCTTGGGTCAGACAATCTCACCTCCCCCCTCACCTCCGCACCGACAGCGGCTTCACCTGCAGGATTCTGTCCCCTTTGCGGATGCGTCCGTCCACCGCGGCGATCCCGTGTGGGTTGACCTGAGGGGGGGGGAAGTTTGGGTGAATGATCAATAATCTCAACGCGTCTCCCTCTCCCCGCAGCGGCGTCACCTCTCCCACGTAAATCCCCAGGTCCTCCTCGTCGTCGGTCCTGTAACAAACGGTCAGGCCCAGTTTGTCCTGCTGGCGGCTCTTGTACAGCTCCACCTCCTGGGTGGGGGGGCAGGAAAGGTCGAGGGGGTCAGGGATCGACGCTCTTCAAACAGGATGTGATTGATTAAAGGAGCCTTACTTCATATTCCAGCTCGTCCTGTCTGTCAACCTCGTGGTGAGTGACATCGAAGTAGTCGGTGGGGTCGTAGTAGACGGGCTCTGGGAAACTGGGGAGAACATTCAGGAGGGATTAGTGAGGACATCGGGGGGTGGGGGGAGACTTTCAGCCAGGTTTCCTGCTGCACAACCCACAGATCACTGAACAGAAACGGCTCTGGAGGCAGCGGAGGAGATGGCGGCGGGTCGGGCGGGGGCGGAGCTCCGCAGGGATGCTGGCCGCTCCTGCCCAGAGCCAACATATGCTGGAAGCTGATGTCTGTCTGAGTGCAGCTGTCCACGCAGTCGGCCATGCCCATGGTCACCAACCCGCCGGGGTTGGCCAGGCCCGCCCGCTTCCGGACCCCCCGCCTCAGTATGCTGGACAGGAAGGGGTCCTGCAGGTCCAGGGTGGGGTCCCCCGACAGGCGGGACAGCTCCTTAGCCTTTACCTGCAGAAGGGAAGAGAATCAGATAATTAAGAATGTAAAATGTAACTTCACGTACGAGAGAAACACACAACACATAAAGAGTGCAGTTTGCTTTGATGTCCTACTCAAAAAAGCTTTGATCTTTTAAGAAGAATGTCTTCTTTTTTCTCATTTACCAAGTTTTTTTCTCCCCTGCAATTCTCTTCAAGTGGTACAAAGCTATTAGAAACGTGTGATTAATTATTCACGTATTATAATAAATTTAGTTGGAACATACATTAATATAAAATGGAGGTGGAGTTTTCTTCTAACACCAGAGACAAAAGAGAACCTCCTTTAATCTGCGACCCAGATCTGAGACCCAGATCGGTTGGGTCAGACGGACAAACGGTTCACAAAAACGAGAGAAATAGACTTGAAGTGGACAAAAACACAGATTCAGAGCAGAGAACTGAAGACTGAGACCTTGAATCGACCGTCGGCTTCAAAAGAGCTCAACACGTGACGCTTCTGTGGAGACAAGACAGCAGGAAAGTGGTTAGGAAGGAAGCGAGCCGGTCCTGCCGGGTCGAACCTGAAGAGAGGCTTTAGAAACGCCTCCAAATCCTGAGCAGCAGCTTCTTTCGTGGGGAAACCGAGTTCGTTCCTCTCTGAAGGCACATTCAAACACTGTAGTCCTTCCCATATAACTGCACATTTGTCCCAGCGAGGGTCCTGCTGGCCTCCACCGGGCCTCCGTCCCTGCATCCACCTCCTGGTCTTTTGTCTTGGCTGAGGCGTTAGCCTTAGATTAGCCTTTGATTCTATTCCACTGGAACGGATCAGAGCGGTTCTGCGTCCAGAGGCGAACCGCTGCACGCAGGCGCTGACCTTGGCGGCTTTACCACCCGTCTTTATTCCCCCCCCCCCCCCCCCCCCCCCCCATCTACCCTCCCAGTAATTGCATGTCAAGTCAATGTTCCTGTGTGCAGCCAATGACAGGAACTTTCTTTGGTGCTACATTCAACCTCTGCACCCTTTTTCCACGAGTCTTTCATGAAGACGACCCCCCACCCCCCACCCCCCCACCCCCATCACAGCAGAGGAGGATATCTAAGGCTACACAACAGCTATTTACAAGGTATTTCGGCATCTAGCGAGCTAAACGGCTCCTTTTAGCTAAACGGCTCCTTTTAGCTCAACGGCTCCTTTTTAGCAGCTTCAAACCAAAATGCTGCTGGATGCTTTTATGTTTCCTTCCCATGAATCCTCAGACGACGCCGATTTCAGGCTGGGCGTTTGTCATGCGGACGCCGTCTTTGCCGGCCTGAGCGGTCTGGTGCCCGTTTGCCCCCCTTTCCTTCCTTCCACGCCTCCGTCGACCTCCGCCCTCCTCTCATCCTCACTCCTGCTCTCTGCTGCCTCAGCAGTTGGGGCTCCTCTCTCCTTCCCTGGAGACGGAGTCAACTCGCACCGTTTCCATTTATTTCATCCTCGCTGCAGCTTTCCAGCTCTTTTCCCCCCTCGTCTTCTACCTAATTTGCCCTTTAGCTGATGAGCCTGTCTTTAATGATGCAATCAAAGGCCTTGCTGTTCTTTGCTGATGGGAATCGGACATTTGGTCCGTGACAGCAGATTTGCAGTTTGTGCACATAGTTGATCCTCTGCAGGTTGGTGAGACCCCCCCCACCCCCCCCCCCAACGTGCTGCGTTTGTGGCCTGTCGGTTGCACGGTTGTTTGTGACTGCATTTCTAAATAGGCAGCCAACTACAGATCTATTGATCTGGAATCCCTTTAAAATCGTTCAGCAGAGCTCAGAGTGGCTCATTTGTTGCGAATGCTGGGGGGGGGGGGGGGGGACGGGTGGGAGAGGGAGCGCTCTCATTCATTAACCATCAGGGGGGGCTGCGAGCAGCGCTTCACATGAGCCGTCGCTTGTTGATTTGAGCATCAATTTCAGCCTTTTAGCGTTTAAAGCTTCTGTCGTCGCTGGGTTAGCGGGGCTGAGAACAAAGCCTGCGGGTTTGTACCCATCCACACTCTTTCCCTCTGTATTCCAAACTGAAATTTGGGGGGGGGGGGTGACAAGCAGAGCTGGGGAGGGGCAGATGAAAAAGATGTTCCTGGAAAACTAGGGAAGAGGAGAGGTGAAAGAGGCTAGCTAACGGCTAACGATGGAGGAGAAACCGAGATTTCCAGGAAAGAGTAAGAGAGCCCGAGTTCAGATTTCCAGCAGAGGCTCGTGGGGAATCATTAGGTGGTTGATGCCTAATCATTCCTCCTCTAATGTGCCACGCAGAAGACAAAGGGGAGGGGGCGCGGGGCGGCGACCACGTGGATGAAAGCAAACGTGCCGACTGATCTCGGCAGCATCTGTGAGAATCTCCCATCAAGCTCCCACATATATTGAATTCCACTTGTTCAGTAATTGATTCCGCCCCCCTCCAAGGCCGCAGCGTCCACCATCGGAAGAGCCGTTAATCTGGAGGCCGCGGTTGACCCCCGCCCTCTGATTGTTGGGGCGGGGCGGGGCGGAAGGACGGCTCCATCAGCAGCTGATAACAGTGAGGAGATGTTGGCTCAAAAAGCAGCACAATGATGAGGAATGATGAGGAATGATGAGGAATGATGAGGATGAGCCTCACTGGGATTATGGATTATTCAAACACAGCCGATGTCTCAGGGTGACGTCAACTGATTGGTTATTTTCTATCGGGGGGGGGGGTAAAAACAGGCCCGGACCCCCCCTAGTGGTGGTCGCTGTCACATTCAGATGATCTCTATCAGTGAAACGTTCATTAAGACTGGGGAAATCTGCGGAAATATTCCATCAAATGCTCCTTTATGGAACCTCATTTCTAGGCTTTTTTAATGCCTGATATTATAATAACGTATTAGTTTTAGAGCTGCAACTAAATTAAGAGGGATTATCAATAAATGGGCAGATTCATAGATTTACATCGACGTGAAATAAACATAAACTGAGCATTTAAGAGAACTGGAGATCGGCAGTCTGTCCGTCAGTGTGTGTCTGTCGACGTGTCGCCCAGGGTAAGGTTTGTTTAATGACACTGTTGCCATGGGAACAGACTCCGGCTTTACAGTGAGGAAGAGGAGAAAAGGGAAGGGAGTGGCTGAAGGTCTCTGGGGGGCAGTGGGTGAGTGTCTGCCTGGATCAGCCACATTATAGAGTGCTTCACAGCCCCCCCCCAGCATGAAGCTACGTGGCTTCAACCAGGACGCCACCGGGTGGGGAGAAAATGTTGACGAAGTCAGATTAAACCCCCCAGTTTTCCCACATCGCTGGAGCTGTTTAATGCTGTTTTTATTGCCGACAGCCAGTAACTTTAATTTGGAGGTGTAATTAAACGTGTTGGTTAATTAAAACAGCCCCCCAGCTGAGAATCTCTCAAACGAAAACCCAGTGAGGTGAGTGTGTGGGGAGGGGTCCGATGCTTTTGGGTGACATGGGTGAATAATCAGCGGGGGGGTGCAGGAGCACACACGCCTCAGGACCCCCCCCATCCCCCCCCCCCCACCCTCCTGTTTGTGTGGGTTGTTCTCTCCCAAAAACAAGCACATTGGGTCAGCTGGACGCTCTGAATTACCCCCAGTACGCCTGTAAGTTCTGCCCCTCGCCCAGTACCCCCCCCCCACCCCCCACCCCCCCACCCCACCCGCCCTGATTAAGTGCTCAGACATCGATTTATTGAATAATCAATCAGTCATTGAAGGCCGTTTGGAATCACGTCTGATAAGATTTGTGCCCTCAAATTTTCTCCTCAGGCTCCTGATCAGGCCCCCTGCTGCCTTTCTCTGACCCCCCCTCCGACCCCCCCCCCCCCCCCCCCCCCCTCTTATCATCACATCCCGAGGACTCGGCCCCTTCAGAGGTCGGGTTCTGAACGTCCACCTGGGCCGACTGAGGGCAAGAAGTTGAATAATAGCCCTGCATAATGAACCCGGACCTCCAGGATGGGGGGGCTAAAGTGGGAACTCAACCCTGCCGAAAGGCAGAAATGTGTATGTTTCTCAGTACGGTTGGGAGGCCGGCGAGTATCTCGATGAGCGCATTCGCACAGAGCGGCGGTCCCAGTTGGCATGTGGTGCTGAGGCTGTAACCGTGGCAACCACTCTCTCCCATAACACTTTAGTTTTTAGAATCCATCCCTGCTGCTCTGATTTCTCCATGCCAACGGCCGTCTCTGTCTCAGATGGTTTCTATTCCCCGTCTGATCAGAACCTCTGATTAGACTGCCCCCCCCCCCCCCAGTGAGCTGTGAACTTTGCTGAGTTAATACGACTTTTTACCGAGAGAAGCAGGCACCGGGGGGGGGGGGGGGGCACTCACCTGGAACATGACCCTGTACTGCTCCTCGGGTTTTTGAACCACACACATGTTGCAGCCCATGGTGACGGGTCGTGGGACTGTGCGGATCCACAGCTGGTCCAGATGTTCGCTCCTCCCTGAGACTCCGTCAGAGTCTTTGTCTGTGGTCGTGGGGCGGCCCCACCCTCATCCACGGGCCTGTCTCTGGACGCTCCTCGTCACAGCGACTCGTCTCCGGCGCCTCTTCTTCGGTTCCTCTGGTTTTCCCTGCCTTCCCGCAGCGGCGCTCCGGCTCGTCCTGTGGTCCCGTTTCAGAGTTCAGAGTTCAGCCGCTCTCATCACTGATTCAAAAGCCTCCATCCTCCCCCCCCAACCTCCCCAGCTTCTCTACGCCCACATCCAGCTTTCCATTTAAAAAAAAAAAGCTTGTGCTTTCCAGGATGGCTGAAGGGGGCTGAGGGGGGATGAGGGTGCCCCAGCTGGGGTAACTTCTCCTCCACAGAGTCGGCTCAGCTCTGGGTCTCCACTTCACATGCAACTCTTTGCTCTAAAGGCACCTGCGAAAACACGCCACATGGTCACGGGTCACTTAAAAAACTGACGCCCTAAGTTATGGGTGAAGGATTTAAAGGTCATCAGGTCAGGACAAATGATGGATTATGATTAAATTAGTGACCCTTAAGCAGAGACTCCATGCTGACAGTGTGAGCAAATCAATACACCAGCTCACAGGTCAATTTCATTCTGCTGCCTGCTGTTCATCACATCAGTGCTCGTCTTCTCCGTGATTCTATTTTACTTAGTCAGGCGAAAATACTTCATCTTCTCCGCACGTTTAATGGTCCCTGTCCAGCTTCGATAAATGGCTTCAGCCCTGTGCATCTTTAAAATCAATCCTGAATCGGCTTCCTCCAGGATAGAGCCCCCCCCCCTCCTGATGCTCGGCGTTGGTGGAGCCGCCACTCTTCCTTCCTGGGTGAAGGTCCAGCCCCTGATCCTCAAATGAGAACCCAACAATACCTGTAATCCTAAACTCTGGCTCCTGGCACCCTCGAACACTTACACAATCACGCTGGAAAACTACGCCCACTCGGCGGGGAGGGGGGGGGGGGGGGGCTGCGTGCTAACTTGGCAGAGTCGACCTGCGGGGCAGGGGGGGATCGGCAGGCGTGGACGTGTCTGCTCGGTCGTCAGGAAGCGCGTCAGCTCCAGCGTGCTGGTTCCATTTCCATCTCCTCCATCACCTGAACACGAATCTGTCCTGCCTGATTACTGCAGGGAGGGGGGAGGAAGTCGTCTTCTGCTCGCCAGGCGTTAGAAATAAACCATCAGTTGCTCAACAGATAATTCTGCCAACCCTCTCCGTCCCTCCGAGAGGAAGAAAACATCCTCCAGCAGCACGAAGGGGTGGAAAAGTTACTCCTCCTGCAGTCTGCAGCGGTCAGTAAGTCCATTTTAATCCTCCCTTTGTCCTCTGGTCATCAGGTCGGTTCCAAGACCAGAATCTGGTGATTGTTCCAGGTGGTTCTTGTGAGCCGAGTGCAGCTTCTGTCTCAGGTCAGTGATAAATCACCAGCAGCAGGCTGCACAGGATGAGAGGGATCACTGGCGGCTGATTGGAGCTCGGCTTCTCCCCTTGGGCGCAATGTTAAAAGCAGCCCCCCACCCCCCACTGCAGACAGGGGAACACAAAAGGAGGCTGTTCCCAGTGATTCCGCTGAACAGCATGCTGATCCACTTCAGCAGAATTTCAGCCTCTCTCTCCCTCCACCATCCTCCTCTTCAGTCCCGAGGCTGGGGTCCGTGTGTCCCTCCTCCTTACTTTCTACTCTCCCCTACCTCTCTCTCTCTCTCTCTCTCTCTGTGTCTGTCTGAAAGAAAGAGTGTGAGCAGCGGAACGCCTCTGCGTGCTGTCTGAGCAGGACACGGTGAGATAACTGCCGAGGCTGCAGGAAAGTGAATGAAATATCGAGGCTGGCGCCACAAAATCGGGTGGATCCCGCCGCCGGGATTATGGCACATCAGCGTTTCTAAGTCAGCGCGCGCTGTGATTAGATGGTGTTAAAAGAAAGGGATGATTGCACTTTTTCCACGCTAGTGAGGGGGAAAAAAAATGCCCAAAGGTGCAGAGCTCACGCCTGCTGTGCATTTAGATGAGGCTGTGCGCAACCACGGAGGTGGAGCAGGAAAGAGACGCGAGGAGGGAATAAAAAAAGAAAACAGGTGAATAACAGGTGTGAGCGGATGGAGGAAGGGACGGGGGAGACATGCAAATGTGTGGTGGAGAGCTCCAGGTTTCTGCAGTAGATGACCCGCTGAAGGGGTGTGGTGGGGAGGCGCCTAGATATTCATGCGCTCTAGTCCCCTTTCTGGAACTCTGCGTGTCAGAACGTCGCTCACCGGCTCATTTTACTTTTAAAATGTGTTCCGGGCGCATTTTGTCGCCCGAGGCGACATCTGAGGAGACTGAAGGTCCAGATGGGTGGAGAGAATTAGGCTCTGTATCTTTTACAACCACCTCTTAAAAGTCATTCCTCTTGGTCAATATCACATTTCTAAAGAGAGAAATCACCACTTTATGGTGCTAAAACAGCTTTGATGCTCTTCTTCCCGCCTCCTCCCCCATTTCTGTGAGCACCCAGACGTCACAGACGTGTCAGTTTTATCTATATTTATTTACAGTTGCATAAATTGCGCTCCTGCCACAGCTTAAAGCCAACAGAGTCATTGTTTAAGGTCACCTCAGTCGTTAAACTAGAATAGGTTTAATGAAGTTGCAAATTTATTTGCTTTTTTCAGGCTGATTCCACTTCTAATAAATATAAATATATGGTGTAAACATGCCAAATGGAGATATATATATATTTATTTTAAACATTGGTGTGTGATTATGAGGAGCTTCTGGTTCAGCCAGATCCACCCAGAGCTTTCGCCATAAGCACCTTAATTCCTTAACCACAGTCAAAGTCCCTAATCTGGCGCCTCAACCAGGAATCCTTCAGACGGGTCTCACTCTGGAACAGGGTGCGATTTGCTGCTGGTTTCCAGCCAGTCAAGGATCTCCTCCCTTTGCTGGGAGCTGGTCTGGAACAGGATGTCATGCTGCCTGTGTTTGGTTCAGTGAGCTTACAGCATCCCAGCCTGTCTCCGATCGCCTGGACAGCCGGTAATACTGCAGGAGCTGCAGAGATAACGCGTCTGAAACCATCTCCAACCCCCCCGAAGTTTCGGTTTCAGCTCCAGAAAATATCAACTAAGAAAAAGAACTTGTCAGGCGGATAAGTATGGATTTATGAGGCCCCGACGAGAGGGGTTGCTCACTCTGCTGCCTCGCTGGAGCTGCAGATGGTTCTCCTCCTCCTCTCTCATTAGACCTGCTGAATGTGTTGGCCAGAGAACAGCCGTGCCCCTGCACCGGACCTCAACTGGGAGGCCCCCCCCCCCCCCCCCCCCCCCATCTGGCTCACTGACTGAGTCGTCCCGTGAATTTGTAGCTCTTCAATTTATTATCCCTCTATTTGCTATCTTCCCACATTGTCCCAGTTCCAGCAGCTTCTCCTTCCTGATTGGTCCTGATGACGTCTGAGGGAACCTTCAGGTCCTTGATGAGCTCCATCCTGTTCCACAGCACTCAAAAAGTGTCTCTTTTTGCAGACTGAGTCCCAGCGCCATGGTTACGGTTCCTGTATTCTCATTTCAGAGGTTTTTTTTTTTTAGTAGGCTGAAAAAAACTATTGTTGTCACGTTCTCTAATGGAAATATTGCTCATACAAGTAAAACAATGTGGCCATAGCTTGTCAGACACTCAGGGAAGATATATGTTGCTGAGGGCAAATGGGGGCTAAAGAAGAAGTGAAGCAGAGACAGGAGGGGGAATAAAGAAGAAGAAAAATAGATTCTCTTTCAAGGATTTCCTCAGGCAAAAGGCTGAATCGTAGCAGCACTCGAGAGCACTGACAGAATTTTAAGAATAGTCTCATTATTTATTTACCCTCCGGAGGAGCGCCAGGACATGCCTGTTTTCAGTCGGCCTGTGCGAGCGTGCATGTGCCCGACCCCGACGCCACATCACAGTGAGCGCAGTGAGTGGCAGGTGGAGTGGAACAGCAGCAGGTTCCTGTTCCAGACCAGCTCCCAGCTTCATTCATATTCTGCAGCGGTCCGAGCGCGTGAAAGCTATTTCACAGAGGAAACGATGAGCTGCCTCACCGAGGCACTGTGGCATGAGATGGGGACTTTGATAGACTGTGGAGAGGCATATAAATTAAATCATTGGTGGGGGGGTTGGGGAAGGGGGGCACAGGGCGATGCGTAGACTGAGAGGAGAGATCGTTGCAGCTAACTGCAGAGTGAGGAAACTCGCTAAGATAACAACTAAGAACTAAGAAAACAAACTTTATATTAGGATGATTTTTTGGTGTTTTTAATGGGTCAGCAGGTATGGAAACACACACACACACGCACGCACGCACACACACACACGGTCAGAGATGCATCATTTTGGGGTTCAGTATCCAGAGATGGAACCAGTGACATTTACACCACCGGGGGATCGACTCAATCGCCACCTCCACCCTTGAATTCACTGTCTCATCTTTAACTTTCTTCATTTCTGCTCTAATTTTGGGTTTCTGGTTTAAATCGTACTGTTTCGTTTGCCCTATATTTAACGGTAGGCGTCCCACAAGGTTCGATATTAGGTCCCCTTCTATTAAATCTTTACAATAATTCCACAAAATTTATGTTTTTAAATGTCAGACAGAGAGATTGTTGTCTGTCACGGTGCCCTTGAGCAAGACACTGAAGCATTTCGGCGTGGGCGTACAGCACTGACTCACAGGTACGGAGCAGCAGGCGTCCTGTGAGGTGAAAATGTAGATTAACATAATGTCAGAGCACGTAGGCCAGAAATGAGGATTTCAGGACAACCGGAGTTAAAAGTGAAAATGCTGGAGGAGGAGAGGAGACGGAGGAGAGGAGGGGTGGGGGGGGGGGACGGCAAACACGAGGGTTGTTGAACAGGGTTAGGAATTGGATTATCTGTCTATCATGAGCCTGTCGAGCGGGACATGTTAGTCCTCTTTCATAAATTAATGGGTTTTCCTGCTGGTGAGGGAACGGGAAGAATGGGAGGGGTGTTATTCCCAAATGTCAACCCTTCACTCCTCTCAAATCTTCACTCGTGAGGACATTAAGCCCTCCGGTCCCGATTCTCACCTCGTTCTTATCATGTCACGGGAGAATTACGAGAGCGGGGAGGGGAGTAAAGGCGATGTCAGGGGGCGGGGAGGGGGGGGGGGGGCTGAATGAAAGGAGCGAAGCCAACAGTTTGGAGGAAGATGAAACGAAGTCAGCATAGGTGGGAAGGAGCCGAAGGTTTGGCTGGAGCTGCAGGTTTAGATGAGAAAGGAAAGCACAAACAGGGGAGCTGAGTTCAATCCGTCAAAGGAAAATGGGATTAAAGCAGCCAGAGGGACCATTTTTAATCCTTTAGATAGCCGGTGTGGATCAAGGCTCAGTCCTTGGCCTCTACGATTTCTAGCTGTTTGCTCCAGCCTTGATGAACCTGCTGGTTTGATAAGAAAGATGATTCCCAGGTCAGATCCGCGTCCAGAACCCCGGAACAGGCTGCGTTTCCTGGATATCCTGAATCACTTATATATAATAACATTTACATTGGCTATTAACGGATCTGTGGCCACCCACGAATATTCTCATTAACGTTTCTCATTTAATATGTGGCCTCGTCAAACCACTTTCAATTTCTCTGATCGGACCAATGGGGACTTTATCATTCGCCCAACCAACGTGTTTAAGGATCGATACCGGCCTCTCTGATGCCGCTGCGCACGGGGACGCGCACGGACTCACACACCTTAATGCATTATGAAAGGAGAATGCGCAGAAGCCCATTAATTCCACTCCATCCCTCCTTCTCCCCCTTTAGTGAACTCACCTAATGTGATCCCCAGTGACCGCCGCCTGTACCAATAGCTGCTTTTACGGCCAAATCTCGGAGATAATTCTGGAATAACAGCCGGGCTTTGGCCCTTCCAGCAGTAAACACTCGGGATCCGTGGATGCCGGTGCTTTTGTGCTCTGGAATACACAGACAAAGGCGCCGGTGTGAGCCTGCCTGAGCTCCTCGTCCCTGCAGACGAAGCACGATAAACAAAACTTATCCCACCCAGGTGTTCTGCAACATCTGCAAGCTGTGTTTTTCCTCCTCCCACACATACTCCCACTTATTTGCCCCCGGCTCAGCCAAATCAATATATCATTAGCCAGTCTCTCCTCTCACCCCCCCCATTAACTCCCACCCACTTAACTGTGTTCTACCCTCACATTTCCCACTGTTTCAGGCTGTCTTTCTCCCGTTCCAAGACCTTGGCCTGCACCTCCCCACCCTCTCTCCAGCTCTGCCTCCGTCCTTTGTGGGGTTTTTTTTTTTGCCTGAACCTGCTGCAGAAACTCTGGTGGATGGGTGAGGTCGGGTATGGGTGGGGGAGGAAGAGCGGGCAGGGATGGGGAGCGTGGGGGAGGGGATCCTGGCTGGCTGTGTGGGTGAAGTGAACGTGTAATTGTGTTGTGGTGGCTCAACCCTTCAACAGGGGACAGTCCAGGCTCTTCCCTCTGAGGGGAGACAGGGTCGCACGGACAAGAGCGGCGGCGTCCGTCAACAAACGCCGCCAGGTCAGGACACGCCCACGTTCAACGATTTGATGATGAACGTTTAAATTAGTGATAATCTGACATCACATAATAAGACTTTGTTCATTTTCAGCTGAAAATCTGGTTCATTGTTGCAGCTCTGACAGAACAAACACAGGAATGGGACGATGTGGAGGTGGACACACACACACACACACACACACACACACACACACACACACACACACACACACACACACACCCCAGCAGCCATTTCTGCCCTGACTGAAACCATTAATACCCCACTCAACTTTTCTGTCCTTCCAGCTGAGATCCTTGTAGATGATAAAGGTTTCATATTTCATATAAATGGATGTAAATAACTGAGTGTGTGGAACACATGAGTCATTGATCCCACAGGCATCGTATGTGTTTTGATTAGTTTTCCTTAATCTTCTCTTTGATTCTGTTGCAAAAAACAGGTAAAAGCTGAAGAGGGGGGTAATTTAAAATATAGCACACAGACACACCTCAACCTTTAAAAGGAATAAGATGCCGGAGTTTGCTGGTGACAGAACAGCTAAACCGCTCGCTGCTTTATTTATCAGTTTGCTGCTTTCTGATAACACACAACACACACTTTCTTTTTCTCATTTGCAAACACATCAGGTATCCAGGATCACTGAGAACAGGTGGGCTGTGGTGACAGAACACAAAAGAAGAATGGAATCAGATCCCTGGACTGGTTACTGCAGAGAGAGAGAGAGAGAGAGAGAGAGACGGGCACTGGCAGCACCAATGAGGGTGCAGATGGAGGAGTCACCTTGAGGGAGAGGAGGGGAGGCAGGGAAGGGACACAGTGGAAGAATCTATTTATTTCTCTTTCAGGCCACGAGCCTGTAGAATCTGAGCGTGCTCGGCTGATGGGCTCTTGCTAGAATTCATGCAGGATGTATGAGCAGCGGAGTGAAAATCCAGTAATCACAGGCAAAGCTTCACAGGCGTCTGCTGCTGTTTGCCATAAAGCCAGCAGTGTTCTGGTTTTCCTCGAGTGGGGGGGGGGGGGTGCCCGTGGGAAAGTTGAAATGTTGATGTAACCTGGTGATTTTCTTTAGGAGTATAAATGTAGTTTATGGGAAGTCAGATCTTTGTACCCGTTTTACAGTCTAATAAAGTGGCAAACATGAGATTGAATTTTGTTTTAAGGGGTAAGTGTTAAAGTTTATTTCAGAATGCCAGTTGTGTTGCTGTTGTGTGATATACTGCATCGAATTTTAGAAAGGTGTTTAATTTACAGTGGGCGCTCTGGAGCAACAGCGCCCCCAGTTGGTGGAGTTATAAACAACCGCGATGAAGCCTCATAGATCAATATATAGATTGTTGTTAGTTATGATTCTCCTTTGGAACTAATGTGGAATTCGTTACAGCAGTGCATTTTGAAAATGTTTATTATCTTTGATTAGTGATACAACGTGACGATACAACAATCAGCAAAACTGCTGCATTTAAAAAAAAACTGTTTTCAATAACTATCTTATTTGTCATTATATTATTCTGGCCATTTCTTTTCCCCAGAACTTGATGAAACAATAACTATATGTACTATATGTACTATATGTTCCTAAAAATGTAGGAATATTTTCAGACATTCCCTTCCACACACTCAAAAACATACAATGGGAATGATGTCACATAGCATTCAGGATTTACAGAAATACCTGACATGTATTTTCCTTGATTTTAAGACGTTGCTGTTATATTGTTACACTGCAGAGACGCATGAACCTTTTCCAGTTTAATTGATTTAAAATAATTCACTGTTGTTGTAAACACGCACACCGGCCAGCAGGGGTCCTCAGTGCGCAGTATGTCCCAAAACAACCAGGACGGGGGGGCGGAACCACAGAACAAAACAAAATTCTTCACCGTTTTAATGACTAACTCTTATTAACAATCGTTTCCCACGGAACTAAAACGGTTTTCAACATAGATCGTGCATATGAAGCAGAACTGAGGAAAGGAAGGGGGGAATAAAAGAGTCGCTTTTACAGACTGGAGCTCGTGCAGATGCGCGCGCGTCTCGGCCACGGAAGTGGCGCTTTGTTTACGAAACTTCCTGAAGGCGACGTAAACAATCCAACTATTTCGGAGCGCGATGCCGGTCTGTTGCGTGTCCAGCTGTAAAGGTCGCAATTCCTCAACAGATAAACTCAAGTTTTACAGAATCCCGTCCAAATATCGGCCCCTCCAGGCGAACCGGAGACGTTTGTGGCTCAAAGCGATACAGGAAGCGAACGGCGTCGCCAAGCTCAGTAAAAATGCTCGTATTTGTGGCGCTCATTTTAAATCCGGTAAGACGATCGGTCGTTTTTCTAAAACAATTAGCTGGGAGGCTAAGTCGGTGGTTATTTGTTGCATGCAAATTGTTGCTTCTGCACGAGAATATCTATTTTCATGCTTAATTTGACAGGAGAGGCGTCGATGGACCACACGAATCCAGACTTTGTTCCCTCTGTGTTTCAATGCATTGATCCAAACCAACACACTAAGAAAAATGTGAAACGGTACGTAAATAAGTCATTTATATCTAAAACTGCATGCATTCTATTCATTTTTGACTCTAAACTCAGTTGTTGTGTTTAATTCGATCAAAATAGGGCTATCGGTGTGTTAGGACAGCTAACTTATCCTATTATTGAAATTCTTCTGGATAACTTCATTTATTCGTACAATAATTAAATACATAATACGTGTGTATGTGTGAAACCTGTTTTCAGAACTTTTAATGTTTCTGATGTTCTTGTACAGGACTTATGGTAGAAGAAAAAAGGGGCATTGCAAAGCAAAGGTGAATAATATAAAAGAAACAAATTCTCCCCTGGATGGCCGAGTCTCTGAAACGCAAACACAGTCATCTTCTTCAGTACTACAGGTAGTAGCAACAGTTCCTTTTCTGGATGTGTTCAGTTATTCCACACGCAGATTTCTGTGTAGTCAGCTCTTCTATCTCGGTTTCAAAGGAAGAGGAAACAGCGACGGATGGAGATGAGACTGAACTCCAGTTACAGACAACATCGACCCCAAACAAGGCGTCTGAGACGACCCAGGAGTCAAAAGGCCTCTCAAAACTGCCGGCAATGATTCCCATCTTGTGTTTGAAATCTGTTTTCGCACCACGCGCTGGGTATCTGTGTGAGCTATGCAGCCAGAAGTTCAGCTGTGCCTCTGAGCTTTTGAGACACAAACAGCACCATGAAACCCCAGTGAGCTGTGAAGTCAGTGAAAAGGTTTCCACAGAGCAGGAAGGATTCCCCAAACAGGCTCCACAGCCCTCTTTCCCGTGTAACGTATGCGATCGATCTTTCGCGACGAGTCAGAGCCTCAAACGTCACAAGCTGCTTCACGTCAAAGACGACAGGAGGTGCCCCAAGTGTGGCATCATCTTCTGCCAGCTGCACAACCATGTTTTATTCGTGCCACTTCCCAAGAACGAGCAGGACTCCACGACGGATGAGTCTCTGTTGCAGGACGCTGACTTTAACCATGAGCTGTCCTGTGACGAGTTGGAGACGTCTGAGCCTTTTACTGTGGAATCTGAGATGAAACAGAATTCCTTTACAGGCGCGCCTGGGCGCGATGCCGAGGCCTCTGCTGCTCAGTCCGTAGTGGCGATGAAGCCAGAACCAACGCGTGAAACCCTGAATCCTCTACCTCCACCTTCCCACCTAAACATTCCCAACGAAATCCCTCTGCCCAAGTTAAAAAGATTGTTGAATCCACGCGTGTCCAGGTGCTTCAGGGATGACTACCCTGCAGACTACATTCAACGCCACCTTCCTCAAAGTCCTCAGCTCCGACCCCACCTCAAGGTCTTTTCACCACAGCGTCTCACCTCAGCACTACTCGAGGTCACGAGGAATTACGAGTATATTTTAAACGAACCAGCAAAAGTTAAGTGCGGCGAGCAGAGAACTGCTTTTGATCTGGAAGTCGTGCTGTAAAATACCCGATTACACTCCAACCCCAGTGTGGGCGGATCAGTTGTACGTGTTTTTAAAAGTTGTATGGAGATTTGACCCCTCTTTGAGAATAAAACCAGCCATGGCCTCAATCATGAACCTGTATAGGGAGGAAATGTGCTGTTAACTACCTCTGACCTGTAGCTGCCTAAATGCTTTCATCTGCTGAAATACTGTAACATGTTAACCTCATTTATTTCTATTGTTATTTATTTAGCTGGTTGACTTTGGTCAAGTACCCACTTCGATTGTTTATTGATTAGATGCTAAACTCCTTGGTGGTTGTGTGGATCTTAAGTCTTGATTTTTGCTTGTTAAATTGGACAAGTCGCTGAAAGTGTTGTGATTTATTACATATTACTCAAAATGTTCAACGTTTCTTTACTTTATTGCTGCCTTTTAATCCAGTCCTTGATGTATGCAACTTTTAAAATCAATAAATGCGTTCAAATCTCATTTTAATTTTGCTGATAATGGTGTGCAGGTCCAGTCAAAACTCCAGATTGCTCATTTTAGAGTAAAGCGAATGAATAGTGGTTGAATGGATGAAAAAATCTTAGTGGTTTTAAACCACATAGCACCTTCGTATAGTTGTATAAATAGCTTCTAGATCTGTGTCTACATTTGCTTTTGAAGGAAAAGTTGTTTTTTATTATTATATTCTTATCCTTAGCTTGTGTTCCACAGCCAGATGAGGGTCCATCTGCACGCTGGACACATTCTATTGGTCAGAGGAGCCGCCGGTGGTTTTAACTGGTCGGACACGGCGAATCTGCGCGCTGATTGGCTGTCGCGACCAGAAGCTGACAGCGGATTGGCTGATTGGTCTGAAGCGCCCGCCCCCCAGCTGACTTGACAGGCAAGTGGTGCTGATGCTGTGATAATGGGCTCCGGGTAGGCAGCATCTGGACCGGACGTGTTTGGATCACAGCGGGGACACACGCGCTCGACTGACGGCGAAGGGACGTCGGGGAAGCCGCGGAGAAGCACGGAAGAGTCGGTCCAGCTGCGGTCGTGAAAGGGTGCGTGTGAAACCCCTGGAACCGAGCCAGCGGGGAAGGGGGGCTGGGGCATGAAGGCTGCTAGCTAAACTCTGCAGCGGCGGCGAGGTAAAGCCTCCATCTTCACACAGACGCCGTTTTTCTCGGCGACCATTTGTTGTCGTCAATGCAGCGGAGGCAGCCTCCGGTCCGGCCACCACCGCGGGCGCCTGCATTGCGGAGAACCTCTTAGAACCCTCCTCCTCTCAGGTGTTTTGAGCTTCACCAGTGCCACACGATCATTACCTCCACATGCCCCTTTGGATCCTTCTGTTACAAACTGAATCGATGAATTAAACTCCCAACTGTGTTGATTTGCGCTGCTCGGCGCCAGGGTCGCTGTGCATGCTGGGATTTGAAGTTTCTCCCCGCATTTGTGTTCGTTAGATAATCGTCTACTGTTTTTACAAGGCTGTGGCTGCTTTTCCTTGTGATGGGAGGGTTCAGCCGTCAGAAGTTCTTCCAGGAGCTCACCCATGGCTGCCTGCTGCCCACAGCTCAGCAGGGCCTGGAGCAGGTATGGCAGCTGCTGGTTATCTGCCTGCTGTGTCGGCTCCTCTGGATGTTGGGTGAGACCTCCGTCGTTTTGCATCTACTCTGCTACCTCGCACCATAAACCCCTAACTCCAGTTTGTGTCTCCTCGCTGCTCCAGGTCTTCCCTCCTTCGTAAAGCACCTGAGCACTGTGGCGGGAGGATTCTACGTTCTCTACCTGTTCTTCGAGCTTCACATGATCTGGGTGGTCCTTCTCAGCCTCCTCTGCTACCTCTTCCTCTTCCTGTGCCGTCACTCAACGATCCGCGGCACCTTCCTTTCTATAACCGTGCTCATCTACCTGCTGCTGGGGTAAGAGACCAGTTTGACGTCTGCCACCGTGCTTGATGCTGCACCGTGACTTAAATGGCTTTGATCCGATCCCGACAGGGAGCTGCACATGATGGACGCCACCAAATGGCACAAGATGAGAGGTGGGACAGATTTCCTTTGTGCAAACACAGCTGCTGCTGGTGGAGGTTAATTATGCAACGGTCGTGAGAGAGACGACATGTTTTCGTATATATTTTGTGGCTCTGAAGCTCTTGGCTCTCCTGACATGTTCGCGATATGAGCAGCTCTTGAAAGCTGAGAAAACCTCCAACTTTTGCATGTTTAAATAGAAAAAATTGTGTCTCCGGGAGTCAATAGATGACACTTGCTCTGCACAGGCTCACAGATGGTGGTCGCCATGAAAGCCATCTCGCTGGCCTTCGATTTGGACCGAGGCGTCGTCGCCAGCGTGCCGTCGCCCATCGAGTTCATGGGCTACATCTACTTTGTGGGCACCGTCATCTTCGGCCCCTGGATCAGCTTCAACAGCTACAAAGAAGCTCTGGAAGGACGTAAGCTGGTGAGGGCGGCGCCGCCAGCCTGGGGGGGGGGGGTGAGTTTCCATCCTGATGCTCAGGCTCATTTCTGCTCCACAGAACCTTTCTTGGTTTTTCAAAGTGTCTTTGAGCTGGGTGAAGAGCCAAGTCTGCCTGGTGGTCTCGAACTGCGTGGCACCGTACCTCTTCCCATATTTCATACCTGTTTATGGGGACAAACTCCTGCGCAGGTGAGCCCGCTGATGAACTCCCCCCCCCCCCCCCCCCCCCCCAGCACTGTTTCCATTCTCTAACTCTTTTACCTGCTTTGTTTCTAGCAAGAAGAGGAGTAAGATCAGGTAATTGGGTGTTGCTGGACGCGTCGGCACGCTATCCATTCTCATCGAACGTTGATGGCATCCTCTGTTTCCCTGCATGTGTCCACATCCCCCCCCCCCCCCCCTCTGTGCAGCCACATGTGTGTCCCGGGACGCCCATCCCACCCCCTCATTCACCACCAGCCTTCACGAAAGACGCGCTGTAGTTGATGTCATGGCAAGTTCGTGAAGCATCTGTTTCAGCGCAACACGCCATTAACTTACGCTACCTTCTCCCCCCCCCCCCCCCCCCCCCCCCCCACCGCTCCCCAGAGGCGCTCCAGTGAAGTAGGTGTTTCTTTGTTATATAATAATCTGTTCATTCGTCTGGCTTCATCCTGACGATAGAGGAGAAATTAACTCCCCACCTGCTGCCGTCCCCGGTTGCTGTCCTATCAGGTGGCTGCTGGCGTGCGAGAACTCGCTCTCCTTCCACTTCAGCAATTATTTCGTCGGCTACCTGAGCGAAACCACGACCACTCTGGCCGGGGCAGGTTTTAGCGAGGAGAAGGAGAACCTGAAATGGTGAATGTTCCAGAAGCACAGCCCAGTCCGAGCCAGGTGCGGCTTGTGTAACCAGCGCTCTCCTTTGTAGGGATTTGACGGTGTCCAAGCCTCTGAGTGTCGAGTTCCCCCGCTCGATGGTGGAGGTGGTGACGTCGTGGAACGTGCCCATGTCTTCCTTCCTGCACACCTGTGAGTTTGAATCTCAGCCTCGTTGGCTTTGCCTTTTCACAAGCGTCCGCCCTCTTGTCTCCCCGCAGATGTTTTCAAGAGTGCTGTTAAATTTGGCACCTTCGCCGCTGTCATGGTGACGTACACCGCCAGCGCGCTCTTACACGTGGGTGCTGTGTGAAAATCGGCCCCGTTCCCGCCGCTGCTCTGTTTAATGCGGATTGTTTTGGTTCTGTTGCCTCTCAGGGGCTGAGCTTTCATCTGGGCGCGGTGCTAATATCTCTGGGATTCATCACGTACGTCGAGCACGGTGAGCCTAATGTTCTCTTCTCCATTTCTCTCCTCCGGGAAGTTGCTTAGCTTTGCACAATGGTTAATTGCAGACGTTCCGGTGTGCTGTTTCCGCTCGCCGCAGTGGCTGTAATTCAACGTACGGTGGGAAAGGTGCTCTTCCCCCGCCTTTGTTTTATTGCTCCGCTGCCGTTTTGTGTTCCAGTGTTGCGGAAGAGGCTCGCGGTGGTCCTTAACGCATGTATACTGACAAAGAAATGTCCAGCAAACTGCACACACAGGAATAAGAAGGTAATAGGCGCCTCTCTCTGCCTCCTTTAATATTTCAAAATCTCTAACTAGATTAAAAAGATCCGTTTTCTGTAAAAATGTACAGGCTAGTACTAATTAGCACGTAACAAGACGCTATTCTGCTCCATCAAACGAGATTGGCTGAATAAAACTATCCATGTGTGTCGTCCCCCCCCCCACCCATGCAGGCGTTCTGGGTCTATGTGATCAATATAGCGTTCAGTGTGCTGGCCGTGGTTCACCTGACTTACCTGGGCTCCGTCTTTAGCTCCAGCGTGGACTACATGGAGGAGGAGGAGGTGAGTGGTGGATAAACGTGCACAAACGCACCGAGCAGAACCGGTAGCTGGTCTTCTCTCCCCTGCAGGATGATATAACCCATCACACCATTCAGAAGTGGTCCGAGCTGAGCTGGACGAGCCACTGGGTCACGTTCGGCTGCTGGATATTGTACCGGCTCATTCTTTAACCACCAGAGACACAGAATTTAAAAAAAAAAGAAGGTAAAGGAAGCAATAACGGGAGGTTCTCCGCTCCCGCACTGTGACGTCATTCAGCATCAGGCCGAAGTGAATGGACGCGCACGCTGGCTGAATAACCTGTAATTAATCACCTGCTGGGGATTCGTTTTCATATGTGAAATGATACACCTGCCTCCTTTTACCTGAACCCTTTTTTCCCACTTCCTTCACCTAGCTTGTGTAAGCACACATTTAAAAAAAGAAAAGAAAAAGCTTAACCAGATGAGAGTAAGACTTGCACTAATTAATTCATAGCAGAGGAAATACAGATTGTCTTCTTGCCTGTGGCTGTGCAATTAAGCCAACTTTAATTTCACTGTGTAATTTGGCTTCTAAAGACCTCAGAAGTGTCAAAAAGGTCTGACCAAGTCTGCATCTAAGACACTTTTGTTAAAAAGTTACTAAAATGAGATAATTGTGGTTTGTACTTTAACCAGAACAGAACCTTTTCTAGATAATTGTGAGTTTTCTGGACACCGGACAAAATGGCTAATTTGAGGTGGGGAGAAACGTTCTCAGGCTTTGGCTCGTAAGACTTTTTGTTGATTAAATTCCTTGTTGGCAATAAGATCAATGTAGAATATCTCCATTTTTACATTTATCAGCTTGTTTATTCACCACGTGGTCATGAGAAGAGCACAGGCTGACTAGAACTAGTTCCCCTTTTAGTGCATTTTAGAACAAACTCATTCCTTTTGATGATTTGTGGTGGGACTTCCTGATTGTGGTGGTATGTGTTGGGTATTTATTCCATTTTGGTAACCTCTCATTTAAATATTTCCAGAGTTGCACAGATGTTTCTCAGCTGTTCACTGTAGTGAATGTTTATCTTTACAGGTTTATCTCACTGCTGCTTTTAATGGTGCGTTTATGTGACCTGTGATCACCTAACGATGGGATGAGAGTCAGTTTCCCCTCTTTTTTATCTCTTTAAAGTCGTGCTTCTTGAGCTGTAGTGTTTTAGATTAGAGCCTGGGTTTCTCTGCTCCTCTCAGACCAACCTCAAATATTATTCTATTTTTTTTTCTCCTGTAAAAGTGAGGACATTTACACGCCTGTGATATTTTTATAAAACTTTTACATGAAACTTGGATCGATGTCTTTGTTTAGTCTGACTAAAGACGTGAATGGGTCATAAAGGAACGTCAGAAACGTGTCAACTGCTATAAGAAACTGTTTATTTGTGGAATATTTACAAGAATCTTTGGACTGTTACACAGTCAATGAGGCTCGATCAGCGAAGGTGACAAACGCTTCTTTAGCTCGAAGCAATGGTCCGGCTTAACCTGGAGTGGTCGGGGGGGGTTTGCGGAGGGGGGGGGGGGTGGAGACGGGAACAGATGGGTCCAGGGGGGGGCAGGGGTTGAACAACAGATGGTGATGGATGGAGATTCACAATCTGCCTCTGAGAGGCGACTGGACGCTGTGGTGGAAACCGGCCGTACAACAGTCCAGCGTGCAGGTTCAGGGGGGGGGAAGCGTGGGCCCTCTCAGCCCTGTCTGCCCCGGGGGCCCCCATGTTTGCGCCGGCAGGAGCCCAGCAGAGTCTCCAACGCCATCTTCACAAACGCCTGGAAGTTATTGCTTCTCTCCCTTCGGCTGTCCTGCGAGGGGACCGAACACAGACAGATACCTTCACTGGGGACACAGCAGATCACTTCTCCTCCGTAGATCGTTAACTGAAGGGCGGCAGCAGTCCGCCACACATTCCTAGATTGCTCCACACTTTTCTGGGTTTAAAAGAGTGGATTCATGTAAATGCTTACCTCCTTGCTTCTTGTTGTCATCTCCTTTCTGATCACCTTTCTTCGGCTGCTCTTTAGGACTCTGAGGTTGCTGTGGAATTAAAATAAAAATTAGGAAAATGAAATAAATTCAGAAAAGCGTCAGGCAAGTCGCGGTTTTCCTACCTTGGTAGCTGACTTCTTGTCCGACTTATTACCTGATAACAGAGAAAATATGTTCTGTTGCTTTATTTAAAATCCAAACCCTCTCGTGCTGTATGTAATTAAGTTCCCACTTCTTTTATTCTCCACATAAAATAAATGATTTATTGATTATTTCCCCCGTGTTGTCAGTAAGCTCACCTTTCGTTCCTGGCATTCTGGCTGTGCTCCAGAGTCTGTGCAGATTTCTGAGAATGTGGTGCTTAATGTGCTGTTGAACTCGGTCATTTATGGCCCGTGGTTGTGAATGGCTCTGTCACTGGGGCCCCTTCGAGAAAGATCACCGTGGACAAGCAAAGAGCCCCGTCAGCTGAGCAGCGTGCCCCGCAGCTCTGCAGGTCAGTGCTGAGCCAGGCGAAACCTCCAAGCTGACCTTGTAATACTGCCATTGTGAAGCCACTGGAACTGCCTGCTCACCTATTGTCCAGGACGAGAAAGCTTTTTCACCATGTTGCCGGGGTAATTTGGAAAATTGAACTGACATTTGCAAATATACGATGATAGCTAAAACCCTAATGTTTCTGCAATCATAATTCATCATTATTAAGGATGATTCTGTTTGGAATTGAAAGACATCATCCCAGATGTGAAAACATCATCATTTTATTATTTTAGGACTGTAAATATTGGGAGAAATAGTTAAAATGACCTGGGTATGTCCCAACACTAGTTAAGTGGGGGTTATATATGAAGGTTTTACAATAATATATATTTATGATTTGATGTATCTTCTCACTTGAAAAGAAATATATATATATATATATTTATAACTTATGGTGTCAAGGTATACGGTACATGTACCTTGACACATACATGTACCTATATATATATATATATATATATATATATGTATACCTTGACATCATAAGTTATAAATGCTAAACATTTAAATTCACATGGTTCTACAGGAGAAAGTGGGCGGGTCCATTTGTGTCATGTGACTTCAGAGGCAGCAGCAATGGAGAGAAGCTAAGGAAGGTGAGCCTGTTTTAGACGCGTTGTCGCCTGTTTCTTTCTAATTTTTTTCTGCAGATAATCCTTATGTATTTGGTAATTTGGTAGCTATTTTTCTGCGTGGAAGAATTCGTTGAAATCGATATTTAAGAGGCAACATCGCGTGATATTGGGGCTAACAGCTAGCTAACATCGGTTAGCTTAGCTGTCAAGAAGATTCGCCAGCTTTTGCTACTTAGAAAATTCAGTCGAATCTATATTTTTTTATTCTGATCAACGTTTCGTTCCACTCCAGCAATTCTTTAACGGTGTTTTACTTGCAGACGTAAAAATAGCAGTACAAACAACGCCGTGTTTGATGGCGAAATCTCCCATGAAGTGCTGTTAAATTCCGCACCATCACTTGATGTAACGAAGGTTGGATGACAGCAGCGCTTTAAAAAAGTGTTTTTAATCGGGGGGGACATGTGCTCTTCCATGCGGGAAACAGATAGAGTGTGTTCCTCTTCTGTTCTTGTGGTTTTGTTCAGGAATCTGCCCTGGAAGTGTTTGTGGAATGGCAGCAGTTTGGCAGCAGGTTTTGGCAGTCGACGCAAGGTGAGACTCCAGATAGCACAATAATGGCCTTTAATGGCCTAAACTGAGGAAGAAGCTGCTGGAATCAGGTTTGACAGCTCAAGGGAGTCAAACAATAAGGCCACATAACCTAAACCAAGCACCACCCAGCAGCATGAATCAATGTATCACAGTTATGTCTCTATTCTAGCAATATAACAGGCCTCTAATGTAAAGAGTTTGTGTGTGTTGCTGTGTGCATTGTGTGATTTCTGTATCCTCCTCAGGTACAATGCTTACCGCACGCCTACGTTCCCACAGTTCCGAACTCAGTACATCCGCCGACGCAGCCAGCTGCTCAGAGAGAACGCCAAGTGTGGCTTTGAGCCGGGGCTGCGCAGGCAGTACCTGAGGCTGCGCAGCCAGCTGCTGGCCCAGCGCTACGGGCCCCTGTCTGAGCAGAGCAGCTTCAGGGCCAGCAGTGTGCGCAGCTCCCGCACCACACTGGACCGCATGGAGGTCAGACCCAAAGAAACAGGAAGGGCTGGAGTGGGTGTTAGCGATTTGGAAAAGGAAAGTCGGAGAGAAAATATAGAAGGCATCATTAACAGCCAACTCCAGAGATGGCTGCAGTTTATTTTTGATCATAGCCACATAGACACTACCGCCTTATCCCATGCTTATTAAGCTGAGCAGCTTGGTTGAAATGGCTGGCGATAACATTGTATACGACAACCACCAGTAACTCCGTGACACAGTAATCTTGTTAGATCTTAATCATGAGTAGTAGCTCGTTCCTTTAGGATTGTGTTCTTGCCTACTCGTATTCATGTAGTTACGTCTGTCTTTAGATCCTGGTCTTTTTTCGCAGGACTTCGAGGAGGACCCTCGAGCTCAAGGGGCTCGTGGTCACCGCCGATCTGTTAGCAGAGGCTCCTACCAGCTGCAGGCCCAGATGAACAGAGCTGTTTATGATGAGAGGTACCCAGCAGAGACCCCAGACTCACCCCCGGCTGCTCTCATCACATTTGACTTTGATGTATTTTGCATTGCCTAAAATCACTGGCTGCAGGTCCCGCTTGGTTTTCCCGATAAATATTCAGCTCTTTTATATCAGCCTGTCTGTGCGTGAGCTCTCTTTTACGGTCGTCTGTGTCCACGCGCCCTTTATTGCTGCCTGCAGGCCTCCGGGCAGCTTGGTGCCCACCTCGGTGGCCGAGGCCAGTCGGGCCATGGCGGGAGACACCACTCTGAGCGAAAACTATGCTTTTGCTGGCATGCACCACATATTTGACCAGCATGTCGACTCTGCTGGTAAGAAAAAATCACTCTAAACATCACAATAGAAGATAAGTTTCTCTCTAAATATTTATTAATTTATTTCTTTTAGTTCCACGGCTGCAGTTTGCCAATGATGACAAACACCTCCTGGCCTGCTGCTCTCTGGACGGCACCCTGTCCATCATGACGCTGTCCTCGTCTCCTCCCCGCGTTAAGGTGTCCCTGAAAGGTCACGGGGGCCCCGTCACCGACTTCGCTTGGTCTCTGAGCAACGACATCATCGTGTCCACGTCCCTAGACGGGACTCTGCGCATCTGGAACACGGAGGACGGGCGCTGTATCCGAGAGGTCAGAGACCCCGAGTCCAGCGAGCTGCTCTGCTGCACCTTTCAGCCCATGAACAACAACCTGACTGTGGTGAGCCCATTACAAACATGCTGGTGAACAGGTTCTTTGTATCTTTTATCTTCCTGCGACCCCAATGCGAAGCGTTCATGAGGGAGGCTGCATATCCAGAGATTTTTATCCGTCGTCCAGCTCATTAACACCACTTTATTGATCCCTCTCATCCCAGTCTGATCCTCTGGTACCTGTCAGCAGATCATTTGGTTGGTGGTAATCTGCTCAGTTCGTGGGTCAGTTGCATTCGGTGTCGTCAGGTTAAATCTCCGGCCTCGATGCGTTGCTCTCCCAGCCCCTGCCAGCGCTGTACGGGTTCGGTGTGTGTTCCTCTAGGTGTTCTAGTAATGACACTGTAGCAGCTGTAGTTTGTAAAACTGGGCGCGGGAGAACGACGCGTTGGAAAAAGAGACCAAGTCCAGTTTGGTCTCTTTTTAATCATTGATTAGATTGTGGAACGTTGCAACTAACTGTCATATTTTTGGTGCGATTGGTTTAAATTGATCAGCTCCATCTCTGATGTGCACTCACTTCTTCAGTTGCTTTTAATTTTAATTAAACGGAACACGATGGATGATTGTTTTTAATCAACAGCACCAACTGTGAGCAATAACAAGATGGGAAGAGTAAAGACGCACGATGCGATTTCAGCCGATACTAATAACTGATAATCACCTGAGGGCATTGGCGTCGCTGCAATATATAGTTGTTATTTATTCATCTTTTAACCGCCGCTCTGAAATAAGGACGGCGCGGTCCTCACCCCCAGTTGTGATGTGCAGGTAGGAAACAGCAAGCATCACCTGCAGGTGGTGAACATCTCCACTGGGAAGAAGGTTAAAGGGGGCTCCAGTAAGCTGACAGGCCGCGTGCTGTCTCTCTCCTTTGATGCTCCGGGGAGGATCCTGTGGGCTGGCGACGACAGAGGGAGCATCTTCTCCTTCCTCTTTGATATGGCGACAGGTGCGCGCACGTTTCCAGCGCGTGCAGAGACTGACTCATGAGCGATCATTATTTCTGCCTGACACATGTGTCTGTGTTGATCTCTGCTGTGCCCGCCTGCTGCTGCCCCTATAGGGAAGCTAACCAAAGCCAAGCGCCTGGTGGTGAGCGAAGGCAGCTCCATCTGCAGCATCTCTGCCCGCTCGTGGATTAGCCGAGAGGCCCGGGACCCCTCCCTGCTGGTCAACGCCTGTGTCAATAAGCTGCTGCTTTATAGGTCTGTGAGGGCAAGAAGCAGCTTTGGCGTCCGTTTAAGCCTCGCCGCCACACGGGGAATTAACAGTTGCTCATTTGCAGGGTGGCTGATAATGACGGCACGCTGCAGCTGAAGAGAAGTTTCCCCATCCAGCAGGGATCCCAGCTCGTCCACAGCATCTTCTGCCCCCTCATGTCTTTCAGGCAGGGGGCATGTGTGGGTAAGAAGCTTTGGAGTGATTCTGCTTCATTATAAACGTGGACCTCTCCAGAGGGTGTGTGTGTGTGTGTGTGTGTGTGTGTGTGTGTAGGGCTGGTCAGAGATAAAAATAACTCAGCAGCTCATATGTGCTGTTTATCTGAGTGAATTTGTTTGGGTTTTAATGTTCCAACGTGCACCCCGGGATGGTCACAGCAACAATCCGCTAATATTAATGAAACTCATTGCAGGTTTTGCCTCTCGGAGCAGCAGAATTATCTCCGTAGCCTGTGCACGGCCGGTGCTCGTGCCAGTTGGGAAGGTGGCAGAGAATGCCAGTGCATATGCTGAAGCATACTGTAGCATGTGAGGGAATATGTGGGTGGACTTACCCAGCATGCTTTGAGACAATGTGTTTTCAATAATAAGCCAAGGCGAGCCGTTTTCAAAGCCGTTACGCAGCCGTGAATCTTCTTTCCACATTTGTGGTCGATTCTGAATGTGTTAAATGAATGAAGGTTCTGGGGTGGTGCTACTGCTGCCGGCCTCTGGTTTAACTGGTTTATGTGGTTAAGAGCTAACTGGTTGAAACTGGTTCTCTACACTGACCGGTGGTGTTGTTTTACAGCCTCAGCTATACATGTAAAATAGATTTTTTATTGCTGATGTCTGGCAAGAAATCTGTCAATATCTGGCATCGAGAGGTCGATATTGATCGTCGATTCCTCTAATTTCTCCCCCGGACGCAGTGACCGGCAGCGAGGACGGGTGCGTCTACTTCTTCGACGTGGAACGGAACACCAAGGCCATAGTGAACAAGCTGCAAGGTCACGGGGGGCCGGTGCTGGACGTCAGCTTCAACTGTGATGAGAGCTTATTGGCGTCCGCCGACTCCACCGGCATGGTCATCATCTGGAGGCGGGAGCAGAAGTGAAGCCGCGCCCGTCACGCCGCCATCAGACTGTAACCGTCCAATCACCAGTCCCCGGGGTTTCACTGGAGTCGTAACTTAAGGCGACTTAAGGCATTAATTGTTTAATTTAACGGTAACCGTGTGTCGTGCTGCTGGTGCAGGGATGGCTCGTGTGCACGTCTGTCTACTGCCACCACTGCTGCCCAGAGGGAACCAAGGAGCCCCCGTGCATGTGTCATGGCTAACGTCAGACTTCGAGTATGCCTGAACTCCTCTGTAAATGTGATGCGCGGAGGATTCCGGCGTGAACCTTCCCGACAGATCTGATCACGCCGCCGGTTCCTCCGACGTAGATGTAGTTCACACTTACGTAACTGTTGTCATTCAAACAGTGCAGTCGAGTGTCGTACGATGGCCTTATTTCCTCCTGCATATGAGAGCGTCTGCATGTCGGCGAGCATATCAAACCTGTCAAAGTGTTTTCTTTACGTTGGTGTTTGTGTCGTGAGCGTGCTGAGATTTTAGGCCGGCGGCTGGTGGGTGTAATTTATTTAACACGCATATGGAATAAACTAACTGTCTCCACTGTTTTTGAATGTGTTTGAACTGACAGACAGGAATAGGTGTATTGGGGGGGGGGGTCAAACATACAGTGTAGGAGTGTGTTAGTCACCATGTGGGTAAGTTTTACACTGGAATCCCACTGCAAACACACTAAAACTGCTCTCTAATTCCTATTTTCCGAGGCTAAATGGATCGGCCAGAGGTGGGATGGGGGGGGGGTGAGGGGCTAGATTAGATCAGAATGGGTGAGAATAGGTTTTCACCGGTGTAAAGGCAGTCCATGTTGCCTGGAGTGAAGGAAGAAAACTAAAAATAAGCTCTTTTAGATGGATTTCAAACGCCGCCTCTGGTGAGGCGGAGAGACTGATGGGTCGGATACAAGCTGTTAAAACCCTGGAATATATAAAAGGGTGTGCAGGGTAAATGCTGCTCCCCACTCAGCCGGCGTGAGTGCAGAAATAAAAACAATGGAAATTATTGTTCATTCAGATTCAAAAGGCGTGTCGTCTGTGGAGAGAATACAGCACTGATGGATGGATCTCAACCAGGCCTTAATGGAGGCGAGAGATCCTCCCTCCTGATTCTGTGACGTTCTGAACGTTCTACCTTCCACTTCCATCACAGGCCGAATCCTTTTCAGAACAAAAACGCGCAGAAACATTGGCACCAAATAAAAATGGATGACACATATCCTCGGAAGTGAAGCGAGGGCGTCGGGGCTGCCATCTTGTGCTGCTGATTTCACTTTAAATGTGCAGCCGGAGCGAAGCGCGGATCACTTAATGTCACCATTGAACAGAGTTCATGACATTTCACCACATTTTACGCTATCAAATGTGGCTTCCTACGGTAAGAGAGGGACTGCAGCCGACCAGCAGGGGGCGAACAGCCTCAGGTAGTGCTCCGTCATCCATTTTTGATACTACAGGGGACATCTTGTCAGGACTCGGAATGCATCAAAAGTAGAGTCTTTATTGATGAGTGGGCAAAAGAACCACCTCAGTTTAACTGTACAGTTACAGAATATCATCTCGCAAAGGAACGCCGGGCGTAAAAATAATGGACCTGGGTTCACGTTTCACTTCACCGTTCTGAATCAACGTCTGTACAGGTTGTCGTCTTCAGTCTGGTATCCACGGAATGCAGTGGAATGCATGCTAATACAGTATGCTGTGAGAGTGTTCAGAAAATTGACTGCACTAATATATCTATGCCAAACATACTGTTGGGCTGACCTTTGTGGTGCACGAATCTTAATTTGGAGAGACATCTTAATGTAGTCTAACCCAGTTTTTCACACCCCCAACTCCTCTGGGCTCGACTCAGGACTCGGGCCTTTTGAAATTTTGACACACCGCGACACTAAAATAATGCCATCCGTGATGGCGGGAATACAAGATATCCCTGTAACATTCAAGTTTCCTTCACTTTAGGTGCAAATTCAACCCTCCGCGTTCAACTGTCCACATGAGAGCATAACAATAAGTCAAAAACATTCAATAGCTCATGTTAAAATGGCACGACGTCATCGTTCAAGTCTTCAGATCCTCTTCCTTTTCTCCTTACTGGTGAAATCAGACATTTTCACGCACACAAATCCATTCCAAGTATAGATGATTATTTCATTTTGCGTGTACTTCGAGACACCGAGATGAAGCTGCTGTCATTTACTCAATGTTATTGGAAACTATTCTATCACCGACACTTCCCCACCCTTCCTCTCTCTCCTCCTCCTCTTTTCTAACCTCTTATCCTCACACACATACGCACGGTTTCTATATAAAAACACACAAGCAGAAATACACATTCCTGTACAGTCTATACAATAGGAAATCAAGTCATATTTCAAAATAGTGTCATCTGCTTAACATGTATCGTTTACAAATAAAGGAAAACAGGCAATTCTTTTTTTTTTTTTATGATACAAAGAAACCTGACACGCCCTAAAAGGAGGAAAAAATGGGAGCATGTTTGGGGTTTCTCAGGTTCACAACAGCTGTTCGAATGGATCCAAGGTCACTGGGTCCACCTGCCGTTCTGCAGTCTTTGTTGGGTTTTGTTGAATTGATTTTTTGGGGGGGGGGGGGGGTTCGTCCCTCGGTTCATTCATACCTTTCAGTTCCGTGATGCGTTTCAAGGTTAGCGTCACTCCCTTCAAGGCGTGGTACAGACAGTCTGCAGGGCGTTCCGGCCTCCCCTGACAGCCTCCAGGCGTGGCCCGCTGAAATAAGGCAACGTTATTTTAAATAAATGGCATTCTTCGCACAGTTGGAGCAGTGATTGTTGCGATCTCTCTCGCGCAGCCTCGTCATAAACGCGCACTTTATACATTTCTCCGGAGCTTCTCAAATATCGCGGCTTCATTCAAATATCCACATTCTCTGGTTTAGACGGCACCGCGCCTGCATTTGTTGGCAAAGAACTTTGATTTCGTTGTGCAAAACAACAAATCGGACACGTCACCAAGGTGCATTGGATCTTCTCTCCCAATTTCCTTTAAAGAACTGGAACATTCTCTGATCACATGATGCAGTAGGCCTCATCCTGGGGCAGGTGTTGCTTAGTCCTCCAGTAGGTGGGCAGGTGGGCTCTCAGCACTTTCCTCAGGTCCTCGTTGAGCAGGAGGCAGAAGATGGGGTTGACTGCAGCTTGGGCGAAGCTCATCCACACCGTGATGGAAAGATACTGGTGAGGGATGGAGCAGGATTTGACAAAGACCCTCCAGAAGCACGCGATGATGTAGGGAGCCCAGAGGACGAGGAAGAGCAAGGTGATGGTGTAGAACATCCTGCCCAGCCTCCTCTCTGACCTCACCTCTTCCATCCCCAGCAGCCGCCGGTGCTGATTGTGTAAATTCTGCCTGATGCCCAGCAGAGTGGGCGGCATGGGCCCGCGACCAAACCCTGCTATCCAGTTAGCCGCAGCCTGACCTGTAGCTCCAGGGCCGTGGAACGTCCAGTTCTGGCTGATAGCTGGCACCAGCTGGACGGGTTTCATCTTGCGGTGCCTGTACTCGAACAGCAGGAGCTTGGCGTAGAAGCCGTGGGTGGCCAGGACCACCACCGCCAGCATGAGCATGAAGCCCAGGGTGTCGTTGGTCTTCAGGTAGCGGTGTTCGAAAATGCACTGATCTTCATCGCGGATGAATTTGTACGTCCCGACATCAAAGACGGGTGGGAACGCCATGGCGACGGCCAGAGTCCACACCATGCAAATGATGGCGGCGCACGTCCAGATGGTCATGCGCTTGGCGTAGAAGCGGTGGTGGGCGATGGCAAGGTAGCGGGTGACTGCCACGCAGAACAGCATGAAGGCAGCGTGAAAGCAGAAGAGCACCGCCATGAACGCCACAACTTTGCAACTCAGGGGACTGTAAGTCCAGGCCGAACTGTTGTGGACAGAAACCAGCACGAACGGGAAGCAGGCGGCGGATCGGACCGCGTCGGCCAGGCACAGGTCCAGGAGGAAAAAATAGGGAGCCTTGTGAAGTGTTCTGTCTCGTAGGACCAGCATGGAGACCAAGAGGTTGCCCACCAGGCTGACACAGATGATCATACCCAAGAAGACCAGCTTGAAGTAGGCGGACACATCTGTGGCAGAGATCCCGCCGCCGCCGCCGCCGCCGCTGCCGCTGTCGCTGCTGCTGCCGCCGCGCGCTAGCCCACTCTGCGAGGCCAGCACGGCCAGTAAGCTGCCCGGGCCATCGATGGCAAAGCTCTGGTTCACCATTCTATCAGCTTCCACAGCAGCCCGCCTTTTCCAGGCCCCTAATAAACACTACTGGTCCGCCGATAGTCGTCGTTACTGTCTTGCGGCCTTCTCGGCTTTACAAAGCGAGGCCGAAATAATCTTTCCTACGTGGCAGATTCATCTTCCCTCTGTGTCCACAACTGCACCACCTGTGGGCGAAAGAAAACAGAGCCGTAAAAAAGGACCGCAGCTTTGAGTGGAGACATTTTGAAAAGGCAAAAGCCACAATTTGAATGTTTTAACAACTGAGTGATTGTTGGATAATTAAGACTTTTCTAAGCGATAAAATGAGGAAAGGCAGCCCGACGACCATGCAATGCGCTATAAAATGCCGACAGAGTCTAGAATTTTATACGGGGAGAGGAAAAGCAAAGTCATATCCAGATTCCACCTATTTGTGCAGCATTTTGCTAAATGTGGTGCAGCAGAGAGCAGAAATACTCAGGTCCGGTGGGTCAAAAGCGTTCAGGGCTGGAACACTTAAATAAACGCACTTAGACAAACGTTTTGAGGGATGAAAATCACGATGACTGGCCTATTCAACAGCGCAAATACAGCCCACTTAATGGACTCAAAAATACACTGGGCAGCATCAGGAGAGCCATGTTGGGCACCACAGTGGAAAATCTCTTGTCTTCTTTTTTTTTTTCTGCCTGGGATCAGATCAGCAGCTCTACAGCATGCCAGCTCCTCAGTAATTACCTTGCCCGTTGCTAAGATACAACAGCTCACATACTTTGTGCGAGTGTGGGTGTTTGAGTGAATGCATGCGGGTGTACAGGGGCGAGCAGACAGAGTATACAAGCAACACTGGGCATGTCCAACACACAGAGATGTTGTACATGAGCGCAGAACATTTATTGCCTTTCTCCTGGCTGCCTCCTGTTATGTGTCACAGTCAGAGAGAGACGAGGGCGTCAGCTGCACCATTCAGAGAAAAACACCCCAAATGAGCAGGAGCGGGCAGCCATTTGGATTCTATTGCAGGCCTTTGTGTGGCAGCGGGGATCTTTACTTGTTAATTCCATAACGAGGCCTCCTCCTGGCAATCGCAGTCTGATAGATTGGGAGGAATCGCCTGAAAACCCAACATGCAGCATAATTTATGGGGGTAATAACGCAGAGCTGTGCCTGTCTGGGTGGGCCCGGTCTATGTAGGCCACGGAACAAAACATGATGGGCTTACAACGGCCACGTCTCCCACACTGACAAACACCATTTGACGTGATCGGACGGCTGCCACGCAGGCCCGAAACAGGCTGGAAAACAAACGAACAGGTGTCAGAATCACCTCCGCTGCCTGTGCGTCCGTGTGTGCGAGCGCGCGCGTGCGTGCGTGCGTGCGTGCGAGACAACCTACCTCTCACCCCCTCATATTTTGGCGGATCTGTCCTTTTATTGTCACGACAAAAGCAACAAACCGATGCCAGCCCGGCGGATCCGCGGTGCAACACCTCGACGGGCGCGCACATAATAAAGCCGCGCGTTCGTGCTCAAACGACACCTGTTATGCAGAAATCCACCAGGAAGAAATCAAACTGGGACGGCAGAGCCGATGTCTGATAATCAACAGCTGATCGGCTCCGGTTTGTGTGTGTGTGTGTGTGTGTGTGTGTGCGTGCGTGCGTGTGTGGGGGGGGGGGCAGTGCCACCCTTTTACAGTTTCATGGAGAGGTCTGAATCTCATCCGACAAAACAGAATCTACGTTGCATCACGTCGAGGATCCATTTGCACACAAACAGACGCGGTCAAAATGGATATCGGGGCGTCTTATTCTGTGTTTAAATCCAAATGATGTCAGATTTTCAATGCATAGAATAACCCACCCACAAACGACAGGGAGGAAAAAAGATCGCGCATCCCTTGAAACGAACCGTCTTGGCCGGTGGAACAATTAGTCCGCACATACATCAGCAGCGTCGAGAGGCTCCTTTTCTCCATCTTTCAGAAACAGACCATGTTGTTTTTTTTAGAAAAAAAAAGAAAAAAGAAAAAAGAAATCACACCCCGCACTGTTAATATGCAGCCTTTGTTTTGCTGTCCAGCGAAGGTGGACCACGTCTGACTGGTCCACAGCCCGATCCTCCATCACACAACGCGCACATTTAAAAAAAATAAAATAAAATAAATAAAAAAGGTATAGATGTCCAGCGAGGTCAGGAAGGATTTCACATTTACACCGAGATCACGACGAGCGAGGAAAACAAATAAGAGGACGCGGTTTAGGCGAATTATTCCCGAATAATCCCAATTATGGCTGCTTGCGAGGAGGCAGCTCGCACATTCGCGGAAACAGTCGGTTTTATCCGGAGAGAGAGAAAAAAGAGGAGGAGGGGGAGAGAGAGACAGAGAGAGATGGGGAGGGAGGGCGAGAGATGGGGAGGGAGGGAGAGAGATAGGGAGGGAGGGGGAGGGAGAGAGAGAGATAGGGAGGGAGAGAGAGATAGGGAGGGAGAGAGAGATAGGGAGAGAGGGAGAGAGAGAGATAGGGAGGGAGGGAGGGAGGGGTGCAGGATCATGTTCTTCTCCCTTTTCTGATGTTTTATTCTCTTCTCTCTGCTCTCATGCATGATGCTTCTGTTTCCTCCACCTGTCAGAAGAGCGGCCCGACAAACTGTCCCGGCTGATTTAAATTAAACCGGCGTGACTCAGACAAACCTGCCATGACAGCTGCAAAGAATTGTGGGTGCTCGCAGCTTGCCCTTAAAAGAGGAAAGGAAAATGTTTTCCAAGAACACGTCCCGGGAACCTTCATCCGGGTTGAGCTTTATTATGGGTCAGTTTGATCGTGAAAATTAACGTTATTATCTGCATGATCTCAGCTTTTGTCACCTTTCCCGTACAAATTTCACACGTCAGCAGTGTTGCAGGTGGCAGGTGAGCATCCTTACATGTAGGTTAAAGGAGACTGTGGTGGGGGGGGGGTCTTGTTTCAGCTCCAGAGACAGTCGATGCCTTTAATCCCCACTTCAGGCGTGTCTGAGAGGCTGTTTACCACCGATGACACGGCTCATCCGATCAGCAGTATGGATCTAAATGGGTTGGGCTGCCATATTTAAGGAAAGGCCGGAGCACATTAAATCAGACCGACGTCACGTATCCGCCCTGATCTTTGCTAATGAAGTCACGGTGTTGTGCTGCTTTAAGAAGCCACTCATTATTTCCCGGCGAGCGTCTGAGGGTGGAGTTCGCCCTGATTATCCCCGCGGTCACTTTTAAGTCTGCTTAAATCTCTCACGCGCTCCTCGCGGCCTGCGTGGACCTCGTTTAGCTTTAAACCCACAGCCCGACCCCAGGAATAAGGTGCGCTTATATTTATATTATTGCATCATAAATAGTCCGTCACATTTCACAGAGCATGACAGGATCATCACACGCATGAACATCAGTCTCATCTTGCAACGTTCTGACGTCTCGCGTGTCGCCATGACTTCAGTGCAATGCGTGACCTCTGGCGTCCCCCCCCCCCCCAGCTCGGGTTTCTGTCTATTTCCACTTTGAGCAGGGCCGAAGGCTCTGCAGGCAGGAACAATGGCCGTCGAGCAGACCCCAGGCCCTTTCTTCTGGAGTCCTGAAACCAAGATGCTGCCGCTCAAACATGAACACGTCAGTTGGAGTGTGAGCGTTTCTTTACTTTTATGATGGTTTATTAGAATCATTATTTTCTGCGCCGTATATGAATCCGTTTAGAGACTTTATGCATCAGCGATGTCAATTTTGTGTTTGAAGTAGTGAAACAGGTGAAGATGAAATGTTGCCCGTTTCCGTTGAACCCGTATTAAAGTGCATCGTCAATGTTAAATAATATAGACAGGACTAAAGAACGACACGTTACAGTGCTGCTTACAGGGTTCTCTTTAATTTCACTTTCATCGAGTCACACACGGCTTCACAAACACTAACTAGTGAGGACCAGGAGGAAGACTTTGTGTGCAATAGTGAGGAAATGTGAAGGAAGCTGGTGCTCGAGTGAGAAATCTTTTTCCACACATTAAGGCAACAACAGCGTAACAAGTGTCTTCAGTGGTTCTTTTCTTCGTAAAGACGTGGCAGCGCGTGGAATTCAACTAGCAACAAGCTCAAAGTTGTAATGAGAACATTACTGACTGAATCTAACACACACACACACACACACACACACACAGGCCACCTATACACACCATTAGAAACGACTTATTGTTTAACACTTGAAAATATCGCCAGGATTTGTGTCATACCGTCTCCATCAACACTAAAAATCAACAAATATCTCCGCCGTCGGATGAAATCAGGGATCTCAATTAAACTCACAGTGGTCCATATCTACACGTGTGTGTTTCTGGGTTTCTATACTGGCTTAGTTTGGAATCATGAGGCACTTAGAATATATCGCTACTTCCTGCTGCAGGACAAACGTGGAACCATTGAGCAATAGGACGTGGGTGCCGCCATCTTGTGCTGGCGATGTCACCGGGAGCCAAAGGCTGTGCAGCACAGGCTGGAAAACACACATGGGGCTGCCCACACACACAGCACAGCCAAATTTCTGCCAACCGTGACGTTTTGTCCCAATTTTTTGCTATTGCAAACTCAAGATAGCGTTGAACGTGCATTACTGGGGCGTGAAGCCACACACACGACGCAAATATGGCTGATATTTGTGCAAACAATATGAGGGCGTCATGTTTTTTCTCTCCATCCAGCAGGTTTATTTACGTTGCCCATTCAGCTTTATTGAAATACTGCATACGGCCACTAGAGGGCAGTGAGGAAGCTTGTGAATCCGTTTTTGGAGCTCTCGTGCGATACGCTTTTACAGGTATGTGATGCGTTAAGACTGACATGATCACAAGCGCTGCAAGACTAGAAGCAGTCCCATGAAGAAGAGGGTACTGGGTTCCTGGAGCACTATAGACAGGGAGACAATTCCACCCAGGAAGACAGCAGAGGACATTAGATTCCTGCTGATGTCCGGCTCAGCCTGGAGCTCGGAAGCCTCTGTTGTCGAGTTCGCTGGATTCAGGGGAGCATCTTCTCTCTTCGTCTCTGAGACAGCCTGGTCACGTGGGTTCTGACTCGGGTCAGAGGCAAATGGACTCAGAGTTTGGTAGTCCGCTACGTCGGGCGTCACCAGAGTCTCACCTTCCGATCCCGCACGTGCCAGATCTTCTGCCACGGGAGATACAGCTGCGTCACCACGTCTGGCAGAAGCATCTGGCCACGCAGCCGAGGGTCCGCTCGCTCCCTCTGCCACCTCAAGGTCAAAGGTCACGCTGGGGGCAGACGTGCACGCGCAGCCGGTTGGCTTGTTTTCGCTGGTTTCTTCCTGTTCTAATGCTGGCGGTGGATGCGTGTCGGTGGTTTGGAGGTACGAGTCCTCGGAGGGGGGGCGTTCCTCCCCGCCAACCTGAGCCTGCCGTGGCCACGGAGCCGGGGCCGGAGCAGGCGGCTGCGTGGAGGAACCGCCCCCTGTGGGCTCCTCCAACCTCTGACTGCTCACTTCAAAGCTGGGCTGCAACACATCTGGGTGGAGAGATTCGCTGGCACAGGGCACACCGGACACATTAGTTGGGGGGGGGCCTTCGGGAGACATGGAGGGGACGTGTTCACCTGGGGACACAGTGTGGGTGGACAGCATGCTGTCAACAGATGGAGGGTCTGGGTCGGACGGGACGGGGGGACGGCCGGGGTCAAATCCAGTCTGTAAAAATATAATGTTGAGAAAGCTTTTGATAGGGAGAATATAGAGGATATAGACACATTTACAGCACGAGTAATAACGTTTTTATTCTAAGATGGAGTCCATGCTGTCATCAGTCATGAGGAGAATTTGGATTGGGCTTTATTTTCAACTTTCCCATTAAAGCTCTAATGTATGTAATTATATTAAATCATTGTACTTAGAGCCCAGTGACAGTCGCTGATTGATTAAAGATCCAGCCGCCCCCGGTGCCCCCCCACATCTGGGGGCTTTACAGCCTCGTTAGTTTTAAAATAGCAGAGTAGCAACTTCTGACTTTCACTTTTGCTTCTTCTGTCTTCACCAGCGTTAATCCTCAGGCTTGAAAACTGTCAGGATTAGTTCTGGTCTAATAACATTTCCATATTCTCCTTTAACCTTGAATTCTGAGACATCATATGGCAGAAATAAGACCCAAATCCTCAGTCGTGACACTGGCTGCTTACTTCAGCGTGGAACGACAACACCCGTCACCGGAGGTCATTGACATAGGTGCAGTTTTCCAAACAATTTTCTATTAAAACAATTTTAAATGAGCAGGAAAACTTTGGATTTATCCACAGACAAAAAAAAAAGGGCTTTTTCATCCAAAAATGTGAGGAAAACATTATTATTATGGGAAACCTAATCGGCAGATCCTCATGGATAATTATTAGTTGTCTTGACCAGCTCATCATTTACTTGAATTAGATTCTGAAATCAAACTGTAAAACTGAAAACATTCAGACGGAACGACAACGTTCTACCAAAAGGAAAGAACATGCGGGTGAAAACAGACGTAGAAACTCTCAGAAGAGCCTGATGAGAACATGCCTGACGCTGCTTTCATTCATACCAGATCACATTTTCATGCTTCTCTCTCAGTCTCGATTAAATGATCCAGGACTTTAGCTCTAATATGAACCTGAGTCTGTTCTAAAAATCAACATTTGTCTATTTTATTTACTGATTAAGTGCAGCCTGGATAAATAGGACTGGACTCTTCTGTCCCGTCCTCTCTTCTGTCCAGTAAAAAGACGTGAACATGGATGTTGCTGCCTGCGCATCAGCGGTGAGAGCTTCCGGAGCAGCTAATGCTAACGTGGCTAAAATTGAGAAAACCAGCCATAAAGACGGTTTTACAGACTGAATACATTTAAGGCGGAAAGATGGAGGCTGACCATTATACTCAGATAATGTTAATGTTAGCACTCACTGCTGTGCAAGAAAACATTTATAAAATACAACATAAAACCAAAATGTGCTTTTTTTTTTTTTTAAATAAACAGGTTAAAAAGGTTTTTGCTGCAGTCTGTGACTCATTTTCAGTACACTTACTTCCACATAGACACGGACTGGACAACATTAGTGCTGCGATTCTTGTCAAACTGAATTCACCACCTGAGTTTGAATGGAGGCGACATGCACGGTGACACGCGTACAGTCACATAGACACTATAGGACCCATGCTAAAGTGGCGAGAAGCGTGACTTTACCTAAGTTGTTGCTGACGCTTCAATGAGCTGTGGACAATATAGACAAGCAGGCTGGTTTGAATGAAATGTTTGGTATGGTTTAATAGACAGGTGACACCCGTAAAGGGGTAAAGAACTTCTTACCTTCATGAGAACCTATATTAAACTATAATCTACCATCAACAACATGCAAGATTATCTGAATTCAAGAATGTTTTGTACAGTATATGTGAGCCCCCTGCTGGTGAATCAATACACGGAGCTAAAATAGCCTCACCTCAAGGTCCAGCTCTGGATGGATGATGACTGGGCACACTGGGACAGGCCTGAAGAGCCCTGACTGGGCAGCTCCGGCTTCTTCTGCGGATAAATATTTAATTGAATTAATGTAATTACACAGAGATCCACTGTAATGGAGAAACAGGAAAGGGTGGTCTTCCATGCCCTGGGTTCCTACCGTACCTCCTGCCTTTTCCTGATCGTCCTCTGAATCAAACTCATCGTTCATGCTGGAGAAAAAAAAGACGTTTTTGTTGTAAGATCCAAACAACCCACGGTTAACACATGAAACACCTGCGCGGTGTCGATTAGGACAGCGTGATGGCAGATGGTAACGCGGTGTGTTTACACTCAGGATCAACTCTGTTTGTTGTGGGTTTACTCGGCTGGACCGGTTCTAGCTCCGAATGCAGCTTTGGGAAACGAAGGAAGAGCCATGAGAAAGGACAGAAGTCCTTACGATGGTCACGCTCTGTGTCTGCAGCCGCGTCATGGCTGGAGTTCAGAGAGAACATAGCTGGATCGTTAGACAAAGGTCAGACAAAGGTCAGGAAGCATGTGGCAACAGCATCGGCGCCGTGTTTCCTCCTCATGTTACATCATGATCGACTCAAACGTTCATTTTCTTGCAGAGGTTTTGACCTTTTCACCACCTTTTTAAACCCATAGGGTGGACTCTCCAGCCACGTTCAGGCCCGATGGGTCGGGCCCGGCTGCACCGGCGTGCGGGCCTGGTATTAAGCTAGACTGACGCAAACAGCCAGCGACCACATGCAACCAGGACATCTGCCCTGCTCTCAGATGTTCAACAGCAACCCAGTCGACCCCGAGCTGCTCTGGGCCCGTCCACTGTCTGCTCCGTTTTCAACTCTTTCTACCCTCGACTCACCGCTCTCTAATCTCTTCCTAATCCAAACAGCTGCATCAGCGACCAGCATGACGACGACGTCAGTTTATACCCCCTTTGCTCCTTTTATGGGTTCTGCAGCCTCCCCGGCGACCCCGCCTCGGTGCACCCCGGGCATCCTCACAACACGCTGGTGTAACAATAAACCAGCCATTTACATGGTTCTGTCAGGGATTAATTTGTCTTGAGGGCAGGAGGCTGGAGGGAGGGTGCAGATCTAAAATCACACAAGCAAAAGAAGCCAAAATTGTTCTGCTGGCCCATGAAAAGGTCAGAGGTAAATTTAATGCAGGCCTGTAAACGACACCCGCCCTTTGCCTATTTTAATCGCCCTCACGCACCACCGAGTGGGGGCATTCTGCCTGGGGTGTGTACTGGGTTTGGGTCTGGCTGCGCAGGACAGTGAAAACTGGACAATGTAGGTCGCAGAGCTGCTCCGATGGCTTTTGAAAAGTGGGGATTGGGATTAGACTGGTTACAGTCATTCCATGGCTTTAATCTGACAACTCTGAGATTTGAGACTGTCTGAGATCTCTTGGGACATCAGTGATTTCTTTATGCCAGAAATATTTTACCTTTAACTCCCCCCCCCCCCCCCCCCCCCCAACACACACACACACACACACACACACACACACACACACACACACACCCTTGTAGATTACAGTTGTGCAATAACTGTGAGGGTGTGTTCCTGTTTAAACATAAAAGCTGACACACTTCACAAAACCAGGGGAATAAATATGAACATTTTGGTGGATTTGACAGATTAGTTACGATGCTGCGTTTTTGCCTCTTCAAATACTGATATGATGGTATTTTCTTTATTAGAAATGGTAGTAATACAAACTGGCTAGAATGTGTGCGTGTGTGTGTGTGTTAGCACTGGGGTAAAGACTTACCTGTAAACTTTTGGGGGCTTCAAGATACCCCTCGTCCGCTGCGCGCTGACGGTCTCGCGCTCTGAATCGTCTTCATACGACAAAAGCAGGGACACGGCGTAATTCATTGAGAAGTTATTAGCCCAGAAATCGCCCTCAGAGGTCTCGTAGCGCACCACAAACTCAATGCGAGAGTCCTGAGTGACGTAGGGGGGTGCGAAAGACAGCTTGAAGGAGAAGCGGTCGGTGTCTCCATCGTGGGAGCCCTGGACATACTCGGCTGGGTGATCGAAGTAGGTGACCCAGTTGTCCATGGTGGATCTGATATAAACTGCTTTGTGGAAAGAGATGTTGGCCACTCGTATTACACCAGTGAAGGCGAGGGGCTCATCCTGCACTGGGGATATCTGCTCGACCTCCAGTTTGTTAGTGCGCACAGCCTGCAGCAGCGCGCCGCCGCTCAGCGCACTGAAGCAGGGGCGCACGCTGTAGGTCGGCTCCCTCCGGGGCTTTCGGTACTTTGCTTCCTCTTCCTCCCACCTGGCGTTCTCGTCTTCGTCGTCGGTGTCATACGCAGTGAATTCTTTCACATCAGTCAGATCCCCGCCGGTCGTGTCCGCGAATGACACCCGTTTGCCGGCAGACAGCGCTAAGTGGATCCGCATGTACTCGGCGGTCTCGTCGTAGATGGAGGCGCCGCGCTTTCGGGGCACCGGGGAGCATCTCGGGATAAGCCGGATGACCTCGGCGTCATCGTCCTCCTCGTCTTCCTCATCATCCTCCTCGTTTGGAGACCTGCTCGCTTCCTCCCCCGGAGATTTACGAGTTTTAATGGTGCTAAAAAGGCCCTCCGCGCTCGGTATGCTTAGAAAAGACATTTTTACGTAAGAGTCGTCTCATTGAATCTATGCACTGGGAATGCTCATTCGGCGTAGCTTTGGTAGAAGAGCCACATGATTTGCGCAGCAGCGCCGTCCGTGCGCGCAGAGCTGATTGAGCCGAGCGTTTAAGTGGTGCACGTGGAAAACGCGTCTTTCCTGCCCGTGTGACAGTGTCTCCTTGCGTTTACATGGCTTTATGCGCGACTATTTGGCTGCCGCGGCTGAAGGAGCAGCTTCTAATTATAGCTCATAGCCTACCAACCGGGAGCCCCACGTCCCAGATTTGTCATGAAGTTGGTAGAATCCTGCTCCTTCCACTCCCCCCCACCTCCGTGTTCTGTTTGGTTTGGGCTGGTTTAACGGGGGCACATAAACGCCGGTCCGCAGAAACAAATGTCCAGGAAGTTTAACATGTCATATTATCGATAAGAGATTAAGACTGCACGTAGGAATTGTTCCTCTATTAAACTTATATGTGCACGAATGTAGAATATGTACACGACGAGGTGTGTGACATGTCACATAGGTTGACGTGCGTATTTGGGACGCAATGGTGACGCAACTGTTGTATATAGCAGTGCATATTGTGTGTGGATGTGGAATTATAGTTATACAGGCATGTTGAAGGTGGCTCTTTGTTTTAATTATTGGGCTTTGACTCTTCATATCCACAGTCACGCATCAGATATGCTCATCAGACTGATCATTTATACTTAGTATAAAATAGTAAATAAATTATCAGGTATATGCCTGGTTTTTGGGAAAATTGTTCAATCGTGAAACAACAGAGACGTAATGACATTCCTCTGTTTCAGTGCCAATTTAAAAAAAAATAAGAACTCTCAGAATAAATAAAGCTTAAAAAATAAATTCCCGTAATTTACTGTGTAGTTGCCCGCCCTTAACCATTAAAAGGCCGTGAACACACCCTTGACGCTGATTGGCTCAGACGTTTGAGCGCGGCGGAGCGCAGCCAATCAGAAGATTGTTTTCCCATCATGTCGATTCGCGGATAAGCGAGCTAACATAATGCAAAACACAAACTAACGTAAAGAACGCCCTTTGTTGCGGAAGTCGGCTCGGCCCTGGAAGCTCCGTTTCTTCGGAATAAAACCTACTGCTTGGAGCTGCACCCATGGAAACGTGGCTCAGCTATTACGGTGAAGATATCCGAATTTTGTAGCGCGGGCTAGCTAACGTTAGCACTAGCTCGCTAGCTTTTGACGTCCGCCAGGCCGCGAGGAAACACAAGAGCGTCTTCTTCTGCGTTCGTCGATAATGTAGTTTCAAACTCTCTCGGTCACAGAGTTAAATCGAGTGTTTATATTCCACAGGCTCGGTCGTTGGGTTGTTTTTAAAATCGGGTTTTACGCTCAGCCTGCGGGGTACCTATCGTGATCGGTGTTTTGGCTAGCTAGCCAGCATGAGTGAAGTGACGGACTGCAAACGGTCCGCCGAGTCTGCGTCGCGGAAACGGTGTCCATCACCCGATCGGGACGAGGGGGACACTGTCGCTAGCAAATCTTTGAAAGTGGGTGACGAGCTGCCAAAGGTCATCTCGGAAAGCCGCAAAAGCAACGAGGCTGATAGCAACTTTAAAGAAAGGGCTGAAAGCGAGGCCAACTCAAAAGAGGGGGAAGAAACAGCTGTTGTGCAAACGGATGGGGGAACAGGTGGCACCGGTGCACGGCCCGGGAGCAACTCCGGTGCACGGTGTGATAAAAACAAGCATCCACGGTCTCCGGACGCACGCACCGGTGCACAGGAGGACACGGAGAAAAAAGAGACAGAAGAGCTTCCATCCACGCATCGGTCCGATGCTGCAGCCATAGTAGCTGCTGAGGCGCTGGCCAGTCTGACCGGAGGAGACGAGGAAGACAGCGAGACTCCATGCTCCTCAGAAAAGGCTAGACACATGAAACAGGGAGGTAAACTGAAACTAAAAGGGTCCCAGCACTCCTCCAGGGTAGGCTCCAAGACGCAGGCTGTGGCTGCAGACAGCTCCACATCCGTGCACAGCGCCACCAGAGAAGACGCCAGTGATCTGCCAGAAGGTGAAGAAGGTGACGAATCGTTATCCGGATCATCCTCCACCCCGAGCTCTTCCTTCCCGTCGGACAACGAGGACAACGACGATGGGGAGTGCGCCATCGTCTCCGTTAAGATGGCCCCGGAGATGAGGCAGTCCGTCGCCCTGCTGGCGCAGGTACAGATGAGGCTGGAGGCTCTGGAGAAGAAAAGCGCCCGGCTCCACCAGCGGCTGGAACTCAAGATTAACCGTCAGCGTCGACCACATCTGGATCAGCGCAGCTCCATCGCAAAAACCATCCCGGGCTTCTGGGTGACGGCTGTATCCTTAAAAACGTTCAGGTCCTGCCCCCCCCCCCCCCTTCAGGTATACAAAGACACCACAATAACAACGATTCCTTAACTTTTAATGTGCCAGCTGTTGAACCATCCACATCTGTCGGCTCACATCGACGAGACGGACGAAGATGCGCTCAGTTACATGACGGATCTGGAGGTAAGGAGAGCGGGTTGGTACCAGGCCCGGGTCCGGTGGTCTGAGCAGACGTTTCTTCATGTCTCCCTCAGATCGAGTCTTTCGATAATAATAAAGTGGGCCACAGGATCCGTTTCCACTTCAGGCGGAATCCTTACTTCCAGAACAACATCATCATGAAGGAGATCCACGTCGGGATGAGAGGTGAACAGAAAAAGACGTGGCCTTGTTCTTTGATCTTCCTTTTAACCTCTGAATTAACCAGTTTAAAGTAGCGACCTCGGCATTTTAATCCCGATTCCGTCCCACAGGAGCGCCCACGTCCTTCTCCAACCCCATCCTGTGGCACCGGGGTCAGAACTTGACGGCCAACAGCGAACCCAGGAAGTCCTCACGTGGAGTCTATCAGACCTTTTTCAACTGGTTCAGTGACCATAGCAACCCAAGACAGGATGACGTAGCGCAGGTACGGGGGTCTGTCGCCGGGGCTGGTTGGTCTCAGACAGTGCTTCTCAATTAATTTCTGTTACGCCCCCCCTAGGAAGAAGAAAACATTTTGCGCCCCCCCCCCACTCTCCGCTGTGACTATTAGTATCATTTGTCTAGGAAATTGTTATAAGTACACCCCTGCATAACATTGTATCCTTATTAACATTAAAGAAAACAAAAAAAGGAAAAAGAAATATAGGCCAACGTACAACAAAGAATAGCTTTATTAACATTGTTTTTTAGTCTGTAACAGAAACGATATAAAGTGCATCAATTAAGATTAAGATTAAGATGAATTTTATTCATCCCCATGGGGAAATTGAATTAACCTGAAATTCAAAATAAAATTAAATTCTTATTGAAACTATAAACTCACAAAGCGGGAAGATTGTTGCCAATATTCAGCACGTTTTCGCTGAAAAAACTCAAGCGGCTGATCAGCGTGACTGGGGTGTAATGTCTTTAAGTGAGGGTTAGGGTTAACCAGGGTTAGGGTTAACCAGGGTTAGGGTTATCAGCATGACTGGGGTGTAATGTCTTTAAGTGAGGGTTAGGGTTAACCAGGGTTAGGGTTATCAGCATGACTGGGGTGTAATGTCTTTAAGTGAGGGTTAGGGTTAACCAGGGTTAGGGTTATCAGCATGACTGGGGTGTAATGTCTTTAAGTGAGGGTTAGGGTTAACCAGGGTTAGGGTTATCAGCATGACTGGGGTGTAATGTCTTTAAGTTAGGGTTAGCCAGGGTTAGGGTTAACCAGGGTTAGGGTTAACCAGGGTTAGGGTTAGCCAGGGTTAGGGTTAACCAGGGTTAGGGTTAACCAGGGTTAGGGTTATCAGCGTGACTGGGGTGTAATGTCTTTAAGTGACGCCTTCATTTATTTGGCTTCATGCTGTCCTGCCAACATTTTTAGACACAGTAAACACACCGGTCTTTCCTCGTCTCTCACCGTAGTCACAGTGAAGCCAAGCGCTATAAAGGCTTCGTCATATTTCCTCGTCTTAGCTTTCGTTTGTCTCATTATCTCCGCCTTTGTCTTCATCACTGTTAAGTATTTTTTCATGCTGTCTCTTGATGGTTTGTTCACTGCACTTCTTATCTCTCGCTCTGTGGTGTGTGCGCGCGAATGCTCGGTGCAAACAAACTCTACACCATAGAGCTAATACTGCCTGCGCACACTCTGGCAATGAGAGCGCCACTGCCACCTACTGTAGTGGATGTGCAATTACACTTTATTCTAGTACGGGGGCGCGCCCCACTATTTGAGAAGGGCTGATCTAAGAGAACGCGTGCGCTGACGTGTTTGTGCTTTTACTCAGATTCTCAAAGACGACCTGTACAGAGACCCTCTGAGATACTACCTAACGCCACTCTGGGAGCCGAGAGAGAACGGCAGGTAAGCCACGCGAGCCCGGCTCGAACCGCGGTCGTGACTCTGCAGGCGTGTTTTCCCCTGACGTTGACGTGTCCGTCCGTCCGTCCGTCTCCAGCGGTGGCAGCGGGGCCAGGACAGCCGACAACAGCAAGGGAGACGAGTGTGTGGTGATCTCGGACTCGGACGATGAGCCGGATGAAGACGAGCCCAATCCAGGGAACGTCATGGAGCAGCAGCAGCAGGAGGAGGAGGAGGAGGAGGAGGATGGTGATGACGCTGACGAAGAGGAGGAGGAGGAGGAAGAAGAGGAGGACGAGGAGAGGGGTCCAAGTGCTGGTCAGTGCTCAAGTTAAACACAAAACCTCTGTTTCCTCACGGATTCAAACAGCTTCACCGGCCAGTTAAACAATACCTAACGCCACATTTGAGCGATTAAAGCCTTTTTTGGCAGGGACGTAATAAAGAATCAGGTTGGGTGTCACGAGTGAGGGGTTCGGGGCTTGTGTTGTAGCTGTGTAAATGTCTGGGTGATGCAGGCTGAACTGAAAAGACAGGAAATATGTCCTCCCCAGATGAGAGCCCAGATGGGAAGGCTGATGATGGGGAAATTGTGATTGACGGTAAGACGCCACTCGACAGCAGCGCTGCAAATTGTTCCAACACTGTTCCAACAGTCAGATCAGCCAGGGGCTCGGGGAGCTTTTTCAGTCGGCTACACAGACGATAGGACGGCTCTGTGACTCGCTGGGCCACCAGCGCCCCCTGACGGCACATTTCTACCTGCTGTCTGCAGCTCCTGAGCAGGGAAAACGATTGGCAATATCTCCTGATTCCCAAACAGGAAGATTCAACACTGGTTTATGAGTCTGTCATGGATATATGGAAATAGGGGGATTCAATCTCAAGTTCAGGGGGGGGGGGACTACATTACCCACAATTCCACACTGTGCTCATCTTGAGTAGAAAACGTGGTTTTATAGTCTGTTCTTTCTTTCTTCCAGGCTCTGACGACAGCGAGCAGGACGACGAGGAGCCCTGAGAGGGAGGAAGCTCATCATCTCAGTCGTTGAGGAGACAAACACCACCAGAGAAAACTGTCATCTTATGCACAGAATTCTTGTTTCATAGTGAAAAAACGAAATCTTCAGGGGTATCTGCTGTAACAATAAAGCCAAGACAGCCTGTTTCTATTAATACAGTCTGAGCTGTGTATTATGATGGGTTCTAATTCACCTTTTTCAAACCTATTTTTTCTAAACCAGTGCATAATTTATTGAGGTGTGTGTCAGAAATTGTGCGTTTAGGAACTGTTCTGATATAAAGTGGACCATCCAACACCTTATATATGGTCAGGGGTGACTTTTGGCTGCTTTTTACCGTTTAAAAACGACAAAAACTCCACAAACTAAATTGCTATTTGATACTTTTCAGATGCACTCAGTACTGAACCAAAATTTGCTCTCAGGGATGATCGCTTACTGACATTTACGCTCGGATATTATGACCTGCATAGGCAAACGTGTAAACTGTAGTGAACAGGAATAGAATCTTTAAATATGCTAACTGTGTTTCTCCTTTTCCATCCGTGCGTCGGCCACATCTGGTGTTTGAAGTTGTAGATTGACCAACTTTTTTTTAAATTTTTTTTTTATCCCCTTTATTTTTTACGACACTTCTGAATATGTAGCTTCGGGTTTATTTTTTAACTTTAGATCTCCGCTAAACTTTCATGTAATAATTTGTATGTTTTATAATACTTGTATTTATTAACTTTGGGGTTTCTTTCTGTTGTGTGCGTCCATGAAGGCATGCCCATTGTCATGAACTTTGAGGAAAAGTGGCGACGTACAAAGCTAAATCTGTGCACAGTGAGTAACTGTCAGTAAACTTCACAGCAACATTGTGGGTTGCATAGCAACAAAAAAAATTGTGCTTATTTTTTTTTCTTGGAAATGAGCTTCTGGAAGGTTTTGTTAAGTCATGAATACACTCGAGATAATTTTATTTGTTGTGTTTATAGAACACTGTAGTTTCCTAGGATATCTATACTTGTTTCTTTTGGTCATTTCAATTTTATTCTTCTTTGCTTTAAATAAATGTCCATCTTTAAATAAAGTAATGTGGGCTGTTCCCATCCTCCGGCCTCCTTCAAGTTACTGTTAAAATGTTTTGGGGGGGGGTTGCCTGCTTGTGGAGGTCAGGGGTCAACCTATGGGTGTATGTAAATCATGTTGTATAAATAAAGTTACATTGAATTTGAATAACGATTTCATACGCCTGGGGATCCCTCCGGATGAGCTGGAGGAGGTAGCTGGGGAGAGGGAAGTCTGGGCTTCTCTCCTTAGGCTGCTGCCCCCGCGACCCGACCCCGGATGGATGGATTTCATACGCTATAGAAATAAATGAAACATTTCCGCCATCGAAACTGTACTTAAACCCTAATTTTTCACTCGGCAGCGAAAAAATAAATACGGTTTAAAAGTGTGAACGCAAAGAGCCGCAGGGTGGCGCTGTTGACCCGATTATTGTCCCCTTTACTGCTCGACCTCGGGGCAATCTTGGATGGAGTCGCTTCAGCGGGGCTGTTCTGATGTCTGATTCACTGTCTTTAATCCTTCTCGTGTCCATAAAGCAGAAACAGCAGAATATTGCGGCCTTAAATCACCTTCCTGCCAACATGGCTGACGCTGATTCCATTTTATCCCCCCCCCCCCCCCCCCACGATAACGTCCTGCTTCTTTTCCCTCGCCAGAACCGACACCTTCGCGGCGCTGCGCTGCAGCCGCCCCCAGGCGAGACATTTTTGGGCAGGTCCGGACAGCAGCGGTGTCGCAACGGTACACTTAAACCCTCGATTCCACTTTTAATGCACAGCTATAAATATTCCACCGGAGCCGGAGGCGCTGCGGCACCGGGCCGCGCGGCCTCGGACGGGCGTTCGCTGTTAATACCGATGAGGGAACCGCGCCGTTGCCCGGTGAAACGATCCCCGGCGAAACGCTTCGTCTCATCCTTGATGCGGCTTCATTCCGCCCGCGTGTTTTCGTGGTTATGAATTAAAGATGGTTCAGCTTCCTGCAATATTGATCGCGACAAACTAAGTACAGATTGGTGAGACAACAGAGCCGCCCTGGGGCCGCGGGGACGGTCCGCCGAGCCGCCCCTAGGCGTGAGGGTGGCGGGGACTGGGGGGGTAAAACGGATTCCCAGTGTCAACTACACTCCCCTGGGTTTCTGCTGGACACAAATCACCTTGTCAAGATGCTTTATGTTCTCACGTTCGCGCGGGAGTTCAACAGAATCTCGCTGCGATGATAAATGGAGGAGGAACAGAGCAACATTCTTCCCATAATTCCTCCCCAGTGACGGATGGCGGCACGGACATTTTCCCATGTGCAGTGTATAAAAAGGCCCCTGCGCTGCCCTCCAGGGGCCCTGACTACCAAATATCTCTGAATGCGCGCGGTGGTCTGGGTTGCCCGCCCCCCTCCCCAACGTGCACTATTCTCCAGACGCGTTATAGCCACTCGGTTAATCAAGATTGAACAAACAGCGCGGAGGGAACCCAGAGAAAATAGAATGGAACGGCTCTGATGGAAGGAAACGGATGAGTGCGGCGATAAGAGGAGCTGCGCGCGAGCGGCCAGACACGCGCAGCAGATGGATGAGTCTTATCTGGGAGATCACAGAGTGCACGCTCACGCCTAGACCCGCGCACAGGGAGCCACCATCACAGCAGACAGATGAACCGGCCGGCCCTCCACCAATCACAGCGCGCATACTGTACGCGCCAGCCGCACGCGCACACCTACACGCCGCCGCCTGACAGGGTGAACAGATTGCGGCGCCTCCACTGGTTCCTCCGCGTGCGTGACATTAAAATTCACCTGGAGTCCGAAGGATGTGTGCACAGGGTGGAGAGAGGAAGAGTGCGCGCCGAGATAAGAGAAGTCATTTTCATTTTAATTCAGACCGAGTGCGTGTGCGTAAAAGGGGACGCGTGTGTTTGTCACGCGTCCGCGTGCACGCACTGCATTTTTTTTTAGCACTGCAAATCTAATTATTAGATCATGTTTATGGAGGTTAAGCCGAAGTCAAACCAAAAAAATGTATTCACCCAAATTGAATTCTGGTTTCGGCGGGTTAACGTTGCTGGAACGTCTCATTAAAGCCTCCCCGGATCTGTTTCCCTCCTGGGGAAGTATTTATTCCTCCTGGGGAAGTATTTATTCCTCCTGGGGAAGTATTTTTCCCTCCTGGGGAAGTATTTATTCCTCCTGGGGAAGTATTTATTCCTCCTGGGGAAGTATTTATTAACGAAGGTTAATAATATTAACGAAGGTTAATAAATACTTCCCCAGGAACGCAGATGTTTTCACGGTCTAAAAACGTCTCTTTCTTTGCATCATGGACCTCATTGTGCGCTAAACCATCGAGCAGCTGCTGCGGGATTCTGCAGGAGCGCGGGCACGTTTACCTCAGGAGTCACGCTGCTCACTCACCTGCCCCCCCCCCCACACACACACACACACCTCATTTATTCATGTGCAGTAGAGCCCCTCTGCTATTTGGGCCTTTTCTCCAGCAGCTGTTGCTTCTCCCGGCTGCGTTGCGGAGCGCCGACCTCATCCGCGGCCAGATGGCGGCTGGATGGCTGCAGACGGAGCTCCGTGGTGGGGAGGCCCAGCCTGAGAGCTCCTCTTCATGGTTCGCTGTAAAAGAAACAGCAATCGCCTCGCTTTCACTGGAGCGTGAGGCTGGAATTTGGTATCTGTGCACTTAATGTCAGAGAGGGTTTCCACAGGAGGTTTTTCTTTGACAGCCAGCGATGTGTGAAGGTCGCGGATGTCACGCAGCACCTGCTCCATTTACCTCATACTGGGTTTACATTCTTCCTGATGCTGACGAATCTGATGCGTCTGAGGGATTTAACCTGCCCAGAGGGGTCAAAGGTCAACCTGTCATCACACCCCATTTATCCAGGAGCTCCTCCAGACATCTTGCTGTCGGCCCAGTGTTCTAATCAACCTGGGGTCCATTCTGCCGTTGTTTCCTCACACTCACAGAACAGAAGCGCTTGTTTACGGAGGACGAAGAGCCGCCGCTGCCTCTGGCGCCATGAGGCAGCGGCGTGCGCGTGCCGATGGGACGGAGCTGCAGGTAAACACCGCTGATGACGGCGGTGGGGGGAGGGGAGGGTCCGGTGTCCGAGCGCACCAGGAAACCCAAACTTGACACAGCACAGAGTCGTTTCCTGGAGGTGCCTCCTGTGGGGCGGGCGGGGAACAAAGACTCCCTCCTTCACCCACCCACGCACACACACACACACGCACAGAGCAGTGATTCACATCTGGCTGATGCCCAGTTTGAGATAGCGTGTTCCCAGCATGCCAATGAATCAAAATTCAGCATTAAAAAAAAGGATGAGTAGCATGAAAACCTGTCCAGGACAGCCGGGAAGAGGCCTCCCCTTTGACCTCTTACTCGCTGCTTCGTGTGTTTACCTGTTCAGAGTTCTCCCATGAAAAATCGGCCTTTCCAGCCATTTGTTTACGTGTGTTAAAGGCTTCCGAGGGGTACTTGAAGACATTCCACTGTGATCCAAGGCTTTTAGAGGCTTTTATCTTTGCAGCAGGAGTGGCTAAATACATTTTTAAACAAAGTTCCGGGTGGCTTTCAGACTTCGGATTTCTTCCCAGGCAGCTTAAGCTCCGTTCGTGTGAATCTCACATGACCGGGTGCATAAGTAGGTCGCACCTTGGTCCAGGTGCCCCTAATGACCAACTGGAGTCACGCTGGACTGGCTAGCACATCTGAACCCTGTTTATTCACTCTCTTTTTTTAGCTTGAGTCCAGTTTGGATCACGCTCTGGGCGGGGCTTAGTCCCGTGCTGCATTCGGCCACCAGGGGGCGCCACTTTTAAACGCTATTATGTTACAGCTTCTGTCATTCAGGCCTGCAGCTCATTCACTCTTTTGTACCCTCTGTGGTGCGTCAGAACTTTCCACCCAAAAAACCCCAGTCACAATGAGGACCGTTTTGATTTGGAGCTGGAGGCGCCGTTGACGGGATGGATGCCCTTTGTGCCGGCCCCCCTCCCTCCTCCACGCTGCTTTGTCACCGTTGTCATGAGCACCGGGAGCCAGCCAGAGTGGAATCCCAGGAATCTTTTTTTTTTGAGGTGACCTGACTGTGGTGTGGGGAGTAACAGTGACATTCTGGGCCCCTCTTAAATAGTGAATCGAGGCTCTGCATCATGTATAAGAATAGGCTGCAGCCTTCCTGAGACATGAGGAAAAACATTTATATAAACCAGCCACTGGGTGCCCATCGCAGCACTGAATTATTCAGCTTTAATAAACTCAAAGTGAACCTCTGAAATGACCACTTTTTACTCCCGGGTGCAGCATTGTTCCGGTCCACTACAGTTTATGGGCAAATAGGTCTATTGACTTAGGTTTTACTGCGCTCCTTTTGCTTAATACTTGTATTTACTTGTCATTTTCTATGGACGAGATGAATTAAATGAGTTACTTGACCACATTTCTTTCATAATTCTCGACTTAAACTCGGCCTTTTAAAAAAATTGCTTCTTTCCTTTTTCCGATTCAAACCTACAACCGAAAAATCATGAATAATATCCAAGTAATCAACAAGAAAACAAAACAACCAACGGCAAGTTGAATAATACATATATGCTGTGCTCGTCATCATAAAATAGCTTTTGTCCCTCGTTCCTTTGTTTCCAAAATGGACGAAAACTGGAATAATTGTACTGGAGCCTTTTTAAAAATGCTGCTGCAGAGACATTTTCCCGTACAGTCATTTTTAAAAGATTGATATTTGATAATTCCATATTTCTAAACGCATACAAAGGTGTTTCTACCTGTCCGTCAGATAAGTGGGGCAGTTCTGGGTGCAGCCCTCTGGTGTGGGCGAGTGAGCAGCTCCCCAGCAGCGACAGGGTTAATCATACCCATATGGTGTACCAAGAGGTTTGGTCCAATGCTGCTGTGGGCCAACAGGAGAGGAGGGCTTGGTGGGGGCAGAACAGAAGGGAGAGGACAGCAGGGCGGACGGGGATCCCAACACCTGCACCTGGTCTCCTGATTCAGCCCCGCAACTCTAAAACGATCAGTGGATTCTGGTCACATGACGCGGACGGTCGCTCCCACCGATGCGTAAAGTTCTCCTTCATTTCAAACAGAGGGGCGAGCAGGAATCAGCTGTGCGTGTGTTTCACGGTTGATTAGGAAGAATTGTCAGAACAGGCGGACTCTCTGATTCCCGCGGAGCGTCGCCTGGGGGGGGACCTGTTCCAAATCCGGCTCCGAGGCGCAGGAACGCGGGGAAGGCAGCGGTAACATCCCGCAAGTTCTTGGATCCCGGAGGCGTATCGGGGACCGACAAAGTCCCGTTTCAAAGGTAGGGCTTTTAACTTGCTGCTGGTTTAACTTTTAACTGGGCTGGTTACTCTGTAGCTTCGGCTGAGCGACACAAGTGTCCACATTTGTTCAGCTCCTATTTCTGGATGTTGAGTTCACAGGTAAGCGCGCGCTCCCGGGGAAAAAAAGGACCCGTTTTTGAAATCCTGTAATTATTTTTTCTTAAGGGGAATCATATGTCATTACAGCTGAGCTCTAGTCTGTCCTGCTGGCACCACCCAGCCCAGAAAACCAGTAGAAATCTGTCATTCAGATAGTCATGCTGTGGTTCCTGGAGCTCCACAGGCACCTTCTAACAGCCCATTTTAGTTCCTGTTTGGCGTCTCTTTTACCTCTATTCTTCTCCACGAAAACACTGTGATGTTTTACATTTAAATGATGAACAGGGGGACTTAAAATGTCTTAATTAGCTGTTTTTCCTGCTGTAATAATAAGCTGTGATAAAAATAGTCCTTTGTTTTCATGGAGGGGGGATAATGCTGTGAAAAGCCTGAGTTTGTTCATGGTTATCAGCTTGATCTCCTGGTGCTTATGTGTTATTAACAGTGAATATACAGTGTTTGATTGGAGGAACGGCGCTCAATCCTCCCTGCAGGCGGATTCGTGGTGCGAGCGTGATTGCCAGCATTCCTGCGAGGTGTTCGAACTGTAGCAGCAGCGACCGTAGTTTTCACCACCATTCACGTGTCCCTCGCACCTTCGCCCAAGCAGATTTGCTGAAATGTGGTCAACGTGTGTTCGAAATCTCTCCGGTTCTCTGGCAGGAATACGACTCCCATTTCAGCCCCCATTTCAGGGCCGGTCCCTCACGTCACCGGAGGCGACGTGGATGCCCCGAGGAGAAAAAAGGACGGAAAAGCCCGTGGGATGGCTTATCGCCTGAGCCAAGCACACCTTCAGGGAGACAATTTAATGGATGTTGTGGACTCAGCTTTTAGTATTCATAATTTATATGAGATCCTCTCCGGCAAAGTGCAGATGCATAATGAATGCCTGAGTTAAGGTCCAACAGTTAGGCCACGTTTCAACACCCCTAAACTGTCAGGAATCGTTTCGGCGAGGGCTACCTGCGTCTTTGAACTGTCAGGTGCTTCACTCGTCGGCTCCTCCAAGCGTGTTGATGGGCTTTCTTGAGCGGCGCCGGGGGGGGGGGGGAGAATCTCTGAAGGGCGTCGGGGCTTTGTTGGGTTTTCCAGGAAAATCAGGACCGAATCATGTATATTTAAAGGAATACGTCATGAAACGTCTCCAGTCATCCTGGCTGAATATCTGAATCCCCAAAACACTTGTGAGGTCCGGGAGGTGAACAACCGTCCAGCCGAATCGGATCAAACGGCGGAGAAAAGGAGCTCTGAACTGGCGGCGGTTGTCTCATTCCCGGACACAGACTCTGTCCCGACGCCATCCCGGCGGCCCTGAACGGTCACAGTTAGCAGCTGTTAGCTGGAGCTGGGATCACCTTTGCACTCCGCCGGCAACATCCCGCAGCTGTCGCACGTCGCGGCAGGACACACGCCAAGGTGAACGCCCGCGCCCGACATCGTGACGTCGGGAAATCACGATATTTCCAGATGAGGACGTAGCAACAAGCGGGAAAACCCGTCGATGTGCGACAACGGACGCGAGGCTGCGCCCGTGCGAAGGAATGTAAACACCGAGGAGAAGGAAGAGAAGAAGACTTCGCTGTGTTTCCACTCAGCATTATGCAGTCTGCACACATACCTCACCACAGTAACACTTTAAATAAATAATAAGCCCGTCATATTTTCCAGAGCAGGTGTGAAGTTTCGGACGCGGATCTCTGCTGCCAAACTATACGTCTCGGCTCAGAAGGCCGCAGGCCAAACTTCTGACGAGGGAGATCAGAGAAAGACGGAGCGTCTCGCCTGTCTTTCTCTCTTTTTATGTCTCATATTTCTCATGGGGCACTCTGTAATAATAGTCCATTCCTCTGCTTTCTTTTTTCCTGTCCAGATTTAGATCTCTGCGGGCTACCTGCATGACTGTTGCCATGACAGCATCTGGAGCCCAGCTCCTCCTGTTGGCCTTGTGTGCCTGCCGAGGTTCGACCCTGCAGTCCGCCCCGCGGGTTCGCCTCCCCTTCAAAGGTGAGCTCGCACGGATCGGCCCGGAACGACTCCCCGACGCCTTCCTCCGGCTTTTGCCCGCCTTTCCCACCGAGCGGCGGTTGTGTTTCCTCTTTTCGCGTATGTAAAGACGGCATTTCCTGCCGCATGTCAAACAGCGCAGCACTGGGAACAAAAGGTGGATATTACGTGTGTTTGGGTAACCGGTGAAAGAAAAAAAAACCCTCTCCCCACACCCAGAATCTGACACCATGATCTGGCCCGTTTTATGGCCGACATGATGACACAAAGAGGAAACATCTGAAATCTGATCACAAGTCTGAAAATGACATCCGAGAACGGGATGTAGCTTTTGAACCGGGAGGAGTGTTTAAAAGGTTTTTTTTTGGGGGAGCCCGGGGGGGGTTTCCTGAGCTGTTGTCCTCATTAAATGCAGACATTCAGCACACAAACACGCGCACGGGCGCTTTGATGGCGACAACGCTCAGATGATTACTGTTATTTTGCCCTTTCTGCGGTGTTTTCACATCAAGCGCTCACGAACACACCTGACTTATACCTGCGGGTAAGAATTACAGGTGTGACTCAGATTTACGGCGTGGCTTCACAGCGGAGATGAGGCCACGTAGGTCAGGTCCAGGCAGCGTTAACAGTGGAGGCGGCGGCGTTCGTTTTGTCATCTTTGGCGCTGCTCAGCCCGAAACATCGGGGACATCTGAAGAAGATTATAGAGCTCTGGTTGGTGGCAGCGGGATCTTCGCGCTCCGAGCTGACTCCGCAGGATGGAAAACAGCTGCCGCCTGTACGGGAGAGTTCCATTAGAGGCCTCGGAGAGTTTTTATAAGAATTTCAAGAGAAATCCGATTTCTGTAAACAGCTTACGTGCTTTCCTGCGGCTCTGGTCGCACAGGTTTGGTCTTGAACTCGATGTTGTTCTTCCCCGAGAAGCAGGAATTCATATCTGAGGGCTCTCCGGGAAAAAAAAGTCACGTACAGAAACTTGTTGGGAAGAGCAGGGAGTGTTGCAGGTTTGCCGCCCTCCCCTCTAATACCTCATAAACAGGCTGAGAGTTGGATTTACTCCCCCAAGTGTTTTCTGCTACTCTGCGGGTTTATTGTTCATTGTTCCTGACACCGAGCCCCTTTGTTCTGCGCGGCGCCTGTGGAGGAGGTTTCAGGGTTGCCGGGGGACATGTGACTCCTGCGAGCGAATGGCGGTCAGAGGAAAAGAGCCGGCGCATTGTTTCCACTGAAGCTGTGTCAGTTCAAAGGAACTGGCTGCATCTTCTCTGACGGGCCCGGTCAGAACGTGCGGCGTGACCGAGACGTGTCCGGAGGATCCAAGGCCGCCGCTGCGGCGTCGCCGGTTCGCTCACGCTTGGGCCTGAACGGCGTCAATGGCAATAAGTGTTCAGGCTGTAATAGGAGAGGCTGTGACTGCGTGTCCTTCCCAGTGTTTCCCTATTAATGTGAGAATGTTGTCAGGGGATAAGTGTTAGCTGAATGTTTACCAGATGATGGCGGTACATTGTTTGCTATTTTTGGAGGATGGATGTAGGGGTGTGGCGTGTCTACATTTAGCCTGTCCAGTGAATCCAGTATGGCCCAGTGGAGCCCGGCCAGAGGATTGTTATCCTGTGTTTACCTCTCAGGAACAGAACCGGACCTCATCCCACCTCTAGGATGCCGCCTCGGTCTTCCCGGAGATCCGATTGCATTTTTAGCTTATTTGAGTGGCACCTTGGCCGCATCCTGTTAAGGTTGACCTCAGGAGGAAGATGGCCGCCGCTTTGATGTAAATAAAGATTTGGGCTTCCTTCTGAATCCCCCGTAAGCCGGCTCCCAAGGGTCACTGCGAACATTTGTCGGGATGTAAGCCCGGCGTCTTTACCAGGCCCATCTTGTGCTCCATGGGAAGTGTCAGTGGGGCCCCTGAATGCATCACCGTGTTGTAAATAATGACTACAGGTCAGTGTGTGCAGAGGGTAAACTATGCTAATAATGCTAACGTGCTATTTTGTGCGTTGTGCGTTATCTCACGCAACGCTCCAATTCTTGACGTATTGGTGATCCGTAAAGAGTTTCAGGTGACAGGGCCCCACATGTGCAGCCCAGGTGGTCCAAGTCTTTCGCGTCCCGGGTGCGTGCATGTGTGTGATGCAATGACCTGTCGGATGAAAAGAATAAAAGCAGTGTCGGGCAGAGCGCAGCAGATGAAAACGGTCCAATCAAAGCATTCAGGGGAGCACAATAATAAAAGCGGCAACATTTTCCACGCCGGCGTGTCTTAACAGGCCACGCTCTGCTGAACACAATCCAGATCTTAAGAATTAGCTCCCCGTTCCACTGACCGTGTTTCCCGGGGGACCTTTTTTTTTCTCGTCTTCGCTCCACACCCTGCGCGGCCTCAAACCCAATCGGACGGCCAGGAGGCATGAAAAATTCAGATCTTAAAAGCAAATATGCTCCTTAAAAATGCTCCAAGTTGAGTCATATTTAATCAGTGGCACACATTTTTAAGAGGACCGGTGAGAACACTGTTGTTCGAGGGACCGGGAGGAGTTCGTCCAGCCGGTGGTGAAACATGTTCAACGCGAAAACCGAAGGAGAACATGTGTAAAAGTGGCCTCTGCTCCCTCTGCTGTTTTCCATGGCGCCGCGTCTGTTCCCCCCAGAGCTGACGGATACAAAGACGGCGCGACCCTTCAGTTTCTCCTTCAACACCAGCGACTATCGCATCCTCCTGATGGACCAGGACCAGGGTCGGCTGTACCTCGGCAGCAGGGAGTACCTGGTCGCTTTGGACATGCACAACGTGAACAAGGAGCCGCTCATAGTGCGTAGACCCTCCCCCAGCTCTCTTAAATCGGGCCTGTTGTCTCCCCCTGACCCTAAACTCTGTTGAAACCCCAGATTCACTGGCCGGCGTCCGCCAAGAGAAAAGGGGAGTGCCAGATGACAGGAAAGGGACGACAGGTGGGCGCGGTTGTTTACATCCTGCTCTTTCAGAACCTCTCGCCGTCACGGACGACACAATGATGAACTCCTCTCCCTGCAGGGGGAATGTGCCAACTTTGTTCGCTTGATAGAACCCTGGAACCGCACCCACCTCTACACCTGTGGGACGGGGGCGTATCAGCCGATCTGCACGTTCATCAACAGAGGCTGGAGGGCAGAGGTGAGAATCTAGATGTGGGATCCATGGGGGGGGGGACTGATAAATATTTCAGGGCTATAAACTGGGCCACTGGTTTGTTTATGGTTCCGCCTCGCTCCCATGTGACGTTTAAGCGCCCTACTTCTGTGCGTCCTCTCCCTCTGCAGGACTACCTGTTCAGGCTGGTCCCTGGCTTTGTGGAATCAGGGAAGGGAAAATGTTCCTACGATCCCAAACAGGAGAACATTGCAGTTCTGCTCAGTAAGATACAGTTGTGGTTTTAAATGTACCTCAGGATTAACCTTCTAATTATCCTTCTAATTATTCTAGTAATTGTCTGGTTGATTGATTTTATGTCATGAACATTACATTATATGTTTTGATATTAGGACTAAAGAATCAAATTTCTTTTAAAATTCCAATAAAATTCTTCAAACACAAACAAGGAAAAAGTAATAAAATGATCTCAAACTTTGATAAAAGGAGGTAAAACACCGGAGAGCTGGAGGGTCCTGATCCAGTCTTCGAGGGCCAAAATCCAGCCGGGATTTCTCTCCTACCAGGTAAGCAAGTGATCACCTGGGATCCAACGTCCCTCAGTGACGGGAAGGACAAAAAACCCGGCTGGATTTCGGCCCTGGAGGACTGGATCTGGACACCCCCGCATGTAGAGAATGTACAGAATACTACAGGAGGACTTTTGTAACGTTTAATAGAGGGATCAAGCTGGATCATTCAAAGGCAGAGGTCAAAGGTTAGGTCAAACAAACATGGCTACCTGTGCCTTCCAGACGGGAACCTGTACGCTGGCGTCCACATCGACTTCATGAGCACGGACGCGGCTCTGTTCAGGACGATGGGAGGCAGGACGGCCATCAGGACGGAGCAGTACGACTCCAGGTGGCTCAACGGTGAGTGGGCGCAGGCGAACGGGGGCAGTTACAGGTCGGGGGCAGTTACAGGTCGGGGCACCTCTGCTTTTATTTGCCCCCCACCTGCCTGAAACGGCGCCGCTGCTCGTGTGTGTTTTGGCCCCCGCAGAGCCCGTGTTCGTGCAGATCCAGCAGATCCCCGACAGCGCAGAAAGAAACGACGACAAACTTTACTTCTTCTTCCGTGAGAAGAGCCTGGACTCCAGCGGGGGGGCGAGCCCCAGCATTTTAGCCCGGGTGGGCCGGGTGTGCCTGGTGAGTCGGGCTTGTTAAAATTGCATGTGGAAACATACAGCGGGGGCGGCTTTTTAGGCTTTTAGTGTTGCATCTTGTCCCAAAGTCATTTTTCTCCGGCGATATCCCACCATCTGAGTTTGAACACACCTGCTAACGTGGAGATACGGCGCCGCTGGAATTGAGCCCTAACCTCATTTCCTCCCCTGTCCAGAATGATGAAGGAGGCCAGAAATCCCTGGTGAACCGCTGGACCACGTTCCTGAAGGCTCGCCTTATCTGCTCGGTGATCGGAGAGGATGGAGTGGAGACGCGCTTTGATGAACTGAGTGAGGCGGCGGCGGAATGAGGGCCCAGTTCAAATGGATTTTAATTCCGGGCGCTTTCATTATTGATTCCTCGCCGCCCTTTCTTTCAGGAGACGTCTTTATTCAGCCCACGCAGGACGAGCGCAACCCGCTGGTGTACGCCGTCTTCACCACGGCGGGGTAACACTTTCCACTTTAGACCTTTTAATAGCACCCCTGTTTGCACTTTCCCGACCACGCTGCTGATGCAAAACCTGCTTTTAAAATCGGGATGTTTGACTCTCGCTGTCCGTTTCTTCAAAGCTCCGTTTTCAAGGGCTCGGCCGTCTGCGTGTACTCGATGGCCGACATCCGCAACGTCTTCAACGGACCCTTTGCCCATAAACATGGTCATAACTACCAGTGGACAGAATACACTGGCAAAATTCCCTACCCGCGTCCTGGAACGGTACTTCCCTCTCATTTATCTCCAAATCGGTGCCATAAAAGGAATCTAAGCCCTAAACCCCGCCCTCTCTCCCTTCCCATCCAGTGTCCCGGAGGAACCTTCACTCCTGGCATCCCTTCTTCCAAGAGTTTTTCAGACGAGGCTGTGAACTTCATCAGGTCTCATCCCCTCATGTTCCATCCGGTTTATCCCACCCACCGTCGCCCCCTGGTGGTGAGAACAGGTGTGGACTACCGCTTCACGGCCCTGGTGGTGGACCAGGTCGATGCGGTGGATGGACGCTACGAGGTGCTCTTCCTGGGAACAGGTGAGGCACCTGCAGGTGTGGGGACGAGCACGAAGATGTGTGCAATCGTGACATTTGATCTTCCCCTCTTCAGATCAAGGGACTGTCCAGAAAGTTATCGTTTTGCCCAAAGATCCAACGACCATGGAGGAACTGACACTAGAGGAAGTGGAGGTCTTCCGGGTATGTGCATTTATAAAAATGCTGCACTGAAAGACATATTTAAGAAAACCATCCGCCTATCATTGTGCTATCCATTCATTCTCAGTCCAAAGCTGCGGTTAAAACCATGAAGATTTCCTCTAAACGGGTGAGAACCTTCCCCTCCTTCGCTCTCTGGTGCGCCTCTGCCTGTAGCCACCCTGACTGGGTTCGGTTCTGTCCCCTCAGCAACAGCTCTACGTGTCCTCGGACGCCGGGCTGACTCAGGTGTCCCTGCACCGCTGCAGCGTCTACGGCAGAGCCTGCTCCGACTGTTGCCTGGCCCGGGACCCCTACTGCGCCTGGGACGGGGAGAGCTGCTCGGCCTTCACTCCCTCCACCAAGAGGTCGGGGCCGCCCCGCTCACCCGCTCGCGGGGCGGCCCCGACCTCTTGGGGTGACGCTGTGATCTTTGTTGCAGGAGGAGCAGGAGGCAGGACGTCAGACACGGCGACCCGCTGCGGCAGTGCCGAGGCTTCAACGCCAAAGGTGCGGCGCCCCCCCTCGCGTCCCCCCCCTCGCGTCCCCCCCCCGCGTCGCACGCCTGCTTTTTCTTTGCGTGGTGGCGTCATCTGCTGTCTGTGTTTGTGCGCAGTGGAGAAGCGCCTGAGAGAAACGGTGCAGTTTGGCGTGGAGGGCAGCGGCACCTTCCTGGAGTGTCAGCCCCGGTCCCCTCAGGCCTCCGTCAAGTGGCTCTTCCAGGGGGAAGGAAAGAGGAAGCTGGTGGGGCAACTTTTAATAACTCGAAGCGCTTGAATCCATGTTTGTTTTGTTTTTACTTATTGTTTTCGAATGTCTCTACGTGCCCGTGTGACGCGCTAATTAAAGTTTGCGGAGATAAGTCGGTTGTGTTTTGGTCACGTCTGTTCTCGTCCCGCAGCTCAGCCGTGCTGGCGGCGTCCTGAAGACGGACCACGGGATCCTCCTCAAGTCTCTCAACCAATCAGACGCTGGCCTCTATCACTGCCTCGCCACGGAGAACAACTTCAAACACACCGTGGCGCGCGTGGCGCTGCGCGTCCTGGACCGAGACATCGTCCTGGCTCTCACCGCTCAAGACGACGAGGACGAGGAGCCCAAAACTCACCAGCCGGGTCCGTACCCGCCGCCGTCCGTGGCCTCCACGCCCTTCCCACCTGAGATTAGACTGATCAACCAGTACTGCCAGTCCTACTGGGACCAGCTCAGCCCCAAACCGCAGCATCAGCAGCGCAAGCGGACCAGCCGCAGGCACACAGAGAGCCAGGACCAGGGCCTCGGGTAGAGGCGGCGGGCCGCAGTCCGGCGCCACCGCCTGGACGCTGTTGCGGACTTTGACGTTCGACATGCATGTTGGTGTGTCACCTCCATTCGTTCCCCAGGTGATGCTTTCATGCCGTTGCTAAAGTAACATATCTGTGGTTTGAGATCGGCCAAAAACGTGCAAAAGGCCACAGATGTGCTACTTTCTCGCACCCCCCCAAACAGAAGTGTAATATATTGATTGTGAATATAATATATACGGTCATGATTTGGAGGTTCCGCTTGTGTTGTATGAAGAGTTTGTGATGAATGCAGATGTTGCAGGTGTTGCATGCGTATCTGTTGTACATGTGCTCCTCTGTGTGTGATGATGTAAGATGTGCTCTATTAAGCTAATTCCAGTGGATGTTGTCGTGTCGTCCCGTGCTCGTGAGTGTTGAAGACGTAAAGTAGCGTTCAGTGTTCTTCCAGTTATGCACTTTTTTGGGTGGTGGCATTCAAGGGAATTTGGGGGGGTTTTTTTGCACAGATGTATGAGAAAATAATACAGGATTCTATTTTTTTTGGTTTGCTTTTTTTTTTTTTTATTTACAGTGTTACAAAAATGGGAATGCAAGTGGTTCACATTGTTGATGTTCAGCATATATACTGTCTAAAAAAGGAACGAGGCACAGCTAACGAGATGCTTTTTCCAGCCAGAACCGCCCGTCACCTTCGTTGTGAGTTAACACGCTGCTGTCGTGCTGGTCAATCCCACACTGGAAATGTTCGTACAAATATATAAACGTTTCAGAATTCTCCTCCATCTTATTCATTACATACTGAATTATTTGTCCGCGTTTAACCGTCGACGCAGTTTCCTGGCGCCCGTAGCTAAAACCGGGCTCGATCAGTCGTCCCATTCGTCGTCGTCGTCGTCGTCGTCGCCGCCGTCGTCCTCGCTTTCATCTGAGAACGTGGACGACAATTCAGACATTGGCACTTTTTTTTTTTTAAACTAAAAGGTCATTTTTGATAGTGTGTCATGGGAACAGAATTCACCAGAGGAGTGGATGACTTTACTCCGCTTGTTCATGACCATCATCAGTGCGCCGACGATCCCTTCGCTTGACTCCGCAGGTGCAGGCGGAGCGGCATCGGGAATGTCCGTCACCTGGAGCACATCAGGGCAGACATGCATTTATTCTTCCCACCAACACATCAGGAATCACAAAGGCTGGACACTCCAAAAACCTTAAGATTGTTTAAACTAAAGGTCACGTGGCTATGTGAGGCTGAGGAGGCGGGGCCTCTCTGTCTCCCTCTGGCGGTAGCCTGCTGTAAACACAAGCCCCGCCTCTGGGGATTTAGACTTGAAACTAGTTATTCTGGTATATTTCCTGGTTGTGGCCACACCAGCTGTTTCCGTAAATGATGTCATCAGATCGTCAACGTTTTAAAGTAATTAACGACTGTAAATATCAAACCCTGTGTTACTGTTTAAATCCAGTGTTGCTAGAATAGTGAATAGTGTTGCTACAGTTCAAACATCAAATTTAGGAGGTTCTTTACATTTCTGAGTTTCTTTCCCAGTCGGATCTGGTCCAAAAGGGCTCCTCTGCCACCTCCTCCACCTCCTGATGAGGTCGGTGGCAGTGGGCCGCTAGAGGGAGGAGGAGGAGGAGGAAAATCTGTGGTTGGGGGAGGTGGAGGGGGAGGTGGAGGAGGAGGTGGAGGCCCCCCGCCACCAGGAGGAGGAGGAGGTGGAGGCCCCCCGCCACCAGGAGGAGGAGGAGGAGGTGGAGGCCCCCCGCCACCACCTCCTCCTATAGCTCTGATGGGTGCAGATGGCACAGGTGGAGGCGGGAATCCCACAGAGCCATGTTGGCCAGATGGCGGTGGGGGAGGAGCCTGGTTGTAGGAGGAGGGAGGAGGGGGCTTTGATGAGAGTGTTGGTGGAGGTGGCGGCAGAGGACCGCTTCTGCCAGTGGGAGGAGGGGGGGGTGGCAGGCCTGCTCTCGATGGAGGCGGCTGATGGGGCAAGTTTCCACGAGGGGAATGGCCCGGGACAGGGGGCAGGGGTCCGAGGCGGCCTCGAGAAGGAGGAGGATTGGAAGAGGATCCTGGAACAGGGGGGAGAGGACCGTGTCTGCCAGGCGGAGGTGGCGGGGGTCCAGAAGCTGGGAGGAAATAACACAAAATAAGGAATCAGCATGCAGAACGTCAGCAAAACCTGGCGCGAACGTCTTCAAATAGAACATTCTCAGAAAGGAAATGGAAATAGCTCAAAAACACGCTGACGGGGTTTCGCCGAAGCGACGTGCCGCACCCTGGAGGCCAGAGTGATGCATTGTGGGTCTAACCTCTGTTCACCTCCCGTTTCACAGCCTCCATGCCTCCGGACTGCTCGATGACGTTGTAGATGAGCTGCGAGGTTTTCTCATCCCTCATCTCATCTTCGCTGATTCCAGCCTGGGACAGCAGATTCCACAGGTCAGGGTCCAGGTTGTTGGGGTCCCAGCCGACATGTGTGACGTGTCTGGCGGCAAAAAGAGGCGTTGTCAGTCGACAGGAAGCGCTGCCTTCATTGTGGAAGAGCTCCGGCACTCACTTGAATCCACTGGGGGCGCCGATGTCGGCTTTAGACAGTTTAGAGGCCTTTTTCTTGCTTTTCTTGTCTTTCTTTCCTTTGCTGCCCAGGACCGAAGACGCGGTGGGTGCAGGCATGGAACGGTAGCGCGAGGACTGTATGTCCGGGTTTTGAATATCCATTGTAGCCACATGAAAGGAACCTGGGGAGGCTGCGGTTGGAGACGCGAGAAAGACTTGTTGTTATTTGATTTAGGGCAACACTGTAAATGAAAGATAACCTGATGACAAAGGGTTACACACATTTTTCCGTTGGAAGTGCAGGCAAAGAACCTCTGCCTAAAAAGGAGGAAAGACAGTTTTAATATCAGTGTCTTCTATAGACGAGCATTTATTCTCTTTATTGCAGCTTTACCGTTGGGCGACAGGGGGCGCTGTTTCTTCTCTGTCGATAAAGAAGCGAGAGGAACCATTTTAGATGTCATATCTGATTTAGTGGCACGCTGTTTATTTTACTATTTAAATTCTGATTAAACATTGTGATAATTTGTCCTTATCAGGGCAACTGATTACAACTGATTAAAATAGTTTTCTAAACATGTTATCTTAGAGAATAGCACAGCAACTTTCAGGGCAAGTTAATTCACAGAAAAATAAAACTAGAAGTAGTTTTAAAGGCATTTATAGGTAAAAAAAAAAAAGTTCCCTTTCTTGATCACTTGTTTATTATTATATTTGACTGCAAAAACAAGGCAGGGAATCGACATTTGTGGTGCCTAATTTGACCAATACAAGATCAATTTAACATTAAACGCTGCTCGTTGGCCGGAGCTCTCACTGTTATTTGATTTTAATTTTAGATTAAACCTCTGAATATTTAAGAGTCCTTTGGCACTGCTGCCGTTGCCAGGCAACCATGGCCACGTGTAAATGTTGAAGATGCAGTGGCAGCACACTGGTGTTGTTAATGTAGAGCCGCTTGTCTCTCAACGGGAGGCCAATTGGCTTAATGAGGACTAAAACTGTGTGTTGATTTTTGCAAACACTTCATGAGCTATGTTGTCACGCCGTTCCTACTCTGGCTCCCAAACACACACGAACAAGACCTGCGATGGCCTCACTGACCTTGCCGGTTGAGCCTTTGGTTTATTTTTTCCGTGACAGCATTTTGGAAGATTTCTGCCTCCTGCGGCGCAGCAAAGTTCAGTCCAACCTGACAGTCCTGCGTTAAAGGGGAGGAGCAGCGTTACACAACGACCGGCGTCGTGACACCAGTTCACGGCGTGAAGGCGTCTGCTTACATCAGCAGCAAAGGTGTGGAAGTAGGGCTTCGGCGAGGAGTAGACGAACTGGTTGTAGAGCTCCTGCTCCCACATGAGCCTCCCCGCCTGCGGACAGCCGGGGTTAATACACAGAATGCCTCTGGCCCTTCGTGCAACTCTGTCTTTGCATTTTAATGTGGCGGCAGAGTCTGAGAGGTCACCTTGAGATCAAACATCCGTAAGAAGTAGGAGCGCTGAGGATTATCTTTGACGAAGCACACCACGCCGGTGTGCTGCAGGCTCCAGGAGGAGGGGCTGTGAGGCAAAGCCATGTAGAGCTGGGCCACTGCGGAGGCCATCGACTTAAACACACACACACACACACACACCTTCATAAAACATCCAATACAACCGTTCCATCAGTGGTGCAGCTGATGGTAGAGCTGGTTGGCAAACTGGTTTTTGCGAGCTTGAAACAAACACCGCTGCTGGTTTAGAGTCAACAACAGCGTCCGGGCACCAGACGGAAGAGACAGCTCAGCCGCCATTTCCTGTCAACAGCAACCTCCTTCCTCTCTGATGACTTCACGTCAGCGACTTATTAGAAAATGTATTTGAAACAACCTGCCGGGGGCAGAGAAAACCCAGAAGGAATCCGTACTGGGAGATAAACATGCAGAGTAATGCAGAATATCAGTGATCTGCAATTAAGTGTTAAGATTTACTGACTCCAGTATGTGTATTAGCCACATAATTAGACAAGTTAACCTGTAAATAATAACAGAGAATTCTGGGGGTGTTGATAACCTTAATAAAAACCAAAAATTCAAGTTTTAAACAGTTCTAAGCCTCTTAAGTTCTAAACCAGATGTGGTTGAGCCGACAAAACTTTTTGTAAATATAAAGTACTCTGATTCTGACTCTCTGATTCTAGCGCCTTTAAAAGTGAAGCAAGTAGAGCTGCTTATCGTTTACTCGTAAAGTTCTGCTGGTGCAGAGAGCACAATAACCAGTTTAGTTTTGGATTTAACCAGTTAGAAATGAGGATGTTGAGAGCAGCACGGCAGAATCTGCCCCCTCCCATCAGAACTTACAGCACACCTTCTGCCCAACAGCTCCTCCAGCTTCTCGTTCTCCTGCGGCCTCAGCAGAGAGCTGGAGAGGCCCTCCGCCTTCGACTTGGATCCACGGCTCATGGCCTCTCACTGACTTAGATTAAAAGCTGCTCTTGCGGCATCAGAGACGTTTCTGGCCGTCGGGGTCCGTAAGCGTCAAACTCGACAGTCCAGGAAGTTTCTCTTCTCTTCTGCTCCGTCAGAACAGGAAACAGCCAGCTCCACTTCTCTAACACCCACTTTTCTTCTTTCTCTCAGACGCAGAGCAGAAACCGACGTGTTACTTCCATTTCAAGACCGACGAGCTCTCTCTCTACGCAGACGACTCCTCGCTGTGCTGCACGGTTTTTAAAAAAAAAAGGCAAAGTCCAGAGTCTCTGTACAAATGAAGGACATATTTTATTGACAGTTGTCAAATATAATTTAAAAATATACAGGAAAAACTCGGATGTTTAAAACAAACAGAGGGTTTAAAAACTATGACTGGACTTCATTATATACACATTTGAATTTCGGATAGACGCAATTCAAACACGGGTGAGTTGCTAATCTTTGGTTGGCAGTGAGGTCCTGTGATTGTCGGCAACTGTCTCATCTTCATTGGTAGCAGCACAGAATTGCACTGGAATTCCTTGCATATGTATCAAAAATATAAAAGGTCACCTCGGAGTGGGTTTACGGACGATAACCTTTGCATTATTCATTCATCAGATGCTTCGGGGTTGTTTCATTCCAAACGGTTCCATGGGTGTTTTATTTTAAACATGCCTTATTGGTGTGGTTAAGTCCTAGAAACAAAGAAGTGGCTCATGATATTAACAACTTTCTGGTGTAGAGCTGGGACTATTCCAGTCGTCCGCACAGCCACGCTCTAAAAATGGGCTCTGAGCTTGAGTCACGCTGCTCTCGCTCAGTTCAGGGTTCTACCTCCACCCACCGTCACTCGGCGGCGCAGCAGAGGTTGTTTTCCATCAGAACACACTGGGTTCTGCCTTCTCCCCCCTCCTCGTTTTTTGGTTTTTTTTTAATTCTTTTGCAGTTTCTCTGCACGTCCCTCGCCTCTTCGTGCAGCCGAGCTTTCAGCAGATCAGGGGTAGTGTGATAACGGCGGGGATCTTTGGTTGGTGCTCGGTGGGAAGCGTTTCCGGTCGGCTGGAGGGTTCTTTCTTAGTGTCCACCTCCGCTTCGGGCCTCCCCACTCACCCAGTCAATGATGATGAATGACAAACTCATGACCATGAAGATGAAGCCCAGAGCAGCGAAGCATGTCGCCTGGAGGGGGGGGGGGGCAAAGTGACACAGATTAACCGACACGTTTTCTGCAGGAGTAAACAAATCCTCAGCTGGAGGAGCCGAGTAGTACCTGAATCTTTGGTCTGGACAGCAAGGGCTCCTGTTCAGAGGGAACGATTCGGATGTAGAAGATTCCAGGTAAGATGAAGATGAGGCTGGGGGCAGAGGTGGCTCCTGAAGAGGAAAAACACATTTGGAAATATAAAACCGCAGCGAAGCGTCCGAGCGCACCTGTTTTATTCTCCCGATGACCCACCGATGAGGCCGAAGATGTCTCGGATGGAGGGAACGAAGATGACCAGCAGATTGACCACGAAGATGAGACAAACTGCGATGGCGATATGTATGACCCAGCTGAAAGGTTTGTCAGGGAAAAAGATCTGCAGCACGGCCCTGCGAATCTGCAGACAGAAGAAGCCGATGAATTATTAGCCTACGATGGATTTTACAATAACTTAATATTTAAAACTTAATATTTGCAGCATACGAAACACACGTGATGTGTGAAGCTTTTTTACGAGGTAATTACTGTGGCCAAACATCAATTTTTCCGAGGCAAATTTGAATCAGACAGAGCAAACACGACCCAGACTCCCCGTTCTGGAGCCCATTGCTCGCTGCTACCACTAGAGGGCGACATCGGCGCTGTTTATTGGAACAGACCGCGCCCTCCACGTCTACAAACCTCGAACCAGGCGTCCCACATCTGACCAAAGCCAACATTTTTGAGGACAAAATAATCTAGAAAAAAAGGATGTGTGGAGATCCCATTGAAACCTAATGACGACCGGATTCCGAATCATCTTCAATATCAGAGGGGGAATTCCGATTACAAACTTCTGCCAAATATTTATGACCTTTAAAGTGCATTCCCTGCAAAGTCTAGACATGCTCCAGATGAAATGATGGAAGGATTTCTGGGCGGTAGTTTCCCAGGAAATAATTAGGACATCACTCAACTCAAAAGCAGTCTGTGGGGATGGGTGGGCCAGATCTGGGGGTGGGTGGATCAGATAATAGCAACAGTCACCCAGGAACCGCTGACACTCTCCAACCACGCAAGCTCTGGGGGTTATCAGGCACCAGAAAGATGCCAGAATACTAGCTGAGATTGGCCAGTAGTCATGGCTCCTCTGGCTACATGGAGGTCACTCCAGGATTGTGCAGCAGGTCACAAACACACCTGTCACATGACCTCAGTGTGAACCTGCTCTCATCTGTGAAGAGAATCGGGTGCCAATAGTGAATCTGCCAATTCTGGTCTTTTTGTGAAAGTCCCGTCTCCTCCACCCCCTGAACGCAACGCCGTACCTCCGCTGTACCTCTCATGGAAAAAAGGAAAACTGACCAATGACCAAGCTGAACTTACTGGGAAAAGAACCACGGGAACGGTGAGGGTGACGGCCACCAGCACGGCCAGACGCACGCAGAGGACGAGTTTGTCCAGGGGGTCCACTTGGCTGTAGGTGTGCAGCAGCTCTGACTCCACAGCGCCTGGAGAGGGAAGATGTTCATTGACCAGGAAAAACAAAGCTTCCATTCACCTGATCAGGACAAGCGTTTCGACAGGAAGTTACCGTAAAAGGTGAGGTAACCAAAAAGAGCCGTCAGCAGGTACATGACGAACATGGTCATGATGGAGATGTTGGCAACGTTCTGCATACGTTTCTTGGTAGCGCTGGGGGAAAACCCAAGCAGAGACAGTGTAAAAACACACATATACATAAATATAAAGAAGTAGAAGAAGAGAAGGAGGAGGGCTTAGAAGAACTAGCGGTACTTTGGGTAAAATGAGAAATTCTAAGAAATAGAATTTAAGGGAAAAAGAAGCAGAAGTCGAAGCAGAAACCTCACAACCTCAGGCGAGACACATTTCTACAAAGTTACATGTATTTCGTGTATTAGATAAAAAATAACTGAGTGCTTTCATCCATAACTTGCATCTTAAATCAATATACTAAAGAAAAAATACAATCTTTGACTCTCAGGCAGCGGAGAAAAGTTAATTAGCTCAAAAAGGAACACAGTACCAGAATAAATGTACTCATTCACCTTCCATGTGGAGTCTGTGATGCATTTTTATGAGATATCAGCTATATTTGGATATGGGACTTACTCTCGGAGCTCGGTGTAGATGGGGAGGACCTCAGGATGGCAGACAAAAGCGAAGGCCAGGATGGGGATAGTGTACGCCGTCTAAAACACACCAAAGATCAGCGAGAACCCCCACACACACACACACACCGAGGAACAAGGCAAGAGCCAAGAGAGAAGAGCAAAATCACAGCGAACCTGAGAGTTGACGGTGGCCATTTTGGCATCGCAGAAGTCATCCGTACCGTTAACGTCATGGTGGATGTCATCAAACGTCATGTTGCCGTGCTCTTCGTTCAGTGGGCACGGGATGTTGAACTTCTTGTAGATCACCTGCAGGGGAGAAGAGCCGGCGTTTAACGGGTCAACAGCTCACTGAGGGGGTCGGCGTCTTCGCCAGAACTCACCGAAATCAGGAAAAACACCATGCAGGTGAGGGAGAAACCACTGGTGTAGCCCAGGTAACCTGTGGCCAGATGAGGGAAACATAATATGTCACATAGACTAAAACAAAAAAGATAATAAAAGAGGAAAAACAACATGAAGGTGAGGATTTACATGAGAGAAAAGGTAGAATGAAAGACAAAATATGAGGACAGTTAAAAAAAAAAAAGAAGAGCAAACATACCAAGTTGTCTCATGAGTGCTAGAGGAAGGATGATGGAAGCACTAACAATGATGATTAAGTAGTTTCCATTCAAGAACCACTCTCTACAAGACATGTAGTCAGATGGAAAACATCAGAAAAAACAAAGCCTGCATCTTAAACAGCGGCGCCAGGACTCAAACTCACCCGGTGTTCTCGTGTTTACTGAGGAACGCTTGAATAACCAACGGCAGCTCCGACTTGACGATGAAAAGGTAGCTGGACATGGCTGCAGAGCAAAAGAGGTAATAAGGAAATAGGGCCTCTTCCAGCCTGTCACGTCTTCAGATGAGACCAGATGCTAAGATCGCTAAGAGCAGGAGGTGGATCGATACCTCCAATGTTGTGTACTGTGATGATGCAGGCGGCCAGCATCTTTCCAGGGGGACCGAAAGCCCGATTCCCGAGCTGCTCGTAAGCTCGGATGCCTGGAATCCCGAAGACCTTTGATTACACGCGTGTGATCGGTTACATGTGAGAAATGTAGCGACTTACCCACGACGCCGGCGCTTCTCAGCAGGAGGTGAATAGAATATGCAGACAGGACGGCGATGAAGATCAAAAGGATCCTGAAACACAAACATGTCACATCTTTGTTTATTCTACGGCGAATTCCAGGTTTCGCTGACGCACGCATGCGCCTTTAAAAAGGTGACTTTCAAAAAACAGACTTTGTTAGTGCTTTATTAAAAAAGACCTTAAAATGGGCGTCATTCTCCGCCTTGTCCTTTAGCCCCCACTTCCATCTGTCCCTCCCCTTTATCAGTCTCAAACCCGAGCTGTGGGAATGCGACCACGGCGTGCTAATAACCCAGGTGGTTCCAGCACGCCAGGAAACGTGCAGAGCAGCGTATCCATACGCAATCACCTGCCCCTCACATGCGTGTGAGGGGGCTTAAAATATCGCAGCGATCACGCTGGGAGCGTGTTTTCCTGGCGTAGGCAGCAGTGGTGCTCATGGAAAATGAGCTTGTTAAGTCAATGAAGGTGATTTTTCCTCTATTTACTCGCTCACAAAAGCAGCACCAAGGGGAAAAAACAGCTAATGCTAAATTGTAAATATCAGGACAGTACTTTGGTTTTCTGACTGATATCTTTTGTGCACCCCCCCCCCCCCCCCAAAAGGTGGTCACAGTCTAAAATAAACAGAAATGAAGACACTTTCCAGCGAACTGCCCCCCCCCCCCCAGCCTCACAGCTCGAGACTGATCCAGGCAGGCGTGTCCTGGATCTGATGAGGCTATTTTTAACCCTTTCAATCTGATTTAGGCGAGCTGCATATGTTTGAGTTCCCACGTACCTACTGAAAGATCAGCTTTCACTCTCCACAGCTACAACGGGCAGTATTACAGCTAAATTCACACAGGTAGCCCCCCCCCCCCCACACACACACACACACCTGCCGCCATAAATTTAACTATAAAATAACACATGGAGCCCTTAGTTTAAAAAAACCCAAGTACTTCACTTGGAGAGTTCTGCGGAGGATTAAATACACTTTTCGTGATGTCTCAAACCATCTCGTAACCATCACAACTAATTGCCTTTCCCCAAAACCAGACCAGAAACATAATTGTAGCATGTCTCAACCCTGGAAATGACCTTTACAGATGCAACCAGCAGCAAAAATCCCCCAACAATGGCTGCGGAAAGCAAACAGAAAGGCCTAAATTAGATCACTCAGATTATGTGGATACAGTACTCACACAAAAAGGATGATGCCCGTGTTGGACATTGCAAAGGCCAATCCCAGGATGCCGCTGCCCATGATGGCGTTGCTGAGGTTGAAGACAGACATGCCGAATGAAGTCTTTCCTTCAAACTGCAAATAAAGGAAGGAGCTCTGGTGTTGTTGGCTCTAATTGGGCTAAATGAAACCAGCCAGCGGCATTTTCAGCCATGAGCACTCACGTCCGTGAAGCGGACGTCCTTCTTGGCGCCGCCTTTATGGGGGAGAAACTCCTCCTGTTCGGCCAGACCCTCGACTCCATCGAAGCTGGGAGAGGAAACAGGTCGATGCTGGAACGGGACGAGTCGAAAGATCTGATAGATCCAGAGGCGTGAAACTCACCCGTCATCCACGGCGTGTCCATTCATCTTCTGAAGCTCCATTCTGCTTTCCAAGGTATCCAATTGAGAGACTTGATTTCAGGTATTCTTCGTCGGTTTATAGGCTGCGGGTACAGACACAACTCGTCACTCTCGTTATCGCCCACATTTTTGGAATGCCAGGGGAACGTTTGTTGGCAGCAAACCTGGCCATAAAGGGCGGAAAAACCTGAATGTTCATTCTTCCTATATAAACTTTATTGGCAAACATGATCTCCACAACTACGACCTGTATTTCACCAACAGAAATCTGCGTCAGGCTTCAAAAGCGGAGCCATATTTAGCGAGTCTTGGAGCCCGCAGGGCTGTCAGTCTTTTAAATGCCAAGGACAACATAAATGTGGCTTTTTATACATCTTCCCTCTCCAAATCTTTCACCGAAGATGAGGTTTAAAGCACATTCCTGTGGGAAACTCTACGCAGCCACAAGGCTTATGGTCCTGTGACAAGAAAGCTTTAAAATGTTGTCGGGGGACTTATGTTTCCCTAAGCCGCACAGGCCACGTAGAGCTGGCAAGGACTAACTCTGGGAACGAGCGTAGGTCTGCGCTCCTGCCACGAGGTCATGGGATACTCGGCTCCTTGGGGCGCGTTGATGGACACAAATCCACGGACAACGTAAACAAAGGCTCCCAGTGTGAATGGTCACATTTCAGCTCAGCGCAGGGCGGCACGCTGTCCTGAGGTCAAACCTGGTTTCAGTCCCTTTTTTAGCTCCATACCTGTTGACTTTTCCACACCCCTCTTCCAACAAATGCCACAAGCACACAGCCTGAATGGCTTGTTTCTCACTGCAATATAAGCTTTTTTAAAAAGCAGGGTTCTGCTCTTTAGATTCAGTTGGAAAGCTAAGAACCAGACAAACTTGGGAATTTGAAACCTGTATCTTGCATTTCCGAGCCATGAAGGCAGCCCAGGAGTTGTGCTTGTGCCTTTAGTTTGTAATTGGTCTACAAATGAAGTGCTGTAATCAGAAATAACTGTGCATTACACTCAATAATCAGGCTCAGAGAGCCACAAATTTAAGCATAAGTCCGAGCGTGCACATGGTTTTTGTCTGATGCAAGAGCAGCTCACGATTGACAGTTAGTCCTTCCCTTTTCCTCCCCAACATCTAAAACAGAAGAAGCCAGCAACTTACCCCAGAGCTCAAACAACAGCAGCCTTCTGCGCTTCAAAACTGACCAGTTTGTGAGCAAGTTGACAAGAAGTTTATTTAAATTCCCCCGGTAGTGTTCATATAAATGGATTTGTTCTTAAGGAGTCTCTCCAAATCCCCTTGAAAGTGTGAGTGGACGGAGGGAAGAGAAGGAAGAGCGAGATTAGATAGTGGGAGGGGGTAAAGGAGGGATTGGAACCACCCATATTAACCCTTTCCTGAACGAGATGCAGGTAGGCCTGCAGAGAGAACGAAGCCTCTCACTGAGTGCTCTCACCTGGACAGGCGCGTCGTGGCTTCTGGGAGACTGAACCCCCCACCACCCCACCCCCCCACTCAATGGTGGTCCTGCTGTTCCTATTCGTGACTACTGCTTATCATGTCTTTACCTGCTAGAATAGAACTGCGAGGACGGTGTCATGGGCGGAGTTACAGGGCAGGCGAGCCCTGACTGACAGTTTGCATCTAAATAAGAGTCACAGTGATGGTAATTAGCTTAGGAGATAAGTGCTTTTTTAAGGTTGCACACATGTGATAGTGCTTAGGAAGGGAAGTATCTCTCATGCCTGTGTGCTTTCAGGCCAAGAAAACCAAAACAAAGACTAACAAACGTCACGCAGCTTTATGTCAATTAGGGTCACCAAAGCCAGTTTCCGTTGACTGATAAAGGCGACATGAAAGGTCCCGCGTGCACACCCAAGTAACACCCAAGTCGGCTTTATCTGGCTGGGACAAAGGGTTTCCCCAGCAATGGCCATGCTGCAGAACTCAAAAATGACAAGTAGAAGGAGAATGAGAGCTGGTTTTGTGGAAGAGAAGGTCATCAATGCTTAAAAAGAGTGAGATTATCTGGTATTGAGTTGTTCTTCGGGAGAGATTCTGGACATACAGAGATGTATTTGTGGGGGCTGCACACAGACGGGACACTTATCAGTTTAAAAAAAAGCAGTTTTCAAAAATCAAGTTGATGATTTTGCAGATGAGGAGGAACAACCCCCCCCCCATCCTTAGCCCCCATAAAAACAGTTTTAAAACACTGATGTTTGGGAATATAACAAAGCAACTCGCATATAAGATTAGCAACTTGATCGCTATCATGACACAATTCTGTGTTATTTTTAAACCAGAGTTACAGCTTGTGAAGCCAGGATGATCTCTCATTTCAGAGGTAATTTATTCCAGCTAGCTCCTGCCAGCGGCTCACAAAAAAAGCACAGAACTCAGAGAAGAGCAATAAAATCTTAAAGTCTTTAGCGCTCAAGTTAAGCACAAAAGGAACGAGAAACAATAATGGAGCCGAGAGCCAGCACAGACAAAATACCTCTGAAGTGTCCTTCTGCATGTAGAAATGGAAAATCAAACAGCCGGTCTACTCACCCACTTAGTGACAGCCGGGGAGGGGGGCGTCCTCAGTATGAGCGCAAGGAAGGCAGTTGGTTTGGGTCCAAAGGGGGAGTAGGGGGGCATCCTGCCATGTCACAGCCCAGGCCACTCCCCTTCCTGCAAGCTGACCAGGCCCCACATGGTCCTCAAGTGCTCCTCCAACATTTGACAATCTAATAATACCTTCGTGAATTCTGTCCGTACCCTGCAAGTAACTAAAGTAAATATATGTAAACGTAAATCATGCTTGCACCTCCCATGTGACTAAACTGCTGCTGGATACAAACGTATCCTCAAATTTCCCCCGTGTGTGTCAACACATCACTGATTTCTCATGTTGCCCTCTAGTGGAAACGCACAGATATCATGAAATCAGGGGTGCAGTGGCCCCAAGGCAGGAAAGGTTTGGGGGCTGACTCCAGGCTCGGGGGGGCCTTCTACTTTGCCTGTGGCAGCTTTCTCTGGGTAAAAACACTAATGCCCTCAGCTATGAATGAACTGTGTCCTCACCCTGTGGTGCGTTGGTTAATATTTTTAGCATTATAATTACTTATTCGCACTATTTTATGTATTTTCAGAACCAGAAAAAGCCAAACGCAGGGTTAAAAAAACAAAACAAAACCACAAAATCTTTATTATCTCAAGAAAACGAATAAACATTAAAAAATTGAAGACATTTCGACACCCTAGATGATGGTTTTGGGTCAGGAAAAACAGGTCCACGCATTAAAGCAAACATCATTTTCCTTTGTCAACCCACTCAAAGAAATTGCACCGTGCGTCGGGGTTGGAGACGTGTCCCTGAGGACGAGCACACACGAAAAACTGTCTACCCATGTTCGGCCCCTCTTTTTTCACCGTCCGCAGCGCGCACGGCTCCCCGTGGACCTTGCAGGACGGCGGTGGGGGTGGGCCGTGAAGCACCGACTTCCAAAACACCGACGACGAGCTCTTCTTTGCAGCTTGTGGCGTCGGTGTGCGCTGTTCGTTCTCCTCAGTGCTGCTGCAGGGCTGAGAACCATTACAGCGCAGCTCTGCCTCTCCACCAGCTGTGGCAGAGACATCAGCTGTCCGGGAGATTTGCGATGGTGCGACAGCATCCAGTTTTTGCCTGTTTTCACGCTGCCCAACAGGTGTGTCACCCGAGGCAATGACATTTGTGACTTTGGGTTTGAAAAAGGACAGCAGGCTCCCCTGTGGGTTTGAGGCAGTCTTTACACTCTTGGTCTTTTTCCCTTTGGGGAGGGCTGAATCTGACTTCAATAACCTTTTCTGACCAGTTTTGTCTGCAACGGGGCTTAAATTTTCCCTCTTTTCCTCCTCCTCTTGAGATCCAGGTAATGTTTTACTCTGCTCAGGAAGACTGGATTTCTGGTCCGCTCTGACGAAGAAGTGGGAGAGCTTCTGCTGCTTGCCCGCGAACTCTGGGAGGTAGCGGGTGCAGAGGGGCGGGGGCTTAGTGGAGGGCAGGAGAGAGCAGCTCAACTGCCCCCACACAGGACAGTGGTCTGACCCCTCCACCTCGGGCATTATATCTGCCGCCACAAACTGCCCCTTGGCCAGGTGGCGATCTGCAAATATGTAGTCGATGCGCGTGCCGTAGTTGGTCTGTCGCGCGCCGGTGAGCGTGGACCAGCACGTGAAAGCGTTGGCGCGAGTTGGGTGGAAATAGCGAAAGGTATCTACGAACTTCCCACCGGAGCCGGGAAGGGTTGAAATTACCTCGGAAAACTCAGCTGCTTCCACAGCTTCCTCTTCCTGTCCGACACCATGCAGGAAAACATTCAGCCATTTCCTTCCAGGGTTTTCATCAAAGTCATCCTGAGGATTTAAATAAACAAAATAGAGCTTCAGCACTTTTGACTGGAAGCTTTAACAAACTGTAATACTTAATTTGCTACTCAAAATAACTTAACATGTAAAATGACTGTAGTTAATTTTTGACCTGCAGCATTAACGCCACCTTGATGCTAAACTAATAAGCTCCATTGTTGCCAAACACACAAAACAACTCTCTATTGATAGAACTAATCAGATATCCCTTAATAAAACACAAACTATGACACTATTTACTGACTTTATCACTGGGGTCGCAGTGGTCGATTCGCTGGTGAGATGTATTTATATCTCCTAGAACAATCACATGGCTGAAAAATAAATGCAATAATATTTTAAATATCAGTTGGCAAAGCTGCAAACAAATAGATTTTCTGTGCGTTTGGAGGCTGTACAAACTCCCACCTTCCATCCTTCAGTATAGCCTCAGCTCGACGTTGAAGCAGCTGGTAGAAGTGTAACTTGAACTGCTTTCGCTCTGGTTTTTCAGGGTCAGCCCGAGGACAGTAAACATTAATTACAGTAAGAGCTTCCTCTTTGTCCTGACAGCTAGAGATGGTAAACAATGGAAAAAGACACCCACTGAATTCTCACTTTCAGTGTTCTTAATTGAGATTTCAACGAACTGGTTTGAAATATGTAAAAGTTTAAAAATGTTGCAGACAGCGAGGAATCACCACTTATGCTACAGATTTCTATAATAATGGAAGCACAGGTCGAAAGAACAAATCAATCAAACAGCATGAAGGAAATCCTTCACTCACTTGACTTTGTGCTGTGTGATAACCGCTCGCCCCTCATTGTCCAACATTTGCAGCTCGTCCCTGCTGAACTCAGCTTGGTTACCATAGCATCCAACGGCTCCTTCATGGGTGGTGAGCAGACCTGTGAGACCTTCCTCAGCAGCAAATGGAGTGGCTGCATCTTTACAGTAGGTGGCAACTCCTGCACATAGACACGTCCATTACTGTTTGGATTTGTCCTCAATTTAACATCCACACTACATTTAAGATAACGCAATGCACCGAGAATACATTTATTCATTCTCGTTTTGTCAAAGTAATCTGCAAAAGGAATCAAAATTTTGACGTCATTCAAAGCCACAAAAAGTAGTTTAGCTCCATAATGTCAAACCTGAATAACCGCTGCGTCCTCGACTATAGCTGAAATAGGAGTTGTATCCGTCTACAATGGCAGTTTGTGCATCGAGTAAGTCTCCTGTGAGGAAAAGATTTGAGATTAAACCTTTATGTCATTAATAACAGGCTTATTGTGGCTGCAGCAACACCAAGTTGCACCACAGCTCTAACGACTATCCTGCTAAGCGAATCACTTACTTGTCACTTTTGTCTCTTGAACACAAATAATATCTGCGTCCAGGGAATCCAGAGCCTTTTTAATGCCACCTCTGAACGTCCGTATGCCATTTATGTTCCAAGTAACTACTCTCATTATTTAGGATGGCGTTTGTTAGCGACACAAGCATGCTTATTCAAAGGTTGTTTTTTTTCATAACCGGAAGTACAGAGGAAGTGACCAACGTTCGAGCGGAAGTGCTTTGTCTTACTAAAAATTAGGCTTTTAATTGACATGTATTGACTGTTTAGGGAATACGTGCGATATTTTGGTTGTTGGATGTGCATTCTTAGGAACAGGGAATATTTCTGAACCACCGAGATCGGTAGAACAAATAATTCTTATTTGCGTAGTTGCAGTGAACGATGTGCCCACTAGGGGGTGCGGTCGCGCCTTTCCGTTTTCGGCGCGCATTACAGTCGACGTCGTGGAGAACCGGTGAGGAAGGGAGGCGTTGGTGCTGTAACCTCTACTGGTACCCAGAGAGCGTCTACAGAGCTCAGATAACACCTCCGCCGCCGCTGTCACGTATAAGAATCTTTAACCAGCGTGACCAACCCCAGCTTTGAAGAAACAAACCGGTAAGGTGCGCACCGGGTTTAGCTAACCGTCGCTATTAGCGTTGCTAATTAGCTCTTTGATACATTTGACGTTTCCACAGGCTGAGTCAGATAATCGGTGCATGTTCTGCCGGTCCGTTCATATGTAACTACATATATAAGACACCAGCAGTAGATCACCTGGGCTTTAAACGCCGCTGTTCTATTAGCATCCTAATACCGCTGCTTTACGCATCAGGCTAAACCTACTCTTGCTAGCTGTCCTCTGCCGGCCATGTCCTCTTCCCACTCGGTTGTCGTCAGAGTTCATCCATGCCAGAATATTTTGAGTGTTCCATAGAACTAGCAGCTTTTAAACGTGGAATATGTTCACGTTCACGGTTCGACCCCCGGCACCGGTTCAGATCGCGCCATCAGCAGCTGGGATGTGATGTGGGGACGGACGGTTTTAGGTTTGCCTCCTTTAGCCTCGGCCAAGAGGGACAGCTGCTGCTTCCATCTTCGGTCAAACAGGACACAAGGAGCTGGAGAGACTCTGCCCCACCCCAAATAATGAGTCGACAGAGTAGCGAGACTATAACCTTGATAATAAACTGTATTTTCCCTTGTGCGTAACGGACGGAGCCAGACCAACTGCGCCATCCTGTTAAATGGGACCTTTTATTACAATCCGGACGAGTTCCCACGTCAAACAGAGATCGGACTTTTGTGAGCACGTCTACAGATCTGGCCTAAACTGCATGTTTTATCCATTTAGCTTCCAAATTGCATTCAGTGGCCTTAATACTTGATAGTGGTGGGATTGTTCTCCCATTCCACCAGTTCTGGTGGTAATCTGGCCGGCAGCTCATTCGGTGTCGTAATGTGATTTATGAAATGCTTTGCTGGTTTCCCAGGCCCTCTTCTGAGTACTTTATATAATATAAATCTTTCTGCTCCTGTTTTTCCTTTGTGCTTTGAAGTAATGGGAGAGGAGGTGTAAAGAAGCCCCAGTAGAACATTGACAACCATTTGGGAGGCCGGGCAAGGATGCTGGAGGCAGATGCCGACCCAGCAGGTCAAGCAGAGGAGGGAGAGGAGGAGGTAGAGATGGAGAGCCAAGATTTGAAGGCTGCGGTGATGCGGCTGACGCTGGAGCTTCAGGAAGCTACGGAGGAGAAGCTACAGGCAGCCCGCTACGGCCTGGTGGTGCTGGAGGAAAGTGCTGCGCTCAAAATGAAGCACAGGCAGCTGGAAGAGGAACACGAATCCCTCAAAGAGGAACTACAGCGGCTCAAAGAGGTTGGAACAGCAGTAGTGTCGACAGTAAAGGCTCAGCCGCTGTGGAGCAAAGTCCACTCGGTCTGATCCGACTAATATTCTCCTGAAGGTTGAATTTTCCTGTGTTTACAGCTTAGATAGACGAGCGTCGCAGAATGTGATTTCATGGTACTCTCTTTAAAGACGGATGCCGCTTGGCATCATGACGGCGAACCTGAATAACATGAAGTTAAATTAAAGATTAGACCCATATGTCACATGAGAGGTTATTATGTAATACAGGCCTTTTAACAGTTGTATTGAAATAGTCATATGTTTTTAATCACCCTCATTCCTGTAAGGATGCAGGGGTACAGAACTTTTGCTTTCTTTCTTAATTAATCTGTATAAGCCTGATTTGTCGGTAGTTGAGCTACCTAAGCTTTACCGACCCGGTGTAAATAAGCAGCCTTATGTAACTGCACACAGATGTTCAGTTGAGCGTGTTTGGCAGTGTATTCATTTAACACCTGGATGGTTAATTCCATCACCGTTGGTGCATAATGACCTGGTGTTAACAAGCTGTTAAAGCAGAAAACATTCAGCGTTATCATGTATATGCAGCTGTCGGCGTGGCCTTGACCTCACCCCTCTTTAAAACCCGTCCGCAGGCATTTGCAGATTCTGTGAGCAGCCAGAAACGCGCAGCCGCTGACGGAGAGTGCCGGGAGGAGTGCTTGCTGCAGGAGACTGCTTCCAAGGAGGCTGCCATGGCAACGCGCATCGAGGAAGTCCAGGCCGAGCTGAAGCAAGCGCGGCTCGCTCTGAGCAACGCTCGTGCAGAAATCGATAGACTTGGCGTGTTCTCCACCCAGTTAAAGAAGGTATCAGATGTCACTGATGGCGACTACATCCTGCTCTCATCTGTTGCTGCTCCCCGTAATATCGCCCCAGCCCGAATGCTCAGAAAACGTTATTTTGCCCCATAATTCCCAAGGTCAGATTAACGTCATATTGAAACGGTAATTGTGAACTCTTTCCTTCAGGAGTGTGAATGTCTGGAGGCAGAAAAGGGTCACATGAGGGATGAGATGAAGGAATATAAAGTACGTGAACTGCGGCTGTTGCAGGACAACGCTGAGCTGGAAGACGAGAACATTTCGCTACAGAAACAAGTGTCTGTGCTGAAGGAAAACCAGGTCAGTCGGCACTTAAAGGAGCCAGCAAATATCACCTCTTTTATGTAGAACCTGTAAACCTCCTCATATCTGTTCAAATGTAGCTGCTCAGTAGAAGAGGGAGACTCCATTGTCACGTTAGGCGTCCTCCTATTTATCTCTAGCTTAAAAAGTCCAATGGTAAATTCTCTGAAGTGATAAAGGTATGGACAGCTTAGTTTGAGCTGAGAAAGGCTGTGCTCTTTATGCCAATCAGGTTGAGTTTGAAGGGATAAAGCTGGAGCTGACGCAGAAGAACGAGGAGCAGGAGGAGCTGCGAGGCCAGCTGGACGAGGCCGCCAGGCTGAGGGAGATTGCAGAGAAGCAGCTGGATGAAGCTCTGGAAGCCTTGAAAGATGAGAGGGAGCAGAAGAACAGCCTGCGAAGAGAACTCTCTGCCTTGACCCTCAACCCATTTGAGTCCGTCGGAAATCTGGAGCTTCACTTGGACCAGCTGGACGACAGCCAGGAGGAGGGCCGGGAGGGCGAGCGGGAAGGTGAGGGCGAGGACCAGGACAGTGGCATTAATAATGGTCCCGGGTCAGCTCCCAGCTCTGCTCACCCTCCTCATTTAGGGGGATCTAAATATAACGGCCTCGTCCACCGGTACTCCACTCCACGCAACAGCGACGTGTTCCTCCGCGCTCCAGCTTCTGGGCTGGTGTCGGACCTGCTGAGCGAGCTGCAGTTTTCAGACAGCCAGAAACTGAAGCAACAGCTTCTGCAGGTAACCCCAACTGGCACTCACGGGACACTCACTCCTACGTTGGAAACCACCGACCTGGTGGCCACCAACTCTAACTTTGATTGGCGGGATTGTTGCTTTGAACGTGGAGGCCATTTTAGAAAATGTAAGCTTCTGAAACGCACCATCACAGAGGAATATATTATTCATGGGACACAAATGGAGGGGGTGGGGGATTGGGTTGCCAAGCTGCTCCTCACCAGATGTTGGGGCAGTAAAACAGAGTAGTTGCCTCAACTGTGCATTAAAAATGCATTAAATTTAAAAGCAGAGGGTGGAGAAATTCACATAATTATTGACTGCCAGGGGTTAAAGACGTTAAGTAGTTAACCCTTCTCTAAGGAAGAGGAGCTGCTAGTGGGGGGGCTTTCAGGGGTGCAGGGCCTTGCTCAAGGGCCCACGGCGGCGGTGGTCTCTGTCCTTTTACGAGAATTCCGATTCACTTCAGTTTTGTGCGTTTTCCAGACGGAACGTGAGAAGACCAACCTGGTGGATAAGGTGGAGGAGTTGCAGATGCAGCTCGTGATGTCCAAACAAGCCCTCAGCCAGCAGGAGGACAGAGTCGGCTCCCTCACCCAACAGCTGGAGGCGGCGAAGAGCGGCCAGCAGGACGCAGAGGATAACGGGGAGCCGAGGTCGGACAACGCCATGTTTGAGTACGAGGTGGACACCAAGAGCAAGGAGGTGTTGGAGGCGCGCATGCGGTCCGCCAGTGAGGAGCTGCTGAAGCTGAGAGACGAACTCACCCAGGCCGGAGCTCGGTACAACACCCTGGAGCAGCGGTACAAGCAGGAGAAGGACCGGTGGAGGGCGGAGGCCCAGGACCTGGCCGACAAGATCCGCCAGTGCATCAAGTCCAGCAAGCAGGACCAGGAACGCATCGGCGAGCTGGAGAAGGAAATCGGAGTCACGCGCAAAGTGGCCAGTGATTCCGAAGGGCACTTGAGCGTCGCCCAGGAGGAGCTGCTGGCCTTCTCCGAGGAGCTGTCCATCCTCTACCACCACATCTGCGTGTGCAACAACCTGACCCCCAAACGGGTCACGCTGGACTACTACCGCGACGGCGCCAGGGCGAGCACGCGGAAGGCGCACGTGTTTCCCCAGCACCTGTCTCAGAGGAAGCCGCGCGCCGACGACGTCTTTGCCTCCAAGGCCTCCGTGCTGCAGTTCATGGGAGAGATGGACACCGCAGGGACCGGCAGTGACTCCCCCACCTGCCCCGGGTCCCCCATCCTGGACTTCAGGGACCCTTCAAACGTCCGTAATTTGGTGGCTGTGATCCGCTGCCAGATCAAACACCTGCGAGTAAGGCTGCTTTTTCTCATACACCACTCGTAACTGTAACACTGGGAAAAGATGCTGCACAGTCTTTAGAACCTTTAGAACCTTTCTGGCTGAGTTTAAGACGCAGCTCAGACAAATGCTGGAGTGTGTGTGTGTGTGTGTGTGTGTTTCAATCCAGCACATGAACTAATCTTTCTTCACGTGTGTGTGTGTTTGGGTTGGAAAGGATGGGATTAGCAGCAGAGCTTCTCACAAACGGTCTTTTATTGCGTTTCAGGGGGTTGAATCGAGCCGCGATTCATGATTCATGAAGCAAACGTTGACTGTTGTTCGTAATAATGAAAACACACAACCGTGGCGTTTCAGGTGGCCGTAGACCTCTGCCGTCAGAGAGGCGCCGTGCCGTACTCGGGCTTGAGCAGCAGCGAAGAGTCAGAGCGGGACGCCGAGAGCCTCCTGGAGGAGGTCCTGAAGCTCAAGTCGCTTCTCAGCACCAAACGAGAGCAGATCGCCACCCTTAGGACTGTGCTCAAGGCAAACAAGCAGGTAGGTGACGTCACAGTCGGTCCTCTTGGGCCCCGTAAAGTCCTCAACGTAATGAGCAGAAACACCTGAACAGACCAGTAAAACCTGGATCATAACCTGGATCATAACCTGGATAAGGCAGATTTTTCTGTGTGGACGTAGAAAGTTCAATAGACTTTTGCTCAACAGATTTTAGTAATAACAAGCTTTCCCTTTTAACGGAGCATAATGTTACGTAAGCAGTTCGTTATCTCCGTCTAGACGTCCCCGTGGTCGTGCACCTCCGGGACGGTGCCGTTTTGAACCCTGCTGCCCCTCCCTTCTCGTTTCCCTCCCTAAGTAGCGCGTGACCTCCGTCCTTTAGCTGTGTCCCTTCCTCTCACGTGCAGGTAATCTGTTCCTCTGATGCCATCGGGGCACTTACCTGTAGCACACTCTCCTCCAACTGCAGTGACCACAATCACAATGCACATGCGCGGTTGTTTATAAAGCAGTTATTAATGTCATATTGCCGTATGTGCTATATGTGTGTTTCTGCTCCTACCTAGACTGCTGAACTGGCTCTGTCTAATCTGAAAACCAAGTATGAGACGGAGAAGAGCATGGTGTCGGAGACCATGATGAAACTGCGGAACGAGCTGAAAGCCCTGAAGGAAGACGCCGCCACCTTCTCCTCCCTCCGTGTCATGTTTGCCAGCCGGTAAGGGTTCACCCTCCTCTGTGCCCTGAATAATCTAATTTAGCGTTAGAACACCACATTTCTGCAGCCGCAGGACCCAAAACAAACCCCGATCTGCTTTTACTGCATATCTGAAGGTTTTAAAATGACCTCTGAGTCTTCATGGTCACAGATATTTACAGATATTAGAAGTTCCTGGTGTAAAGTGAGGTGGACTACTGACTAAAATAGGAGATTGTGCTTTATTAGACCACCGAATAATGTCTAAAAAACCAACAACTGGTTGAGCAAAAAATAGAATCATTCTCCAGGACTGAGCTTTTATTATAATTACACCATCTACAAAAGTAGATAACAAAGAATAATTGTTTTGTTGCACTTTACTGCCCCCAGATTAATACTCCTGGTCTGATCCTGAACCCTGAACCAGCTCTGAGAGCCTGGTATTTGCCCCAGTGGTATTCCTGTGGGGTAATGGTGCTCTTGTTGTGGTGCAGCCTTTGCTGCCGCTGCTGTAACAAGCTTACCGTGCTTATTACGCCCTGCGGACAATCCAATGCTTCTCATGGAGCTCATGGAGCTTATGAACCACATGTTCAGCCCTGTGCCAGCAGGAGAGACGATGGCAGATTTGTCCCATCGAGCCAGTGAGTTGGGGGGGGGGCAGAGGGGCAGAGGCAGGTTCCACTGTTTAGAAGCTGCTGTCAACAATGAAAACCTCAACAATTTACTCACTAATCAGGAGTGTGAAGTCATTATCTTGTAAAGGAGAGAGTTGTAATGATTTATTGGCAGAGAAGCCTCGGCGGATCACCTGTACAGACAGTTAGGAGCTTTTAATTATACCAAAGAAGGATTGCAGCATAAACCTGTGGCCGAGGACTGCGATTGTCTCTCTGCACCGCCCCCGTGTGGTCCGGCGCCGCAACTGCACCCTTACGCAACGTTCAGGGCGTTTCGCGTACAGAGAACTTGAATAAAACTCTTATCCTGATTATAAATAATGCAAAGCTGCATGCGTGCACCCTAAGAGTTGGTGGGAAAATCCATTATTTATAATTAAGGCTAAAAGCGACCTGTTAGTGGCGGCATGTTGCATGTGTGTGTGTGTGAATTGGTGGTAATTTAACAATCATTAAACGTGCTTTGTTTTTAACACCGGCTGTGTCTTTATTCACACGTGTTGCTGTGTGTTTGCGCTCTAACTCCTTTTTGTGCATGTGCGTGTGCACGTTGCATCTCAGGTGTGACCAGTACGTCACCCAGCTGGATGAGATGCAGAGGCAGCTGGCGGCGGCCGAGGACGAGAAGAAGACGCTGAACTCGCTGCTGCGCATGGCCATCCAGCAGAAGCTGGCCCTCACGCAGCGCTTGGAAGACCTGGAGGCCCCCGCCTCGCCTCACAGCTTAAACAGCAGCCCCCGCCGCTCCCGGGCCAAAGAGCTGGCCACCAAGTCGGGCCGGGCCCCGCGGAGCCCCCGAAACAGCCCCGCGCGCCCCCCGATGAGAAGCAGCCCGCGTGCTAGCCCGGTCCTGGGCAGCAGCGCTCCCGCCATGGCCACGCACCACCTGCGGAGTCTAACGCGGAGCCTCCACACCAGCCCCGTAAGAACGCCTCTCTCTCTCTGCCCCGACAGCCCCGCGCAGGCCAGGACCCGCCCCCGCGGGGGGGGGGGGTCTCGCTCGCGACGCCACCTTCATTAGAAGCCGCAGCGTCAGCGACGTCTCCAGCTCGGGTTGCTCCCCGTCCCGTAAGGGCTCCGCCAGCTCAGTAGGCAGCGAGCGCACGGTCCAGGCGAGGACGTCGAGGAAGGATCAGGGCCGCCGGGCGTCGGTGCCCACGCGTCAGGACACCTTCGTCACGTCCCGCGTCGCCCCCGCGCCCCCGTTCTCCGCCTCCATAGAGCGCCTAGCCTCTTCTTTGTGCGCGTACGCTAACGCGCCCGAAGCGCGGCGCGAGGCCGGAGCGAAGCCCGGGCCTAAAAACGCCGACGCGTCCGTGCGGAGGAAGCAGCCGGGCCACAGACACGGTCCGGTCCAGCCCGACGCCGCCTCGCCCCCCCTCAGACCGCCCGCCCCCGCTCAGAGCGCCGCGGGCAGGAGCAGGCTGAGCGGGACCTGCAGGGAGGCCCGGCACAGGTCGGCGGCGTCCGCGAGCAGGTTCGGCGAGGAGGCGCAGAGCGCCGGTAAGAGCTGCCGGCCCCAGGGGACCCCGGCCCGGGCCCGCAGCTCGCACTCCAAACCCCCCCGCAGGCGCTGAAACGGGCGTTCCTCGTTTTTCTACCGTTCAGTTTAAACCCCGAAGCGACTGAAACTGTTGGAAATGAGCAGATTTAACGGCGACCAGCACATCAGAAATGAGCATTTCTAAAGTTACCATATATATATTTTTATTTATTTTTAAATAGACTTTTTTTCTCCTCGAGAGCAGCCCGTGCACGTGCACGTGCACGTTCACCTGCTGCCGTGTGACGTCTGACCGCAGGGATCGGCGCGTGGTTCACTCACATTTAACAGAAACGGCTACTAAAACGCAGCGTTTGTCCCCGAGGAATCGTCCCGTCCCGTCCCGTCCCGTCCCGTTCGGGGGGGGGACGGGTCCGTGAGGCGCTTCCATAACATCCCATCATAACCGTACTCGTCACATCACCTGTTGTTCTGATCCACTGATGACATTTCTCACTGTGTTCATGCGACTAAAGTGTGTTTCTGTTCTGTCCCGCCCTGTGTAGCGCTGAGACGCTCCTCCCATTACTCCAACCCCCCTGTTCTCCATAAGGACCCGTCCTGTCGTCCCACCTCCTCTCCTGACCCGAGACATCCTGTCCATCCCAGACGCGACGCTACATTCCCCCCCCCCCCACCCTCCGCCGCAGGTGGATCAGAAACCTCTCATCCAGCTGGTGGTTTTTCTGCTCGGGGCGGAGAAACCTGCATGCAGACGGATGAAGAGATGAATGAGTGACCCGGTCGCGAGTGTTCCGTTCCCGGTGGATCCGACCCTGCCAGTGTTTCCTCCCGATCATGTGACTCTTTGGCGTGCAGTATTTCGCAATCATGGCCGACGCATCATCTTTACGCTCTTGCCTTCTGCCCCGGCGCCCCGCTGGGGCCCGTCTGGTGTCTTCTTTCCCCTCCTTCGCTCTGAGCAGCACAGGACAGAACTGTAACGACACACGTTTGGGGGTTTTTTAAAAAGGAAAACGGCTCCGTTCCGCCCTGATTTTAGCTTCGCGCAGCAGCAGCGAGCTAGCTGCTGGCGTAACAAGTGACAGATCTGCCCTTATTTGCTTTCTTTGTTTGTTTTTTTTTACGAGCTCTGCTTACGCAGCCGACGCCGTCAGGCCTGCACTCGCCCTGGTGGTCACAGAAAAACAGGGTTGCTGCTCCAAACCTGAGCTGTTCCGCTCCCCGGAGACGCGTTTTTAGCCAGCTGCATTTTTATTCCGGATGGAAATTGATCAGCCATAACTCCACCTCAGGGCAGACGAGGAAATTAGTCCCACATTTAATCTCATTTAGCAAACTATGCAGCCCATGTCAGGACAGTGCCTGTTTGTCCTCTTTAGCCACTCTGAGATGATTTTTGGCACCGTGGCGAGCGTCTCATCGACCCTGAGGTTAGCTGACGCTGTTTTACATCAGTAGATCACATGGCTTGGTTTGCAGAAGCTAACGCTAACACCTTAGACTGAGCACGGCCCCAGTGAGCTTTTCCTTTTCTAACACTCACATCCACCATGTCCTGCCCCCACAGCACGCACGTAGTTATCAAGGTTAGCCACAGCTAAGCTAGTGCTGTGATAGTGTTTTAGATTTGTTGTTATAATGCTAACAGGCTGCTTTTACAGGTTATAATGGAGTCATGTTGACAAGTGTTGTCAAACACGTTACACTGTAAAAACCTGCGTATTTCAGCGTAAAAACCCACTTCATGACTCTTGGGCTGCTCATTAAGGTCCCACCTGCAGATTAGGTTCTGATCAAATTGACCTGCTGAGACCCGTCGGCTGAAGCTGCTGTTTGGGGAACGTCCTGCTGATGGGGTCCTTTGGTTCGTGTGTCTTTCTGGTGCCTTTTTCTTCCGTTTCAGTCCCCAACACAGTTCCCCTTCTACTCTGTACGGTTTATGAAGTCTTGACGAAGCAGTTTTAGCACTGAAAAAGCGCCGTCTCACGATGCTGAAGACGTTTCTCCACTTTTTAAAGCGACCGTTGCAAAAGTGGAGACGCTTCGACGTCCTGGGACGTTTGCTGGACCCTTGTAAATGGATTTACCTGCAGAACTCTGTGCAGGTGTGATTTTATTTAAAACTGCTGTATAATAATGATGACACCTATTTATGTGGTTTGCATTTCCGTGTAAATTGCTCCCGACGTGCACACGCCCTGTATGTTTTCTTTTACCTGTGAGCCACCGATGATGAAGAATTAAAAAAAAAAAAAAAAAAAAAAGCTGTCACTAATGGTTGGTTCTGTTTTTTTGCTGTTCAAACACGACAAAACCAATTTGATTCAGGTGGGTAAGAGTGAAACCTGAGTATCGGCGGGAGTGACCTGGACCCAGTGGCTCCAGTCCGACCGACGTCCTGGTCCGTAATGGTTCCACCCGGTAAACACACACGGAAACCAAACATCACTGGACGCTTTCATAATCGGCATGACATCATCCTCGGGTTTTACAAAGGCCCAAAATCCTGCCCAACAGATCCTTAGTTTACACCCGCAGCTTCAAATTAAATTAAATACAGACAAATTTGGCGTTTAAAGGCGAGAAAAGGTCGTGTCGTGGCGGAGTAGTCGCCCCCTAGCGTCCGGACGGCAGTACTGCTCCTCTGAGTAAGTCTTTCCCCTTTTTTTGTTCAAGTTTCCTCAAATATTATTCTTTTAAAATGTTTTAAAGTGGAAGTTGGTATTTTACTGCTTGTGTGGTTGTGAGTCTATCGTGTTGTGTGTGTGTGTTTTTTGCACTCATTCCTATGTGAAATGGGGAAGCGACCATGAGCCATGATGGAGCGCTTCAGATGACAGTTTACTGAGGGAGGAAACCTTTAAATCTGTCTGCACACACGCACGCAGGCGCGGCTTTGTCCTGGATTAGGAATAAGATTTTAAAAAATGATCACCTTTGAGAGCCTTTTGTGCACTAGACTCGGGCCGGTGTTAAAAGCCGATTTTGTCCTAATGACGCAGTCATTATCAATTATGAGGTAATATTGGATTCTTATAAAACAATAAACGCGCGTGTTGGTGAAACGTGAATATGGGAAGTCGTTTGTTTTATGGAGGATCCTAGTCAGCGAAGAAAAGCGGAAAGTTTTGTAACTTCCTGCAAACTTGTGCTGCAAAGCTTCGCTTCCTCTGACCATGTTTGGTCTCTCGTCGGTTCTGAAAGGATGAAACACAGTTTTCCGCACCAGCGAATCATATCAATTCAGCCCCGCACCTGGTTTAAACACTTCTTTTCGATCACCAATGATGGGATGTGTAGTTTGTGGGTTTGTGCGTTTCAGTTTTCACCAAAAGTCTTCGCGTGTATTGAACTCAGAGGCCCGGAACTTGCTGTCTCCCTCCAGCTCCTCCTGGGTGTCCAGGGCTGGACGGGGGGCGTCCTGGGCTGGACGGGGGGTGTCCAGGGCTGGACGGGGGGCGTCCTGGGCTGCTTCAGGGTCTCCTTCCAGCTGCATTTCTGTGACACACCGCCCGGGGAGGTGTCCAGGAGCCCCGGGGACTCATTGGGGCAGCGGTTCTGAGGGCCTCCGAGGGCCCTCACATTCAAAACGATCCAAGTCTCGACCGCGCTTCCGGCTCTCAAGCTGATAAAGGCTGATAAAGCTCAAATGACATAAATGTGCAGCAGTGGTTAAATTCTTTAATGCCTAGTTTCTACGATAAAGTTAGAGCATGACTAAATTAGGTGAGGGAAATGTCACCATTGCGTCATAATTGTACATTCTAGAGCTGCAAAGCGCCAACAGCCACTATTTACCCAGAATAATCCCCCTCATTATGCATGTCCCGATCCATAAGCGTTTAAATTACAAGCAATGAGAACTTGTGTAAATATCATCGCCTCAGTCGCACCAGGATGTAGCGGAGTCAGGCGAGAGTTGTGGGTTTAACGAGGGGTCACTGAAGGCACCGCGCAAAGTTCGGGAGGAGGTGCGGAGGAGGGTCTATAAACGCAGATGTTTAAGTCCGTCAAGAATACTTTCGTCATTTTTTCACCACGGGATTTTAAAGAGCTGCGCTTCAAGGTAATTCCACCGCAGAACTCACACTCGGGCAACTTTTCTTCACCCGCACCAGTTGCGCACTTTTCCGTGGGAGCCTGGAGGTTCGCTCCGGCAACGACGCCCCGCTTTGGCCCGTTTCCCTGCGCTAAATCGGGGGTGGTTTCCGCGCACGCAGCGTGAAGAAAAGGCGATCGTTGCCTTTTATCCGTTCTCGGGACCGCGTAAGTTTGTGTAGCTCCACAAACTCGATAAGGGGAAGCTGTTGGCGCAGTTTGGCTGCGGACAAAGCGGGTTTTGTTGCTAATGTGGCGGTGATGAGCGGCGCTTTTCGCTCCTCAATAGCGACATTTGTGCGTCGTTCGGGGCCTCCATTAGGCGCTGCACGGATACTTTTTTCAAAGCAACCGGTCATAAGGAGTGTTGGTAACTAGTTTAGTGGTTGGAAAAGTTGACCCCCCCCCGCCCCCCCCGCTGGCCTGACGCGCAAATGAAGGAAATCACAGGATCAAAGCGTTTTTGACAGTCGATAATTCAAAGAATTCATAAAATTCTAACATTCTATACGTGGTACCGCAGCAGCCCAGTATTACTGGTGTGGGATCATTTCGACCAGTTAGCATCTATAGAACGAACTGGGAAATGCAGCAGCACCATTGTTCGAGGTGGTTTAGCAGCTTGAAGACACCTAAACTCTTCTTATTGTGGAGCCCTGCCCAGCTGTGATGTGCTGGTTGGTCTTTTATGGGACCTCGATGCAAAACAAATGAAAAGTTCCAGGATGTCCTGAATGGGGTTTAAATTCTGTCTCTTTTTCCTCCCCCAGGAAGCTGATCGAAACCAACCATGGGTGTCGAGGGAGGAATGAAACTCGTCAAGTTTTTGGTTTTCTTCTTCAACTTCATATTCTGGGTGCGTTCGCGTTGCCTCTAAACCCGACCGCACGGTTCCGCTGTGGCCGAGACGACTCTGAAAAGAGGAACCCGGGTCAGGTTGTGTTGCGCGACCAGATCATTATCATGATCATAATCAGCAGAACGGTTTGAACCAAAAATGTGACACGAGTCCTCCTGTGGGTCAAACCGCTGATGGACGTCCAGGATTGGACCTGATTGGCTCTTCCCAGCAGGCGTCTCCCACATCCTGGACCCCCCCCCTCGGCCTTCCCGGATGCGCGCTCCACGCATTCTGCTGATGGCGTGATTAAGGCGTGAAGTGTCGATGATTTGAACCGTTGAGTCTTGTGACCAGATTTGTTGCCGGGTCATGTGACCCGTTCTTATCTCTGATCCTGCCCCTCCTTCACTGACGGGCAGAAGTTTTTACCAGAGGAATTAAGAGTGAATCAAACCTTTTGTTTAAGGTCTCGCAGCAGCAGGTGGAGCCTGACAGAGGTGCAACACACAGACGGGCTCAATAATGGTGCTTCTGGTGTGATGTCAGGACCATTCTGAGCTGAACGTTCCTGTCTGCTGAGCAGTCGGCCGTGGGGGGGGGGGGAAGTCCCCCTCAGACCAATGAGAGCGATTTGCAAAACAAAACGCGTCTATTTTTAATTGCTTTTTTTTTGTCGCTCTACTTTTGTGTGTCTTTGTGCTCTGCTCCCACCTTCAGAGTCCAGGTGTTTAAATATTTAAATTGGTGTTGCCTTTAAGGAGAGGCCGTCAGGGAAAACAGGGACAGCATAATAAACTGGGTTTATGTGGAATTACAGTCACCTCTGGACTTGTGTAAACAGTGGATTTGTGTCCTCGTGTTACCAGTTATGTTGCTTTCCTCCTATACTGTATAAGCAGCTGGGATATTAATATGACATAGTTGACGGACCGGTTTGGCTGGTGATTCTTCTGGTGTTGTTTGTGTTTGCACGTTAATAACCCGCTGCTGTGTTCGACCGTCTCGGTCCCGTTGCCATGGCGTTGCTCTTGTTCTGTAGATGGAGCCTGAACTGGACACAGCAGAGTGTTTCTGAGATGAATATAAAGAGCGGCATGAATGGAACACACACACTCCAATACAGAAAACGGCAGCTTTACTCAGCCTTTCTAGACGGGTTTGGCGGTGGAGCCGTGATAAAGGAAGTTTTTAGAAGCAGAATGGTTTGGAATCAGCTGTGTGTGGGGAGCTGTGCAGAACATGCTAATCTCACCCCCAGGGAGCGACAGAACAGGCCGTTGACATGTATAGATGTCGTTTTTATTTTGTTTCCTCTTCCAGCTTAACAGATCATTGTTTTTTTCCTTATTTTATGGCCGTTTCTATTAAAGGTGAACTGGATATATATTTGCTAATTAGTGTAGGGTAACTGCATTTGCCCTCTGGAAATGTACAATATGAGTTATTGTAATGTATTCCGAGGTTTCAGTCTATTAGCCTATTTAAATTAATAATTTGGACTTGTTCCTGATTTTGAGAATCAATAATGTTAATTATAAGATAATGAAGCATTAGTACTATTTACAATGACTCTGAGATCAGAAGTGTGTAGGCAGCAGACCAAAACTCTGATAAACTGGCTTCATTCCTTCTCCCCCCCCCCCCCCCCCCGCAGTTATGCGGCGTCGCGCTGATCGTCGTTGGCGTCCTGGCCCAGTTTGCTCTGCACAACACCTACAGGATCAAGGACGCCTCGGCGTCCGGAGTCCCCATCGTCATCATCGGGGTCGGGGTGGTGATCTTCTTCATCGCCTTCTTCGGTTGCTGCGGCGCCTGGAAGGAGAACTACTGCATGATCACCACGGTGCTTGAGATTGACCCCAGACCCGAGGGGGAAAAGCTGCTGTTTGCATAAATAACGTGGCCCTCTTTTCTGCCCCCCCCCCCCCCCAGTTTGCCATCCTGCTGGCGCTGGTGATCATCGTTGAGATCGCTGCAGCGATCGCTGGTTACGTCTTCAGGAACAAGGTGAGATCCGCGTTCCATCAGGGCAGGAGAGCGCCGACGGTGAGATGTTAACCTTTGCCCCCCCCCCTCCCCGTTCTGTCTCCCACGTAGCTCGGCAACATCGTCCAGGACAGCCTGGCGGACGCCGTTTCCAACTACAAGAACGGAACAGACGATTTCAGGAAGACGGTGGATAAAATGCAGGAGGACGTAAGTGCGCCGCCGCCACACTGCCGGGTCGGGCCGGGTCGGCCGTGCGCTCACTGTCGGTGTCGCTCCGCAGCTGAAGTGCTGCGGCATGAACAGTTCTTCCGACTGGAGAACCTTCGCTGACGATGGGAACTCCGTCCCCGACTCGTGCTGCATCACCGTCGCCAAAGGCTGCGGGAAGAACAAAATGTCGGACCCGTCTGCGGTGTACCAGAAGGTAGTTAAATCGCCGTTCCGGGCTTTTTGTGGGACGTTTTGACCCGACGGATTCGCTGGTTTGGTATTTCAGGGTTGCCATGACGTCATTGTTGACCTGCTGAAGAGCAACATCCAGTGGGTGATCGTGGCAGCGCTGGTTATCGCGTTCCTGCAGGTACGTTTACGGTTCCGACCGGTTCAAACCCGCCAGTTTCATCGCATTTGTTTCATTTATGGGTTTTTTTCTGATTTATTTTATTTACTTTTTCCAGCTGATGGGGTTGGTGTTCGCCTGCTTGTTGATGAGAGGCATCCGTAGCGGATACGATGTCATGTGATCCAGCTTCGCAGCCCAGCCCACTTAGCATGTAGCCGTAGCTTCAGTTGTAAACTTTTATCTTGTTCCGGTTCTAGTTCCTCTTGCGATTACAAGGATTTCCTTTTCTGAATTTTACTTACCCTGTTGAGGCATTTCGGTGCTCATTTCGGCTTCAGGTTTCTATATTTATTTAAGAATGTTTGAAATAATCTCTGAATGTTTTAAGATTTAATAAACAGGAGACAAATTACTCGCAAGCATATTTATTTCACACAAGGTTCAAACACTTAAAGATGTCGAGCAGGATGTCGCACATTTAGAAATAGGCCTCGAGTGTAAACGCCAGCAACAGTCCCACATGTGTGAAGTTAAACGATATAGAGGTGGGCGAGAAGTGTCCCGCCTGAAATTGGCACAAATTTTAAAACCAGAGAAATCCAGTTCAAACAGCAAATATTTAAACTTCAGTGCAAACAAAAAAAGTGCCATGCAAATGTCCTCCCCCGGAGACTCATCGTGTTTTCTTAAAAGGTTATTTCCACTCTCTCAAGGAGATGACAGCTCTTCCAAAACCAACTATGAACAAACAAACACAGGAGAGCACCAACTTTACGCGTTTGACGTAAACATGGATAAAAGCATTCTAATTGGAGCTGTAAATGGAATGCATCTGTATCTTGTGGTGTTACAGCAAAGGCCTGCAGGACTGATACAGCGTCACAGCTCCAGCCGTCACGATAAGTTACAATAACCACAGGCCAAAGCACACAGAAGCTGGTCTAAACAGCAGCAGCTAACTAGCATACATTCGCTGCTTCATATAGCAATAAAGGTTCTGAAATAGCGGAGAACTGGTCCAATTTTCCAAAGTATCCGGATGAACGTGGGGGTGACGCAGCTGGTCTGGACCTGGACACGGGCTTTAGGTCTGGAAATGTAGAAGGAGACGGAAACTAAAGGGCTAAAATTCAGCAAAATGTAGCGACCCTTGATCACGCATGTGTCAAATATATACAGTGCCTACAATTCATCTCTTTATGTTTTAAATATATTATTCTTCAAGTGGGTCTTTTGTTGTTACAAACTCGGTTTGTGGTGAGTTTTGGTTAAGATTCAGGACATTTGAATTTAATTGCTTTCACAAAACACGTTGACGGCACTCAGGAAGTTTTTCTGTCCAGTGAATAGAAGGATCAGGGATGAAGAGCGGCGCCTCGGATTTAATTTCTGAGTTGGCTGGAACCGGTCGGATAGTTGGCAGAGAGAAACACAAGGCTATGCAGCAGCAGCGAGAGCTCCCGGTCTGGAAAAGAAAAGAAACAGATCTGGCTAAGCTAACGACCCGTTGAGTGAAGCTTCATCGGAATATTCCCAGATGGAAACGTGTCAAACGCCACCACAAATGTTACCGTTCAACGAGGACGACACCTGGAGCCACTGGGACAACCACTCCCGGCACTGGTTAATGTGAAGCCCGTAAGAATTGATCCCCCTTAAATAACAGGCCTGAAGCGAGGAGAAAAACATTCTGTGATACAAAAGGGCGGCAGAACTCCCTGTTCCGCTCAGAAAATCTGTTCAGACGGTGGAATGCGTGTGGCTGACCTCTCTGATCTCTGAGTCAGTCAGCTGAGGAGGGCCGAGTCTGGCGAGAGCCCGGTCCAGCTGGAGCAGCTCCAGCGCGTGGCTGTTCAGCCGCCGGCCGACCAGGAACCCCGGGAGGCGAGGCGTCAGGAAGAGCAGGGGGCTAATGTGTCTCTGCGTTGGGGCACAGAAGCATTACAGCTGCGGGAGGGGGGGGGGGGGGGGGGGGGCAGTGAGGAGGAGGAGGAGTTTTGACTGACCATGTGATCCGCTTTCATCCTCTTTATGGCAAGAGCCCGTTTGGAGAAGAGGCCACGAACAGCCAGGACTTCAGACACCGCGGGGTGTTGACCGCTCTGCAACTGAACACACAAACAAGCGCGACTTTGACGGGATGATGTGATGATGTGATGATGTCGGCGGTCCCACGTGTCCTGAGCAGCTCAGTACCGTCGCTCCCACAGCTCTGATGCCTTACTTTAGCGCACAGGTCCAGCAGGCGGCCCTGGAGTTGGCCCTCTTTGATACGGCGGCCGGTGTTCTGCAGCCCTGCGATGACGGGCCAGTGGTGCCGAGCTCGGAGAGAATGGTACACTCCTCGGAACTCCACCTGCTGTCTGGGAGTCCAGAACTGAGGGATCAGGATCTGCCTTGGGAAAAAGTACCTGGGAGAGGACAGGACAGAGGACGAAGAAGACTCAGCCGTCAAATGGTGATTACACAACGTACCCGCGGTTTTTGTTCAGCAACTCACATCATGACAAACACCAGGTAGTTGGCCAGGGGGGGGATGGTTATGAGCACAAGTGGAATGGCTTTGATCAAGTCTCTGCGAACCTGAAAAACAAATGCAAAGTTCGGGCTGTACAGGAGACAGACGATGCAAATCAGCACCGCAGGTTTTGACTCAGTCGTGTGTGCTGCCGGAGCGGTGGCTGATAAACGCTATTGGTCGTTTGATTTGTGACCATTATCTCGCGATCCCAAATCAAGAGGGTGGGTGGGTGCTGTGTGGGTGCTGAGCGGCGGTGAGACCCCCACCTGTCTGAGCTTCTCCATGTCCCTGTAAGGCAAATCTTGGAACTGTACTCCGCTCGTGATCATCTTTGTTTTTATCCTCTGCACTTCTTTGGCATCGTGGAACAGCAGTTTAAATCCTAGAGCATTTCCAGTGAGTTCAATGTTAATGGAGGTGTTCCGGCTTCATAAACATTTTTACCTGGTGACTATGTGGCTAAGAAGCTCTGAGGTTTAGTCGATGAGTTAAATATGTTCCACGTGTTCATTTTAACTCATCTTTTCTCTAGACTTGGCCCACACCCATGAATTTTAAAATCCTGCTTATATTGTGGAGACAGTCCATTTGGAGTCGAATAATAACGACATACTAGTATCACTAAGCACAATGTCAAAAGTAGCAGAATGTTTGCAGCAAAAGGCCTCATATGGAAGTAAACTGACAACTCACCCTCCATAAAAGTGTGGTAGAGCTGGTAAAAACGTGGAAATCGCATTTTGAGGAAACTTTCGTACTTGCTATTGAGTCTCTGGAGCCTGGTTTGAACATATCGCCCAACGCTTCGTCTCACACTGGAGGAAGAATAGTGTCTAGACAGGGAAGATCTGCAAACACACCAAATCACTCCAAATAAAGCTACCGAAAAATGCGTTTGGGAGTAACTCGTACAAAATGAAACTGCTTCTGAAGATAACTTAATATTTCCATCGTGACAGTTCGGACTGTCACAACCTGAAAATGTAATGAGACGTATTTAATTTGTAATAAAAATATATATACCGGTACATATACACAGTACACAACCGGGGACAAGCAGAATTAACTGTGAGGGACAGCACAACAATGAATAATGTGTGTATAAAACAAACCTGGAAAAGCAGGACAAGTGGTGAGAATAATAGCCATTAGTTATTATTTTTGTCCTTATACACAGTCTCATCAGAGACAAATTACTAAACAGGCTCGGACAGGACAGCGCCATCTTTGAGATCACTTCCGGGTAAATACCGTAAATCCGCACATAAGAGCGCCTCAATTACCGTAATAGCATGTAATGAGGAGAAGTGACGCTAAAACTTTTAATTATGTCCACTTTCCTTTTTAATCATCGGAGCATTGTATGTATGTATGTATGTATGTATGTATGTATGTATGTATGTATGTGTTTTGTTTAAATGATGTTCACACTGTTGTCCTGCCCTACAGTCACTATCACTTCAGTTCTACTTTAATCAACAACACTATCAGTCCTGGACTGGGACCTGGGACAAACACACCTTCAGAAGTCAAATTAATAAATTGTCTCGTATGATTATTATTATTATTACAGACATTTTTGTGTTCACGCCCGGAATGCTGGCTCAAGAACTTCTCTAGGGAGGATAAAATATTTTCAGAGCTGACAGAGAGGGCAGGGGTGGGTCGCTGTCTACAAATATTCTGATATGTTACTGTTCTGGATTCAATATCTTTAACCTTGGAATTCACCTCAGCTCAGACACACCTATATTATCGGCATGGGTAATAAATGTTGTCTTGGTTTTCCCCAGAGCTGACTGATGTTTTTCAACTAAAAAAAAATCAGCCTGGGATTTATCTAGAAATATTGGCCACTGTCCAACTTAGTGCACGTGTATACACCTATACAGGCAGTAGAGGCACAAGGTCATAACATACTGGTAGAAGGTTGCTTCATGGAACCTTCATGGAACCTCACCAAAGTTTAATCAGCTCTTTCTTGGTCCATCACCATTTCCTGAAAGTTTAATTAGAATCCTTCCCTAATGTTGAGCTATTTTGCTGGACAGATTCAGGCCTAGCGGGCGGAGCTAACGCTGCAGCCTGGTGGCAACATACCACGCTATCCTTGAATCAAAGATCCTTTGCCAGTGCTGATTCCTAAACCTGTTGGATCTCCTTTTAAGACCTTATGACCTTATCAGCCCAATAGACCGCTTCGTTCTCAGAATGCTGGTCTACTTGCGGTCCCCAGAGTTTCTAGAGGTAGAATGGGGGGCCGAGCATTTAGCTACCAGGCCCCCTGCTGTGGAACCAGCTCCCTGTCCAGATACGGGAGGCTGACTCCATCGCTACTTTTAAGTTTAGGCTTAAAACCTTCCTCTTTCAAAAAGCATATTGTTACTAATTCTGTAGTTCCAGTTATTATTCTAGACATAATTATCATAATTATTAGGTTAATAAATAATTTCTGCTGCTAGAGGCCGAGGCTGCCGGGGTCCAGAAACATGATCACCTGACAGGCCTTTGTAACCCTGGTGGGCCATGGCTGCCTCTCCTCTCCTCTCCTCTCCTCTCCTCTCCTCTCCTCTCCTCTCCTCTCCTCTCCTCTCCTCTCCCCTCTTCTCCTTATCCCCTCTCCGCTCTTCTCCCCTCCTCTCCTCTCCCCTCCTTTCCTCTCCTTCTCTCCTCTCTTCTTCTCTCCTCTCCTCTCCTTCTCTCCTCTCCTCTCCTCTCCCCCCTCTCCTCTCCTCTCCCTCTCCTCTCCTCTCTCCTCCTTTCCTCTCCCCTCCCCCCTGTCCCCTCCTCTCCTTCTCTCCTCTCCTCTCCTCCTATCCTCTCCCCTCCCCCCTGTCCCCTCCTCTCCTTCTCTCCTCTCCTCTCCTCCTCTCCTTCTCTCCTCTCTTCTCTCCTCTCTTCTTCTCTCCTCCTCTCCTCTCCTTCTCTCCCCGTCTCCTCTCCTCTCTCCTCTCCTTCTCTCCTCTCCTCTCCCCTCTCCTTCTCTCCTCTCCTCCTCTCCTCCTCTCCTCTCCTTCTCTCCCCTCCTCTCCTCTCCCCTCCTTTCCTCTCCTTCTCTCCTCTCCTCTCTTCCTCTCCTCTCCCCCCTCCCCTCCTCTCCTCTCCTCTCCTCTCCCTCCTCTCCTCTCCCTCCTCTCCTCTCCTCTCCTCTCCCCTCCCCTCCCCTCCCCTCCTCTCCTCTCCTCTCTCCTCTCCTTCTCTCCTCTCCTCTCCCCTCTCCTTCTCTCCTCTCCTCTCCTCCTCTCCTCTCCTTCTCTCCCCTCTCCCCTCCTTTCCTCTCCTTCTCTCCTCTCCTCTCTTCCTCTCCTCTCCCCCCTCCCCTCCTCTCCTCTCCTCTCCTCTCCCTCCTCTCCTCTCCCTCCTCTCCTCTCCTCTCCTCTCCCCTCCCCTCCCCTCCCCTCCTCTCCTCTCCTCTCCTCTCCTTCCCTCCCCCACTGTTGCTTGTCGGGGGTCAGGCCCTGGGATTCTGTAAAGCATCTAAAGACAATTTTGATTGTAACAGACGCTATTTAAATAAAGATTGATTGTTAGATTGACTGACTGAAATAAACTCATCAGAATGGGTTCTTCACTATACAGTATACATGCTTCAGAAATGACAATAAAGCTTAATTTGAGTTTTCCCTTGAAAAGAGTCTCTTTTCACCTTTCGTCTTTCAGTCCCCCTCATTTTTCACCGCGGCTTTTATCAGGACTCTTAAGGCAAACGCGTTTGGAAGCGGCCGGCCACCGTAGAAAAGTCAGCTCACGAGGCCAAAAGTCGGGGTCATCGAGCCTTCCTCCAGCGACGAGGGAGCCGGCGGCCGCAGGAATTTACGGTACACGGGGGCCAAACGACGGGTTAAAACGCCTCCAAAAGGCCTCAGATTACAGATTACATCTAGTTGCGCCTCTTTTCCAACTAGTATTCGGTTATTTCAGCAGGCAGCGGCGTTTTCAGTTGTTCCGTTCGAGGAGTTAGTTACTGTTAAAGCAGCGTTTCCTTGTTGTTTGCTACGTTTGTTTGTGGCGCTGTTTTCTTTGGAAGGCTTGTTTAATTGCTCATTAAGTTTTATCCGGTCAGTCCCAGGATGTTGTTCAAAGTGACCTCATCCAATAAAACGCATCTTTAATTGGTTTATTTGGTAATTGTGGTTGAACCCGCTTGCCTGTTGCACACGTTTTTTCGGTTAGGTTGTGCACATTATCCTAAAAGTTGTGTTTCTTTCTTTTCCTGCTGCATAATGGTTGCATTCCGGGGTCAGTTGAATTACCAGTCGAAAGCTGCCTTTTCCCAGGAACTATGGCCAATACCGCCAGATTGGGAAGCACGACTGACCCGAGCAAGACTGCTTCTGTGAGAGTGCATGCTGCAGAAGAATACGGTGCTTACCCTGGTTCACCCACTTTTAACAGCCTCGTGCAATTTGGCATGGGCGAGTTTGCCAAACGTGACTTTTGCTTTTGCCACTTTAAAGATACAAGAGCCAACTGCGACCCCGACAAACTTCTGCAGTGTCCCTTTGACAAGAACCACCAGATCCGTTCCAGCCGCTTCCCTTACCATATTATCAAGTGCAGGAAGGTGAGCTGTTGAAATTCTGCTGCAGGTAAAAGCCACTTTGGTGCATGGATGATACACACACATCGTCCTCTTTTCCTTCCAGCCCATCGTACAGGGACCAAACTCGGTTTTCGGTTGTCTGCTAGCCGTCGGATCATTGGATTGAAATAAAATGCTGTGTTCTCTCATCTACAGAACCATCCAAAACTGGCCAGCCAGCTAAAATCCTGCCCTTTTAATGCTCGCCACCTGGTTCCAAATCAAGAGCTGCAGGCCCACATTGAAACCTGCCCAGACCGGATCGTTTTGGACAGCGAGGAGGGTGAGGTTCTTTGTGGACCATTGTTGCTTTACAGCATTTGATGTTTATGTCTCTCTAATTGTAGCGGGAAATGATGGGAATTGCAAGTGGAAGGTTCCAGTCAGCACCTGGGAAAACACAAACCTGACCGAGGACTGGGAGACAGGTAGTATTTTACCCACGGGTTGATTGGTCGCAGCGTGCCACGTGTCTCTGACCTTATTTTCCTCCCCCAGAGGTCGACGATTACGCCCCTCCATTTATTTTGGGTAGGAGGATGGAAAATGAAAAGTAATTGCTCTTTTCATTTATTCCTTCATATTTTCTCCGTTATAGAATTGTGTTTTTAAATGCTTCTTGTCATGTTTCTCTGAAGGTCCACTTCCAAAAAAACTGACTTCAAGCCGGCTCCAGCTTTCAAAACACCCAACACCCTCCCATGGACGGCTGACTTTTAAATTTTGCTGTCTTTAAAGCTACTAGTTTACATGCTTGTCCATTTCTCTTGAAATGTGCTCTGTTTATTGCTTTTATGATGTTTTTAATTTTTTTCACTTGTAAGCAGAGCAGATCCCTCGGATCTAGTTTTTGTCAGTTTTGTGTTGTGGCCAGTTGGATGAATAAAGTACATCTTCTTCACACTGAGAGTTGTCTGAATGGCTTAATATTTTATTAAATATGAATAGACAGTTCTGTTCAGGTGGAGGGAAGCAGGAGCGTCTCATGGCCACTAAGCGGCGCCAGTGGCCTCATTTAAATACATAATCGTATTGCCCGCGTGACTGAAACTTAATCCTTGATTTATCTCTTGCAATTGCTTCCACTGGGCATGAAATGTATTTTAATGTGGCCAGTAGGAGTAAACTCAGCAAGGGGGCACCGGCCAGTGGTCCGTGTCATTATCTACGTGACATTATTGATTTCATGGTCTGACTATTTTAGTTGGGCTATAATTGGAGGTGTCCGTATGGACTCTGTGCTGCTCTGTCACCATCTTTAAGAACGAGATATGACCCCTGGTCATGTGGTCTATATGATGACACCCCCCTCACGTGCACTGTCAACGACATGCAGAGAACATTAGAGGTCATTGGGGTCATTTGAAATCCGCACCACTGTTCATGTGTTAGCCACATTTGTAGGAGGCAGATGTACAGTGACGAGGCGTCATCCATGTTTACGGCCATATAGAAACATGAAACATGACCCCTTCCCCGGTGACTGGGGAAGGGGTCATATGTCAAACTAATATGGATCTGATCAAGAATGTGTCACTGTCGATATAACAAAACGCAACTGCTAATAAATTAGCCGAAGCAGGTTCGGAACATCATCATCGCTGAGCTGTGATGATGACCGATTCGGGATTCGGGTTTCTTTGCGGCTGTCTCAACACCTTCACGCCATATAATCAGGTTGTCCTGGAAACAACTTTGAAACCAGCACCGTGTAATGGTTGTACCAGTAAAACCAAAGCCTGTCTGCTGATCATGGTCTCCAAAGGGAACCTTCTCATCCTCCCTTTAAGGAATAGTTTGTGCTCTGCAACTGGCCTCTAACGCTGCTGTAACTCTGTCTGAGGCGCGTGACCACCTGTTATCAGCAGCATTCTGTTTATTTCCTCCATTAAAGGTGCCCTGACCCTCCTCAGTTTCCACTAAAGCAGGACTGGAAGATCGCAACCCTCCTGCCAGTCTCACCAACCCCTGCGCCACCTCGCATGCACCACATTCCCAGAGGGTATTGTTGCAAAAGCCTCGTCTTCCAGCTGGGAGACAGACAGAGAATTTTAGAACTGGCAGATCAGGGGAAGCTTGAGAGCAGTGAATTTCTGCCTCGGATGAGTTAAGTTACGCTGTATCGCAAAACTCAGGCCAAAACCTTCGACCTTTAATTAACTGAATAACGACGACCACGACAGGTTTTGAAACATCCTAATCTGTGAATGTAGGAACACAGGATGAGCTATTCTTCTGCTAAAACCTGCCTATTATCCTGCTGCTCCATTCATGCTGACTTAGCCTGATTTCCATCCCCGTGCACTCAACAGGTGCACAAGTAATCCATAACCGAGCGTGTGATTTACTCTGGGCTGTAAAAGGTGCGCGTTCATGTTTAGACACACATGTACGCGAGAGTGTGGCACTATGCAATGATGAAGTAGTCTGGGTTACTTGAGACCAGACTGGCAATTCCACCAGCTTCTAAAAAAAGACCGGAACATTACTGGGAGGGAGTTGAGCGGAGCTGGAAGCCAGAAGAAGGTACACTTGACTTGGGTTGGTGCAGCACAGCAACAGCGGCCTGCTGCCGTGAACGTCTCCACATCCGTCGGGGGTGAGAAAAGATGTCAAAGGAAGGCTGGAAAATGCTGTTTGAGATTTCCATTTTATTACTGGCTGCAGGACAATACAACCTCTATTGTATGTAAAAATAATTTCCCCCCAATGTGGATACATGGTTCATGCAGCAAAATGTTTTACATACATTCCCAGGGAGAGACGGCACTGATACACGGTGTTAGCTGCAGATGACATCTCCGTTTACCACCGTCGCCTCCTCCAGGCGGTGCAATGAGTCAAAGATTTGGGTTTTGTCTGAGCGGCAAAACTGACAATGAAGCACTCACAAAGAGAAAAATAATGCTGGCAAAACTGTCTCAACGTCAATAACCCACTTGTGTCCACGACCCGCTTGACATGATGACGCGGGTCTGGCTGGTTTCTACTTTTGTAGCTCCGTCTAGAAAAGTGCAACTCTCGTTGGCTGGGACGCTTAAATGCTTCTGTTCATGGCGCCTGGAGTTTATGTAAACACGGCGTCACCTTTTGGTCCATGAGCTGGCCTGTTCAGTTGTCTGCAGAGTATAAAATCGCCTTTGTGACGGCGCCACACAGGTCGCTGCTGCGCGTTTCATACTTTAGGGCTCGCTGTGGAGCACGACGATCCCGCGGGATTCCATCTTCTTTGTCATCTGGCAGTTTCCGATTATTGCTACCTGATCAGTCTTCGGCTCTCCTCCGGTAGCAACTCACTCCCACCTCCCGTCTCAGAACGGGAGAGTGTCCATGAATATTTTGTCCACGATCGGAGGAGGGGGAACTATGTCTTCCAGTTTTAGGTAAAAGATGCGTTGGAGGCCTTGGGTGCACAGAGTCCTCAGCTCGGGCAGCTTCCCCAGAAGTCGGGACAAATAATTGGGACGCAACGATTCGGAGCCGCAGCCCGAAACGTGGTCTTTGAGGCAGGCGATGAGCTGGTTCTGCATGTCCTCCACTCGCCCCGGCTCCTTCAGACCGTGCCGGTCTGCACCAGAAATAAACGTGTATTAGATTGACTTGCTTATTGGACTGTTTTTACGCTCTTTGCATGCATCTCAAGTGTTGGTAGTGCTCCTATGTCTGCTTTGTCTCCAGAGGTGCATTGTGGGTATGTTTAGGCTGTTTAGATTTAATAGGCCTGCGCCACCTCTGCACCTCTGTAAATCAGGTTGTGTGACATTCAGTCACAAACCAATGGTGTCAGTCTTGTGTTACATAACTGCCACATTATCCAGACCCATAAAAAGGCAACGACAAAACAATGTGAACTGAACTCCAGCGCCTCCTTTTCTCAGAGAAGGGGCCTGGAAAAGCATCAAGAGGTGGCTGAAGCTCTCACCTGTGATTAGGACCAGCGCCGTCAAGCAGGAGAAGGAGGAAACGTCAAGCTTCATCCGATGGAGGGCCTGGGAAAACTCCAGGATGGAGTCGATCCAGTCCCCGAAGCCTCGGACACACTGCGTTCTGTGAAGCACGGTGCCGTTGCAGAAGATGAGCTTCTCCGTGTCGGGATTGGAGCTAAAAAAAACAAATAAATGATAATCAGGCAACATAAATATTTTGTGGCAAATTTGATCAAATTGTTCGCCCGGTTTCATGGTCCAAAGCTTCCACTAGTTTCCATCTGTGTTTGCATTTAAGTCGCCGGAAGTTGGGCACGTTGTCAAAGTAATTGATCCGCGCTGTGGCACTTTGTCGGGAATGATCCTCCACTTTAGGAGAATCATCACTCCGTCGGTATTTTCTAACGGTATTATTGGTGTTTGTGTCATTAACACATAGCAACTCCCCATTTAGTCGTTTATTGTGTAATGTCCTTCCTCGTTAAATTTATTGTGCGCCTAAATGCTGTTGTGCTATTTACAGAACGTGGCAGTTACACCCGTCCACGGGTGGGGGGATGGGGGGGGGGGCGTCAAGTCACAGAGTTCAGCGGGGGTGGAAAGTTAGCTCTTATCATAGTAAATAATAAAGCAATAAAAAAAACTTTTTCCGGTGAAATGTCACGATCGACAGCTGAGCTCTGAGTGTGTGGGCGGCTGGTTTAGGCGGTATTGTTGCTCGTTGCTATGGCAAAGTCCATGGACACATGATGCACATCCGACCACAACGGAGGAAGAGGAGGTGACTCCTAGGCAGCACCTACCGATACGCAAGCCGGAGGATGAAGAGTTCCACAAAGGCTGATTCCAGCAGCAGTTCCTGGTCCTCGGGGCAGAAGTCGGGGAAACCAGGGATGCTCTTCGCCCACTTCCTGATCACCTCCATGGAGACGGTGAGTAAGTCGTAAAACTGCTTGATGTCGCTCGCCTCTTCCTTCTGGTTGGAACTGACTTCTGTCTCCATGTACTGGAGGTGGGGAGAGCAGAGGTGGTCACGCTGATGAAGAAGGGAGCGTTAGGAGCAGCAAAGGATGGGTGCTTACTTTGGAGTAATCCATTTTCGCGATGCTGGGGTTTGAGTCGATGTGCGCCCTCACCAGGGACGCGATCATGCTGACGGGAGACACGGAGGTCGTCACCTCCTGGACGGCTTTAGGTTTGGACGGCAGGCGGCCTCTCCGTCCTTTCAAGCTGTCTGTTCTCACCACTGTGGAGACGATGGCAGCGGATGTTACTTTGGGTTCAACCTTACGGGCTCGATGTGGGCCAGCGTTGAGCCGGGCTTTCGTAAGCTTACCTTCCCTCACCATGCCGACAGCGAGACACTTCTGGAAACGGCAGAACTGGCATCGATTCCGCCTTCTTTTGTCTACAGGGCAGTCCTTGTTTGCCAGGCAAACATACTTGGAATTTTTCTGGACCGTGCGCTGCGAAATAAACATAAGAGGGAATCAGAAACACATCTCCACAGCAGGTGTGCGCAAAGGAGATTCTGTTACCTTGAAGAATCCTTTGCAGCCCTCGCAGGTTCGTACTCCGTAGTGTTGACAGGAGGCGTTGTCGCCACACACGGCACAGCAGCTCTCGGTCCCACTGGGACTTTTTAACTTGGGTGATAAGCTTCCGTCCATCTGCTCGGTGCTTTCGACGCCAAGTTGGTGCTCCATCACCGCAGCGGGAAAGTTCACGGAAGGCTGGTGTCCGAGAGACAAACTGAAAGGATCCTGTTCTGATAGGTGTGATTGACCCAAGAGAGCCATGTCCTCCACAGACGCTGAGCCAAAAGTGAAGAAAGAAGGCGCGTGTGGCACTGAGGCCTCCTCTGTGGCCCAGTAACCTGGACTGGGTGAGTAAAGCCCGAACACCGAGTCCCAGTTGGACCCCTGCTGGCTCTGGAAGGCAGGTGTTGAAGGAGATGAGGCTGATTTGGGGCTGCCAAAATAGTCAGACCCTGTGGGGGACATGGATTCATCCGGGTAGCTCAGGGAGAACATTCCAGGGTAGCAGCCATAAACCTGGAGGTCATCCAGCATGAAAGCGGCCTCCTGGACGGACGACGTGCTGATGTGGGCAGGAGCGGTGGTAAACTGACATGAATATGCATCAAGGTCTGCTGTCTGAGAGCCCACAAGTGAGTGGAGGCTTGGCAGGGAGGGAGCAGAGATGTGGTCCTGAGGGCTGCTCATATTGACAGACAACCTGGAGATAAAGTCTGTGCTTTGGAGATCAGAGCCGCTGAGATTGACCTCGCAGGGCTGGGATCCGGGCTGGGGGTGTATACAAGTCATGGCTGCGAGACTGAAAGAAGACAGTCCAAAACATTGTCAGACAATGATAACAAGATAAACAAGCAGGTGAGATCTGTAGACGTGGACCTTCCCCGCTGTGGTCCTCCAGCCGGTGCTCCAGTGTTTATCCATGTCCGCCTCATATGTTTGTTTATTTCCATCAATTGTTTTATGCATTCGTGTTTGTTCCCTTGAATAAATGTTATTATCTGTGTCAGTGTCTTTGAATCCATCCCATTTCATCTCCTGCCAGCTCACCTGGCTTTGTGCCTCAGTGTTGCAAGAACCGACATTTTCTATTTACCATTTCTGTTGTCTGTATTTCGTGCTAAAGTAAAGCTAAAAAAAAAAAGAAAAGTGAAGTAGTCCGTGTGGTTTTGTTTATGTACGTTTTCCAGTACCCACACTAACTTCCTGCTGCACTTTAGTTTCTCGAAGTTTATTCTAACTTTTTTTTTTTCATTAAATGTCTACATTCTGCTTTCCTGTCAGCGCGCGCATCGTAGGTGCAAAGATATCAAACGTCTCACCTGTTCAAAGGCCTTTTAAAGAGTCTTCATTGAGCAAAAGCATCGGTCACGATCAGCGCGTCCCGGCCGAGGAGCAGAGTCCTCCCGCAAACCCCGCGACGCTGCTTTTATACCGGCCGTCCTGCCCATGACGTCAGAGAAGGGTTTCCATACAAGGCTGCCGGTGGGCGGGGAGATTTCCACGCGGCGGCCAATCCGGGCGCGCGCTTGCTCGAGAATACGTGTGATGACGCACTCCGGGATTCCGTTGACGCGCGTAGAGCGAAGAACCGCAGCGTTGTGTTCAGACACTCACGCACACGCAGCGAAATTTGAACAAGTTGAGGCCGAAATTTCGAGTTGTTGTTCTTCTTTAGGAGGCAGAAGCCCGGGCACGAGCCATGTCCAGTCTTTTTTTTTCTTTTAAATCGCTTTATTGAATGAGGTAAAAAAAAAAGAAACAACGTTCTGTCTAAGATGACAAAAAAGGCAATTTAGTGTTACTGTCATTCTCATTATTACTCATTTTATTATAAGTTGTTATAACAGTAATCGTTGTAGCATCAGTTAGGCTGAGCAAAGGAAATCAAGTTGATTCTTCTAATTACTTCTAACTAATCCTAATAAAGAGACTCGACTGGGTGTGTTTAAGTTGTGCATAATTGAACATCTCAAACACACGAACCTGTGAGATGAGTTTATCTGACACCAGCGTGACTGCGCTGGGAAAATAGTAGTAATAATAAAAGCTTGTGTGGCTTTAGTAGTGTGGTTCTCACGTTTGTCGACTCGTTCTTGGCCCTCAGCTCTTTCTTTAATCACGAGTCAGCAGTTTCAGGCTCTAGTGGAAACTCGTCAGCCTCTCGTTGAGGTTGAGGTTTTCTTTTTCTATGAACGACACCTGGGCTGTCAGAGTCTGGGCCTCCCCGCGAGGTTGCTCGCGCTTCGACGGTGGAGGAAATGAGGCCCCTTGGGTGCAACTGCACACGCACGGTGCATGCTTGTTATGTATTGTAATCTGTGCAAAGCCAGAGCTCCGCCCACCACCTGTTGCCCCTCCATGGGGCTATTTTTGAGCCGAGAAAATGTTTGTCATTGTGGAGAAATCCTACCGTTCCCATCACTAAAAACAAGTCTTCTGTTTTTTTTGTTTCCTGGGGAGATTTTCCCGGCTTAACATCTCACTTTAAACCCGAGGGGCCGCAGCCCCGCGGGGAATCCGTGAGGGAGCTCAGCACCAGAGGCCACAGAGACCGGGCAGTGTTCTATCGGAGAGGCCGACCTTCAGCTGCAACTGTTGGAGCCGGAAAAAAAGGGCCACAGCTGTTGAAATCAGTTGGGTTCTAGATCCCTGGTGCTTTGCATACAGATGTAGACACGAGGCAGCAGTGACGTCAGTTTTGCATTTGCTCCTCCAGAGGATCCCGGTGTTTATGTAATAACTACTCGGTTGTCTTTAACTATCTGTTTTGCAAACGCGGAAGCGCCCGTGATTGGCCAAACAAAGCTTAGGGTTCGATTCCCAAGACTTCCGCGGGATTCCAGCGGCACCATGCGAACCGCCTGTTTCACGCTTGACGCGACGTCAGCACAGGTGCTTCAGGCTCCGCCCACCGTTCCCTCCAGAATGGTTAAGGTTAAGATTAAGATTAAGATGCACTTTATTCATCCCCGTAGGGAAATTGAATTGTAGTAGCAGCCTATACAAAGTATAGAAACAGAATAAATAAATACAAATGAGATTAGAACGTTATAAGCATATATACAGCATATATTATAAGCATATATACATATACATCCTTAGCTTTAATGCCTGCACCCCAGCACACTGCAGCATAGAAGATGGTGCTAGCCATGACAGACTGGTAGAACATGTGGAGCCTCCTGCTGCAAACACTGAAGGACCTGAGTCTCCTGAGGAACTAGAGTCTGCTCATGGCCTTCTTGTAGACAGCATCGGTGTTTGTGGACCACTCCAGTTTATTGTCCAGCTGAACACCCAGGAACCTGTAAAATGGGACTATTTCCACATCTTTCCCACTAATGCAGACTGGGGAGGGAGGGGACTTGCTTTTACTGAAGTCCACCACCATCTCCTTCGTCTTGGTCACGTTGAGCTGCAGAAGGTTCTCCCTGCTCCACCTGACAAAACTCTCCACAAGGTCCCTGTATTCATCCTCCTGTCCACTCTCCACACATCCGACTATGACCGTGTCATCCGAGTACTTCTGGAGGTGACATGTCTCAGAGTGGTACTGGAAGTCGGCTGTGTAGGTGGTGAACAGAAAGGGGGAGAGCACAGTTCCTTGGGGAGCCCCTGTGTTGCTCATCAGGGGGTCGCACACACAGCTCCGCAGTCTCACAACCTGTGGTCGACCTGTCAGGTAGTCCTGGATCCAAGAAACAAGGGGAGCATCCATCTGCATGTTCTCCAACTTCGCCCTCAGCAGTCTTGGCTTGATGGTGTTGAAGGCAGAAGAGAAGTCAAAGAACATGACCCACACTGTGGTGTTTAGTCTGTCCAAGGAGGAGTAAGCCCTCTGCAGCAGGTATATCACCGCGTCATCAACCCCCACCTTGGGCTGATAGGGTCCTGAAAGGGGCTCACCAGAGGTCTGAGGTGGGTCAGCACCAGCCGCTCCATGACCTTCATAATGTGGGAGGTCAGTGCTATTGGCCTGTAGTCACTCGGTGCCACAGGATGGGTCTTCTTCGGCACCGGGACCAGGCAGGATGTCTTCCAAAGCACTGGGATCCTCTGAAGATGAAGGCTCTGGTGGAACAGGTGCTGCGGTATTCCATGGGGTTGATGGGTTTATGGGCTGTGCAGGGTGTGGGGTCTTTGGATCCCTGCAACCAGATATGAACTTATCCTCATGTGCGTGTGGGAATCTGCATTTCCCCTCTTCTTCTTTTGTATTCGCACTTACATATTCAACGTTTAAACGTAACACAGAGAGGGATTTAATTTCAAATAACGCTGTAATCAGAGAGATTCTTCAATGGTTTAATTAAGTGCAAACGCGATTCCTGCGCGTTGCAGACGCAACCACCCGAAACCAACACCTCTCCTCCAGTTCATAAAAAAACCTTCATTTATCCATCAACTCAGGATGAGCGAAGGCAACCCCCGCAAAACCAGCCACTTTCATGTCATGAAATTTATCCAGAGAAACGGCTGTTTCCGTGACGAAAGCGTGTCTCCACCACTGGGCACCTCTTCCCTTTTTTATTTGAACATACGTGTCAGGCGGTGTATATCATGCCAAGCAAGCTCACATACCCACTGTCCTTATCGGGTTGCACTGTCCTTATCGGGTTCCACTTTCCAGTTGCGCATCTAAAGATCATACAGGTGTTTAGCTACATCAAACCCTGTCTGAATTTTACAGGTACGCGGACTGAGATTTGCTCTTTAACAGCCTCTCTCGAAGCACTTCCCCTTCCTCTATACATTGTGTACATTGCAGGGCTGATGCCCACACGACCATTTATCCCCTCCTAGGACGATCTGAACGTTCCCAGCAAAAGTTGTTGCGGCAACTTTTGCTGACGAAGCCTTTTTGTCCTCGCGCCAATGCTGCCTCTAGTGGCGGAAAACGGAAGTGCACGGTGGAAGTCGCGCCCTGGAACGTTCATCAGCTCATCTGATCCACAAAAGAATTGGACAGGAAGGCAAGTAGAAAAGGCTGGATAATACAACAGTGTTTCTCTTTTTACCACCCTGGATTTTATATTGTAGCATATATTATATTATATTGTACTACACATGAAAGTGTGCACGTGTTCAAGTATTAGTAAGAGTCTTCTCTCTTAGAAGTTGCTTCTTTCATTTAGTTTTCTTTTTCCAGGGCTCAGACTGTGCAGCAGCTGCTTTAATTTTATTTGATTGTATGTAAGTGATCCTTTAACAGCAATATTTGAACGTTCTCCAGCAACAGGAGGCCAGATCCCCAAAGAAATTAGATCACATGTGAGTACAAATCAGCTGGTAATCCGGGAAGGTGGACAGCTCCAAATTTAGCAGCTATTAATGACTTAATGAAGCAAACCAGCGTGTGTTGGCTTTCAGGCCGGGGATGAATGTCAAATGAAGGATTGTGAGAATCTGTTGAAGATAATTTGCAGGCTACCAAAGTGACCGCGTGCCTCCAGGGACAGTCGCCATGGCTTTATTTGTCTATGTTGCAAATAAATAAGTAAATATCTAAATAACAGTGTAATATTGCAGGAATAGGAGAGAGTTGCTGCATGTGGATCGAGGGGGGAAAAAATTAAATGTCATTAATGGTGGTGAAACTGCTAGAATCAATTTCAGAGTTTTGTATAATGATATTAAAAGTAATTTTAATGACCCCGAGTTCAAACGCTGAAATCTGGAACTGGTACACATAGCTGTCATCCCTGTGTTGATTTTCTGGAGCAGAATTGGTCACATTAAAACAGATCCAACATGTCCAGGACCGGACACGGTGGCAACACTTCTCAGCATTTCCGATTTGTCGACAGAAGTTGAGCCTCACTCATGACCCCGATGACCTCCAACACACACGGGCTGGTTAACAACAAAAGTTTGATGTGACACGGATTTAAATCAATTCTTTTGGCACTTGTATGAGGTAAACAATCATATCGGTCGTGCTTTTAGATCTAGAGCAATCAGTCACGTGAAAGGTTTATATTTTCTAAATGATAAGGTAATTTAACCCACCAGCCGCTAGAGGGCAGCGTCCGCACACAAGTCGCTGTTAAATTATTCATGGTTAATAATCACAGATTTCGCTTTGTTCCTCTTTTCCCTAAACTGGTCGGTCAGATTCAAGGGTCTGGTCTCCAGTGACCACATTAGGGACAGTTTGTTACGGATGTCGAAGGTCGCTGTACCTCAACAAAGACACTTTTTTCTACATTTATTCTCCTCCGGTGAAAAACTCTTCATTTCCTTAATTCTCCCAGTAGAAAAACATACTGAAAACAATGAATTTTCGTTTTATAAGGGCTACAAAAAAGCAAGTGGAGTCTGAAACGGGCTGTAATTAATAATAAAGTGACTCATGAAATCCGCTCTGTGCTTTCACTTTTGTTCCGGCCTCCATTAAAGCGACGGTGCTGCCACCAGAGTCCAGTTAGAATAATGAGCTCCACGCTTGTCTTTGCCACTCTGGAGGACAAAATCTTCGCTGTCATCCATTTGTAGGTCAGAAGAATGCCCTTCCCACACTCACATTCCGGCCTCGATGACTGCCCCCCACCACCACACACACACACACACACACACGCACACACACACACACACACATTCGATTATTGACTGGCTGTGAAAGGAAGAGATTAGACAGATTTCTCATAGCTGCTACTGGAGAGTAATGAGACAGATCCATCAGACAGCATCGGGCCCAGAGGAGGTGGCGACCACCACCAGGAAGTCCCTGGAACCAGCCTCCCCTTTCAGCCCTGCGAGGCCTCGCTGCTGCTGTTGTTTTGGTTCCTCTCCCGGTCTGGGACGGTGGCCATCATTGACTCATGCACACTGGCTCTACGCTGCCTTTGGCTCCCTTTTATCTCAAACTTCTTCTTTTTTTTGGAAAAAAAAACGGAATTTCCTCTTCTTTTTCCAGGTACAGTGCACAAACGGAATAGTGGTGTTATTGTTCCCAAGTTTCCTGGACCTGATCAAGGTCAGAAGCTGGCAGTAAAGCTCAGCAACGGGGACTTTAAGAGTTCAGGGTTGCTTTAAGATCCACAAAAGAGGGTTCCTTCAGCAATCCTGAAGCATGGATGGACTAAAGGAACCTGCTGAGGGTGGAAGGAGTTTTCCAGGAATACAACAAATTCCCCGTCACTGTCGAGACCGAGAATCTGGTGTGTTTCAGTCATCCTGAGCTCTGGAAGAGACGCGAGATCCAAGAACCCACAAAGAGGCCTGACGAAAGCGCACTTGGGTTCAGATACACGAAAACTCTCCTCAAGTTCGTCATTCCTGTTACTTTTGTCCCCAGAAACCCAATCATCTAAAAATGGTGTGTGTGTGTGTGTGTGTGTGTGTGTGTGTGTGTGTGTGTGTGTGTGGGCATCTCTCCAGATGACTCACTCATCTGTTCTTGGATGGAGGTTAAGAGACCGCGCACGGTGAGACTCAGCAGAATATTTGAAACGTTCCTAAACCCGCAGCTCCATCCTGTTGACATCTGATTATTAAACGGCTGTTCGGAGCCAGAAGGAAGCCAGGAAAAAAACCTGCCATTTCCGTTTAATGTTCAATACGCTCAGTCAGGAGGATACAAAGACAATGGGTGAAACCAGAGTCAGTCCGTCGGTCTCCGATTAAAATGTCCGTCTCAAAGGTCTGAGCGGACAGTTTCAGGAGATTCAGAAAGCTGATTGTCTGTGATAAATGTCGTCCTCCTGTCAAACTGCAGCTAATTCCAGCCGCCGTGTTCTTGGAAGCTGTTACGGTACCTCGGAGGACACCGTCCTCTGTTTTCCTGGAGCCCACTCGGGGAAAGAAAAAAATAAAAAGAGTCAACATCCTCCCGAGTCTTGGACAAACATCAGGGCTGACAACATTCCCGAGCTTTGGGGAATGTCGGGTCTCATCTGGCACCGAGGTGGGACGGAGCGGCCGTGCTCATCCTGACCCTAAATGATCGGAACAAACTGATCCCTGCCACTTCCTGTCTGCAGACAGGAAGAAGTTCCAGCCGCCATTTTCCGTCCTCCCGGCAGAACGAGGCCCCTGTGCAGGTCTGGCTCTCCGCACCCTAGATTCTGTTACGGGATTGAATTTATAAACGTAAACGGGGTTTGATCGATACATGTAACCACAGTTTCCCAGCTGTGAGTTTGGGAGAAAAGCCCGCGTGACCAAATGTTCTCCGCCGGCGCTTCCTGTCATTGTCTTCCAGGACTTTCTCCGGGGTTTGTGTGCGAACCCTCGCAGCTGTCGGAGGATTTGTGTGGCAGCTAGTTTTTACAGTGTATCTGACGGCGCTATTTTGGGCTATTCTGGGCCCCGCCGATGCTACACTTGAGTAATCCGTTGGAAAACCTGCCTGCCAGCACAATAGAGCGCAACATGCTCGTTGAGGGTGTGTGGGGGTGTGTGAGGGTGTGTGGGGGTGTGTGAGGGTGTGTGGGGGTGTGTGAGGGAGCGTGGGGGTGGACACAACCGCAGCAGGTGGCCCCTTATCTGAAGTCATGTTCTCAAACATCATAAAGCCATTATGGCAAACCCGACCGAGCGTTTAATCTCTGAGGAATTTCCCGCAGCGTTTGCGGGCTAACGCACGCTCCCCGCGCGCCGGCGACGGCTGGAAAGCCTTCCATCGGGAACCTGCAACAGATTAGGGCACATCCGTGGGTGATCCGCCAGATTCATTCCAGAGCTGTTGGATCCTCGGTGCTTTTGTAAGCGGGACAAGGAAAACAAACAGACGAGGAGCCGGGGCCAGACACACGTGCGTCGCATTAGCTGTGTGATGCACAACTACAGGATGTTTCACTCCCATGGAACACATGAAAACAGCATAAAATAAGTGATGGTTTACTCTCTGGAGCCTCGTCTGGGCTGAGATTAGCCGCACGCAGCTGCTGCGTCTCCTGGCTCGGCCCGAAAGCTTCATGTTCGGCTGAAATCTGAGAGAGGGCATTTATGAGGGGTCTCATGTTGGAGCAGGACATTACCAGGTTGCTACGGCAACTGAACACGGTCATCTCCTTTACAGTTTTCATGCCGAAACCCCGTATCAGTTGGCAAACAGTGACCATAGTGATGCTGAGGGCGCCGACTGGCTCGCCTTTACCTCCTCCTGGCGTATTAAGGCAAACATCAATGAAATGTCTTTATTCTGAGCTCAGTGCTGTGGTTCGGGGGTGTTGTGGAGCGCGGCAGGATCCTCGATTTGCACCTGGAAACCTGGAGACCACGCAGCTGTCGTCAGGTCCCTCGTTGACCGCCGCCGCCTGAAATTGTTGCGAGAAAACAGCCTTTTCCAACTGAGAAACCTCCAAAAATTAAAAAATAATGGCCAGAAAGCTTCATCCACGTCACATCACCAAACTGCGATATGAAAAATTCAATGAGCCGCTTTGACTGTAGGCTTTTTTCTAACGGGAGATGTTTCTGTGGATCGAAATGTTGCGTCTGTCGATGGGCTTCAGCTCTAAACTGAGAAGCTGTGAGCTCTTCCTGAGCTCAGGCTGATCAAAGGGCCATAAATCCTGATCAAAGCTGAAAGGAAAAGTTTGTGCAAGATGGGCCAAACTGACTTTTCTTTTATCTCTACATTCAGTTTCCGGCGACTCGGGTTCCTTACGTCGCAGTCGTGACGCCCGTCTTTCATGACACCCAGACTTCCTCTTCTGCGTGCCAGCTTATCTCACGCGCCGTTTGTTTCTTGCGAAAGTCTGAAATTTGTGGGTTTTCTTTCCTTTTCTGTTCATGTTTTGAGCTCAAAGTCGTGGCCGCTTCCTTATTTTTAACCAATAGGAGCATCTGCGCTCGTCCATTAATTAAACCTGCGGGGGAAGCGGATCATCAGAGGCTGTGACACACGTCACGCGTGTGATGGACGACGCCATCTGAAGGGTTTCACCAAGACCGCGCCTTCCTGTTTCCTCGTGTAAACTCGCTCCTGATTTGAGACCGATGGTGCCAAATGTATCATGTTCAATGTCCCGCGACACGCTGGAGCCGTCAGGTGACATCATCGAAGGTCAGATGCTGCAGTCGTGGTCATGCCACTTCCTCCAATTGTATGAAAATGAAGCTCGTAAAAAGAAGCCACACTCGGGCCTGGTGATGTCGATAGAGACGAAGAGGGACGGGGGAGGAGTGGAGGGGGAGTTCCTGCTCGAGGGCTCGTCCGTCCAGAAGGTTCAGAACTTCGTCTGGTGTCAGCTGGTCCGGTTTTTATGCCGTGAAGCAGCTCGTGTGGGTTGAACACGCAGGAATGGACTCTTTCTGGTCAAACTAATGCTTTTCACATAGTGTCATGGCGACCTTTGTGGGCTTCCGACTGAGGGCACATTTAAAGTCCACTTAAATCTGATTTATGATGTTGACTTTTAATAAAAAGGCTGGAGACAGACGCGGCGTGTGTGCGGTTCGGGCTCAAACAAGCTGCTGCGGACAGATAAAATTCAGCCCTCGGTCGGCGTCAAGGCCAGCGTTTCACCAAAGGTTTGGAACAGTCTTCCCCAGCGACCGCCTCCCCCTCGCCCCCCCCCGACTCCGGTAAACGGCCCCTCTTAACGCTAAACAGTCTCGCGTCGTTATCGGCTCATTATTCCTTCACCACATTCGCACAAGAACAATGTTTCAGATTTGCATAACGACCCCTCACGTCATCCTTTCCACCCCCCCTCCCCCCCACCCCTGAATGCTCGTCATTAACGTTGTCACAGAGGGCCGCGGCGAGGGCCCGGCTCCAACACAGGAGCGTCCGCCATCATCGATGCTCCTGCGTGTGAATGAGCAGCCAGAGGACAAAAGCTGCCGAGCTATTGGAGAGTGACCGCCACGACCTCACAGGTCAGCCGGGGAGCAGGACTGAAAAGACCTAACAACCCCCGCCCAAACACACACACAAACACACACTTGCAGGAGCTTTAGGGGCAACTGAAGCCATCCTGGGAATACGGCAGCACCGATGAAGGAACGGAGCTGAAAGGCTGTTTGGAATGTTCGGGTCACGCTGCACATTCCTCACTTTTCTCCCAACAATCAGCGGTGTCATTACGTCCACAACGGCCTCCATTCTGGACACGTCCCGCCGCAGAATCGGGCCCGCCGACCAAAACCGCTAACCTGGTTTAGAGCCGTGGAAGCACAAAGCCTCGATGCATTTAGGAACATCACATGCAGCAGGAAACGCCCCCGCCGAGGAAGCTACGCAACACACGCGCACGAGCTAATTTAAACTCTGCAGCTGCAATTAGCGCCGACAGTTGTGGGAACAAAATGTTTCTGGCACCAAACAAATAAAATAAAAAGCGGGTTATAAATGAAATTTATTTTTTTATTCATTATTTTTTCTGGAAAGATGACTTAGGCGGGTAAAAATAGAATCCGTCTCAGGCCAAGGCGACAAACCGATCACTTATCAGCAGTCAAAAGAAAAGTGAGTGCATGCGGTTCAACCTCTGTACACAAACTGACAATCAAAAAAATAAATAAATAACTTAAAAAACCCCCCCAAACAATCAAAACCAGGATATGTACAGCCAGGACCTGCAGCCCAATGGTGCCCCTGTGGTCCTCCTCTCTTCAGTCTGTTGCTGCTGGTTATTTTTTAAACGGTCTTTGGTTGTTTGTGACCAGTAACACAGTCACAGTTTGCTCTCCTCCTCCTCCATCGGCTGGTTCAACCCGGGGATGAATTTAAGGAGGCGCCTGCGGAAGCTCTTCGGTTTGGGCTTCCTCTGCAGCGAGTTGAACCCCCCCGCCTTCTCCCCCGGCCCCGACGCGGAGGCGGGCCCCCTCACGTAGCTGCGCGTGCTGGCGCTGCGGGTCAGCTGCGTCTTGGCCGTGGCGAAGAGCTCGCTGGCCGGCCGGAGACGCAGCGACCTCAGCGGCTGCTTTTTCCGGTCGGCAGCGGCGCTCTCGGAGCCGGCGCTGCCGTCCGGCTGGTACAGGCACGTCTGGTAGAGGGGGTCGTCCTCGGTGGCCGTGCTGAGGATGCTGGCGCTGCTGCCGGTGCTGGTGCTGCCCGTGCTGCGCAGGGCTCTCTGGGCGGCGGGGCTGGGGGTGCCGAGGCTTCCGTACAGGCCGGCGGATTCCAGGGACTCGTACATGGCAGCGTCGCTCATCACGATCCCTACAGGTGAAAACAACTTAACTTACAGAGGTTCTACACCCCCCCCCCCCCTCGTCTTCAGCCACTTGCATGAAACCCACCATGGACGAGTCGCTGCTCCTGCACCATCAGTGAGCGATATTCATCCCATTTCTCATGAAGCGTTTGCTGAAAAAGAGAGGAAAAACCAGGATTGATCTAATGGAAAACATACATTTGCTCTCAGGTGACATCAAACGAGGTGCATTGGCTGTGTGTGCATCCACGCCATCTCTCAAGAAAGAATCATTCCACCCACATTTTGATGGGAAGCGCTTTAATCTTTTAAATGCTGGATTTAGTCGCTGGGCGGACATATGTTTTAGCGGCTCTCACGCACTAAATGCACTGATGCGGGACAGCTGCTGTAATCTCGGGGTAATGTGCGCTCGCTCGGGCCTGAGAATGTCTGCAGCAGCCGGCCGGCGTTTTGGTAGAAGCTGCTTACGCAACAGGTGCTGCTGCGGCTGTAGAGACAGGTGGGGGGGGGGGGGCCCTGTGCAGAGGCCCGGCGTGTAACGTGTGTGTAGACGGGGGTGGACACGCCATCGTTACCTTCAGGTACGACAGCCGGGCCTCCAGCTCCGCTTTCCTGATGGAGTCGCTGTAGACCGTCTCCAGCCTGAGAGGGTAAAAACCAGGATGAACACAGGAAGTACGGCAGTAATAACAGAAAACAGGGGCGCGACCATATGAAAGGCTCCTTTCATAAGGCAGCGGTGGGAAACCATTTTGGTCGCTTTAGTCTGAGAACCTTTGAACCACATGACCCAGTTGTAGAGCCCGTTTAGTGCTTAAACACTTTAAACAGACTGAAACTGCGTCTAATGTGACGACGCCGGTCCGTAAATCTGCTTGGATGTGGTTCACCTCGCCCATATTCGCAGCAGCTCCAAAGGCTCGTGGACTCGTCTCGCTAATTGCCTTATTTGAATCGACATGGTGAGAATGTGGAAGTGGTAGTTGTGGTAGTTCACGTTAAAACTCCCACTCGGCCCTTAAACTCAAGCTCTTTGCGGCGCGCAGAACATTTCCATTCCCGCCCCATAAACCTTTTGGGCCTAATTGGTCGACTGTGTCAATAAAACAACACAGTCTTGTGGAAATGTTGCATAATTTGACATTTTTTTTTTTTTTTTTACTAAAGCAGAAAAACCTTCAGTTAAAACCTATTAAAGCCCATTTTTTTGGGGGGGGGAACAGATGGTTTGGGTGAGTCGTTCCTACCTGACGGTGTTGCCACAGGCCCTGATGAGTTGGACGATCTCCTTGTGCCGGAATCCATCCACCAGGTTCTCGTTCACGCTCGCGATGGTGTCCCCTGCGCATGCACACACACACACACACACACACACACACACACACACAGACAGACACAGAGAGACGACACGTGTGTTAAAGACCAGTTCCCCGAACACTTCGGGCCTCGGTTATCTGCCAGGCCTTTGCTTAATTTCAAACGCGACACATGTGCGGCACAAATGTGGAGGAATCTGCGTGTGCACTCGTGGCAAACGTGCACGTGGCTGACCGCAGTCACCTCACTGGAAGCTTTTTTTTTGAAAAAGATGTGGAACCATTCTAAAACTCTTTAAGTGCGTTCAGGTTTGGGTTGTTTGCAGGGTTGGACGCGTGAAGCCTGCAGCCGCGGCGTGAAGTCATGCGTGACCGCGGCCTTTGTGAGGCTCCGACACAAAAGCCCATTTTCGGGCCGGCTCAGAAAACACCTCAAGACTGTCGGACGCGATGAGGTCATCGCCTGAGCAGCGGGAGGCGGCGAACAATGGACCCAGCGTGTGAGGAATGTAGGAAGTGAAACTGAAGTGACGTTTAGACGGGGAGGGGGGGGGCAGAGACGCCGAGCCCAAGGTTGATGCTCCTTCCTGCAGTTTAATGTGTTTCTGATAAGAATCGAGCAGAAAAATGACCTGCGTCGACCCCCTTTGACAGGGGAACAAGGAGGCACCGTCATATCTGAGCTTCCCCAAACAGACACTTCCGTCACTTCCTCTCAGTTCTCGGAAATATTTTCCAGATTATTACAGACTTGGTTGAGAACTCACCGACTTTAAGCCCTGCCTGCTGGGCCGGGCTGTCGTCGTGCACCTTGCACACGAACGTGCACATCTCCACTGAGTTTTGGTCTGGGTGGTGCAGGCCGTAGGTCTGGAAGGAGCAGAAGAGTCGCGTGAGAGGTGATATTAGGACACGCGGGCCCATAATCTGTTATCATAATCTGCTGCGTGGAAACACACACGTGCAAACAAATATTCCGGTCCAAAACCCGTCGCCACGGCAACCGCGTGGGTGAAAATCAGGCGATGTTGACTGACATTAGTCATATGAGCCCAGTCAACAGTGTTATCTGACAGCGCATTTGCGTGCGCTTCCTAGTTTCTGTTAACGCGGTTTCTTTGGGCAACAGATAAACTTCCTCTTGTCACCACCACCATCAGTCAACGTGCGGCCGGTCGGGGATCGAGTGGCGCTCAAGACAAACAGGGCGAGACACTGGTACAAGCATCGCGTGCCGGCCGCCAGCCTTCCCATCTGCTCGCGTAAGCGAAAGCGCGCAACTGTCGATGGCTCTCGTGATAATGTTTAACGGCTCTAAAGCTGCTGGTTCACTGTGCCCAGAGATGAAAGATAAACATGCAAACACTGTCTGAAGAGCAAATATCACATTTACATGCTGGATGGGGGCGGGGAGCGAAACCACCAGCTAACGCGAGACAGCGGGTCCCGTCGCTCTGTGTCCGACAGCAAAGCCGGACCTCATCTTCTCGCTTCCTCTTGGCCACAGGCGGGCAGGAAGGGTGGGAACCGCCACCCAAGCCAGGAATAGAACAATATGTCTTGACACAGAACCCCGATTCTAAGAATGTTTGCGGCTGTCACAGCAAATGAACCCAACACTTTGAGCCATTTGAGCGAGACGGGTGAGGCAGCACTCCGGGGCGAGTGAATCCAAGGTCAAGGGGGCGGTTTTCTGGGCGAGTGTGTGTATTAAGTGTGTGAGCAAACCGCAGTGCTCAAAATAAATGCTGGGAAGGAGGAACAAAATACAACTATTTCCATGTCCTCCGGAGTCATGGGATCGACATCAAGGGGTGAGTGGAGCTGAAGCGCGACCTTTCGCCCCCTCCGGCAGACGTTCGGATTAGGAAACTTTGAGGATGAAAACGCGGATGTTTCGGTCGTTTAGGCGCCGTCGGCAGGCGGAGATGCAGCAGATTAAAGCGGCCCTCTTAAATAAAGAGTTTTCCTACCTGGATCTCGAACCCAAACGCCTCCTCGTCCGTCTTCTGCAGAACCACAACCTTTCTGAGAAGGCAAAGAAAAAGACAGTTTTGACATTTCTCCATCTTCTAAACTCTGCGAAGGAAATTCAAATAATCACTTCTAGAAAGATCAGATTAAGCTGTAAAGTTCTGACGCAACAGGCGGCGTCAGTGAACGACGAAAAAGGGAAGTGGGTTAACGCAGACAGGTGGTAAAGAACTATTTTAAAGTTCACAGAACAGGAAGGGGGGCTCTGCAGCCCTGGTGATGTTTTGTTTAAACGTGGGGTTTTTTTTAAATAATAAAACAGTTTCATTGGTTTCCAGCGGATGACGGGGGGGACGCGTACCTTTGTGGTTCCGGTGACTGAGTGAGGGGTTTCCATTTCTGCAGGCCTCCTCCCTGTCAGGAGGAAACGAAACACAAAAACACGTCAGTGAGGTTAACGCCACATTACTCAGGAGGATCCCCCCCCCCCCCCCCCACACCTGCACCACACGTCATCGACCGGTCCAGCAGGTCCCTGACGCCGCACGTGCGCCGTGTGTTCAAGCCGCCGGGGCTATTTTAACAAGAAATTAACCAGAAATGCGAGTCTGGCTGCTACTTCTCCCTCCAAAATATAAAAATAACAGCCTGCCTGCAGGCAGAGAGACGTGGTCCTTCTGAACTAACTGGACCAGCAGGGGCAGCCCCACTGCAAAAACAAATATGATACAACCGAGAGAACCAGGGCGGGATACCTGCCACAATGATGGCATTGAGTGGACGCCGGCAGTGGGCCGGGACCGGGCCCTACCTGGCTGTGTACATAAGGAAGGCAGCTGTCCAGAGGGGTCCACTAAATCACATACAATCAGCCCCGGGCCGGTCCCAGTGTTCGGCCATGAAAGGCCCGCTTTGTCTCTCCGGGTCGTAAAATGTTGCTTTCTTTATGTCCCAACACTTACAGAATTGTCCCACTCAATGAGAGCGTTTATTCCCAGATACCCACGGGGAGTCGGGGGCGACTGCACAGGGACGGCTGTGCACAATGCCCCGTTGTGACCCTCCGCGGTGGTTCTCCGCACGCTCGCGAGCGTGTGCGCACGCCGCTGCACGAGCCCGCGGTCACTTTTTGATTTAGACACAGACTTTGAGTGAAGTGACGCAGATGGAGAAACAGGGAGATGCATCATTTGACCAAGGTTACACAACTGGCTGGCGCCTGTCTGGACCACGATGGACCCTTTCCTGGAGTTCTGGGCCTCTTCTTCCATTATCCAATTAATCAATCCATCCAAATATGCTGCTGTTAGGTTAAAAGGGCTTGAGCCGTTCGGCCAAAAGTGTCCCAGTCGGACACAATATGAAGATTAAGTGTTTGTTATAAATGCCTGTGATTCACGGACATGAATCATTTTAGTTTTAGCTCAGCGGATGTTTTACTTGGATAAATAAACAACTGCGGTTCCCTCTCCCAGTGTAATTAGTACAAATTCAGTCTTGAAAACAATGTTTTGTGAGTTTGGAACGTTTTTTCTTTTAAAAGTCTTGCTTACAGCATCTAGGTTTTGTCTTTTACAGCTTTTGATCCCGGGATGCGACAACATGGACCAGACTCAGAGTCTGGGTGGTCCACTTTTGTCCCTGGATGTGAGGACGTCTGGTCTCAGCCTCCAGCACCAGACCTCATCGGACGTTTAAAACCACAGCAGAAGGAGTCTAAATTCCATTAAAATCAACAATGATAGTAGTCACTATGGGTGGGAGCCATTATTCTGGAGGAAATGTGTATATTTTAACTTCACAACGGCTGAAATATGCGCGTCAGGACACATCTGGAGTCTCATTAAGGGACAAACTCTCACAATAAAGCGAGCTAAATTCCAAAGTGACTTCTTACCTTCTTAATGTTTCTGGGCAGAGTCCCGCCAGAATAAGCCAAAGTTCTGTAGCTGTAAACTTCGGAGCAGCTGCTCTGGAAGTCGGCGGTCCTGCAGCTGTCTGACTTTGACGAGGGGAAATAAATGTCCTGACACGCGGGTCCGGTCTCCGGCCCGCTGGAGTTGACCTTCTTCAGCCTCCTGAACGTCATGTCCAGCCCGTAAACGAGCGCAGAACTCGGAAGTAGAAATGCCAGCTGATAAAAGCGTCCTTAACCGAAAGCAGCGCTGAAAGATGCTGACGAAGCCTCAACGTGGAGGTAAGCAACAATGTGACGCTCCGGGGCGTTTCATCCGAAACAACAGGCTGGGGGCGGGGCCTGTCGCCAAGGGGACCAATGAGCGGCCACGAAGACGGTGACGTTAGTCCTCAATGATGCGTTTACTTGTAACTCGGATTTCTGGCGTCAGCATGATGAATGTTATTTGTGGTACGTTAGTTACTGTGATATCTCTATCTTTTAAAAACTTTCCTACGGTGTTGTCCGCAAATAAATCCATTCCTGCTTAATTCTTCATGAAACTGCGATAACATTGGACATAAGTGATTCTTTAATTCTTTGATTCTGTAATTTTAACTTCGGCGAATCCAAGTTCTGCATTTTCAATTAGGCTACGTAAACTCAACATTTCTCTGTCTGTAGAACAGTTGTTTGACCAAGCGAGAGGTCAATTACAGTTGAATCAAACGTTTTATGTCCTCTTTCTCTGTCCTGACGGTTGGAGCGTCTCTGTGACGCACATATAGAGACTGACAATAGATGATTCTTCATACAGATACATGGGCTAAAGAAGGACCATTTGTGTCTGCTCATACAAGCAGTTTATTGTGTCATCACAACTGTTTCATTATTACAATGCTTTCAGATGCAACTTGCAAATGCATTTAAAATTTAAAGGCTACACACAATGAGAGTGGACTCTTCTCTGGTATATTAGAAATTGCTTGAGTGAGGTGTGAAACGTGTGATAAACAAGAAACAACGCTTTTCTTCGTCTCAAATGATGTGTGAAAGGATCTTCGAAGCAGCTTAATAATAACCTAACTGAAATGTTAGCGATAATCAGATTCATGGATAATGGGGCACAACTATTTACATTGTTGCTTTACAATAAGCCAGCTGCGTAAATTGTTCTGCGTGGCAACTGTTGGCAAACATTCAACATGCAACCAAGTCACCGCTGGAGATTAGTGCACCAGCATTTATTGTTGGCAGATCAGTTGATTAGAGCGCTGCAAACTTTGGAAGTTTAAAGCACAACAACGCCCCCTTGTGTTGGAGAAAGAGAACAAATAAAGTAAGTTTACACAGTTAATTTAATGTAAATAAACACGTAGGTACATACGATTTATTAAAATCTTTACAGAATTATTACGTTTGACATTTTACATCAAGGCCTGGCATATTATTGAAATTGCATGCCTTAAAACTTCTTTTTTTTTATAAATTAGGATTAAACATATCTGCGATCAAACCAATACAGCAATATACTTCCTGTTTCCTAAAAACACATATGCGCACACACACACACACACACACACAGGAGCGCAGAGAAGGCTGAATCATTGCCTACGTCGCTGTTCCCCGACACACTTTCAAGTATCTTCTGAAACAACTGTAATCTCCATTATTCTCTCGGTTCTTTTGCTGCGCAACAAAAAGCAGTACTAGGGGTTTATGTTCCAAACTGCACGGCGCTCCCTGTGCCCCGGCCCCAAGCCCTAAACCGCGAAGAACAGAATATAAAGGCACGTGAAGCCGAGCGTTCCTCTCTGTGAGAACGTGCACGTTTCTTCCTACAGCCAACACAAAGGATGAAGCGCTGAGACGAGGCGGCGGATTAGCAGCTATTCACAAATACGTGGACTAAATTTGGTCTAAATCAGTTTTACCACAATGCAAACGTATGTAATGGTATAGTTTGATTAGCTCTAAGCTTACGGACATGCAGAAAAGTGTCAGTTGTGTATGTGCGTTGACCGGGCAGCACTTTCATTTGTAGGTGAAAAAACCTGATGATTTGGCCTGCGGGGCCATCAGCATACTGGCCTGGTTCTTGTGTGTGATCACGATCTGAAAGGGAGATATGAGATGTAGAATGAATGCTACATTTGGAGCAACTGACGGCCATCAGGACCAAGGGCGTGCTCACCGTGCACGGCGGCTGCATCCACGGCTCCCCGTCTATCTGCATTGGTAATGCTTTCTTAGTCCTGGGTGTAAAGTGGGCAGAGATCACATTTGAGAACACAAACAATGGCTCCAATGTGCATTTTAAATATTCACGCGTGCATAATAAATGCGGGGAGATCTGTTAAGTCGACTGGCGAAGGCCGAGCCGCACAGGTCCGGACGTGCCGCCGCGGCTCACCTGATGGTGATCTGGGAGGTTTTGGCCAGTCTCACGGCGCTCTTGAGGCCCGTGTAGATCTGCCCCATCTCCATGGCTCCTTCCAGGCCGACCACCTCTAGCCGACGGTCGCTGAGATCTGTCACGAGAATAACAAACGCAGAAAGCGTGCCAAAATTAAATAAACAAGACAACAACAAACAAACATGGGTGGGATCAGTTGACACCTACGCCCCTGGAAAACACAAGAGACTAACTTGATTCATATATATTGTATTTAAAGCCACAAGATCGCTTTATTTTAACATACTTTACAGGAAGGAAAGCAGGTTCTGATGAGTTGATTGCTGTGATGCAGGAATATTGCATTAGCTTCTCTTCTGTTTTCCTGATATACAATCTGCCACTTTACGGACCTCTTAGTGAACAGCGTAATAGATAATAATAGAAACATTTGTCTTCATAAACTTCTGCTGTGGGCATGAACATTAACAAATGGTAATAACCGCCATTAGTCAACACGTTCATGCTCCACCGACAGTGTGTGAAGGACTCAGTTGTTGGGAACAGCATCTGCTCGCCCTCAAACAGCAAATTTACCGGCTGACTGGCGTGCACGCTGCAGAGCTGGAGCAGGAGCTGTTAAATCCCTCAGCGGCTGACACAGAATAATACTGAGGTGCACACAAACACGAGTGCTGAATGAATGAAAACCGATGCTGCTGTTAATCTGTTTGGTGGGTAAATACCGAAGATATTCCCGCTGTTTCTTCTGCCCCCAAGTGGCCAAATGAGTGAACACACGTTCAAATAGACGAGGTTAACCACACCGGCCGCTTTAACTTAATATAACGAGGACTAAATGAATAAATGACCTGGTTATTGAACTATTTCACTATTAACTGCAAGCTCGGTGGAGGTGATGTCATACCTTGTGAAGTGACTTTGAGGATTTCCGGGTCGGTGATCACATCAGGCTCCGCTTGACTCGTCCCTCCCTTAGTGTCAGCTCTTTTGGTCTCGCCCCAGAGGTTGGACCCGCCGTGCATGCTGGGAATGTTTAGGACAGCGACTCCTTCCAGAGACAGGCTGCTGAGATCCAGGGGAACGCCGCAACACTGAGGAGGTGACAAACGTCAGGTGTCAGTGTGGTCGTGGGAGCGCGCCGATTCGCCTGGCGCCGCTTCGCCTGGCGCTGCCTCTCCTGGCGCCGCCCGCTCACCTCGATCGTCAGGCTCTCGCTCAGCTTCTTGCAAGAAGCGGAGATCGTTTCCGAAGTGGCAAATTCAAAATACCACAGCTTGTTCTTCATTCTACAGCAGGGAAAAAAAGCCCAACATGGAATCTTTGGCCACAATCTTTACATTTTTGTTCTGGTAGATTGGCATTGGAATAAATGCTGTGATTCTCTTTAATAATAAATCCAGAAGTCAGCGTGAATCTGCACCTGCTGTTGAATTTCTGAGGGTGTTTTTCCCTCATGGTGTGGAACCGATGAGCGATGGAGGCGTCCTGTCGACACAACGCGAAGGTTCAAATGATTTTAGGGCAAAAGAGCAAAGGCTTCCTCGTTAATGACGTGTAGGAGAAGCTCACAACGCCGATAGAGAAGTAGTTGTTGATGATTTCATAGGGAACGGGGTCGCCCTTGGCCTGGCTCTCATCCGCGACGACCTGCACGCTCCAGCGGTCCATCTGCACCGGAGAGCTGCCCTCGATGTCCTTCAGAATACGAGTCAGATCCTCCCCGTCATATCCTTCAGGAGGGCGAGATGAGGTTAAAGCGGCGTTTCATCTGCGTGCAAACTCCTCACCGCTCCTGATCTCTCACCTCCTCCCCATCGCAGGCAGCGGGCGAGGTCATTTCCTGTGCCCAGAGGAAGCACGGCCACAGGCGGGCGGGCTAGCAGGTTGCATTTGTCTGAAAGGGAGAAGAAAGCGTAAAAGGACCAACGTCACAGGTGACGCCACCTTTTAATGGAGCTCGGTCCAACGGGCGGTACCGATGGCGTCTAGAATCCAGCCGACGGTTCCGTCTCCCCCGCACACCAGGATCCTGTAGTCCTGCAGGCTCCGAAAGAAGCTCAGCCTAGTGGGAACGTCAGAGAAAAGGCTGTGGATGTCTGGGTGCACATCTTAGAATCACGTGCACTTCCTGCCGGGGCTGAGCGGACTCACCCTGGTCCTGGTCCCCCGCTGGAGAGGTTGTACACCTGCCGCGGATTCAGCAGGTACTGGAATTTATGCAGGACCCTGAAACAGACGAAACACGTTTACGCCTGATCCACATCTGGAGCAGCGTCGTTCCACCAGACGACTCCCGCTCTCATTATTTAAGGAGTAGTAGCAGTAGTAGTAGTAGTAGTAGTAGCAATAGTAGTAGTAGCAGTAGAAGCAGTAGCAGTAGTAGTAGTAGCAGCAGCAGTAGTAGCAATAGTAGCAGTAGTAGTAGCAGTAGTAGCAATAGTAGTAGTAGCAGTAGAAGCAGTAGCAGTAGTAGTAGTAGCAGCAGCAGTAGTAGCAATAGTAGCAGTAGTAGTAGCAGCAGCAGTAGTAGCAATAGTAGCAGTAGTAGTAGCAGTAGTAGCAGTAGTAGCAATAGTAGTAGTAGTAGCAGTAGTAGTAGTAGTAGTAGTAGCAGTAGTAGCAATAGTAGTAGTAGTAGCAGTAGAAGCAGTAGTAGTAGTAGTAGCAGTAGAAGCAGTAGCAGTAGTAGTAGTAGCAGCAGCAGTAGTAGCAATAGTAGCAGTAGTAGTAGCAGTAGTAGTAGCAGTAGTAGCAATAGTAGTAGTAGCAGTAGTAGTAGCAGTAGTAGCAATAGTAGTAGTAGCAGTAGTAGTAGCAGTAGTAGCAATAGTAGTAGTAGCAGTAGTAGTAGTAGCAGTAGTAGTAGCAGTAGTAGCAATAGTAGTAGTAGCAGTAGTAGTAGCAGCAGCAGTAGTAGCAATAGTAGTAGTAGTAGTAGTAGTAGTAGTAGCAATAGTAGTAGTAGCAGTAGTAGTAGTAGCAGTAGTAGTAGTAGTAGAAGCAGTAGCAGTAGTAGTAGTAGCAGCAGCAGTAGTAGCAATAGTAGCAGTAGTAGCAATAGTAGTAGTAGTAGCAATAGTAGTAGTAGTAGCAATAGTAGCAGCAGTAGCAGCAATAGTAGTAGCAGCAGCAATAGTAGCAGCAGCAGTAGTAGCAGCAGTAGTAGTAGCAGCAGTAGTAGTAGTAGCAGCAGTAGTAGTAGTAGCAATAGTAGTAGTAGTAGTAGTAGTAGTAGCAATAGTAGTAGTAGCAGCAGTATATTCTAACCTCTCTCCCTGTTTGCCTCCACTTTTGGGGTTAACAAACACCAGCAGGGGGTGGGTGTTTGCCACTGGGCTGATCTGTTGCATTAAAGTAAACAAACACGTGTAGTTATGGAGTTAGTGGTTGTGTTTACTTAATTTACCAGTGAACAAATATAGCGAGCAAACGCGGCTAATTTCTCTGTTTGTCTTGAGCAGGAGGACCAACCTGCAGGACTTGTCCGTCGGGGGTGGTGTTGAGGTCGCTGTCGTCGCCCGAGCAGCCGTTCTTCACGCTGTTTGGTCTCTCCTTCAGGGAGTAAAGACACCAGGAAATCTCACACTTGTTCACACCACAGGTCAGAAGGTCGCGACGGTTGGTGTGACGGGCACTGTTTGGTCTGTGTGTGTGTGTGTGTATTGGAAGATAATTGTGTACCTTAATAACTGGATAAATTGCCCATGGAGGCAGAATATGGTCTCTGAGGAGTCCACAGCTGCACTCTGTCGGCTCCTGGTCTGCACATTCATCGTGGCGCTGGGAAGACACAAAAACAAGTAGCTGTACTTCAGAACTCTGACTTTTGTTGTTTTAAATTAACAATAGAAATAGGAACTAACATCAGTGAACATAAACGGACACCATCGTTTGAATATGCAGCTCTGGTGCTACCTTGATTCTGAAATGTCAGATAAATAAAACTGGCCCACACATAAGCTGTATGGTTTATCCGAGACACACACACACACACACGCACACACACACACACACACACACGCACGCTCTCACCATTGTGTGGCACCACACACAGTGTTTGCCCGTCAGGCCCTGGAAACTCTTGATCTTCTTCTGGCATTTATCACACTTCTTCGAGTCGCAGTTCCCACTCACCCAGTCGTGCGCTGGAACCTGAAATGAAGGATGAGTGTGTCAGCATCCACATATGGGCTCTCACAAGCACGTGCACGCTCAGGTTTATTCTGTGTGGCTCTAAATAGAGTCAATGACTCCACCGGTTTACCCCGATTTCTTTCTTTGACTTCACGTATGTCCGCGTGCAGGGTGCTGGGTTCCTATTAGCGCAGCGTCCGTGCACGGTATATTTGCAGCCTGCACACACATAATCCAGCTGTCACGTGATGTTTGCATTGCTGTAATTCACTCCGGAAGACTTGAATGTCAGCCCGACTCTAAAATGGAGCCCGCAGCTTTGGGCGGTTCACATCGCAGCAATGTCGCCCCCGTCTGGTGCGTTCAGGTACTCACAGGTGCAGCACAGCCCTTGCTTCCTCAGGCCCAGCAGCAGGCTCTGGCACACGTTGCAGTAAACGGGCCTGTTGAAATGTTTCATCCTCCAGAGGTGCTGACCGTCCGTCTGGGTCATCTGGTGGTTAAAGATGACAATGAGAGTGGCGAGACAACGGGCACATTCTCCCGCACGTCGGTGCAAAAACTGCCGGGCACGTGCGCTTTCCCTTCCTGCCACAGTTAATCTGCTCTTAATGACGGTCTTGATTTACCGTGACGTGCAGAGCGTCACCGTGAAATGACAACGTTATAAAAATAAATAAATAAAACACCGACTCTAATCTCAAAATCTCAACACAAGATGAGATTGCTTTCCATCTGTTGTCTCTTATCCAGATTATGCTGTCTTTTCCTGTCGTGACACATCACTGAGCCTGGTGGGCAGCCTTGAAGAGCACAACTGCGAGGGGGCCGGATTCATGCACCCCAGGCTTCAAATATCTACTGGAGGCCAGAAATAGCCTAGGGGAAGTCCCAGGCATTGTTGCAGGAGCCAAACCCATGTGTCAGAGTCCAGTTTGTGGACTTAGATCACCACAGCGACCGAGCAGACACGCAGAGGAACAGAGCGCTTCTGCTTTGCCGGCATTCAACAACACCCAAAGGACCAAACTGATCTGTCCACCGGTTTTGAGTTTCTGACAGCGGGACTTTGAGTGGTGCTTTAGCCTCTGGATGGACGGCCCCCTCCCTCAAACCGGCTCACAGATTACACAACTGGAAAACATTTCAGCGCTCTGATGGTGCAGAGATCGCACGAGAGCAGACGACATTACCACACCCTGTAACACTGAGTCAGCAAAACGTGGGCCAGAGAGAGAGGCGGCAGGGCCGAGGCCGGGGCGCTCGGCTCCTGGGGACACTCAATGCAAAGAGAAACATTCGGGTTTTTTTAAAAAGCACCTTCAGACCCAGCAAGACGAGCAGGGGAATGTTGTTCATGCCTCCCTCCACCCACTCCTCCAGAGACACGGTGCCGCTGCTGTCAGCATCGATGGCCGTCATCATGTCTTTCAGAACCTGCGATGGAAGCAGAATTTAGTCCGGATTGTCCAGGGAGACGTTTTTATCATTTTACCAACTCTGGCCAATAATTAACCCGCAACCATATATTTTTGTAACGTTGTAGGAAAGGGACGGGCCAATCCGGTCCTCCAGGACCGGGTTTTTATATCCCACAGGCTGCCAACAGTTTCTGCCTGGCAGGATACAAAACCTGGCTCAAATCCTGCCCCCGAGGGCTGGATTTGCCCACCCCTGCTGTAGGAGATGCGTCGCCTAAACAGCAGCCCTTCGAATCGAAGTGCAGAGAGTTGCGGCACTCACGGGCCTGAGCTCCGACACGTCCCAGCCCAGGTATTCTGCAGCGTGCATCATCTGGGCAATAATCCTGTCCACCTCCTGTCTCACGGCCAACAAAAAAAAAAACAGGGTTGAGTGACGAGGCTGTCGGGATCAAAAGCCAACAATGAACTTCCTGTCGTCTTTCCGGAACTTCTTACAGAGCTGTCGAGGACCCCGTTGCCGTCTCTGTCGTATAGCTTGAAAGCAACTGGGGAGAGAGGCAGAAATGAAGGCGCCGGACGCAACACATCACTCACTGCAGATGCATTTAGGCCCAGCCAGCACTCACACTCCAGCTTGTCCCTGGGCTGTCCATCCTCCAGCAGAGAGAAGTAACATGAAACGTCCTTCAGAAAGACCTCCTCTACAGGGGAGACACACTAGTTAGCATATCTCCACACACAGGCCTTTACAGCCATGTGGTGATGAATGAGTGCGTCCCAACTAGGCCATGGCATGAATTGATAAGAGAATGCTGCATCAGTAGCTTGGAGTCAGTGGGTTGTGTAACTGCGCCGTGTATAATCTTACTGGCAGCGTCTTCCTGGGCAGCTTCAGGGTTTTGGAAGGAGCGGAAGAGTCGCTGGCAGAGATCCACAGGGAAGTCCTCCACTTCCAAATACGTCTTCAGGAATAGACGGAAGCCTTCTTCATTAATGCACTGCAAAAACAAACATGGAAGAAAAATATACATTTAAAAAAAAAAAAAACATTAAACCTTGTGTTGCAATCACAGCCACTTTTTGCAGTGTAACAGTGAGGACATACGTGCTGAAAAGATAATAAATGGGTGTTTCTCTTTACTGTAGGATAGTATGAACCAATTTAGATAATGACCTACTGCCACTCTTGATTTTGGTGAAGTAAAAACCCATTTTATTTCCTCCCTTTGTTGAAATCCTCCCGTTGCTCTGCTTGGTAGCCTGCAGGCTTGGCCCAGTAATAAATTATTTCACTGGTTTGACAGCCAGATCACAGAAAAGGCAAAAAACTAGTGCCAAACACCACCGGGCAGAGGATGCAGCTCGCCTCAAACGAACATTTCATTTCAGTTACGTAATGTGGTGAAATGATCCACCAGGAATCGCTGCATTTTCTCTCCCGCACAAGTTGACCGGCGTCAACGTCATCCACTAACGCAGCGAGAGCTGCTGCGCGCCAGCACGCCGTCGAGCGGGGCCGTGCTGCGTGGGCAAAAACCAAGGAGCAATTTACATTTACAGCCTCGCTGGGGTGTGCGGGGGATATTTCTCACGGACAGCTTACTCAACGCGATCGATGGGTCTGCATCTCATTAATCGTTTCGGGACAATTAGCAGCCAGCCATTGTGCACCAATCAAGCGTTGTGGAGGAGAGCCGTGAGTGAGGGAGCGCTGGAAGGAGTGGAGCAGATGGGGCTCACCTCTCCGTGCCTGTGCCGGGCCAGGCGGCCATCTGCATCGAATTCCCTCAGAACATCCTTTACCTTCAAGCTGCAGTCTGCGAGAGGGGGGGGGAGAGACACAAACAGCTACACACGGAAATACTCTGAGATTCACACTCTGTCATCTCTGACATTTGCTCGCTTCTAATTCAGGCCAAGAAAACTGGAAAGAGGTACAGGCGTCGCGGACAGGCTGCAGCAGACAGCTACCTCCTCTAAATACTAGAACCCATGAGTGTAAACGAGCGTGTGTGGGTGGGTAGAAATAGAAGTGTGTGGAGGAGGGGGGGGGGGGGGGGGTGTTAAGCTGAGAAAGCTGCCCACCCTCCTCCCCGTCTGTACTCACACTCGATGTACTGCTGAAGCTGGATGAAGTCGACGGGGCTCAGTTCCTTCACCTCTGGGTTTGTGGGGGTGGACATGGTGCGTGTTTCTGTGCGAACCGCCCGCCTGTGCACAGGCAAGAGAAGCGGTGAGACATAGACGGAGCGAAAAAAGAGAGGAGGTGGGTGCACAGTAGCCTGCCTCCCTCTTTTTTTAAATCATAAAAGCACGGCAGCATCTCCCGTCTCAGTAAAGGGTGAAAAAATAATAACAGTAAAGAAAAGAAATCAATGGCGGTCGACAAGAATTACGCTCCACGTTCAAAGTTTGAGTGAAGCAGAGGCGAGTCGATAGGAGGAGGGTATGAAAGAGAAAACAAGCCGGGCAACCACCAACACGTCGGCCATGTTTGCGACGGTTATGACGGAAACACAGGAGACGGAGTGACGAAAAAATAGAAGAACGACAGAGAAGATGCAAAAGTGTTCCCGCCTGTGTTGCTGCAGCGGCTTCCAGAGCAGCTGTAAAAATAAGGCGCAGCGATCCAAAGGGCTGCGTGTAGATCCAGAAAGAATTTACTGATAATGCACAGGCGTAACACGCAGCAGGTGGATGGTCGCTGGTGTAAAGTCCTGCTGCAGAAACAGGCAGTTTGTCGGACAGCACGGTCATTTATCACCCAGCGTTTATTATCCAGCGGCGGCCTGAGAGCTTCCCGATCCCCTCATTCCCGAGTCTTTAGTGACCGATCATGATTGTGGAACGATGATCTGTTTTTATATTTATCTCACATCTCTCGGCAACTGGGCCACAACGTCTGGCAGAAACGATGCCAGGCTAAATCTACCCACCTCCAGGGATTTTATGTACCCAAAATCCTGTTTTCCTGCGCTCTTTGTCCTATATTTGAATCGTAGCTGACTAAATGTGGAATTGTCGGTTTAATTTAGCGCCAAAGCGCTAAAATAGACACTAAAGTGACGCAGGCGGCGTTCTTCGTGGGGCCTCCCCGTCGATTAGAAGCAAGAACCTCAAATGTCAAACCAGGCCGCATGCGAGCAGGCGTGAAATCTGAATCCGACACAGGAAAAGAGGCTGCAGATGTTTTTGTGGATGAGCCGTTCGGAGGGTCCATTATGAATAATTTCATCAGAGGTAAACATGCTGCTAATACACAATGGAAGAACATTAATGACGGGAACACGAGCTCCGAAAACAAAAGCAGCGCTGAAACAGAGCAGGAACTCGTGGAGGGAGGGAGCCGACATTCTGACATCCTGTTTCACGCTGCACATCCACGCCAGTAAAATGTTGCATTAAGGAATCCAGACATAAAAGCACCAATAATCAATAAAGCGTATTAAGCAGTGGCGCGGGGAGCTTTTACAGCTCTCAGAGATGCAGCCGCCCCTGAAATGATTCAAACAAGCTTAAATCTGGTCTTTTGTGTCAGCACGACTTCAGCGGCGGAGCTTTAAACCTTTAAGGACCCTAAATCGGTGCAGAGTTTATGTCGCATCCCCGCGCTCCTCCTCCTCCTCAGCAGCCTTCATCAGGGTCACAGCACCACCACGGACTGATGCGGGATCAGCTCCGACGCGCTTTGATAATGGACGCCTGAATATTTCATCCTGCTACCGGCAGCAGCAGAACATTTAGGTAGTTTGGTAATTGATTCTAACTCTGAATGGAGGGAAGAGGAGGAAGGAGAGACTCTGGGACGCTCTGGGAAACGCGTTGCACTTAAGCTGCTGAAGAAATATCCGAGAGCCTTTTTGTGCCCATCGATCGGATTTTAATAAACAGACAAATAAATGAAAGAAGGAAAACAAGGCCGAGCGTCTCCATCCGGCCGCTGTGAAACTGTCACTTCTCACCCCAGTGACACAATTTTATCGCTGATTACACACCTGAGGGCTGCTGGTGGTTTTCATAAAGGGGATCTTCCAGTAAATGACTGGGTCGCGTGTTCACACACGTGTCATTACCACAGGAAAATCTAAAAGGCGCAGAGAGGAATGGAGTCCAGTATGTGTGTGTGTGTGTGTGTGTGTGTGTGTGTGTGTGTGTGTGTGTGTGTGTTGGTCCGAGCCAAAACCGGCACCGTTTAAGCCACGTTTTCGTCTATATCTTATCTCAGCTGCCAGGTTGGTGCAGCATCAGCAATCACCGGTTCTCGCTGACTCGGCGCAAACGCAGGGGAACGGTGGAAACAGGTCCCAGCCGGCGACGCTGAGTCGGCTGAGGTCTGAACACGGTGACACCCAGGAGGACGAGACTGGGATGAAGATGTTCCTGAGGCTTCAGTGCCGTGAGGCTCCGAGGCTCCAGAGGAGCAGAGAGAGAGAGATGCAAGGGTAAGGTTCCGATAAGGTTCCGTCTGTCCTCACCCAGCACGACCACTAGAAGAGGCCGGAAACCCAGAAACCCTCTTTGGGCGGTTTTCAGAGGAGCTCATCATCATCATCATCATCATCATCATCACCATCATCTCAATCAGATTTCAAGCCTGGATCTGAGTAATCTGATCCTTTACATCCTGATTAGATAATGATTTGCATGCAGGATGGGAATAAGAACCAGTCAGAAGCTGGAGCAGGAAGACACGTTCCCGGCACTTAGAGGAGAGGACATTAATCGTTCCCGGCCGGTTGGTTCCACCCCGAAACGGACCGAGGATGGAGCTTTGGACCGGTAATGGCTTCTTCCAAATAAGCAGAAGGAGGTGTGAATATTTCAGGAGGTCTGAGGAATGTCTGGAGCTCGAGAATACGTAGAACCGAACATGTGACCACAATTCCTGAGCTCAGAAAGGTCACATCGCTGCGCAACAGTCGACTGTTGCGCAGCGACGAGCTCCGACCATCTGGGGTCGCGACCACAGAAGCGCTGACACGGCGTGGAGCTCAGACCAAAACGCCAAAACAGCTTCCCCAAAAAGCTCTGCGGCACAAACGTGGCGCGGAGAGGACGCTCGGCGTCCCCTGAGCACGCCATTGACTCAAGAACCCTGTAATGTCTCCCTGACAACCTGCCAACAGCCGCCGGAGTGGAGGTGCACTCAGGGATGACCTTTTTCCAAGTAGGCTCGTGTTTGTGCAGGCTGCCACCGCGCCCACGCCTTGTGTCAAGGAAATCGGCTGCTTTGCAAGCGTTGCAAGACGCAGCCCGACGACTGCGTCTTCCTGTGGTTGGAAAACACTGCGTAGGTTCCCCGAACGCACAGGCTAAATCTGGCGGCTGGCGTTTTTTTTTTTTTTCCCCCTCGCCAAAGTGCGATTCTCCAGTCTGAAGTGTGAGTAGATTGCATCAGGTTTACAGGAGGGGGGAGGGGGGAGGGGGGGGGGGCACGCTCGGTTGCTATGGAAAGTGTTTCCCTTCATCAGCTGCTCTTCGTCAGAGTGCTGCTGCCACGGGTGACTAACAGGTAGGAGGAGGCACCGATGGGGAGGGCTGCTGCTAGTGGCGGGGACGGGGGGAGCCCGGTCGGTCTTCCCCCTGCGGCTCCTCCTCCTCCTCCTCCTCCTCCTCCTCCTCAGCCTCATGTGGCCTTCAGCACCAGAGACAAGAATCTAAATTGCATTCTGCGTGTAGTTGCTGCCGTGACGTACTGCCTGGACCGGTGAAAACTCCTTTACTATAAATGGACTGTTTGCTGGAGGGGGGTCACAGACCAGGCTGGGCTGCAGGGAGGTGGGGGGGGGGGGGGCGCATTCTTCACATTTATTCACCCCGGGAGCTCATTAGAATACGCGGTCCGGCGGCTTAAGGAGATAATGAATTAAAAGCGGTGACGCTCCGCCGCTGCTGCTGAAACTCGACTAACGACGCACGGAGCCGAGAAACGCGGCCTCCGACGACCCTCAAGAAACCAGAGCCCAACATTTCTGTAGTGAAGACGCGCAACGGGTTGTCTCGCCTCGGCCCGGCCAGGAAACGCAATTATATCCTCTTTTACGCACAGATAGACGAGTAATGTCACCTCTGGTCACACGAGGCACCGAAGCGTCATAACTCTCTGTGAGGTCTTTCACCCGCGAGGCCAAACCAGAAACGCGTTTTTATAGACACGCACAGTTGTTGCCAACAGTGAAATGACATAATTCACTGGCCACAGACCCGGCGCACCCTCCACGTCGGCCCATTAAAGATTTCTTTTTCACAAGTTGCTTTTAAATCTTTGCTCAGACCGTCGGCGCAATTACTAAGACTTAACTAAATGGCGCAGACGTGACCAGCGTGGTTCAGTCTGAACGCTCCATTACCGACTTCCTCCCACAAAGCTTGAGCTTTCACACACTTCATGTGCAGCTCATCTGCACCTCTGAGACTTTAAAGGCCTGTCAGCTACAGCCAGCACAAAGAAGAGAGAGCGAAGAGACCCAGAAAAAAAAGGAGCAAAAAGCCAGAGACGTTCACCACAGCATGAATCACACATTCTTGGAAAATGTAGGCGAGGCTGAGCACCGACGTGAGGTCTACCCATCACTCCGGGTTCAGACTTGAATGTGACTTACATAACGGCTTCTCCTCGGTGCAGCAGCTTTGTAGAGCTGCCAGCAGCGCAAAAAGGAGTCTAAAAAAAAAAAATACAAAACCCCCAAAACCTCAAACCTGCCCAGACTTGTGAAGGTGCAGGCTTTGTTGCTGCAGCTCTGCAGGTGCTGGAGAGTCTGGCTCACGGACGGGAAAGGTTACAGCGCTGGGACCCAGATACATGGGCTTGCTTTTATTTAAAAAAAAATAGACGTTTGCATTGTGAATCTGATCAAAGAAGAATTGAGACTCGCAGAAGCGGATTTCAGGCCAACAGTGGGTTTAGTGAAGAAAGTGAGAGGCTAAATGGATAAAGCTGCTGTATTTGGAGAAGGGAAACTGTGTAAACCGAAGGGATGCCTGCTGTTTCTATGACCACGGTGACGTGAAGCTGACGGTTACAAACAAAACGTGGTTAAAAAACACACACACAGACACACAGCCTCCGATTTACAGCTGTTAAGCTTCTGATATTTAAGGAATAAAGAAGTAAAAATAGCTCCTGGATTTGGCAGCCTTGGCTTTACTCATAAAAGATCCAACACTTCCTAAATTAAGCAGCTCGGAGCAAGTCGTGGAAAACACGGGACTGATTAAATATCAAGACTTTCCTGTAGGATGGGTGCCCCCCCCAATTCTAATTTGCACTCCAATGACAGTGAAATTGGAGCTTTGTGTGAAAAACAAACGAGTCCCACGACAATGTCGACACAATCTTTGACTTTTCCCCAACCGGGACGAAGCACGAACCCTCTGTTCCGATCAAAACTCCTGGATGTTCTGGCGCAACGTGCACGCCTAAGTTTTATGGCTCAGTAAACAGAAGCACAAATGTTCCCTTCCCACAACCCCAGACACGACGAGACCGGCCGACTGTCAAAAGCCCGAGCAGAGGCAGGGAAGGGCTCCTCTGCCTGGTAACTTAAGGAGTCTGACATTAAGAGTCATGACACGCTGCAAGGGGAACTGAAATGATGCGTGTTTAAGAGGTTTAAAGAGGAGGCAGCCAGCCGTGCATTCATTGGGTTTGCCCTGCTGGCTGTTCGGCCGGCTGAATTACTCGGTTATTATCACTTTGTCCCCAAGAAAGATGCCCCCGCCGGGAACTGCAAGGCTCGCCCTCCTCGCGTGGATCCACAGCCGAGGCTCCAGAAGCTGTCGCCCCGCGCACGTCTGCGTACCCCCGCAGCCGAACGGCCAAAGTTGAGGAGTTTTGCGTTCGGGCGGTATTTACCTCTCTGGCGCTGCTCCCCTCTCGATCTGGTGCACTTGGCGAACTCCGGCAGATTGCGGCTCTCGGGCGCGCGGCCGTTAACTTTGAACGGAGGCTGTCGGCGACCGGAGTGACGGCGCAGCGGAGAGCGACTGAGTGTGCGGAGCTCGGCCGACAAGCACCGCCTCGGCGGCGCTGCGCCCTCTCTGCGAACGAACACACCCCTCGCAGCGGCCCCGCATCTGCATCTGCAAAGTTGCACTGCAGGTGGATCCTATTGCAAGAATTATTGCGCAGAGGAAACCAAGGCGAGGTGCATCACGGCCAACTTGCACTTCACCTTAAACACATGAAAGTGATCATTTGTGTTACTGCGGAAACGTTTTCTGAGATGAGCCAGTTTAAAAGTTAAACTTTGGAAGGAAAAGTCCACTAAAAATATCAAGCATCCACCAAAAACAATGCAAACGTTAAATTTTACACAATTAAGATACAAGTCAATCAACTTCTATGTCATAGCGGTGGAAATCAGGCTTTTTAGAAGTTTTTGGGCTCCTAAACAGATGTACAAACTCATAAAAACGTGTCCTATGCTGAGCCTGATCATCGTGTGCATTCTAATGATATTTTAAACGATGTCATCTAATTCTCATGAATGTTTACCTCACCAGAACGGCCTGGGGACACGAAATAGTCGTGATGCACACACGTGACCTGTGTTGGAATGGCTGCACCCGTCCACATCTCGGAATAATGGGCACAAACAGCGTCAGTATTCGGTAAAGCGCATGATTTCACATTCCAGTGACCACAGCGCTCAGGGATTAGGCCCCACAAAGAGGACGGTGCTGGCAGGAGAGGATAACAGACATGGAAGTCATGCGGGAGAGGGAGCCCGAGTCAGCTGACCTGCCTCCCCCGCCGTTTCACAATCAAACTTCTTTTCTTGAAACAATGCATCGGGAGGGTGAAGCCTCACATCCTCGGCGCGCCGCTTCGTGTCCCGTGGACGCGCCACCGGAGACTCCTGCGGGTCTCTAGCGACGCGCCGTGGCGAGCGGCGGAACTGCACCCCGCTCCCCGGGTCCAAACCCCGGATTAAAAAACACCAAATCCATCTTTGTGGATCAGTTTTGACATTTTATTACTTCCTGTACAACACAGTACATGACAGACACAAAACGAATTAAAACATCAACAGAGGAACTAACAAAGGGCACAATCATATTTAACTCTTTACTGCACTTATGTGCTCTTCAACGGCCTGACATTAGAAATGTTGTCTTATAACAGCAATAAGTGACCAACAGTGATACATTTCACCTCTTTAAAAGCCATAAATGACTCAACAAATAATTCTTTTCTACAATCTCCAGTGAACTGATGTTCAATTATGATGAAAAAAAAAAAAGAGATCAATTATATACCTCAATCAAGTTCGTGACACGATTTGTCAAATAATTTTGAAGTCTTTGACTTTGGATTTAACACTTGCGGAGCCCCGACATTCAGACTAGAATATATACATCTGAGGCAACAGGAAAGAGAGAAAGATTTCTTCCTGCAATAAAGTTTAAAAAAAAAAGAAAAAAGCAGTTTTCAACACATCAAATGGTAACAACTTCAAGCATGTTTGTGTAAAAAGGCAACACAATAAATAAAAATGGCACAAAAGGCTGACGGATGCAGGAAATGTGGCGCGAAACATTCACAGGGAACTAAAGCAGACAGTAACACAGGCGTGGATCAAAACAAGACAACCTAAATACAGACAGGAGGAAGAGTATGATAGTTTTATATAATATTTGTATTTACAAGCTTTTGTACAACCGGGGACATTAAAGGGGGGGCTTATTGAGCAGAACAATCAGATCATGTAATGCACCAAATATAAACCTTGTAAACATCAAATCTCACCTTTTATCTCGCTCAGATTTCATTTTTATTCGACAGCTTCCACGTGTGGTCCTTTCTTTAAGGCATAGGCTATTTGAAATCGTCCAGATTAACTGGGAAGGTTTTGCCTCAGTCGGGAATAAGAGAATTGTCACAGCAAACCCCCAGAGACACCCCCCCCCCCCTGCGGTGGATCCGCAGTTATAAGATTTCTTCCACCCCGTGAGCAAAGATCATGACCAGGCCAGGCTCCAGGATCATGTCCTCCCCCATGTGCTGATTCTCACAGGCCATCACCACCACCGCCTGCTTGCCGGGGATCTGCTTGGCCACGTAGTTCTCGTAGTAGCGCCTGTTCATCTGCCGCGTCTCCAGCGTGGCCAGGCCCTGCGGCCAGTTCCGCTCGTGGGCGTTCTCGATCAGGTCGTTCACGATGGAGTGGGGGCAGCCGCTGTCGATCAGGGAGCGCTTGATGACGGCCTGCAGCACGGCGTCGGGGGTGGAGATCATGCCGCCCCAGCGTGTCACCCTGGCCGGCTGCATGGAGTTCACCCATCTGGAGACACCCAGAGCACAACAATAGCGATCAACTAAAGACGCAACAAACCTCGGGGACGTAGTCAGTTCGGCTCTTTTGCTACTTTCACACGGTGCAATGTTGCCAAAACAACCCCCCCCCCCCTTCCCGGAGATTTAAAGTTGCCCCACAGCACCAGGTCAGACACTGAGCTGACTCAATTAAAAGCAGCCCTGATGGGAGACGTGACGACCCTCTACACAGACGGAGAAGTCTTGTTTACACTAAGCAGCAGTTTGGATTAGATTCGAAGAGCCTGGGTCTGGCCTGGGGGGGGGGGGGGGGGGGGGGTGTCGAGATGGCCGCACCAGTTACATAAGCAGCATTACGCCACTGCAGCCATGTAACTGGCCAGTTTACTCAATAATGAAGGACGGGACACTGACGAGGTCTGACGTGTGCTGAAGTGTAACAGAGAAGCACAAACATCCTCTCTCAGCATCCAGTCGTATCCAGAGGCCACGACGGGGCAGGAAGGTAAGGAGCTGCACCCCCACGGAGGGCGATGTCTCTAAGACCGTCCAGTAAGGAACCGACCGCTCTCAATCTCCCGTTAGCCACAGAGCTGCTCCAGGACTCCACATTCAAACACAACAGGGGGTGGGATTTGTCTCTTTTTCTTGTCTTTCTGGACCAGTGTTTGTTTGGCTCTTGCGTCATCACTGATCTTTCCTCAGTTACAACAAGGAAGTGACAGAATAATGAATCGAGGAACTCGGAAAAACGGAGCAAACATGGAGGCGAGGTCGGACACGTCCCTGCGTATAAAAGTTACAGAAACCAGGAGGCGAACTTACTCCAGGATCTCGTTGTACTCGATGCTCTCCTCCAGGTTCTGCAGGTTAGGGTTCGCACTACGGATTGCCCTCATGTAGGCTTTTAGCAGCTGAATGTCTCGTTTCTGGAAATTAAAAATTATTTTTAGGCATCGGCTTAATCCAAGAAGATAAAATGTGCTATTAAAATTATTGGGCCCTGTGTGTTTCGCTTAATTTCAGCGCTTAATTAACAAGCCCCTCACACAATTACATCCCAAAACCCATTAAAGTAACTGGAAGGAGGAGGAATGACTCAGGACATAAAGTGGTTGCTGTTAAAAAAGGAATATTCTGATGACTCGCTCAAAACCTGTTTTTCAGACAACTGCCAACATTGACATTCTTACTTGTTCTCCCAGCTGGTGTTTGTGTTCCGCTACAGTTTTCTCCAACTCTGAGATCTTAGTTTGTTGCTGCTGAACGACGCTCCTCAGGTGTTTGATGCAGTTGTGGTTGGGCAGCTCGTCTTTGGGCATCTCGAGGCTGCAGGAATGTGGAACGTGAGAGTTTTTAGGTTCATCGAGTGGTTATTTCTCAGCTGGCTGAAGCTCTTCCCACTGTTATTCCTCAGAGGTGACACTATTACACACTATCCTGTGTAATCAAAGAGCCCCGGGCCAGTATTAGAGTTCTGGTGACATTAAAACCCAGAATCTTTTGTTGATTATGCCGTGTGCCTTATATAATACTTACTTAAGAAAGACCTCGGGGGCGGTTTTATGCTAATTAGTGACAACAGCCGTGGTCACTCACCCACACCCCTCTTCGCAGTTGACGGGCCTTTTAGGATTGTGCTCGCAGTCCTTCAGGTGGGACTGCAGCTGATCCAGCCGCAGCGTGGCCGTGCACCCAAAACCAGCGTTGTCACAGCTGATCTGGAGCTTGGACAGCATGTTGCGCATGATGCGGGGCACGGGACGGAGGTGAGCAAGGGTCACGACGGTGCGGTCCACCGGGCAGATCTGCTGCTGGGCGAACCACTGAGTGATACACGCATTACAGAATGCATGTTCACAGTGTGGGGCCTGAAACGCAGGGAAACGTGAGACACATTTGATAGAAAGGAGGACCACAGATGCGACGAACATGGACCTGCCTGCACTGGTTCTTCAAGTACTCCACTACATATGGGACACAGCAGGTCTTCATCCACCTCTCCCTGGAACCTCGTAACGTCGTACCCCATGGTACATTACGGAGACCCAACACCTGCAGATGAGCAGACACCAAGTACAGTTGAAATGCTGAAATGCGACACCACATGGCTCCAGATTCTTCATACATATAAACGACTACCTCAGTCACAAAAAGCGTGAAATGCTTCCATTCAGCCCGTGATATGCTGCTGATATATCATATCTGTCTGAGACAAAACCGCTCCCTGCAAACAGTGGGGATATTCTGGTTAGTTTAGGGTTATATTGATAGCGGGAGAATATATTTACCAAGACTCATTTTTAAACGGGCCACATCACAGCTCCGTCTCAACAACAAAGCACAATCCCGAATATTTGCACTGTGATGAAGGAGGTTTCTAAAATCTAATGTGTGGAAACGCAGCCTCCCGCTGTCCCGGCAGCCTGGAGGCTGACCTCATTTCGAGGGAGACCGAACCTGCCGGTACAGAGGCGATGAGCGGAGCCTTTCCTCTCATCGCCCCAGCATGTCCTGCGAAACAAGCTAACGTGCTAACCGTTAGCCACGGGTCGGACCAAACCGACTCCGCTGCGAACGCGCTTTAGAGGTGAGGGGGAGCAGGACTGCGGCCCCAATAATCAGAAGGATGGCGGAGTTCAGGAGTCGGTATGGCGATCACGTCAGCATTTAAATGTCTGATAGCAGCTAATTAGCATTAGCAGCTGCTACCTTCCCGTTACCTACCCTTCCAGCTAACCAGTCATCCGTCTGGTTTAAACGTAAAAGCAAGTTAAGGTTAACACTACTTGACTGCGAAAAAACACGAAAAGTGTGACTTGTACTTACTTAAACATGTAGCAAAACGGAGCCCGGTCGCAATATTTGCGAATTTTCACACGTCCCACTGCCACCAGTAGCTCGCTGGCTCGTGCTACATCCTACGCTGGCGTCATGACGCAAGCGGCGCTGACGTCATGACGCAAAGCGTCATTTTGTTGCCCATTTTTCGAAGAAACCAGAGATGAAAATTAGAGTTCGTCAGTGTCTCACTAAATGATTTAGAATAATTAAATACAACCACACGTAATAGCTAAAAGCTGAATAAACATCAATGCTAAACTTGCAACTGATTTACAGTAAGGTTTAGTTTCTCGAGTTTTGACATTTAGAAAATGTAATTTATTTTGAAACTACAAATTTACATGAATTCAGCTTTAGAGACTTGTGAAAATCTGAAGGAAAACAAACCAGACTACAAAAATATTTAGCAATAGCACTTTATTGAACACAAACAATCCTAAGCCACAATACTGAATGACAAGACCAATTGGCTGCAGCAAACATTTTATAAAATAGATTCAGGTTTCATGTCACTAAATTATTTTTTTTCTTTTAACGTCAGAAAGACAGATGCAGGTTTTTCCAAAACAGTGAATGATCTTTTACATATTTAACATTTTTGTAACAAATCATCATTCACATGTTCACACAAAGGAATAACAAGGCAAAGTGCTTTCAGGATTGCATTGTCGAAAAGAAGAAAAAATAAACAAAGAAAACAATGAATGGCTTGAGGTTTAGGTCAGACGGTGGGTGGGTGATGGGGACGGGGCTGGTCCTGTCCGGGGTTTGAGTGGGTTTTTGGATGCTGGGGGGCTTGTTCTAATAAACAACCTCAAACCTTTCACGTTGTCCTGTACCCCTTGTTGTCAAACTTGAATGAAAAGAATGTTTGGGCACCTATTCTAGCACATTTTGGTTTGGAGGACAGATGGGGGTGAAGGCTGGAGGGGTTGGAACACAATTACAAATCCAGCCGACTCCCTTCCTGTGGTAATAACACATGCAGGACAATTTATGGCTGACCCCTGATGAAGCTGTAGGTGTACCAGACAGGGAGGAATATGCATGAGAGGAAAGCAAAGGAACAAATGCCTTTAAAACCCAAACCAAAAAAAGCTAATGCAAGGTTATTTTCAAGATTCCTCTGACCATTCACCACTGAATGTTAAAGGGGGTAGACTATCATCAGAATCTGCATTGAAACATTGTCTGGCTTCACATTCCAGTGGTATTTTGTCGTATAAATGCTTTTCATAAATATTTTTTCCAACGTCCAACAGACATATATACACATACGGCACATCCAAGCACACTTTTCATGTAGAACTACCATTGCTTATGATAAATCTGTATTCCTGTACTGTCAAGACATTTTTTTTATTAACTAATTTTTTTTTTCAGAGTGGATGGAGAGACAAACAATACGCAAGGCTGCAAAACAAGGAGGTAGGAGAAATGCTACTGAAAAACAGCAAGTGATGCTAACATGATCATTCACTTAGATAACAGCGAGTTACGCCAGACTCCAGCTCGGCCTCTTGGGCTGCGCTGAAGCTAGCAGTTGCTAATCCAGTCAGAACGCTGGTCGAGTCACTCGGGACCGTTCTGGAAAAGCATTTCCATTTTTTCCTCCCCACCAATTTAGCAGAGATGTCCACCATTAACCCCACGATGGAACCGGCCCGTGCGCACGTCTCGCCCAAAACTCCGGGCGAGGACGACAACGGCGGACATTTGGGCTAAAAACATGCTGTGGTGGGTCAAGCGTTTCTGGACTGGCCTAGCATCTGCGGTGATATCCTAATTGGAGAATTTTTCTTGTGTGACTTCATCCTCTATATCCTATTGTGAAGTTGGCTAAGTTTACCAGAATGACTTTGTTGGTCCTGTTGTCATCACAGGTGTGGAGAACATGCTGCTGGTGATGGCACTGACTCCTTTACACACAGTAGAATAGTAGCTTTGCAGATTTGTAAATGAGGTAATCAGCGTTAGGCTAAATAGGGAACCCTGTCATTGACACACAAGCTTACTTCATTCACCAGCAAAGCAAAAACAAACAATAAAACATAAAAAAAAAAAAGACTTCCTCAATCAGCGGGACAGGACTGTGGAAACTAAAATCAACTTTGGAATGTCGAGTGGACTAGCCAACTTATTTTTATTTATTTTTTTAAAACTTTAAAATTTTTCATGAAGGTGCACTGTAAAACTATTTGATTGTAACTCATCACATGCCCTGAATCAGAGTCCTTTCTCTCGTGACAAGGGCTCCTTTGTATTCCCCCCCAGATAAGCCACTCAGAGAAAAACAGGCAATCCAAACCTTTTTTTTTTTTTTTTGAATGAATATCAGTGAATTAAGGCTGCCCTCAGCAGCAGATCAGCGCCTGCTTCAAGTCCAGTTGTGAGAGGATTGTTAATAGCTTGTGAGTTGAAATGAGGTGGAAACATCTACAGTGAAGCAGACCAAAAGTAAACACATTAAGGGACTACCGTTGCTAAAATGCCACAAAACATGCAGTATACATCCTTTCCTACAGGAGGCTACTCCTAATAGCACATTCAAGGGGGCTCGTAATGGGCAAATTGTCTGATATGGCTCTGTTTCAGAGTGATCGAGCTTGGTGTGAGACGGTTGTGGACTCACAGGAGCAAGAAGAGAGAGAGAGAGAAAATAAAAAGGATTGCTGCCTTATTTCACCTGCAAAAATACTTTGTGTCATTCATTTCAACCTGTTCCAAAAACACCGGCAGGTGTTGTGAACATTGTGTTTTCCTTTTGTGTAAATACAGTTCCCCGTCAGGACACATCCTCTGCTGGTGAACAAACGGCACTTTCGAGGGGAATGTTTCTCAAAAAACCACAATCACGGGACCTCCGAGTAACAAATTCTGAGAACACACAGGCTATACAGTAGATAGAAATCTCAAGAGTTTAACTGTACAAGCTTTAGGCTACACACTAAAAAGGGAGGGACATGTTAGAACCCTTAATGCTCAACATTGAAAACAAATATAAGGCATTTCATATTTCCTTTTATCCGCATACATCACTGACAGCAGGTCTAAATATTTCGGAGAGAGAAATCATTCAAGGAGGAGGAGGAGGATGCATATACACATCTACACATGCAAATGAACATGTCTACTGGCTACAAACCAGAAGTCCAGAACTACAATACCATCAAAGTCCATCTGTAAGAAGGAGGAGGAAAAATAATATATGCACCTACTCCACACCGTCAGTCAACTTGTGCACAGTCCATTCTCTGAGCAGGCAGCATTTAAAGTTGGACATTGATCACAGTTTTAAGAATGGAATATCAAAAACACTCCACTGTCAAACGCCGCCTTTCTGAGCGCAGAGGACCGCTGAAAATCCCGTTTGGCTACAGACGAGCGGCTTTTGGTGTCAACGACGACGACAACAACAAAAAAAGGGGCAGATTTTTTTTTTTCCCAACTGAGGAAGCAATGATAAACAAAAGGTTATTGCACTTTTTATCTTTTGTCTATTTCAAAGGAGGTCAGCTTAAGATTCATGCCTTAAATGTTGCGGTAAGACGACAAATGTTACGTCACTTCTATAGTATGATCACACCGTTATTAACACTGCACACAGCTACTACTGCAACCCTACTTGTGGTCAAGTCTATCCTAAGAAACACAAAACGTTCTCTACAATCAATTTGCAACACAGCCACAACAAAGTTCGCCTGACCGCGATCTCGTACGCGGGCGCCTCGCTTTGTGGTTTTGGGTACAGATCATCGAGGAAAAACCCCAAGAGCCGACGCCGCGTTCAGGTGTTGTCGTGATCGGTCCAGATTCCTCCCGTAGTCGCCTAAATTTGGGTTACGGGTTCCTTCGCTCCCGTGGGGGAGGGGCGGAGCCAAGCCAGTCCCGGGACGCCTTCTTTGGAGTTGTGCTTTTGTAGTAGTGATCTGCATTCGTTCGAGTTTTGATGTGCCCTAAATCGCAGCTGTTCTGTGCAATTTATTCTGCCACTTAAAGGCAGCGGCCAGTCACTGGAGACGCTGGAATCGTTTCTTCCGCCCCCCCCCCCCCACTCTGATCACGCTGGGTTGAAATAACTGCGGTCGGAGGGAATAATGAGCCCATTTTTTAATAGCGTTGTATGTTCAGTGTAATTTCCTTTTCTCATTATAAGGCTTGTGGGAAATACAAATGGAAGACCGTACCTTTCGGCAGTAACAAATAAAAGGCACCATGCCACCACTGTGCTCAGTATTACACAGGTCTTATTGGTGGGGGGGCGTGAAGGACCGAGGTGTTTGGGCCGACAAACACCTTTAATTAGCCTGTACCCTCCATGAACCCTATATGACCAGCCCCCGATAACTTCTGTGGGTATGATGGAGCAAAACATGATTAATTACAGTTTTCTGGTGTGTGTGTGTGTGTGTGTGTGTGGGGGGGGGGGGTTCTAGATGCTGAACAGTCACTCAACAACAGGGCTGAATCGCCGTGACGAGCGTTGGGGAAAACGAGCCGTCGCGGAGGACAAATGTTATATCAGCGATGAGGTAAAACTGCAGGTCCAATAAAGAGCAGAAGGTACAGTTGGCTGCCCTTTAGCAAGGCAGGGACCAGGGTTAGCCTGCCGGCACCACTCTAACACCCCCTCTCTGATTTAGGCTGGTTTAAGCAGAATTACACTATCCACAATTATACGGACCACATTTTAGCATAGCTGTCCAAGCCCCCCCCCAATTACTCTACTGTCAATAGATCTGGTCTTTTTTAGATACACCATTATTCTTCCCAGCCTTCCTCTCCTTAACAGATACGCCAACGTTGATTGTTTACAAGTGAATTCTGAATTAATTCATTCACAGTGGCAATATGGCAATATCCTAACCCCAGAACAATCTCTGCAACCATGGCAACCCCGAGCTATGTGCTACCGCGATGGATTTGTGTGCTTCTCGACATGCAAACGACGTCTTCAAGACCCAAATGATCAGAATGTGTCAGCTTTTCAGCAACCCCACGAAGCAGCACAGCTCGACAGGTGATGCGAGCTCCGATCACGCGCTGCCAGGTATCACTTCCTTTTTGTTTTTCCTCCTCTCAGCTTTTTAAGGCAAAAGGCTCAACAGTGGATCAGAGAGTTGGATTGAAATTTGCCAGTCGCTTCAAGTACGAACCGAGACATCCGTCGAGGCAAATCAATTCTGTACTGGATGCACCATTTTTGGACATCAGCCCCCCCCCCCAAATAAACCATCAATAACACAAGCTAAGGGTTTGCTTTGCTCCTACCGAAGGGTTAACTGATTCTTGGGAACCATCTAATCACAAGAGACGTCGATCCACACCAAATTTAACAGATTTCTTGCATTTAAGTACTAAAGTCACATGCAAATATTTATATAGTTCGGGTGACTGAGAATAAAATGGGTGAAATTACACGTAGCGCTAAATAAATCCCGCCGATGTTCAACAGTTACTGACCGTGTATGAGTTGTGTCTAAAGGCAAATAAAGGTTTTCTATGGCACTAAATGGGTGTAGCTTAGGTGCATTTCTGTCAAATATAGGCTATTGACACGTATGACCATGTCCACTGTAGACATTTTTGTCCCTCCTGTTCTACTGTACTGTAAGGCATTCTCAATGGAATGGATGGACGTGAAGATTGACTTCATCTTCACTCTCGCCACGGGCTACACGGCGTGTAGGGCGAGCGAGAGGAGCGCTGTTACAGCAGGCCTATATTCCAACAATAATGCCAAGACAAAAACCCCATCCAGACCCTCAATGCAGGAAGACTACTACGCATACTGTAGAATATTAGGTTATTACATGCTACCTGTAGAATCACGTCAAGACAAATGAAGAGCGGCAGTTTAAAGTCGGGAGAAAGCCAACTGTCCTGCTCTTAACTGACCCTACATTCATTTCAGTCAGTAAATTCATGGCTCAGATTTGATGGTCAGACTGTAAACTGCTTGAATGCATAAATCCACTGCTGCTTCTCCACACATTTTGGCAAACAGGCCCCATTCGTGACCAAAGATTATTAACATCTAACCCGCATTTTTAAAAAGAAAAAAAAAAGAGAGAAATCTTCCATTGGCATTTATGCTATGATTTAGTGAATTGGCCTGAACGGATGGCAGTGCAATATTTGTGCTGCACACTATTACACACACTCGCTATTGCTACAATTGGACCTTTCATTGCTTTCTGGTTCCGACACTGGTTAAACTGGGTAGGCGCCACTTGGTCAGTAAACACACGACGGAGTGGGCCGTCTCTCCTACGTGCCAGTAAAACGTAAAGCCCGATACTTGGAAACGTGCACCGTGTACGGCGGCTGGGGCGGAAGCTCCGTCTGTGGTGCAGAGAAACACGATCCCTCCTGAATGGACAGCACCTACGAGCCGCAGAGCGGTGGGGGGGGGGGTGAGGTGCGTGGAAGGGCCCGCCTGAATCGCTGACTCTTAAGTGACTTTAAGGCTGACTCACTAACAGAAGGCTGGGTAACGCAACCTCGTCACACGACAGGAAACCAACCAGAGGGCAGTGGACACTCTTCTGAAGTTCTTGATTACAGTATTTCCTTAAAAACACACTCGTTTGTTGCTAGGGTCCGATTTCGTTTGCAACCCTCTCCCTCCCGTGTTCAGCAGCAACACATGCATGTAAACATAAGTACATACACAACATCTGCTCTGGTTCGCACACTTAGAACCTGAATGTACTAAAGTGCGTGCTCTGCTATCTAATTAAGTGCTGTGGGATTTGGGTTAAAAATGGATTAAGTTATGAAACATCCCATCAATAAATGTAGACATTATCGTCCTGCTGAGATCCGCTGCGTCAGCACAGATCCTGAGATTAGCAAAAAACCAAAGTACCTATCCTTAATTACGATGACGGCGATATAAATGTCATCCTAGAACATCTAAAATCGAGTAAAAGAGCAAAAGGATGCAGGTCACCGATTTGTTCAAGGTCATTTCATCCAGGTGTGGAGGACTACCCAAATGTCAGCTACAATTCTACAACTTCTTACTGCTCTGAAATTTAAGCTCAAGTAAACAGACGCCAGACTCTTTGCAGGGTTGTCGACGACATAATCCCGGTCTAGGTCCTCATCTCTCATCCAGACGTGTGCAACCGGGTCACTTCGACACCGTCGGATACGAAGCGCCCACGCCAATGAAAACGATCCGACTCAGTGTACTTTAACCACCAGCAGATGGCCTTAAAGAAGAAGAGGAACGGAAAAAGTAGCATAGATATAACGTCTAAGAGTCACAAACAGCTCTAGTGGTCCGATACAATCATTTTTAGGATGCTTATTACCCGAAATGTGATGAGGAGACGAGACAAACACCTTAAAAGCACATATTTGGATATCTGCTATTCCTGAAATCTTTACAGGTATTGGCCTACGCAAAGATCCCCCCCCCCCCCCATTTACTTCTACGCCAGACGCCAACACCCCCCCCCCCCGGTCACCGATATGTCTGGGACGTGTTTAGATATGCAGGGTAATTAATCTATCCCACCAGGTGAAGCCGAGATTCAACGCCACTGCTATCAAAAGGGTGGGAAATGATCTCAGGGCCGATCCAAATGAAAGCGATGTGTTACGGAAGGCATGGGTCAAAAAGGCATTTCATGAGATGCCGTACAGGCGATCCAGTGCATTTGGTTGACACTGACAGTAAAATGCCCGGCACACAGAGCCATTCGTCGAGTCTACAGGATATTTTTCATGGAATACTTCAAAACAAAAAGGGGGAAAAAAAAACAAAAAAAGAAGAAAAAACCCCAAAAACTCAAAGACATTCCAGGGAAACAAAAGCCCTTGTGACAGTGATTGTCTATTTAATAACATTAAAAAAAAAAAAAGAGGCCAAAAGAAAATATTGCTTGAAAACTGCCCAATGATGTTTATCTGTTCAAAATGATCAGATTTGACCACCAAGAAGTTGCGATATGAGCTATTAGATGTTTAAGACGACTTCACCAGCTCCAAGAAACACTCCTTCAGTCGTAGCTAATAAAAATCAGAACGCCGTTGGCCAGTTCAAACGCAAACGCCAAAAAAGAAAAAGAAAAAAATTACTCTTGATTGTTCTCTTTCGATATTTAGGCCATTCGAATTCTGAGTAATTTCCAAGAAAAAGAACAACAAAAAGAAAACACTGTTAAAGAGATGGGAAATCAATTGAAATGGCTTGTTCATTTATGTGCTCAGATATATGACGCTGTGATGAGGTGTTGTTGGCAGATATTACTAGTAAAGCCTTCATCTAGAAATAAACAAGGCCTCAGTCAGTCACTATCCTACAGTTGTTCTCTAGTCCTACAAAAAGAGAACGTTAGGCCTACGGACCCTGGGTGAAGATGAAGCAGCTGCTAAACGAGTTGACGAGGTATATCAAGATCTATTGTCTCTCTCTGTACAGTACAGTTCAGCTCAAATAAATAATTTATAGCCATAATAGTGTTGATCAACTTTGGTCATAAGTTATATGCTTAGAAACATTCTAGCTTAACACTTATTTAGCATCTTTGAAACGTAAAGTCAGCAGTAAGAACAAATCGGTGTTACCATGCCGACCCGACCGTGGCGCTCCTCCGCGAGGAGGCGTGCTAACGTACTCAGCAACGACACCAAATTTTTCCGAAAATGCCAAAAAAAAAGAACGGTTTTTTTTTTCCTTTACACAACGGAATTAACACTTTTGTGACCCTTTTCCTAATTTGTTTTCAGATTGTATCGTAGTATACAAGCATTGCACACTTTTTTTTTTTGCTTTTTTTTTTCCCTTGTGTGGTTCCTTCATAAAAATCTAGGCTAATGGACAATTCGAGAACAAAACGCAATAAAAAGGGAAACGATAAATGAACGAACAAACGCTTTGATCATTCTTTTGGGAAGGCTCCGCGTTCCTCTACAAGGTCACTGCAACCGTTTAAGGTTGATATGAACTTTGAAGATATGGAGAGCGAGAGACACAGCGAATCCGTGCTCTTAGATGTCAGTTATAAAACGATGTCAACACAGATTTAAAGGGTTAAATGGTTTCAGAGACGGCCGGATTGCTTGTGTTTGTTCTGGATGCCACGCTTCACCCGAGTGACCTTGTAGACGAACAAAGCCCCTCGAACTACTGGGAGATGGAGGAATGGGATCTAATTGCATATTAGGTTTGACTGCACCTCAAGAGAAGACCAAACATTCACGCACATGCACAAACACACACACACACATACATAGAACAGACATGTGGGTGGGTGGGTGGGTGGGTGCTCTCCTGGTCCCTCTGGCCCCATTTTAAAGGGATCCTCCCCCCCGTGGTGGTGACGACAGTGACAGCAGCTGACTGAGGGGGAGGACGGGGGAAGCAAGAGCTCACTCAGACAGACACCCATCCAGGCCAACCGGTGCACCGTGACGGTCTTTGACGTAGCCGTTGTGGAGGCCGTTGCTGGGCAGGGGGACGCAGGTGGCGGTGATGCCGCAGTGCTTCAACAGGTTGAGACCTGGGGAGGGGGAGACGGTGGGGGAGGAGCAAGAGCAGGAGGAAGGGTCCCGCTGGGGGAAAGGCTTCATGGTGGAGAGGATCAGAGCCAGGCAGTCAGCCACATCCTTATTGGGAGCACAGGCCAGAGCTGGGGTGTGGCCTGAGTCACAGGCAAAGCAGACCAGAATAAGTCACTCGCTACCTGAAATGTTCCGCTGCATGATTCTAAAAACCCCAAACGGACTCACCTTCCTCGTCCACAGCCAGCACCGTGGCTCCTCGACTCAGCAGTGCCTGCACCACCGTCGCCAGACCGTTGCGTGCTGCGAGATGCAGGGGCCTAGGAGAGGGCGCAGGAGAGAGCGGGTTATTGTTGACCCCGACATGAAACCCTGGGCGAGTACAGGCCTCCGGGCGTTGGTCAAGGTCGCTTTCCAAGGTTGTCTGATGCTGCTGCAACAAGGGTCGAGGACAACTGGAAACTTTTATTCTGATTTTCCTCTCAGCACTAATGGATAATAGACTGGACTCAGAAAACGGGGAAACCTTTCCTATATTAAAAGGCCGTGCGGCTTCAGCGACTCAAAATAACTCCGACTTGTAATTAGCATCTCGCTATGGAGCTCCTTACATTTGCAGGGCGCTGTTGGTGGCATTTATGAGTGTGGGACTGTGGATCTCTCCCAGAATCAGCAGGGCACACATCTCATGAGCCTGTGGTACAAAACAAAGCCAGGACATTTTAAGAAAGCACTTCTTCTTTTTGTTGGTATAACAGCGACCCCTGAGTAAAGCCCTGACTTTAGCACCGGCTGAAGAGCTCGTACCTTGCTGCAGGCCAGGTGCAGGGCAGTGTTCCTGTTCTCATCCAGCAGTGTCAGGTCAGCCTTGGCCCGGTGAAGGAGGATGGCTGAACGACACAAAGATTTCAGTTCCTCTAAACACAGACACCTGATTCGATATTAAAGCCTAAATCCTTCACACGGTGACCACGGCGTGGGTCTAGCGCTCACCTACGGTGCCACTGTGTCCCTTATCAGCAGCTACCATCAGGGCAGAACGTCCACTTTTGTCCACCGTGTTGATCTCTGCCCCGTGGCGAAGCACCAGCTGAAGGCCTGCGACATCCTCGGCGAACGCAGCAGCGTGCAGTGGGGTCCTACGGGCACAGCCAGAGACGTTCCAGTCATCCGATACATCACCCCTTCCTGAGCGACTGGATAGAGGCAACGCTCTCCACCAGTAGTTTGAGATTCAGCATTTGGACTAAACTCCCCCCCCCCCACTCAAAGGAAATAGCTTTGTTCTTCAACCCCACCTTCCTTTGGCATCTCTGGTGTTGAGCATGTAGGCCCCAGCAGATTCCAACAGCCTCTCTGCAGCGCCGCTATGGCCATTCATTCTGAGTGCAAAGTCAGAAGAAGAAATTAAGGATTTCAGGTGAAGGGAGACAAAAATGAACAAACGAGAATGTCCTGGGTTGATACTGACAGAGCACAGTGCAGAGGGGTGAAAGGGTTTCCATCTTCGTGGATAAATGTTTTGAATTCAAGTAAAACCTCCAAACAGTCTTCATGCCCTGAGGAGAGGAATCACCACAGGCTTCGTTAGTTGCGACAAATGCGGCGATTTTTAGCCTTAAAGCTGCCCGCACCTTTGTACGCGGCCCAGTGTAGCGGGGTGTATTGTTTGTTGTCCAGCAGTTTATCCTGTGGGTCTGTTGCCATGGCAGCCTGCACCAAGCTGGCCAGGATCTCAGTGTGGCCTCCAGATGCGGCGTAGTGCAGAGGTGTACTACCCTGGGTGTCCCGACACAGCGCAGAAGCTTTGTGCTCCAGCAAGGCCGTCACACAATCGTCGTGACCCAACAACGCCTGAGCGGAGCGGAGGAAAAGAAGAGGCAGTTCTCAGTGTGATAAAATGTTTCTAGGATTGTTCTCAAGGAGGACGGCAGCAGTAGGAAGACGTTCTTATCCTAAAAGGTTGGTTTTTTTTTTTTAGAGGTGGGTCAGCGCCTTTTTTAGATGTTTCACTTCTGTCATTTTTAAAGACGTCTTTAGGGATTATGCTAACCGGAGGAATCGTGCAGACTCGTGTGGTCTGCTACGTACTCAGCAGGACTCATCTACCATCAGGCTGGGTTTTAAAAGCAGTTTGACTCACTCCTCTGTGCAAAGCTGATCTGCCCCTCTTGTCCTTTGAATCTGGCAATGCTCCCTTCGCCAACAGGAAGTGGACGCAGTCAGTGTGACCTCCCAGAACAGCGAGCATCAGAGGGGTCCTGGAGACAGCGGAGAGGGTGATGAAGACATCGTCACCCGACGGTTGGACGAAATCTTGACCAATAAAATGAACTCACTGGCCGTATTTGTCTGCAACGTTGGTTAGATCCCCCTCCTCTCCGTAATCAATCATCATGTGCAGACACTCCGAGTGACCGTTGGCAGCTGAACCAGGTCCAAACGAGAGAATTAACGCCAAATAGCCCCAAAACACACAACTGTCCAGCCGGCAGAATCATACCTGCGACATGAATTGGAGTCCACATGAGGCGGTTATCGTTGAGGAGACAGGAGGCGCCCTGAGCCAGCAGCACCTCCACACAACGGGTGTAGCCTTTCTGAGCAGCCAAGTAGAGCACCGAACGGCCTGCGGCGTCCTGCATATCTACATAGGCTGCAGTCTCTGTCAGCACGCGCAGCGCCTGCCAGTGTCCCTTATCAGCCTGACGAGCGCCGGGAGGAGTTAGGATTGTGCACAGAGTGGACAAAAACGTTGCAAATTTGGTTTTTTTAAGGCGAGCACTTACAGCGAGATGCAGCGGACTGACTGGAATACTGCTCTCTATGTCTCCAAGTGCATTAAAAGACATCTCCAGGAGCTGGAAAAATGAAAGATCGTGTCAGAACGATACAAAGAATTTGACTAAAAGCCAAAACAACGGAGTGAAATCGTTCAAATTCAACCAGATGGCAGAGGAATAAACACGGCCTACTCACCAACTCTAGGTTCTGCTTGTTGCCATGGTAAGCTGCATAGTGAACAGCACTGTAACCCTTTGAATTGACCATCGATGGATCAGCACCATTGTCCAGGAGATGCTCCAAGCAGCTGGAATGCAAAAGCCGGTTGTTTTGTTAACGATCCTGCCGTCAGCTCATCGAACCAGATGAGATCCGAACTCACAAGTAAGACTCCTTCGCCTCTTCCTCGTTGTTCTCGTGGTTCCCAGAAAATTGTCGATCGACTCTGGAAAAAGTTCAAATGTACAACCTTGTGTTTATATTCTGTGCGTGTTAAATACGGCGTTCTGCCGCGTGTTGCGTCTCCAAACCTGCTGAAGGCTTGGGAGGCGGCAGCGTAGTGCAGGGGAGTACAGCCGATCTGGTCAGGCTCATTGACCTCAGCGCCAGCGCTCACCAGGGCCACAGTGCACTGATACCTCCCGTTAGCAGCCGCGTAGTGCAAGGGTGTCCTGTAAGGCAACGAGAGTGGTGGGAAAACGAATTTAACGCTCGATAATCGGGAAAAAAAACGGTGGCAAAAAGAGGCCTCGAGGGGATGAATGGAGACTCACCTTCCCATTATGTCCCTCTTATTCAGATCAGTACCACTACTTAAGAGCAAGTTCAGACATTCAACATTTCTGCCAAGAGAGATAAACACATAGATTAAAAAATGAAATCAAACAGATCCACAGAAACAACATCAATCAGACTGAAAATGACGGGGATGTTTAGAGGTAGGAAATAGCACGTAGATCTATTTTTGATCTCCCGTAAAATTCAGCAGAACCTCCTTAACCTCCAATTAAGGTGGTAATTTCGTTCCACGTTTATTTGTTGAGGAGCAAAGTTAGAATTAAAATCTGATTTGTCATTAAATCCACAGCCTTCCTCGCGCTTTCAGGACCACATAATTACACCACAATCAAGCGACAATTGCGTAAATGGGAATGAATTAATAAAATAGGAGGAAAACATCACCAGCAAACAAAGCGCCACCTTCTAAACGGTCCAACTGTGAAAACCCCCATTTTAAAAAGCCTTTCTTTGCATGTGGGGGAGGTTTTTAGCTGCAGCTCTACGGCGGTTCGGGCCTTAATGCTCGCTCCGATGCACATTATGCAAATCAGCCCCAAACAGAGTTTGGAGCCATCGCAACAGCCCGTTCTGCCTCTTACCCTCCAGAGGCAGCAGCGTGTAGACAGGTCCTCCCAAAGTTGTCAGGGGTGTTTATGTCAAACCCAGCCGATAGTACGTGTTCCTTACTCATTGATGAGACGATGCTATACAGCTGACCTGATGGGGGGGGGGGAGAAAGACACAGGTGCATATACAGGCGGATGTATGTGCAGATCAAACACCCATCGGTTAAATGAATCCGTACCTGAGGAGAGTAACTTGCGACAACAGTCTGAAAACCCGTACAGCACAGCTAAGTGCAAGGGGAACATTCCATGGATCCCACGTCTGGCAACACAGAACACATGTTTGACCAGGAAACTTGTCTCATAATCCCACGTCTTCCACAGGTAAAAGGGGCGTACCTGGCCGTGTCTGCTCCGTTGGTCATCAGCGTGCTGATCAGCAGCTCGTGGCCGTACTTAGCAGCAATGTGGAGAGGAGTATTGCCATACTTGTCCACACAATCAATCTCCCCACCTAATGGAAACCAGAGGGGACCCAATGACGGCTGCGCCGTGAGGCCGCGCGAAGGCGGACGCGTCTGAATCATTAATACCGTTTTGAATGAGGATCTGAGAGCGTGTGAAGCGTCCGTGAATGGCTGCCATGTGCAGGGGGCTCTTCCCTTCTTTGCTCTGTGGGCCAAAGCAGAGGTTTGCAAATTAAAGTGGCGTCAGATGGTGGACAGTTTCTGCCCCGGCCGTGCAGACCCAACGGCCGAGGGGTGTTGCACAGCTACGGGCAGGACAGAGAGAAATGGGGCTGACACGCTATTCAACCGAGAGATGCCCGCTGGAATCGGGAGATGACTCATAGGCGGACAAAGGCCGAGTGTTTTCCCGGGATTAGAAGAGGAGACGGCGCATTTACGAGTTAGATCGCCACTCTGGTGAATTTTTAAGCACGTTTATGGGCGCAAACCTATTAAAGCTTTCGATAAAAACAGAGATTTTCCCTCCCGGGTTTCAGGGTTATCGGTTTGGTTTTACCGCTCCGTGTTTTCCTACCTGCTGGTTGACATCTGCCCCATTGTTGACCAGCAACTCCAGACAGAGGGCACCGTTGGTGGAGACAGCAGCCAGGTGCAGAGGGGTGTAGCCGCAGTTGTTGGGCTGGTTAACGTTAGCGCCGTGGTTGACCAGCTCGGTGGCCACTGCCTCCTGGCCCATGTAGCACGCCACATGGAGCGGAGTGTTTCCAAATCCGTTGGGCTCATCGATCTGACGGCAAAACACGAGGGCGACCCAAAAGTCAGGACGCTGACAGACCACGGCGACCACGCACCGTGCCGGCGGAACGATCACGCACCTCTGCCCCCATCCTCAAAAGGTACTTTACAATTTCGATGTGACCGCTCGCCGCTGCGGCGTGGAGAGGGGTGTAGCCCTGCTTGTCCTTGCAGCTTTTGTCGGCACTCCGGGAAACCAACAACTTCACCACATCCGTATGCCCTGTGGACAGAAGAGGGGGGGGGGGGGGGGGGGGGGGGGTCACTTCTAAATATCTCCTACAGTCGCTCTGGTGATTTTAGTACCAGGTTCTAAACAAGGAATATATGTGTGGTACCGAGGTAAGCAGCACAATGAATAGGCTGCCTCTCCTTCTTGTCCATGGCGCTCAGGTTGGCCCCTTTGTTCAGCAGCAGCTTCACCATCTGCACCAACAACAGAGACTCTTCAGTTTCGGACGCCAACGGCAACGGCGGGAGGTCAAAGAGCCGGAAAAAAAAAAAAAAACCCACCTCCTGAAACCCGCTCTGAGCTGCGTGGTGCAAGGCAGTTCTGCCGGTGCGGTCTGCCATGTTCAGGTTGCTCAGGTGGGTCAGCAGCGCCTCGGCGCAGCGGGTGGCGCGGTTGGCGGCCGCCACGTGCAGCGGCGTCTGCCAGAACTTGTCCCGTGCGTTGGCCTCCGCTCCGCGCCTCAGCAGCAGACCTACGACCCTCTGTTTGTCAGGAGGCAACAAAAAAAAAGAGCCACATCTGTCAGATAACTGGACCCAATTAAAGTAGATTTAAAATAAAACAAAAAACGACTGCTTACTTCATTCCTGGAAGCAGCCGCCCGGTGCAACGGGGTCAACCAGACATGATCTTTAGCATTTACAGTGGCGCCTGGTACAGAAAGGGGGTTTGTTAGGGTTCTCCACAGTTTCTGGTGTCAATCGTCAAGTGTGAGATGTTTCCACGGGCCTCACCCGACTCAATCAGGAGGTCCATTAAATGGACATCACCCACGCAGGCAGCAGCATGAAGTGGCGTGCGTCGCTCTTGGTCCTGCGGAATCAAGTCAGGTTCAAATCAAATGCACTGCTGCGTTCAGGCGACCGACTGGGACAAATTCAGCACGATATAATTCGCCTTGCAACAGCAGCACCCCCCCCCCCCCCGCCAAAAAAAAAAAAAAAAAACCGTACCAGTGCATTGACATCCTCCTTTTTGTGCAATAATAGTTGAACCTCTTCAGCATTACGATTGAAGATCGCCTGGACCAGAGGAGGCTGCAATACAGTAAAAAAAAAAGAAAAAAAAAGCTTCGTTATTAGCCAGCAGCAATAAGGTCGATTCGGATATCTCTGCAGCACCGTGAGCCAGGCTCCTAAAACTTCAACAATCGTCGATATTATTCAACCTGTAATAGCAATATGTATGTATATATTTGCATTTGCGTGCGTTTGCTTGATTTGGAACGTTTCTGATTCCTTCCAGGAAATACACGGTTCCCCAGCGGAGGCCTACAGGGGCCTTATAACAGAGCTTACGTCAGCTAGCCGTGCGGCTACAGATAGCCGAGCTGGCCCGGTCCCAGAGCCGAGGCCCAAACCGAGGACAACGTCGGTGCCACCGGGCGAGCGCCGAGCGTCGGCGAATCTCCCTAAACGGAACATCACCTCCCTGATACCTACCTACAAGTGCCCGTCTAGATCTAGATCTAGAAACGAGAAGCACGCCGCTGCAGATTACTACGCAATATGTTGCGCACAAGAGCGGCTCTGTCCCAGCAAATAGACTGCGCCACAGCGCCGAGACGGAGCGCTCTTTTTCCTCCTACCTGGTCTGTAATGTTGAGTACTCCCATCTCCCAAACTCAGCCCGGACGGAGCTCCTTCATGAGGGAAAAACTTGGAGGTATATTGCGGTGCGCTACTGTATCCACTGTTTCAGACTACACCCATAGCTGGTTGCAAAGAGAAATGCGGTCTCGATCTGTCACTGTTGTTGTCTGTATCCTCTGTCTGCGCTGACGATCCTGGCTACGACGGCAGGGGTCCGCCTACAGGCGTGGCGGGCCGGCTTCTCCAGCGAGGGGAAATGGCGCCACCCTGCGGACACATGTCGTATTACATGCGCTTAGTTTAACATTAAGATCTCCAGCTCCTTTTTTAAAAAAAAAAAAAAAATAAGAATGAAAAACATACTAATTCCCACCTTTAAAATTACAGAGATAATGCAGTATTTAATAATGGTTTTAGATGTCTTAATATTGTCATGCAAGCCATGATGCAACGAACTATATGTTCCCTTTAATATACTTCGTCACAAAAATACACTATGTACAGAAGAAACATTTAAATATAGATGTAAAATACTATTTCACCTACAATTTCTACTCTGAAATGAATTATATTTTTAATATGGGTAAGTGCACATAATATCAGAAGGTAGGATGTCGTTTATAATTTCTTTGGTAGCACCCATAACAACATTTGATAATTAACATTTTCAGTTGTGGAGTTAAAAAAATGGCACCAAATAAACTACTACTAGGAATAATAATAATAATAATGACCACTACCATGTCCACTCCACTAGGGGGAGACATTTCCCACAATGCCCCGCGGTTGTAACAATCGAAGAAGTGAACGTTTCTTTACGATCCACCGGTGTTTTACCTCGCTCAAGAAGGTCGTCCATAGACTTTCGTTTT